>NW_026526788.1:81483673-82083673 GCF_024362965.1 Panthera pardus
TTCCTCCCTTTCCTCCCTTCCTTCCCTCCTTCCTCCCTTCTTTCCTTCCTCCCTTCCTTCCCTCCTCCCTCCCTTCCCTCCTTCCTTCCTTCCTTCCTTCCTTCCTTCCTTCCTTCCCTCCTTCCTCCCTTTCTTCCTCCTCCCTCCCTCTTTCCCTCCTCCCTCCCTTCCCTCCTCCCTCCCTTCCTTCCTCCCCTCCCTTCCTTCCCTCCTTCCTCCCTTCTTCCTCCTTCCTTCTCTCCTTCCTCCCTTCTTTCCCTCCTCCCTTCCTTCCCTCCTTCCTCCCTTCCTTCCTCCCTTCCTTCCTTCCTTCCTTCCTCCCTTTCCTCCCTTCCTTCCCTCCTTCCTCCCTTCTTTCCTTCCTCCCTTCCTTCCCTCCTCCCTCCCTTCCCTCCTTCCTTCCTTCCTTCCTTCCTTCCCTCCTTCCTTCCTCCCTTCCTTCCCTCCTCCCTCCCTTCTTTCCCTCCTCCCTTCCTTCCCTCCTCCCTTCCTTCCTCCCTTCCTTCCTCCCTTCCCTCCTCCCTCCCTTCCCTCCTCCCTCCCTTCCCTCCTCCCTCCCTTCCTTCCCTCCTTCCTCCCTTGCTTCCCTCCTTCCTTCCCTCCTTCCTCCCCTCCTTCCTCCCTTCCTTCCCTCCTTCCTCCCTTCTTTCCCTCCTCCCTTCCCTCCTCCCTCCCTTCCCTCCTCCCTCCCTTCCCTCCTCCCTCCCTTCCTTCCCTCCTTCCTCCCTTGCTTCCCTCCTTCCTTCCCTCCTTCCTCCCCTCCTTCCTCCCTTCCTTCCCTCCTTCCTCCCTTCTTTCCCTCCTCCCTTCCTTCCTTCCTCCCTTCCCTCCTCCCTCCCTTCCTTCCCCCCTCCCTTCCTTCCCTCCTTCCTCCCTTGCTTCCCTCCTTCCTCCCTTCCCTCCTTCCTTCCCTCCTTCCTCCCTTCCCTCCTCCCTCCCTTCCTTCCCCCCTCCCTTCCTTCCCTCCTTCCTCCCTTGCTTCCCTCCTTCCTCCCTTCCCTCCTTCCTTCCCTCCTTCCTCCCTTCCCTCCTCCCTCCCTTCCTTCCCCCCTCCCTTCCTTCCCTCCTTCCTCCCTTGCTTCCCTCCTTCCTCCCTTCCCTCCTTCCTTCCCTCCTTCCTCCCTTCCCTCCTCCCTCCTAGTTTGCTTGCCAGCTTTGCTCCTGGACCCTGGGGATGCGGAGCCGTCCTCCTGGGGCACATGTTGTGGTACAGTCAGCAGTCCCTTACGTGAAGTTCTTGGGGCTGGCGGTGTTTGGAAAATTCAGGTTTGTCTCAGTGTGGAGAGGAAGACCGTCCCCTGCGCAGGGCTCAACGTGTGTGCAGAACGCGCCCTGGCAGATCTGGCGACACCCCGCAGTCAGACCTGTTGACGAGGGTGCAGGGAGTGTGTGGGCATCACGGTGTGAGGGAGGCGACCTGTGGTTAGCCTCCCCTCTCCACCCAGACTCCGTTTTTTGCCATTACGTGAATTACTGAAAACTCTGTGTTTTGGAGCTTTGGGAGATGCAGGGACACGGATGTGTTTGATTTTTTCATGGCTAAATCAACATGTGGAATGTTTGTCCTCCCAGAGCGTGTTATCAGTCCTGGGCTCTTGGGTTCTCTGGTCAGAGTTCTCAGACTGTGGTGACCACTGCCTGCTCAGAAACCCTCTAAAAAGATGTCCTTCGTCGCCTTCTGGCCTCGTTTCCTCCTCTATTCCTATCCAGCTGGGTGCCTGGCTGGTCTCAGGTCACAGTCTGCGATTTGCCCATTCCTGCTTTAGCTCGTTAGGATTTATGCCCCTGCGTTGCGGGTCTGACCCTCCATCATCTCTGCCTCCGGACCCTTTCTAGAAGACACGACCCCTCTGTTCCCAAGCCGGGCTGTGGGGACAAGTGTGTGTGAGGGCTGAGGGCCCAGCGGGAATGGCCCTGCGTCCCCAGGGCCTGGGAGTCCTGAGGCAGAAGGGGGCGTGAGGGAGGGGGGTGGAGAGAG
The DNA here is from genome assembly GCF_024362965.1 of Panthera pardus. NCBI lineage: Eukaryota > Metazoa > Chordata > Mammalia > Carnivora > Felidae > Panthera > Panthera pardus. The sequence continues at coordinate 81,485,652 of NW_026526788.1, forward strand.
CACGGGCGGGGGGGCAGGTGCAGCCCAGGGTCGGGGAGTCGAGGTCGAGGGGAGCTGATGGCGCTGTGGTTGTGCCTTCCTGATGGCATTAGCCCGGCGTCCCGAGGCAGATTCTGGGCCGATGTAGTGCGCGAGGGTCCCAAGCTGCCGTCCCTGAATCCGGACGAGCCCTGCCCGGCTCTGCCCAGTGGCGCTGGCGGTGCCCAGGAAGTGACCTGTCTGAGGCTCAGGACCTTCTTCCTGTGACTGTTCCGTGACGTCACTGCCAGGAGGTGACCTCCTGTGGCGGCTCTCCCGCCACAGCCAGGACTAGCGCCAGGTCGGGGTGCATGCCTGGGTGAGTCTGCAGCCCCTCTGGGCCCCGGTTGGCTCGCCGGTCGGCTGTGGGGAGTGGTAGTTGTTGCCTAGCGGAGCTGCTCGAGGATTAGATGAGCTGATTCATGTAAAGCTGGACTTCTGGCCCCGTGTACTGCTGACTTCCTGGGTCGGAGAGCTTCCGGTCGCGGGGGGCCGTCCTGGGCAGTGTTGGGGTGCTTGGCAGAATCCCTGGCCACCGCCCGCCAGATCGCTCGGTTCTGAAAACCCAGAGAGCTGCTGACTCTTCTGTGGTTGCCACTGGTTCGAGTGCAGGGGTGAAGCCTGACCCTTAGGCAACACCCACTGGCTGTTTGCTGTGGCCTCACGACAGTGTTACCCGGGAGGGCAGGCTGGAAACTTGCAGGACTGATGCCTGAAGGGTGTGCGTTGGGGAAGGGTGGGGGGGCTGAGGAAACCTAGGGTAGGGGTGCATGGGGGTCAGTTGTGTTTCTGCTCCTTTCTTTTTTTTTAATTATTACTTTTTAAAACGTGTATTTACTTATTTTGAGAGAGAGAGACAGGGAGAGAGAGGGGGAATCCCAAGCAGACTCTACACCACCAGTGCAGAGCCTGATTTAGGGCTCGAACTCACGAACCGCAAGATCATGACCTGAGCCAAAGTCGGGCGCTCAACGGACTGAACCTCGCAGCCGCCCTCTTCTCCTTTCTGAGAGACAAACAGCAGTTTTGGGGTCAGGTCCTGGGACAGACGTGCAGACTACGGGGGAGTTACGGACTCTCCCCACCTTTTTTCTAAGGAATACCATTCAGGCTTCCCTGAAGCCTCCAGAAATCTGGGAACTCAGGCATTTGTTCTCAGAGTTCTGTTTGCTGGAATGAAGGCACTTATCAAGACTCCTTTTCCCCCCTGAAAATAATAACTTATTTTCTTTAATATAATTGACTTTTCCAGGGGCAAATCATGATTTAGCAGGAGGGAAATGTGATTATTTTTCTTCCAAATTGCTGTCCTTCTATTAACTTCACAAGATTTATTTTCAAGTCCTTCTAGCGTCATGTGTGTTCCACTGCCCATTTTTCAAAGGCACCAAAGCATCTTGGTCCCCCAGGCACCGTGGCCAGCCAGCTGCCACGGTTCTTCAGATTGTCCTTAGGGAGTGTTGCTTTGAGGGTCAGCCTGAGAGGCCAAAGGAGGGAGAGGTGGGATGGGGACCCATGCCGGGGACTCCCACCCACAGAAGGGATGGGACTCAGTCCGGCTGGCCAAGGGATGTCTGGTGGTATTTACCCAAGCTCTGATACAGTCAGCCCTGTGCGTTCTGGCAGGTGCCACAGTGCCTTTGCATATGTTTTTGTCTCTGCCTGCAAATAACCTTTGTTACCTTCCACCTGCCAAGCTTTCCTAGGCTCAGCTCAACTTGTGAACCTTTCTTGACTCACCCAGGCTGAATGAGGGCCCTCCCCCACGCTGCTGTCTGCAGTCCTGCCACATACAGTGACGGGAGCAGTGGGTGCACCTTACCCATGTCCCCTCCTGGACGGAGGGCCCCTGAGGACAAGGGCTGAGTTGTGTTCCTTTCTCTGTTCCCTGCACCTGCTGTGGTCCCTTGTGAATGAAGGCAGGACAGAGGGATTCCACCTCAGCCAAGCGTTGGGAGCTAACTTGACAGCTGCAAATCTGTTGGTGGACAGTCCCATCCCCGGGTGTGCGACCCCTCCAGGACGCGTGGCAGAGTCACTCAGGGATCCGGTGTGCGATTGGGTTAAATGGCCTTACAGCCCCCTCACCCCTGACTGTGGGTGGCTCCCCAAAAAGGGGCTCTGAACTGAACAAAAGTGGATGTCCGGTGCCGTGCTGCGGACAAGCTTGGTGACCAGGTAGCTTACGACACCTGTGGTCATGTATTCTCAGGTCACTGGGGTCATTGCTGGCATGTTTATGACTCTGTTGTTCCTAGAACCTGCCCCCGTGCTTCCCTCCTCTCAGCATTGATACAAAGCTGCTTCTCGAGTCTTTCCTTTTTTGTTATTGTTTACTTATTTTTAGAGAGAGGGAGAGAGAGAGAGAGTGCGCGCACATATGCACGAGCAGGGGAGGAGCAGAGAGAGAGAGGGAGAGAGAGAATCCACATGGGCTCCACTCTCCGTGCAGAGCCCGATGCAGGGCTCAGTCTCACAACGCTGGGATCACGACCTGAGCCAAAATCCCGAGTCAGAAGCTTAATCGACTGAGCCACCCAGCTGCCCCTCAAGTCCTTCTTGATGTGATGCTCAGTCTGGCCGTTGGGGTTGAGTGCAGGGACTGGGGTAAACAGGAGGCAAGAGGAAGGAAAGCCCAGTTTGCAAAGGGAGATGGCAGGGCCAGTCCTGGTTCCAGGTCCTGGTGGTTGTGGAACTCCCGGCAGCCTCTGATCATCTGTCATGTGATGATCAGTCTTGCCGTCAGTCTCTGCTGCCCTGCGACATGGTGATGAAATGCCAGTGAAGTCAAAGTAGATCATATATACTGAAGTACTTTGTAATTACAGAGCAGTGAACACCCAAAAGGAACAGTGAGACATTTTTGTTTAGAACAGAGATCTGTAGCCTTTTTCTGCAGGGGTCCAGATACAAATACCTTAGGCTTTGCAGGCCAGGAGGCAAAATAGAGGAAACTACATAGGTTTTTATTTATATAACCATTACAAGCAATGGAACCACCCAAAAGGGTAAAAATTAGAAGACAGTTTGACAGTTCCTCAAAGTTTTTTTTTTTTTTTTTAACATTTGCTTATTTAATTTGAGAGAGAGAGACCGAGAGAATCCCAAGCAGGCTCCACGCTGTCAGCACCGAGCTCGACTTGAGGCTTGATCTCAGGAATTGCAAGATCATGATCTGAGCCGAAATCAAGAGTCAGGGATGCTTAATTGACTGAGCCACCCAGGTGCACCCCCCCTTTTTTTTTAGAGCACAAGTGGGGGAGAGGGGCAGAGGGAAAGAGAGAGAGAATCTCAAGCAGGCTGCATGCTCAGCACAGAGCCCGATGTGGGGTTCGAACATGGGATCATGACCTGAGCCAGAATTGAGAGTCGAACGCTCAACTGGCTGCTCCACCCGGGCACCTTACCCCGAAGAGTTTTTTTTTTTTTAAATTTTTTTTTTAACGTTATTTATTTTTGAGACGAGAGAGACAGAGCATGAACGGGGGAGGGTCAGAGAGAGGGAGACACAGAATCTGAAACAGGCTCCAGGCTCTGAGCTGTCAGCACAGAGCCCGACGCAGGGCTCGAACTCACGGACTGTGAGATCATGACCTGAGCCGAAGTCGGCCGCTTCACCAACTGAGCCACCCAGGCGCCCCGCCCCCCAAAAGTTTTAAACACACAACTACCGTGTCACTCAGGGATTCCACTCCCATGTCTGTTCCCCAAAGAACTGAAAACAGGCATTCTGACAAATCCTTGTACGTAAATGTTCACAACGGTATTGTTTACAGTACCTGAAAGATGGAGACCGTCCACCTGTCCGTCAGCAGACAGGTGCATAAGTAAAATATGGCTCCTCCATACAACGGAAGGCTGTTCAGCCATGAACATGAACAAAGCGCTGACACACAGTACGATACGGATGAACATAGAAAACTTGATGCAGAGTGAAAGAAGCCAGTCACAGACGGACATACATCCCTTGATGCCCCGTATAGGAAACATCCAGAAGAGGCAAATCCGTAGACACAGAGAGCAGATTTACTGTACTGGCTGTCGGGGGCTGGGGGAAGGTGGGTGGGGGTTAATGGGGATGGTTTCCTTTTGGGGGCTGATGAAAATATTTTAGCACTGGAATCCATAGAATGGGTGGTTGCACGACATTGCAAATGTACTAAGTGCTACCAAATTGTACATTTACTTCCTTTATTTATATATTCATTTATTTTATTCCTACAACATTTCTATGAAGCGAGCACTAGTTTTGAGCTCTATTTTACAGAGACTGAAGCATAGCATTTTTTTTTTTTTGACTCATTGCTTTCACCAATTCGTAGACTTTAAAATGGTTAATTTTACGTTACGTGGGTTTTACCTCATTAAAACAAATGGTGGAAACCATTCTTCGTTTACGGGCAGCGCAATGCCAGACTGTGGTGGGATTTGGTCTGCGGGCCGTGGTTTGCCAGCCCCTGGCTTAGAGTCTTATGATCTTTTCATTTAGAGTAATGACTATTCTGTCTTAGTATTATGTACTAATTAGAAAGGAAGGGAAGCTGTGTGAAAGGGAGGAAGACGTCAGGGTCTCTTAGGTTTCTCTAAATAATGTACCACTCAGAAATATCCACCCTTCCAAGCATATTTCTATGCCTGTGTCAAGTGTGGACAGAAAAATGGGAGTCATGGACTCTTAAAGCTGAAAAGGCATTCAGCCGCCTGGCTTTTCTGATTGAGGCGTTGGGGGCGGTGGGAGCCGGGACCCTCTCTGGCACCCAGTCCAGAGTGTTCGTGAACTTGGGAGGCCTTTGAAATGCTCGGAGTGGAGGAGGGGCAGCGAACGTCCAGTGAAAGGTTAAAAAAAAAAAAAAGTGATTTAACAGAAATCCAATTCTTTAAGATTCCTGCCTCTTCAACCGTGTTGCCTCCAGTTGAACAGAAAATAAAATTTCCATTCTGCAGTTTATCTGACCAGCAGTGGGGACCAGATGTGGTCAAGGGCTCTAACATTTGTCTGCACGATTTCCCTCTTTTGATCTCTATGAATTATAGGCAGGCACTTAAAGGTGGGATTAGGGCGGAATGAGCCTTCAGAGTGAAAAATCTAAGTCCCTGGACGTGAAGGATTGGATGAAAGTGTTTCTTAAGGACAAACTTCTAATAATCGTGGCATACACAGTATTGCCTTAGCACCCCCTATTTTCCGAGTCGCTGTTTTATTTACCCGGCAGAGTTTGCTGCTTACCCGCAGGTGCGCGGTGTAGCTTCCCGGATTTTCTTTCAACGTGTCAGCCTGCAACGGTTTTTCTTTCTTTTTCAGCAGCGTATAGAATTTTCCCCGGGCTTCCGTTTTTATCACTGACCTGGTAATGATTCAGGTCGTGGTTGGGAGGGTAGCCCCGGCCTGAAGAAATGGGATAGTGGCGTGGAGCCTTGTTTATTCACGTTTCTCGTTCCGTACAGCCCGCCTTGCTGGGCAGCAGGCCTAATTCGCCTTCTGCTCACGTCCGAAAGTGCTTTTAATTCTGAGTATGTGTGTGCACGTGTAGTTAGAGGTGGGTGAGATCCCGTCTCTTCACTTCAGCCACTGGATTTCTTGATGTCTCTTCTCACCTCTCGGGGGATGCCTGGGGATGTTTCTAAAATACACACGGGGCGCCTGGGTGGCTCGGTCGGTCAAGCGTCCGACTTCGGCTCAGGTCATGATCTCACCGTCCGTGAGTTCGAGCCCCGCGTCGGGCTCTGTGCTTGACAGCTCAGAGCCTGGAGCCTGCTTCGGATTCTGTGTCTCCCTCTCTCTCTGCCCCTCCCCTGTTCATGCTCTGTCTCTCTCTGTCTCAAAAATAAATAAAACATTAAAAAAAAAAAATTTAAAATACACACGTTGCAGGGGCTCCTGGCTGGTTCAGTTGGTAGAGCATGCGACTCTTAATCTCAGAGTTGTGAGTTCAAGCCCCACGTTGGGCGTGAAGCCTACTTAAAAAAAATGGTAAAAAAAAAAAATACAGTAAAACTTAGGTTGCGAGGAACTTGTTCTATGAGTATTCCGTAAGATGAACAAACATTTCTACTAAATTTTAACTTGACGGACAAGCGATGTCTTGCAATACGAGCAGGACGTGAGGCCGAAGGTCGCACAATCACAACTGAACCCAAGGTTCTTGAAATTCGCTTTGACATACGAGCGCTTTGGATTACAAGCGTGTTTCCGGAACGAATTATGCTGGCAAACCGAGGTTTCACTGTACACACGTTGCTGAGTGCACAGGTGCCTCCGTGTGGACAAATTCCTAACCTTGGGGGACAGCTGAGACCCAGATGGAATCACGCTATTAGAAAGCCTTTCCTGTGACGCCTCTAGAGCATGGAAGCTTCCGGTTGCTTCTTTCTCTGAGAAGACAGGAAGGCAGGGGGATACCTAGAACGTCAAGTGGAGATGATCCTTGACGATGGAATCAGCCTCCTTAACTGGCACTCTTGGGGAGTGAAACGAGCATCTCTTCAGCACGGCAGGCAGGGCGCCCGAGGAGCGCGGCCTGGCCACCCGCAGATGGCGACTTCGCCCTCGAGTGGTGACTGCGCCACGGGCCGGCTGATGGCACCCGTGGGGAGTTCTGTGACCGGCATAAAATAGTGTGGCTGTTTCATCAGTGACCGGTGGCATCCACGGGACTGTGAAGGGCTGCTGAGGAACCAGCCCGGCCGAGGCTGGTGTGGTGGCCGAGGCGTGTCAGCTCAGGGCTGGTGCGGTGACTGCCGTGTGTCAGCAGACTAAGCAACATGAAAGGAGGCGCCTGCCTGGGTGGCTCAGCAGGTTAAGTGTCTTGACTCTTGATTTCGGCTCAGGTCACGATCTCACGTTTTCACGGGTTCCAGCCCTGCGTCTGTCCGGCTCTGTGCTGACAGTGTGGAGCCTGCTGGGGGTTCTGTCTCTCCCTCTGTCTCTGTCCCTCCCCCCCCCCCTCTCAAAATAAATAATAAAAAAATAAACAAAAATAAACCACATGCTTTGTGCTGTGTTTAGTGTGACGTCTGACCCCCGGTCACCCCTTGCACGCCACCACTGGCCACAGCAGGGACCGGAAAAGCCATCCCTGGTGCCAGAGCAACCCACGTGGTATACATCCGTCTCCCGTTGAAAAATCTGAAGATTAGAGCGCTTTTGAGTAGAAATCATTGGATTTCCGCATAAATTACTTGACATTCGTTCTCAAGGTTCAAAATTACTCACGAGCCTCAGTCTGAATCTAGATATCCAGGAAGAGTCGACAAAAGAAAAAAACAATGAAACTTTGAAAAACAACATTTTTGCATAAGTATTTGCATACATTTATACATGAACTTGAAGGGAAACACGGTTCCTTAGGACTACCTAATCTTGACTGGATCACTTAATAAATATTTTGTGATAGAGAATGGAGATGTTTTGGATTCAATTACAATCCCCTCCCCCCCTAGGAAAGATAGCTTTCAACCCCTGTGCCTCAGAATGTGACCTTATTAGATAGTTAGGGACACTGCAGATAGACTAGTTAAGATGAGGTCATACTGGATCGGAATAGGCCTTTACTTCAGTATGACTGTTGTCCTTATAAGAAGGAAGGAGGCACCTGAGAAGGAGGCCATGTCAGGACACAGGCAGAAGGTGGAAGTTAAGACTCTGCCATGAGTCACGGAGGCCCGGGGGCACCTGTGGCTACCGGGAGCCGGAAGAGGTTAGGAAAGATCTCCTAGAGGATCTTTCTGGGGAGCATGGCCTTGCCCGTGCCCTGGTTTTGGACTTCTGGCCTCCAGCACTGGGAGGGAATAAGTTTCTGTTGTCATAAGCCACCACTTTAGCAGTCATTTGTCATGGCAGCCCGAGGACAGAGGATTAGGGCAGAAACGCATTTGAGGGACAGGTGACGAGGGCCAGTGGACAGAGAAGATTGTGAGGTTTTAGTGGCCCAGGAGACCCTGCATCCTACCCCTGTGCTGTGTCTCCATTCAGTGAGGAGGTCTCCTGACGCTCAGGTTGTGCTCCAGTATCTTTTAGTTTTTTTAGAAGATTTTATTATTATTATTATTTTAAGTTTATTTATTTTGAGAGAGAGAGAGAGAGATCGAGTGTGTGAGTTGGGGAGTGGCAGAGAGGGAGAGGGAGAGAGAGACAATCCCAAGCAGGGTCTGTGAGGCCAGTGGAGAGAGAGCCTGATGTGGGCTCAGACCCACGAACTGTGAGATCATGACCTGAGCTGAAGTCAGGTGCTTAACCGACTGAGCCACCCAGGTGCCCCTATTATTATTTTTTAAATTAAAGTGTATTTATTTATTTTGAGAGAGAGCGTGCATGTGCACAAGCAGGGGGAGGGCCAGAGAGAGAGAGAGAGAGAGAGAGAGAGAGAGAGACAGACAGAATCTCCATGCATGTAGGGCTCTAACTCACGAACCACAAGATTATGACCTGAGCCGAGATCATGAGTCGGACCCTTAACTGACTGAGCCACCCAGGCACCTGTGTTGTCTTCTTAGAGGACTGTCTGGGGACTGAGGTGGTTAATCATGTGCCAGAAATGTGGTAATCTTAGTTGATGTTGGTCTTTCTTTGATCCACGCTTTTCCTTCAGTTTGGATTCGATATGAAGTTTATGGACCAGAACCAGGGATAGACAGGAAGTGCTTAATTAACTGCTTAATTAACATCCCTCCAAAGGGGTCAGGCAGTGGGATGTTCGTTGGAGATTCTTGGTGCAGTTAACTTTGTGGTTCGTAGATGAGTAGATGGTCTCTTTCTTTCCCTCCAAAGAGTATATCGGTGAATTACTTCTTTCCCTCCTTCATGCATTCACCGGCAGACACAGAGTCAGAGAGGCCTGCGTGGCTGATGTCCTAGGTGCGTCACTGGGTCCCATTCTGCCTGTCACTGGGGCCCCAGTGAAGAACAAGGCAGACTTGGTAGGTGCCCTTGGGTTGCCAACAGTCCAGTGGGAAAGACAGGCGTGGGACTGGGTAGTTACGTTGCTCGGAGTGAGTGCTCTCTTAGAGTGAGTGCACCTGCCATACAGGTGAGGGTTATCTGCCCATGGGCCAGTCTGGGAACGCCGTTCAGAGCAAGGATCGTTTATAGACACCTGCGGGGCTCCCAGAAAATAACCTGGGGAGTGTGTGTGTGTGTGTGTGGGGGGGGGGGGACTCTCAGTAGAGGGAACTGTGCATCTGAGGTTTGGAGTTCAGATGAATGGCTTATTGGAGGAGGCCCTGAAAGAATAAAACATGCATAGAGTAAGGAGTCCCCGGATTCTGAATATAAAACCAGAGTGAAATGAAGGACTGAGAGCCCTCCAGGTTTCCTGGGGGGGGTGTGTGCTGAGGGAGAGCAAGGGAGCATCAGACCCATTTCTCTGGTGCGCCCCACTCTGTGGCAGGCTTCGCCCTGGCTCTCAGCCCTGATTAATTCTGGAGAGCTGTGTCCTTGCTTGATGGCTGGGCCCTGTCCCCTGAGGGCCTCAGCAGAGCCCGCAGCCTGGCTTGTAAACTTGGCCGGCATTATTAAGTCTCCGGCTCCCAATTTAGCAGAAACTAAGGAGAAATGGGCTCTCTTGCTTCCATTTGTACGCGTTATTTTGCGCAATTGCCGCACAGGCAGTGTTGCCCTGAGCCAGAGGCCTGATGTATTGAGTCTAGACTGGAATTACGGTTAAGTATTTAATCAGGTCACTTTCAGAAGCTTGGCCATGGGCATTGAATCTCTTGAGGCATTTTCATATGTCTTATTTGAGGACAGCATCTCTGTCCAGGAGGACTGCAGCAAAGAAAATGTGCTAACCGCGAAAGGGGACATTGCCTGGGGAGGCGGAGGGAACCGGGGCTCGCAGCCACATACAGATCAATCAGGTACAGATGAAAATCCATGCAAGTTTATATGCGTCCGAATTGATTCTGCAGCTCGTTGTCAGGTCCCGTTAGGGGCTGGATAGTCCCTGGCCTGGATCCCGGAGGGCTCAGGGACGGTTTGCAGTTGCACTGAACTTGGCCGGGGAGTCCTGACGGTATCCCTCACACGTTGTGAAGTAGTTAGAATCAACCTCATCCTCCATGCTGTGGTTTGCTCGTCTGTAAACTGTGGAGGATACTAGTTGCTGTGGCTTTGTGCTGCCGTGAATGGGAAGTCGACACCCAGGGCGTGTTATTCATTATATGCCTCCGTCAAGAGTCTTGTGGCGAAGAGTACCCTCCAGGGTGACAGTTGCAGGCTTGGGGACGCACAGTGCATGTGTGGGGACTGAGCAGGGTTCCTGGCTCAGTTGTCCGTGGTGGGCTGTCTGGGAGGGTTCCCCAGGGAGTCCCCTAGAGAGCCTGGGAGGATGCTAAGGATGGGGAAGGAAGCAGAGAGGCAAGGAGCCCCCAGGGGGCTCTGCCTGGGCTGCTGCGGGGAGAGAGGACAGTCCCCACTGCCAGGAGCTCCGAGCTCGCAGGCCCAGTTAGGGAGCGGGACCTTTGTCCAGAGAGCCCCAGGAGGGAGGAGCCACTGCAGGGTGGAGCAGGGGACATTTTCTGGCACATTGGTAAGTTAACGAACCAGTTTGTACGATTTGCTAAAAAAAAGTAAAGCTTTGAGGCGACACGCATGCAACGCACAATCACGCGTTCTACGGTGGACGATTCGGTGGCATTTGGTACACGCACGGCCGGGCGCGGCCACCGCCCCCATCTGTTTCCAGAGCCCTGACGTCACTGCAAAGGAAAAGTCCCCACCCATCGAGTGGTTTGTCCCTGCTCCGTCTCGGGAGGCACTGGCAACTGCCAGTCTGTGTTCTGTCTCCATGGATTTATCCCTTCTGGATATTTCACATAAATGGAATCAGACAATATATGGCCTTTGTTGTCTGGCTTCTTTTGCTTCAGCATAATGTCTTCCAGGTTCTTCCATGATGCGTAGCATGTGTTCAGTGTTTCACTCCTTTTTGTGGCCGAATAATATTCCATCGTGTGTACATACACACAACTTACTTTTTTTTTTAATTTTTTTAACGTTTTTATTTGTTTTTGAGACAGAGAGAGATAGAGCATGAACGGGGGAGGGGCAGAGAGAGAGGGAGACACAGAATAGGAAGCAGGCTCCAGGCTCCGAGCCATCAGCCCAGAACCCGACGCGGGGCTTGAACTCACGGACCGCGAGATCGTGACCTGAGCTGAAGTCGGACGCTTAACCGACTGAGCCACCCAGGCGCCCCTACACACAACTTACTTATCCGCTCAGCTGTTGATGGAAATTTGGATTGTTTCCACATGTGGGGTATTGTGGGTAGTGGTGCTGGGAACGTTCACGGACGAGTGTTTGAACACCGGATTGAGTTCGTGTGGATACAGACCTAGGAGTGGCATTGTGGGGCCATGTGGTAATTTCCATGTTTCACTTTCCATGTTTCACCGTGTTGTGTGGTTCTGGGACATCACAGCGAAGGCTTGCTGAGCAAGAAAGGTGGATCTTCTCGCAGGGATGCGTTGCTGGCATCATGGAGTCATAGAGCCCAGAGGTCAGGTTTGGAGTTTGGTGTTCTCTTGGGCCAGTTAGCACACACACCCTGTTGAGTGAGGTCTTTGGGTCTTGCTGGAGCCCTGCACGTGCAGATGGTCCAGGAGCCCTGCTCTGCCGGGTGCTCTGGGAGTCAGCGTCTCTGGTATCCCCTGCAAGGCAGGAGTGGCCGTGGCTTCCGGTTCGTTGAAGGGGGAAAATGACTTGGGAGAAGGATGAGGGCAGTAGTGGGTCTCAGTTTTCACACCGCTGCGTAGAGTGGGTATGTCAGCCGAGTTCTGTGCACCTTCCGGTAGGAGGCAGGTGTCTCCCAGGCAGGTGTCCCTAGCACTCAGACTGTAAGAGAGAGAAGATGATGCCAGCGAAGGGGAGGAAGACTGCGCCCCACCTGCCCCATACTCTAGCTAGGTAACTGGGCGAGGCACAAGCCTCGGTGTCCTCATCTCTAGGCGGTGTGATTAGGAACCTGCCTCATAGGGTCACGGTAGGGACCATGTAAGCTAATGGATGTGAAGTACATGGACATCGCCTGCCACACGGTAAGCGTGATTGATTAATGGAGGCTCTTGTCTTAGCTTCCTGCCATAGTAGCAAACTGGGTGGCTTAAAACAACCGGAGTGTTCCCTCGGTCCTGGAGGCTGGAGGCCTGCCATCGAAGTGTTGCGGGTTCGTTCCTTCTGGAGGCTCAGAGGGAGTGTCTGTTCTTTGCCTCTCTCTTGGCCTCAGGTGGCTTCTGGGAATCCTTGACTTGTGGCCACCACACTCTAATCTCTGCCTCCTCCCTGGCTTGGTGTGCTTTCTGTATCTCTGAGTCTCTGTGTCCAGATTTCCCTCTTCTTGTAAGGACACTAGTCATTGGATTAGGGACTACCCTAATCTTGATGACACCCGCAAAGACCCTTTATAAGGTCACATTCACAGGGACCAGGCGTTAGTTGAATATACGTTTTGGGGGATAAAATTTCACCTACAGCAGCTTCTACTTAGGATTACCTGAAAATAAACAGATGTAACCAAGGGCTGTAGAGCGTGTGGAAAGCTGCAGACCTGGGCGAGCCCCGATGCCTTGGGGGGAATAATGTGCTTCCTGGTGACCGCGCTTTCCTAACGCATACCAGGGGACAAGCCTGGGCAGCATAGAGCAGTGACAAGTGACTTCCTTTATCTGGACGTCTGCTGGAAGCCTTTGCTGAGCTTCCTTCCCTCACTCTTGACTTGCTGGGCTGACAGAGCTCCTCGATGTTAGGGGAACCGGTGAGGGAGAACAGCTACTTGGATCCTAATAGAGCAAAAGTGGGTGTGCCCGGGACCCGGGGAGATCATTGCCCTTCATGTCAGAGGTCGTACAAGCTCAAGAAGCCAACCAGGTTTCCAGGAAAGAGATTTCAACAACTTCAAGGATGAGACAGGCATGAACTGATAATAAGGGCCCTGGAAGGTCCTGGGATCCCAGAGGGATTGGAGCTGCTCAGAAATAAGATCTAGAGAGTGTATTTCCACATGACCCTGGGGGGAAGGACAGTGGTATGTCTTCATGGGAAGCCTCTGCTGGGCTCCAACCTGGAAAGCCATGGATAGAAGTCGAAGGGAGAAGAAGCCCTTGTCCCGGAATGGGGCACTCCTGTTTCTGGTTCCTCATCCGTTGAATGGGATTATCTGCAGTTCTCTTGGGCTGTATTTTTCTGTGTGTGTGTGTGTGTGTGTGTGTGTGTGTGTGTGTGTGTGTGTGTTTGTGGACATCACCCTGAAGTGGGAGGTGGTACAGCACAGAATTCATGCATTCAGGCCATGGAGTAAAGACTCTCCTTTCCTCTCCAGGAACCGAAGTGTGTTCATCTCTCAGGTCATGACGGACATGGACCCTGCCTCCCCTAGCCAGTGGGGGACTCAGGGAGAGAACGAATGGAAAGTACTCAGTGTGGTGCCCGATACGTAACCGCTGGCATTCCTGTTGGTGAAGGCAGCTCAGACTCCATGCGCCTTTTCAGAAAGTTATGACAAGTTAACAAGGGATTGTCAGATCTTAAAATGGCGTTAAGAATTTTGCTAACAAGATAGAGGAAAAGTGTGGGCACATTCTTAGGGGCTGGAATGACCAGTTTTAGAGTATTGATGGATAGATGGTGATTCTCTGGAGATGCTCCCTGTTGGCTTCTAGAAGGTCCAGTGTAGTTCAAGCTGAGTGACAGATCAGTATTCACAGAGGTCTTGATTGTCTAAGGCCACAGGCCTAAAGACATTGGGTGGACATCCACCGGGCCAAATGTGGAGTCTTACACTTAGGGCACAAATTGGCAGATGAACTGCAAGATAGCAGAGTGGTGTCTTCAAAAGTAGCCTCCCAGGGAGACCTGGAGATTGCTTCTCAGTGAACTCAACCAACAGGGGGACAAGACTGTTAGCACAGCAAAATTCCCTGCGTTCCATGCAGTCCTGGAGAAGCAGATGAACAATCCACCGCTAGAAGGAAGGTTTGGAGGAGAGAAGATGTGAGGATCCGTGGCCGATTCCTTGCACCGAGTCTGTCCGGGAGCAGCAGATGGGGCCTGGGTCTGTGGTACCACAGAAGACACGAGGCCCGGGGATGCAGGTTGAAGGAGCAAGAGCTGGGCCGAACACCAGGAAGCTGTTCTGGCAGATAAGGGGTGGACTGTCCCCTGGGGTACCGCGAACCTGCCATGGATGTGCGCACACTTTGATGCGTGGGGTGGGCGTGAACCCAGAAGGCCCCTGGGGAGATGGAATCAGATCTGTTTCTTTTTTTTTTTTAATTGTTTAAAAACTTTTATTTATTTTTGATAGAGACAGAGCACAAGTGGGGGAGGGGCAGAGAGAGAAGGAGACACAGAATCCGAAGCCACCTCCAGACTCTAAGCTGTCAGCACAGAGCCCGATGAGGGGCTCGAACTCACAAACTGCGAGATCATGACCTGAGCCGAACTCGGATGCTTAACCGACTGAGCCACCCAGGCGTGCCCCGTCATATCTGTTTGTTCCTCATGGGACTACATTTCAGTTACTGCCGGTCTTGGGGGACCTTTTTATAACAGCGGGCGCCTAGGAGTGAGGTCGCTCTACAATATCGTCGTTCTTTCATGGGCAACCCCTCGTTTCTCCTTTAGTGAGATGACAGGACCTAACACCTGTCCTGTCGTCTGTTTTCCATAGGTTGACCGGGCAGGATACTGAGGGAGCCTGTAGGCATTTTTTTTGGCTGGTGGAGGCAGACAGTGAGGACTTTGCCTTTGGACGGATGGAGGACTGGAATGCCCAGGGGCCAGGGGCTTGGCAACATAGCACTGGTGGGTGGCAGCATAGACCTCTGGGAGGTTGCCCTGTGTGCCAGGTGCTTGCTGCTGGTGTCCACTTCCCCCAGTTGGGGTGGATACTGGGGTGGGGCTTGGCGTTGAGATTTGTGGCTCTTGAAGGTATGTCAAAGTGGGAGAGTGACTTTATTCGGGGGAAGCAAATGTAGCTGATGAAAGTGGTTCATGTTGGTGCTGTGCCGCCGTAGACCCCGGCACCAACACCATCTCACGGCCAAGGCCTTACCTGTTGGGCGAAACTATTCCCGTAGGCATTGCTAAGCCGCAGAAGCGACAGTATTCTTTAAAGATTTGCCTTTTGCCTTGTCAGAAGGGCAGGCAAGAGGACTGTCAGCGTCCCCCAGAGCAGTGTTGTTTCTGCCTACTTTGAGTTCAATGTTTCAAGGATTGAATTGTATACAGTGCTCGCTCTGGGAAGACTGTTGGACCTCCTAAGTTTTGCACGTGGCGTTTGCTAGGGCTCCCTGTCCTGGCGCTGGCCTGGGGTTGGGCATTAAAGGGCTGGAGCAGGCACCCCTCCCTACCGGGACGCCCTGCATGGGTGTAGGGGAGCAGGGAGCTGGACATGCAGGGAGATGTGTGATATTATCCAGCTATAAGTGAGGATGTGCTTACTCGTTACGCTTCCTTCTGAGACTTCACGGCGTCTTGTGCCAGACATTTGCTGCGGAGCAACTTGAACGTCTAGGACGCGAGTTCTCCAGCAGTCTTTGGATACGTGACTTTGAAGTTGTTTCCTCTTAACAGGTGGCATTCATTATTTTCTAGGTAGCATTTCCATTATCTTTTAATCTTCATGAAAGTTAGCTTTTCCCTGCCAAGAACCCAACACGTAACAGCCTGGTACTGGCCTTGTCACGTGCACTCCTCATTGGAGGTCAGGGTAATGGCTTTGTGTGACAACTGCGGATCCTTAGTGTGACCTCTGGCCTCCTGTGTGTTCTAAGTCACCGGCCACACCGAGGTGGCTCTGTGGCCCACCCCCACCCTCTCCAGGAAGCCATACACTACTTAATTCACTTTTTTCTAATCGTTTCCTTTGTGCTTAGGTTCCGAGCGGGATAAATTCTGCAGATCCTCAAAGATGAGTTTCAATTTTATCTTAAAAAAAATCACTATTACCTGAGCTGTTGCAATAAATTGGAGCAAGCCTGGGCAACCACTTTAAACCCACTTTGCATGTTTTTAGGTGTTTTTTTTTTAACTTTTTTTTAATGTTTATTTATTATTATTTTTTTAATTTTTATTTTTTAACGTTTATTTATTATTGAGAGACAGAGACAGAGCATGAGCAGGGGAGGGGCAGAGAGAGGAGGAGACACAGAATCTGAAGCAGGCTCCAGGCTCCGAGCTGTCAGCACAGAGCCCGATGCGGGGGTTGAACTCACGAACTGTGGGATCATGACCTGAGTTGAAGTCGGACGCTTAACCGACTGAGCCACCCTAATGTTTATTTATTTCTGAGAGAGAGAGAGAGAGAGAGAGAGAGAGACAGAGCACGAGCAGAGAAGAGCAGAGAGAGACACAGACTCTGAAGCGGACTCCAGGCTCTGAGCTGTCAGCACAGAGCCCAACGTGGGGCTTGAACCCACAAGCTGTGAGATCATGACCTGAGCCAAAGTTGGACACTTAACCAACTGAGCCATCCGGGCACCCCAGTTTTTAGGGGTTTATTCCTGCTTAAAAGATGGGTGTCAACTTTATTTTCCCACCTGCTGTGAAACCATGTATGTGGCGCAATACCATGGCTAGCCGTGGCCTATTTGGAATTTATGGGTTTTTATTTTTATTTATTTATTTTAAAGTTTATATATTTTTGAGAGAGGCAGAGACAGCGCGAGTGGGGGAGGAGCAGAGAGGGAGAGAGGGACAGAGAATCCCAAGCAGGCTCTGCACTGCCAGCCCAGAGCCCGACAAAACTGCGAGATCATGACCTCAGCGAAAACCAAGATTCGGACGCTCAACTGACAGAGCCACTCAGGCGCCCCTGTGCGTTTTTATTTTTGATTTCTGTCTTGTCTACTTGGTGGAGCTCTTACAGGCCTAGGATGACAGTAAGGATTATGAAAAGCACGAACCTTTTCCTTTGAAATGTGGACTGTTACACCGTGGCCATGGAAAAAGTTGCGAGGTTTCTGATTGTGATCTAGAATTTTCTACTGAGAACGTCATGACGTTTGAAGAGTGTTGTCATATTAATACATTTCATTGGACTGCAATTAGTGATCATGTGGTCTTATCTAGAAAATTCTCAGTGTGTGGTGGGCTGCTGCAGCCCACCGGAGTAGGGCAGGAAGCTGGAGCTCGTGATTGCTTTACTGCAGACGGGGACGGGGTGGCCCCGGGGGAGTTCTGGCTGGCTTGTAGATGAAGGACCTGCCGGGAGATGCAGGCTGGTGGCAGGCTTTTTAAAGGGCCAACCGGGCTTCTCTCGGCCTGGCCTCTTGGCTGCTGGCACACCTTCCCCTTGCTTTCCGGCCAGGCCGAGCCCTGCCCTTGCAGCCATCAGTGAGCAAAGGTATCCTGTTCTCTCAGCCTCCTCCTTCCTTCTGCCCTCTCCACTCCTCTTTCTGCCTGATTTGTCTCTGGTCTTCTTTCAGGCTGAGGGGCCCCCTGGACACTGACCTTCAGTCCGGTTAAGGTGCCCCTGTTGTGTGCTGCCCGCAACAGCCAGTGCACCTGAGTCCAAGGTTGCAGGCCGTGTTGTGACCCTCTGGGTACTGAGGGGCCGTCAAACCAGAAACTCCACGAGAGCAGGGACTTCGTCTCTCAGCCCTTCTTTGTGTCCCTGGGGTCTGCTGCTGTCCTTGGCACAAGGCTGGTGCTCGGTCAATATTTGTCGAACGAATGGAGTCGAAATGTTTCAAGTTCTGGAAACCTTTTGATAATTTGTGGGAGTGGTCTCGCAGAACATTTGCAATCGACGCCGTTTGAGAAAAGAGTTGGCGAACTTTTTTTTTTTTTTTTTTGCCGAAAGCCAGAAAGTACTCATTTTAGGCTTTGTGGACTACACGGGCTCCGTTGCAGCTTCTCACCTGTCCTGTTGTCGCCCCCAAGCAGCCACAGATGAGCCATCGACTGTGAGCGTGGGGTATTTCAGCGGAGCTGTATTTTCTGGACCCTGAAATTTGAATTCTGTATCACCTTTGCGTGTCATGAAATATTCTTATTTTGATTTTTCCCCAATTGTTTAAAAATGCTCAGCGCGGAGCCCAATGTGGGGCTTGATCCCATGACCCTGAGACCGTGACCTGAGCCAAAATCAAGAGTGGGGACCCTTAACCGACTGAGTCAGCCAGGCGCCCCCTACAACTATTCTGGAGTCATAGCCATAGAAAAACTGCTGGTGGATGAGATTTGGCTGGGGGATGTGAACAGTTTGCAGACCTCTGGTGTATGTGGTTACTAGAGATTAGGATTGCATTCAGATCGTCTCCTGACAGAGGCAGAATTCCCACTTAAAAAGGTTAAAAACCAGTAGTGTGAAATCAAAGTAAACCTACCAGGTCAAGTGAATTCCCCAAACTTTCCTTGGCATACCTGTTTACTTATTTTGGTTTATGTGTGTTTTATCCCAGTAAATGGAACTTTGATTCATTTTGAGTTAGCCTTTGTATGTGGTGTTAGGTAAGGATCCAGCCTTATTGTTTTGTGTGTGGACATCCACTTTTTCCAGAAGCATTTGTTGAAAAGGCTGTCTTTTCCCCATTGAATAGTTTGGTTCCCTTCATCATTTGGCCGTAGGTGTAAGGGTTTATTTTCGAACTCTCTGTTCTGTTGGGATTATATCTGTGTTTTTATGGTGACATCATTCACACTGTTTTTGTTTTTAATTAATTTATTATTATCACAGTATTACTATTTAAAAATTTTGGTTTAGTAATCTTTATGCATAATGTGGGGCTCGAACTCATGACCCCGAGATCAGGAGTTGCACACTCTCCTGACTAAGCCAGTTGGCATCCCATCCACACTGTTTTGATTTTTGTAGCTTTGTAGTAGGTTTTCAAATCAGGAGATGTGAGTCCTATAGCCTTGTACTTTTTCAAGACTGTTTTGGCTGTCTTGGGTGCCTCGAGATTCCTTACAAATTTGTGGATAAAGTTTTCTATTTCTGCACGTACCTGATGACTTTCATTGTGACTCTTACACTGATAGTTTAAAGGACGTCAATGTTTTTATTTATTGCAAATTAAAAAAAAAATTTTAACGTTTATTCACTTTTGAGAGATAGAGACAGAGTGCGAGTGGGGGAGGGGCAGAGAGCGAGGGAGACACAGAATCCCAAGCAGGCTCCAGGCTCTGAGCTGTCAACACAGGGCCCCACGTGGGGCTCGAACCCACGAACTGTGAGATCATGACCTGAGCTGAAGTCGGACGCTCAGCCGACTGAGCCACCCAAGGCTCCCCTATTTATTGTAAATTTTAAAATTTATTTATTTTATTTTGAGAGAGAGAGAGAGAGAGAGAGAGGAGTGTGGGAGGGACAAGAGAGAGAGGGAGAGAGAGAGAATCCCAAGCAGGCTCTTCAATGTCAACACGGAGCCTGATGTGTGGTTTGAACTCACAAACCGTGAGGTCATGACCTCAGCCTAAGTGGGATGCTTAACCGACTGAGCCACCCAGGAGCCTCTATTTATTGTAATTTAAATGTTTTTTTTCTTTTAATTTTTCCTCACGGGTAGTGGCTTGATTCAGTAATAATTTGCCCTTAATCTACAGATTAGTGTTCTGTGGTAGCCGAACTCAGGGACCTGGATTTGGCTTAGCTGCTGTCCTTCTTCCTGGATGCTTTGGTTTGGCATCTCATAAACCCAAAATTCATAGTATTAGGCTGTTCCGTATTTAGATCCCTCTCCTGGTGGCGCAGTGCTCCTGAGTGAAGGGGATGGCCTTATTGGAACCCTGTGTCTCCTGGGGGTTATGTCTAGCAGGGGGTCAGGGCTGGAGTGGCAGTGTCTTCCAGGTGAAGACAGATTTGGAGGAGGGGCAAGAGAGAGAAGAACATAGGCACAATTTATGTTTCCTCCCAAATGCCTTTCTAACCTTTGCAAAGTCTGCTCGTCTAAATTAGAGGCAATAATATCATACATTTCTGTGTAGTTTCAGTAACCAACAAGAAATTGATGCAGTGTATTAAGCATGGCTTATATGAATGGTGGCAGACCACGGGGCATCTGAGGACTCAGCATCTTGCTCTGCTTTATCATTTTGGTTAATTTGTTGGGAGTTGCTTGAGAATGATTTGGAATAAACCCGACCTAGGAGGAGGAGACCCATGCAACCATTCTGCTTCTTCTTTCAAACCAGGGTGATTTTCCAAATTAGATAACAGAGGGAATCTGGGGCATTTCATACTCAATATAATTTTTCAAAGTACCTATTTCAGTAAACAAACTCATCACTCCAAATAATTCAGAGTGCCAACTTTTGTAGTTGGCCACGGTTTGTTTAATTAGCGTGTCAAGTAAAATTTGAATCGTATTGACAAGAACGGGAGTTTTGATAACAAACAGTAATTGCTGACTCTTTATCTTATCAGGGAAATCAAAAGTGTCCATTGAATTATGGTGACTCTATTATGTTGCTCTGTGAACTCACCGAGATAATCCTTTTGCGGGTGATTAAATATAATCATGAAACCATAGATATGAGAAAGCAAACAGATGGATAAGCAACCAAAGTAATTATCAGTTGTACATTTACATTTTTCCATCGCAGTATTTCAGGACCCACTGGCCCAGAGTAGTCTGTTGGGTCATTGTCTGGAAGGATAGTCTTTATACTATTGCTTGATTGATTTATCTGCCCAGAGATTTAATAAAAGGGCGTGTTGGCAGTCCAACCTCCCAGAAACCGTGTGGGGCTTCATGTTTGTATAGGTGTTCAGTGGGCAGAGAGGAAGAGAACGTTTGATGGTGTGCATTCTGTGGTTATGAAAAGAGATGCTGTATGGCTTAGAGAAGTCCTCCCAAAAGAAAGAGAAGAGGTGGCATTTAATGGATATATCGTATATACCTAAATCCTGATGGATTTTTTCACTCTCTGGTGCCAGTTTTGATTCTAGTCCTCCTTTAAAACATAAACACAAAGCAAATCAATCAGCCAACAGCAATGCAACAACAAAAACCTGGTAAAGTCATAGTTAAATAGAATTTGTGCATTTTACCTGAGTCACGCATAAATACCCTTTCCTGGGAGCGTTCTCCTTTGTCACCCAGCCTTTGCAGGTGGGGTGCTAAGAGTTCAAAATCCCTTGTGAAGATATTGTTGCCTGTGGTTCTCTGTACATCCTTTTTCTTTTTTAATTGAAGTGTAGTTGACACACACCATTATGTTAGCCTCAGGTGTGCAGCGTAGTGATTCAACATTTGTATACATGGGCAAGTGATCACCCCATAAATCATCTGTCACTCTATAAAGTTGTTAGGTGTTATTAACTATATTCCCTATGCTATGCATTGTATCTCTGTGATTTATTTATTTCGTAACTGGAATTTTATATCTTTTAATCCCCTTCCCTTCTTTTTTTTTTTTAATTTTTTTTTAACATTTTTATTTATTTTTGAGACAGGGAGAGACAGAGCATGAACAGGGGAGGGTCAGAGAGAGGGAGACACAGAATCTGAAACAGGCTCCAGGCTCTGAGCTGTCAGCACAGAGCCCGACGTGGGGCTCGAACTCATGGACGGCAAGATCATGACCTGAGCCGAAGTCGGCCTCTTAACCGACTGAGCCACCCAGGCGCCCCTCCCTTCCCTTCTTTTGCTCATCTCCCCCCTCCCCCACCCCTCTGGCAACTACTGTGTTGTTCTGTGCATCTGTGAATCTCTTTCTGTTTTGTTTGTTCATTTGTTTTGTTTTTAGAGTCTGCGTATAAGTGAGGTCATACGGTATTTGTCTTTCTCTGTCTGACTTATCTCAGTGTAATACCCTCTAGGTCCATCCATGTTGTTGCAAATGGCAAGATCTCATTCCCTTTTTAGGCTGACTAATATTCTATTCTGTATGTGTATGTGTATATGATTATATATATAAAATGTGTAATCTGCACATCTAATTTATTCATTCGTCAGTCGATAGACACTGGGATTGCTTCCATATCCTGGCTACTGTAAATAACGCTGCAGTGAACATAGGGTACATCTATCTTTTTGAATTAGTGTTTTCATTTTCTTTGGATAAATACCCATAAGTGGAACTGCTGGATTCTATCAGTAGTTCTATTTAAGATTTTTGAGGAACCTTCACACTCTTTTCCATCTTAATTGCACCGCTTTGCATTCCCACCCGCAGTGCATGAGGGTTCCCTTTTCTCCACATTCTTGCCGACACCTGTTCTTTCCTGCCTGCGTGTCTTTTAAGCTGCCTTGTTGTGAGTATTCTAGGATGTGGACGGTGAGCCCACATGGTGGGGAGCTGAGGGCCAGGAGGTCCCTGAGTGCACGCTAGCCTTCTGTGGTGTTTGCTCGTTATCTTAGTTTCTCCTGCGTCCTGAGTAATGGGTGCAGCGAGAGGTGGGCTCAGCCCCACTCCTTAGTTTCTCAGTGGAGCAAAGATCACTTTTTGTTTCCACTTGGAACTGCGCACTGGATTCACTGGGGAGCAGATCTCCTGATGTTACGGTGGAAATAAATCTTGAAAGCCCCACGAACATTAGAATCAAAGGGTAAGAGATGAATCTCCTCCTCCTTTCTGATTTTCAGGAAGCTGCCTTAATGGAATGAACCGGCCTCCAGGGATCAGCGAGCTCTGGGAACCTGGGACCTATGATGAAGCAGAGAAATATCATCCTGGTTGTCTTTACTGTAAATACACTCAGCATTACAGAAACTCATGAAGAGATAACCATGATCTGTCCTTTTGGGAAGCTTGTAATGGAAAGGAGGGGCCAGCTGATGATTCCTCTGGCTGGGCATTTATTTACAAGGCGTTTCTTTCCAGAAAATACTTAAAGAGGTTACATGTTTCACCACCTCGATATAGGCTCTTTTACTTTTCACGAGCACTTGTGATTTTAATTACTATCCTAAAAAATATTGATTTTCCTTCCTTTTCCATCTGGACATGATCGTTAAAACGAACCAACAAAAGTGTAGGACCTCCTTTGAACCTTACTGCCTCATTTTCTTTGAGAAGCTCTTGATTTTGTGGTCAGACTGTTCAGGATCCCATCCCGGCTCTGCCACCACTAGCTGGGTGACCTCAGGCGAGTCTGCCTGTGTGTGCCTCAGTTTCTTTCTCTGTAGAATGGAGATGATAATGCGGTCTTGGGATAGGGTTGAGGCTATGGTTAGGTGAGTTGGCATATGTAGGCTCCTACGAACGGTTATTGACGTTTGCAGTCATTGAGTGGGTTTTGGCTGAAGTCCTACATTCAGGAAATAGTTACCAAGTGCCTACAAAATGCCAGTCACTGGGCCAGGCTGTGGGATAGTGTGGACCGAGGTAGGTGTGGAGGGTTGGCAAGTAAGTAGACAAGCATACGACAGAGTGGTGAGTGGGAGGAGGGAGAAAGGATGGTCACCGAAGGCTTCCTGGGAGAAAGTGACGTCCAAGTGACTCGGTAACGTCTGAGTGGGTGATTTGAAGACTAGTATGAATTAATGAGATGAAGAAAGGCAGGTGGGAGTAACATAAATGTATCTGAAGGCCTAGAGGCATGAGAGTACCTGGGACGTTGAAGTTCAGTCTGGATCCTCCTGAGGGTGGGTGGAGAATGGAGCCAAGTGCAAGGTGGGTAAGATAGCTAATCTGGTTCGTGTGCTTTACTGAGGGATCTGACTTTATCCTCAGTTCAGGGAGTAGTTACTAAAGGGTTTCAAGCCGGAGAGTAACATCATCAGATTCTGTTCTAGAAAGATCCCACGGGCAGTTTGGAGAGCGGGAAGGAGGAAGGACAGGGCGTGGGGGGTTAGGCAGCTCTGGCGGCACTCTGGGGAAGAGATGGCCGGGGGCCTGGGTGGGAGCAATGGCCGTAGGGGTTGGAGAAGCCAGTGCCTCTGAGGAACGTTGGGAGGCTGAATGGTGCAGTGCTGTGACGGGGGAGCAGCAAGGGTGGCCTTCAGACAGGGTGGGCGGTGCCGCTGGAGTCTGGGATGGGGAGTCCAGGAGAAGGGTGGTCTCCGTGAGGGCACGGGGCCTTGCCCTGTGGCAGACATTCGGGAAGACTGGGCTGCAGTTAACGACGAGCCGTCACCCTCTTTGGAGAGGCAGAGAGTGACGTGCTTCCACACTCTGAGTGTCTGTTGGCCAGGGACGTCTGTGATCCTGTGTGGCAGTTTCAGTGGCGAGGGGGGCTGGAGCCGGAGCGGGCGGGTTGGGGTCAGAGGTCCGGCTGTGGGAGGGAGAGAGAGAGAGAGAGCGTGCTGAGCACAGGAGGGAGGCGTGTGTGTGGAGGAAGCCTTGGGACTCCAGGCGGAAGGCTGCTGGGCTGCAGAAATCCCAGAACGAATCCCAGCTGTGCCCGTCTGTTTGTATTAGTTATCCCTGCTGCGTCACTAATGTCACCAAACTTACGGTGTTTGTCACCTCACAGTTTCGGTGGGTCAGGAATGTGGGCATGGCTCGCTGGGGCTTCCGGCTCCGCGTTTAAGGCAAGGTCATGTCAACGTGCAACTGGGACAGCGGCCGCTTGTTGGCCTGTTGGCAGGATTCCTCGGTGGCCGTTAGCTGAGGGCCACCCGCACTTCCTTGCCATGTGCGCCTCTCCTTAGGGCCGCTCCTGACATGGCGGTTGGTTTTATCAAAATGAGTAAGCTCCTAGAGAGACGTAGGCACACACATGCACACGCAGACGAGCCCGTCCTTCATGTAACCTAATCACGGACGTGACATCCCGTTCCCTGTGGTATTCTTTTGGCTGAAAATGAGTCAGTAGGTCTAGCCCATACTCGAAGAGAGGGGACCACACAGGTCCTGGGCGCCAGGAGGCGGGGATCATGGTCGCCATTTTGGAAGTCTGTCCCTCCGATCTTTGAGTTTTGTGTCCTCCCCCTTGAGATGTCCTGGCGACCCCACCCCATCTGGCTGTCACGGGTGCTCCCGGTACCTGCCCTTCACGCATCATGGTGATTGTACAGGAAGCATTAGTTCCCTGCTGGGGACCCTCACCGAAGAGGTGCAGGCGAACACTGACCTGAATTTCATAGGTGCTGTGATTGAAAGATGCCCCTTTGGAAGAAGAAAACACTGCATCATGGAGTTCAGGCTGTCTTTTATAAGCTGTCGTGTATTGAGTGGAGCTAACATTTGGGGAGCGGGAAATGCTCATCCTTCATGAGGCGATGGTGAAGGCCATCCTCGCTCCAGGTTGAGTTGGGCGTGTATATCTGGAGCACGCGGTCTGTCCCGACTTGTGGGCAGGTCCCTGAAGGGTGTGGGGTGGGCTGGGGGAGGAGTGGAGACGCTCCCTGGACTCCTTGTCACCTGAGGATGGAGGTGTGGGATGTTCCCAGGGCCTGTCAACTCTTCTGGGAGTCCTGGAGCATATTCTCAAAATCATGGTTTGAGGACCTTGGGGCAACTACTCAGCTGTTCTGTTACATTGTAACTAAATAAAACTTTATTTGTGAAAAACAGGCGTCAGGCCAGATTGGCCCGTAGGCTGTGGCTGCTGACTCCCGACCTGTGGAATGAGCCAATAAAATGCCTTGAATGTTTTTCACGGACAGTCACTGATACCCATTTATAGTTTCATGTTGTGTTCTATTATCCACGTTACAGTTTGCTCACCGCGCTTGTAGAGATTTTGGGGGGAACTTGAGAGTCACGGGGGGACGGGTGGTGGTCAGTGCTTTGCTTTCCTGACATGGCTGCTTCTAAGCTCTGGGACCTCAGACAGTTGGCTTAACCTGTGTGGACTTGCTTCTGTCCCTCCGCTGTCTCCCTCTTCCCCTCTCTCCATCCCTCTCCTTCCCCTCCGTCTATAGCTGATGTTTCTCCTGCCCTGGGAATCTGTACAAGTTGGATTTTCCTTGCTGATGTTCGTTGACTTTCCTCTTTGTCGGGAGTATTCCCGTTTGTAAGCTGGTAGCTTAAGGAGCAGAGCCTGAGACGGGGCCCTTGTCCAAGTGATGGACCGAGGGGGCTCTCAGGAGAAAGCTCTGGGGCAGTGACAAGCCACAGGACAGGGAAGAGGCCCTCAGCCTGACCCCACCGCGAGATCTGCAGTAGAAGGAGCATCTGGTATTTGGTTCCCATCCCCAGGAACGGAGTCTGACCTTCCGTGTCCTTGTATCAGTGAGTCGCTGGCTGTGGGTCGTGCTGGGCGTGACCCCTGGGTATCTCATGGCAACACGGTGCCTGGGGGAAGGGTGCCCCGCACAGCTGGGGATGTGATGTCTCACCAGGTACATGGCTGTGTACGTCCCCCTCCCCAACACTGCTCTGCCTACTATATGTCGTGCCGAGCCCTAGGGTCGGGACCACATGGCCATGTGAGGGCCCTTTGTCCCTGCCCAGCATGCCAGGGAACCCCTTGTACTTCACGAGAAGATGAGGCAGAAGGTCCTGTGACTTGGAAGGTCCCTCTTGCCTCCGTGCAGAGAGGTAGGCCAACCCCGAGGACGTTCCTCCCAGGATGGGTCAAAGATACGATCAGAAATGAAAAGAACTCTTTAATTTTGAAGGCAAGAATTTTTCCTTTCTTTTTTTCTTTTGGCTGTACTCTCAAATAGCAAATCGATCGTATTTAGATTATGGTATCTTTTTGGGTTCTCTAGGAAAAAGAACGTAGGGGGGTAAAACACTCCTTAGACCCGGCCTTCCTGAGCTGTGCACTGGGTCCTTTGCGCTTGAACTTTTTTTCCGGTCCTGAGAGGCCTGTGTTTGTCAGATCCTCCCGGATGCGGACTGGGGCTCCGTTGCTGGGGGTGGTTTGTTTTCTGTTGGCTGTGGGAGGTAGTTTGTTGGAAGCAGTAGTGGCTGGCTGGTGTGGGCAGCCCAGAGTCGGTGTGGTTGAGCACAAAGGAGTCCTCAGGCACTCCCTGCAGCGTCTCTCGATCGCCTGGGTATTTTGTCAAATGCGTGGAGAAGGACGCTTGGCTGCGGTGTTCAGTGCTGATAAAGCTTTGCATGGAGGGCCAGGCCGCCTGCTGGACGGGGCCGCCACGTACACGCTCTCTGTTGTTTTCAAGGAGCTTCATTGAAGCATTATTTCGTATACCATGCCTTTGACTCATTGGAAGTGTGCAGTTGCAAAGTTTTGGTATATTACATTATTAATTCTTCAGAACTATGGGGAGATCTATAGACTGAGCCTTTCCTTCTTGTGGTGGGGTCCAGGATGAGCACCGGGGGAGCCTTTGCCCCTGGGGCCCTGGGCACCCGTCTGGATCCTGCCCATCTTTACCGTGTGGTGGTGTAGGTCCTGATGGGGAGGGAGGGCTTTCCCAACCCAGGGGTCCACCTGAGTGGGTCCTTCTCTGTGGTTGCTTGTTGAGCAATCCCAGTGGAACCCCGAGTCATGGT
This sequence comes from Panthera pardus, assembly GCF_024362965.1. Classification (NCBI taxonomy): domain Eukaryota; kingdom Metazoa; phylum Chordata; class Mammalia; order Carnivora; family Felidae; genus Panthera; species Panthera pardus. The sequence goes on from NW_026526788.1 coordinate 81,512,965, forward strand.
CACATGCGCCCCGTGTGCTGGGCCCTAGGGACACAGGGTTAACAGCCCCTCCCTCCTAGGCTCAGGTAGGCCTGTCTCCAGACAGGGAGGTGGGAGCTTCAGGAAGGCCCTAAGCCATGCAGTACTTCTGTAAATTGCAGAAAGGTGCCCCCTTGGGGTGGGCATACTGCTTGGCAAGCACAGGGATGGGTGGGGGCTGGATTTCAGCTCCTACTTGCTCCTTTGACCCTGAGCGTTTTTTATACAGTCAGCAACCTACCACGTGCCCATGACAGTCCTGAGCATAGGTGGGTGGGGGTTGTTTCCATGATGGGGTCCATCCTTGCAAACCCCTTCTCTCCCAGGGCATAAGTATTTCCCTGTTTGGTTCCAGAGGAGCAGGGCAGAGCTGGGACATGGATGGATTTCTCTGTGTGATCATGCTCTGGGAGCACAGGGTATTGAATGCCCTTTTCATGCAGTAACGATAAATTCACGTTAGACAGGAAAATGTGGGAGTTTGACAGATGCAGGAAGGATCTGCAGGGGAAAAGTATTAGTAGAGAATATTTCACATAAAAAGGACTTGGTGACAAGGTTTGCTCGTGACAGTCCTTGTGTGATATCAGATGATATTTTGTGTGACTTTTGTTTTGACATCTTTCCGCCTGGTTTTATGGGAGCCATTTAGGGAGCGCCAGAGGGAGAGGAGCCAGGGAGGAAGAGTCCCGTCCAGTCCAGCTGCCGGTGGAGGGCGGTGCTCCTTTTGAATTTGGGGCTGGGTGTTTTGGAGCAACTCCTCTTAGGACACCTGGCTCCCAAATGTGAGAGTCCCTGCCTTCCAGACCTGTGACTTCGAGCAGGCAGCTTACCATTCTTCACCTGTGCAACAGGAATGCTCCGAGGTCATCCGTCCCCGGGAACGTTTTGTGACAATTACATTGGCTGGTCCTCAAGAAGCACGCAGCTGTCGCTGGTCCATGGTTTTTTACTGGTGTCCTTTGGAGACCTGGCTTCCAGTTAGAGTCCTTTTGCCACGTATCTGTATCAGATCTGTCTCTCTCATTTAAAAATTTTTTTTTAATGTTTATCTACTTTTGAGAGAGAGACAGAGACAGAGTGCACGTGGGCAAGGGGTAGAAAGAGAGGGAGACACAGAATCTGAAACAGGATCCAGGCTCTGAGCTGTCAGCACAGAGCCCGACGTGGCACTTGAACTCGTGAACCATGAGAAGAGCATGGCCTGAGCTGAAGTCGGAGGCTTAACTGACCGAGCCACCCAGGTGCGTGGCCCAGCCCTCACTTTTAGCCCGAGGCAGGTTGCTTGAGACTGTGAGCTGTCTTGGGTGTAGGAATCTTGCCTCACGAGTCTCCACCTGCTCTCCCGAGCTCACCTGGGATCTTGGGAGGCACATGTTCCTCCTTTGCTGGGCTGGATTGGCCGATGGTCTTAGAGGCTCTGGCGAACGCTTGCTTGTGGGGTCGGCTTGGCCAGATGTGACACGGAAAGGCAATTTCTCCTCTAGCCGGGGGTTCCTTTCATGGGATTAATGGAATTGTTACTTCATTATGTCTCAAGGGCCTTCTGCAGCAAGGGATCGGGGGCCTTTGACACTGTGCACTATTGTTACGGCCCTTGTGAAGCACAGGACGCTGGTTCTGGAGGAGGCTCTCTGAAGCCCTCGTTTGTGAAGCACAGCATAGTTGCTCTTTGTCTGGGAGGGGCAGAGCAGCCTGGGGGGGCTCTTCCCCCAGCCGGAGGTCACATGATGCCTGCGGCTGGTCAGCCAGCTCAGCCTCCGTCCCCTGGTCTTTGCTCAGAGCTTTCTATGCAGGAACGGACGCTGTTAGGAGCCACATCATAGGGCTAGTATGGGATGAAACGAGGCAACGCATGAAGTCTTCAGGGGAGTGTCTGGTCTTAGTAGGCGCAGAATGAAAGTTAGCCGTGATTATTACCGTGATGATGGTGACAGTGTTGGTGGTGATGACGAGGGCGACGGTGTGGAGGTGCCGTCGGTCTTGTTGGTGACGCTGGGTGGTGATGGCGAGCCCCCGCTCCTCCTCACTGAATGCCTTTGTGGCAAAGGCCTCATTGGAACAGTATGAGAAGAACATCCCTCGCTTGTGCTTAGGCTTTTCCCCAGGAAACTGGTTTGGCGGAGGAAACACCTTCGACATGTGCTGGGGTTGGAGGCTCTTGTGGCTTCTCGGTGGTCAATTGCAGTAACATCTAGAGTGTGCTGTGTGCAAGTCAGATGGAACAACGGGGAATTGTAGGGAAACCAGTGTTTTCTGCTGTCAGGCTCTTGAAAGTTAAAAATGGAACAGATAGTTGAGAAATATTCCAGTATTTGCTTAGCGCGTTAAAAAAAAATCCCGAGTGGATCTTGTCTATTGAGTATCATGGCGGACACACTGTTGCATGCATTTTCTAGGATGGATTCTCTCCTGCCTTCCCTTTATCCTCTTCGGCTTTTGTCCTGTTCAGCAGCAGCTCTATAAGCAAGCAAATAGGTTTTTATAGCCTCTTGCTAAGTATTTCTCATCTCTTGCTAAGTATTTCTACCACGGTGCAAAAGCAATTTTGTTATGTGATGCTGTATTTTTATAGTCAATTGAAATGACTATTAAAATATAACATAGCTCGTCAGGCTCACAGTAGCTCTGCTGGGGAAGCATTGCCCTTGCAAGATGGGGCGGCAGCCTGCGAAGAGAGATCTTCTGGGAGCCAGAGCCGGGGTTATGGGCCTGAGACCTGTGTGGTCACACAGGACCCTGCACTTCTTGTTTTTTTTTTTAATGATTATTTATTTATTTTGAGAGAGAGAGTGAGAGAGAGAGATCGTGCATGTGAGCAGGCCAAGGGCAGAGAGCGAGAGAGAGAGAGAGAGAGGGAGAGAGCGAATCCCAGGCAGCACAGAGCCTGGTGCGGGGCTCAAGCCCATGAACCATAAGATCGTGAGCTGAGCTGAAATTAGGAGTCAGATGCTTAACCCACTGAGCCACCCAGACACCCCTCTTTTTTTTTTTTTTTTTAACTATGGTAAAATGTATAGAACGTGAACTTTGCCATTTTAGCCATTTTCGGCGTGCATCCAGTGGCATTAAGTACATCACAGGGCTCTGCAGCCGTCACCAGCATGTTTCATCGTGCAAAACTGACACTTTGTCCCCCTGAAGCGCGAACTCCCTGGGCCCCGCCCCGGCCTCTGGCCACCACGATTCCACGTTAATCTCTGTGAGTTTGGCTATTCTAGGTACTTCATATAAGTGGAATCATCCAGTGTGTGTTTTTGTGATTGGCTTAGCTCCCTTAACATGAGGTCCTCAAGGCTGATCGTGTTACAGCAGGCATCAGAATTTCCTTCCTTTTTCAGGCCGAATAATGTTCCATTGTACAGCTGGATCCTATTTGGTTTTTATCCATTCATCTACCCATGGCACTTGGATTTCTCCCCGCTTTTGCTTCTGTGAATACTCCTGCTGTGAACGTGACTATACAAATATCTGTTTGAGTTCCTGCTATCCATTCTTTCGGGTGTATCTACCCAGAAGTGGGATCGCTGGGTTGTGTGTTCATTATGTATTTAATACTTTTTGAGGGGCCACCGGACTGTTTTCCACAGCAGCTGTAGCATTCCACATTCCCATCAGCAGGGCACGAGGGTTCACTTCTTCCACATCCTTATCAGCCTTGTTATTTTCCACCGTTTTTTTTTTTTTTTTAATAATGGCCGTTCTGATTATCCTGAAATTTTTAATAATTTTTGAATGGAGGATTTTGCACTTGTATTTGCATCGGGCCCTAAAAATGATGTAGCCAGTCCTACTGGGGACTGATGCTACCTTGCTCTCGCCGGGTATTCTCTGGATGCCCAGCCACATTCAGGAGCGTGAAGGTCTGGCCAGGCGTGGGTTTAGCAACCGGATGGGGAAGAGAGAGGTTCCTGCTGTTCAGGCCTAAAGGCGTTCCCGGCTGGCCTGCGCCTGGGCAGAGTAGCGTTGTGAGCAGGGGACTGGCAGGCAAGGTGGGACCGTCAGCATTTGTCGGATTGCTCGACACTTCGTCTTGGGTCCGTGCTCAGGCCTGGGTGTCCGTGGCCCGTGATGTTTGTGAGCGGAGCTCCGCGAAGGGCAGTCCACCTGCAAATGCGCTTCTCAGCAAACACCTGCCGTCCTCTCCATCTCTGGGCCCTGCCCACGGAAGGTGCGTTTGTCAAGAGCTTAACTGAGGAAAGGTTTGTCTGTGTCCTCTGGGAACTTACGCAGTGTGCTAGATGGTTCAGACAGGGATGCCAGGCGAGACCCTTGGATCACACTTGTCCACACGCCTTGTGAGGCACACACGGCCGGCAGGTGGCCCAGGTCTGGGGATTGTGGCTCCATCCTTGAAGGCCACGCTGGGACGGGCTCCCTTCCCGTTTCCCTGCTTCCCCTTGCCAGTGCGTCCGGGCCAAGCCGCCCAGTGTTGCTTCTCGTCTCTGGGAACAAGAGGGCTGTGTCTGGGTGGCCTGGCCGAGGGACTGCTCATTAGCAGTTAGCATCCGGGGTGTACAAACACATCCGAGCAGGCTTCTCCCTTCCTTCCGGAGTGCAGCCCTTGACGGGGATTTCTGGAAGGTTGGGACTGCCCCGGGAGAGGAATTAGGTGCTGATCCTGCACTCTACGCCCCGCGAGCAGCTTGTGCTGAGGCCTGCCGGCCACGCGCACCTCTCCCCTCTGTGTGCTCTTGCAGAGCTGACTGGACCCTGTCCTGGCCCGGCTCATCCAGTGAGAGGAGCGAGGCTCGGGAGAGGAGCAGGAGGGCAGGGAGGAGGGGACGGCAAAGGCGTCTCCTGGAGGATGGCCGGAGAGCCTTTGTTTTGTTCTCCACGTGCATTGCAGCCAGAGGAAAGTGGATACTCGCTTTGCACCTGAACCCTTTCGAAAGTGAAGCTGGCATTTATTGTGCACGTGCTAGGGGCTCGCCCCGGGGCTGGGTAGTTTTCCAGCGCACGATCTCACGCACACCTATGTGGTGCTGCCTTCTCTGTCGTCACCCCCTTTCAGAGAGAGAGAGAGAGAGAAACAGGGACTCTGAGAACTTGGATTACTTGCCCAAGGGTTTGAGCTTGGATTTGGAGTTGAGCCTGTGTTTCGACCCTGGAGTCTGCCTGCCCTGCTCGGAGGGAATGCCTGACTGGTCTGCAGAGGCCGAGAGAGCGCGACCTGATGCACAGATGGACCAGCCAGCCTCGAAGACGGGCCTATGCAACAGGGCAGTGGGGCCGAGGTGCCCCGGGGCTGGAGTCATGGGTCGGGAGGTGTGGAGGGCCCCCCCCTCCACTTCTCAGGCACGTCACACAGGTACAGCTCTCATCCGTGAGATGGGGCAGTCGCGCTGCTTGGCTGTGCCGTCCTCGTGGGAGGGGCAGGTCAGCGCGCACAGTGAGGACAGAGTGAGGACACAGTGCTTTGTCACCTGGAATGCCCCTACATGGGAGGGGCGGATGGTGGTTCTTCCCTAGAGCACATGCCTGGGAATGCGGGGCTGTGGGGGCTCCCCCCCTCCCCCCCCCGCAGAGGTGCCTGGGAGGTTCCTTCGTGAACACCCTGTGTGTGCTCAGCTTTATTGTTTTTCCTCCAAGAGCGCTTGATTGTTTTTTAATCTTCAATTTTATATTTTATCAAAGCTAAGTAATGTAACACTCAGGAGGAGGAAATAAACAAACCGCTAAGGAACCAAATGTCTCCTTGGTGCTGAATGCATTTGTCCTGGGAGTTCCAGCACAGACGGGGCCCCTGCCTCCACGGTGGCTGGCCGCTCGGAGGCACTGGATGCTTCTGCCTTGTGCAGCTTCTCGCGAAGTGCGGACACCTGTAATCAAGGCTGAAATTCCCCCCTGGTGGAAAACATGGTCACCAAAAGGTTCACGGGGGGAGGTTCCTTGCAGCCTTTTTTGCAAATAGCTCCAAGTGGGAAATAAAAAACCCGAACGTCCATCGTCGGGAGGACGGATTGATACGTTGTGATACGTTGACGCAGTGGAAGACTATACGCCAAGAAACAGAACAAAGCTCAGATAGGGTGCTGTGGCTCAGTCTCAGAATGTTGAGCCCAAGAAGGCGAGCAGAAAGAAGTACATGTGTAATTGCACTTACATCCAAGAATTGACCAAAGTCGTCGGTGATTTTGGCTTCCGTTAAATCCAGGAGTTGATAGAATTCGTTCATGGCGAGACACATCAGGAGATGGTTTTGTGGAAGGAAAATCGGCTTGGGAGGGGCTCAAGAGTGCTTTCTGGAAATGCTATTCTGGGTTTTTATGGGGTATAGAGTGAGCGATGCTCATCGAACTGATTACCTAATGTTGTGCATTTTATCACCTTCGTTTCAGTGTAGATGCACGTGAGGGTATATGTGCGGATATAGGCGAGCATACGTGCGGTTCTCACCTGTCGTATGGCTTTTGCTACGTTCATTTTTTCCTGTGTTTAGAGACAGGAGGTGCCACTGTGTTCCTGCAATGCACAGGGATGTTGCTGCTTTTACCAGTGGCTTTAAACCCCTGTGGCTTCAGAAGAGCAGGTTGAAGGCAATTACAGGTTGTTACTCTGGGGCTTTGTTTTTTGACATTTGGCACAGTGTGTCTGTCTCTCCACGTCTCTGCGGAAACTGATCACGGTGGCTTACAAGACAGGAAGATGGGGCGTGGGCCGATGAGGCTGGAAATTCAGGGCCCTGGTAGAAAACGTTGGTGGTTAGTAGTTCTCTAGAAGGCTGGAGTGATTTGGGTACCAGAGTGTTAGTGCCCTGGAGTATGTGCCACATGATGCCAGTGACTTCCTCCTGATTTTAGTAGTTTTCCATTCTCGGGGGGCGGGGAGGCTCAGCTCCTGTGGTCTCCTCCAACCAGATCTCTTCGCCTGCAGGGTCGCCTGTGAGTGGGCGGGGAAAGGGAGACCATGGGCCGGGGGGCCAGGTAGCGTCTCTCCCAGCCAGAACCCTGCTCAGAGCCCAGGTGACCTCTCGTCTCTGCTGCCCCTCAGGGCCCGTCGCGCTTGGGTGGTTTGCCGATGGGGCTGAGCGTGTGCCGGTGCCCCGTGTGGGATCACCGGCACCATTTTCCCAAGTGAATCTGCTTCGTTCCGGGTGTATGTCTGGGCCTCCAGGACGTGCCTTCCGGGTTGATTCTGCTGAGACCCTGGTCTGGGCTTCAGTTTCTAATGGGAAGTAGGTGAAAACATGACTGCAGGGTTTTCTTTTCTTTCTTTAAAGTTTATTTATTTATTTTGAGTGAGAGAGAATGAGCAGGGGAGGGACAGAGAGAGAGAGAGAGAGAGAGAGAGAGATTGAATCCCAAGCAGGCTCCACAACCCTAAGCCTACCGTCAGGGTGGAAGCCTGATGTGGGGCTTGAACTCATGAACCCTGAGACCATGGCCTGAGCCGAAATCGGATGCTTTACCAGACGGCCACGGAGGCGCCCCTCAGCTGCAGTGTTTTCCGGCAGGTTTAAGATTCAAGCACTAGTTTTGCCACTTGGAATTCCGCGTCGATTTGTTAAGTGATTCGCTCAGTCGACATTCGTGTCCCCCTGGGCGCCGTGGAGCGTGGGTGCAGAGATGGAAGAGGTGCGGGGCAGGTCGGGGAGCAGAGAGCGGAAGGCGCAGACCGGCCTCTGATGACTTAGGACGGGTTGTAGAAGGGGAGGCTAGAGGAGGGAGGCCTCTTCGTGGTCCATTCGCCAGACACGGGGGACCTGTGATGCGATGGGTGCCACCAGCATTCAGTAGCGAATGGGCACTTCTCTGCTGGCCCTTTGTCAGGGGGACAGGGGGTGCCGTGGGACTCCCAGTGCTCCTGTAACCGCCTGGTGGGTGGGAGTGACGGAGCCTCTTCACGCAGGTGTGGGTGAGCTGCACAGGCAGGCCCCACGAAGAGGGGAAGAAAGGGCATTTCCAGACAGAAGCGAGCTTTTAGGCAGAGGCTTGGGGACACGGGTGCCTGTGGTCCCATTGTGTGGGAGCTCCTCTGTTTACATTTATATAATGACAGAGGCTTCCCTCAAGCTGATTGCTAGCTCTATTTGGGACTTTTTAAAAAAAAAGTTTATTTGTTTATTTTGAGAGGGAGAGAGAGAGAGAGAGACAGAGAGAGAGAGAGAGAGAGAGAGACGTGGCAGAGAGGGGAGGGGCAGAGAGAGGGAGAGAGAGAGACGTGGCAGAGAGGGGAGGGGCAGAGAGAGAGGGAGAGAGAGAGACGTGGCAGAGAGGGGAGGGGCAGAGAGAGAGGGAGAGAGAGAATCCCAGGCAGGCTCTGCACTGTTAGCTCAGAGCTCGACGCGGGGCTCGATCTCATGAACTGCAAGATCATGACCTGAGCCAAAGTCGGATGCCTGACTGATTGAGCCCATCAGGTGCCCCTATTTGTGACTTTCACATTTATTTCACATATAATATGAAATAACATATAAGCATATATTTATATATATAACTTTGTAAATGCGTATGAAATACATATTTACTCACAGAGATACATATATATTTTTTGCCATTAGGAAAAACAAATTAGCATTCTGGAATGTTCCCTACGTCCTTCCCTTTCTTTCTTTATCACCACTAATATTAGATGGAACGAAGTGAAAAAAGGAGGAGAGAAGTGGCCTTATTCTACAGAGGAAATCTCCTGAGACTTCCGCCGAAGCCCAGGAAGAAAAATCTGGGGATGTGCCAAGGACATGCGACAAGGCGACGTTATCATTTAGTATCACAAGGAAATAGGTCTTAGCCCATCTTTTTCTATTCCTCCTTTTTTCCCATTGCCTCTGCAGTGGTGGCGACCGGGCTTGCCTCCATGCCTGAGGTCCTTGGGCCTGGGTGCGTTTTCCGTGTGCCCTTTGGTGGACCCTGTCGGGCAGCGTGGGGGGGAAGTGCAAGTCTGGCCAGGTCGACAGCACAGAAACTGAGACCTGCGTCCAGTCCGACACTGGCAGGGTCCTGCTGCGCGTGTCCCCATCGGGAATCTCCCCGGGACCGGCCCCTGATTGTGGAGTCCGCTGGGCTCCTGTCCCGCTTGGCTGGCGGGCTGTCTGTAGTGCCCGTCTTCAGGGAGCCTCTGGGGACGGCCAGCGGTGCGCTTTGCCCTGCCCAGGCGGGTGGGGTCGCTCTGAAGTCCCACAGGCCAGGGGTGTAACTGCCTGGCTGTTTCCCTAGCTCACATTTCCCTAAGTGGCAATAACCGTTCTGCCTTGCAGAAGGATGATTCAGTCTTTTCCCCTCTCTTGTCTCTGCATCTCTTTGCTGCTGAGCAAAATGAAATGCAAAAATAAATAATTTTCAGGTCGTCTAAGTCTTTTCTTATTTATGGGTGGATTTGCAAACACTGTCCATAAGGAAGTCTGTGGCTTTCTCTCCTAGCGCTGAGTTTATGAAAGACGAAAGTGTGGAAAAGTGGACTCTTAACTTCTCCTGTTGTGGAAAAGCACAAGAGCCAACTCCCCTCCGCGACCCAGTGTGTGTCCAGAGAAGCCAGCCCGTTGTGGGCACCGTGACCTTCTGGGCCTGGCAGAAGCGAGACGGTCGCTGGCTGGGTGCGGGCGAGGCGCACGGTGACATTTCATTCTGAAGAAAGACAGGAGAAGTATCTTTGAATTGTGTCTGTCGGCTCCATTAGGATTTGAGAAAAGACTCCTTTGTCCATTTCTTCTCACACGTCTTCTCCATCCCTCCCGCCTGCCCCCATCCGAAAAGGCAAGAAGAAATACTGGCTCACGCAGGACAGTGCCTTTATCTTGCTGTGCCCCGGCTCTGTTTTGTAATTATGTAGATGAGTTCGTTGATTCTGATATTCAAACATTGCGTGAAATCCTGCCACCGGGAGTTTATTGGCCGAGAAACCATCTCTGTTCCTAAGGAAGATAGGAGTCCAAATGAAGTACATTTGTGACATTGAAACTTCAAAAGTGGTCTCCTTTTTAGAAATGGGGGTGTTCTGTCTGTCTCTCTCATACACACACACCGGGAGGTGTTCTTGGATCTTGAGTCCATCAACCCGAATTTCCTCTTCTTTCTGGTTGGAACCTGATGTGTCACACAGGTAAGGGAAGTGGCTACACCTGCCAGGCCCTTGTATGTGGGGCCGCTGAATAGTTCACAGCTGCCAGTGATGGGGGATGCTGAATCCACTGGGGGTCTTCCTTCCCACTCTGGCGGCCTTCCCTTTTATTCTTTACATCTTTTAAAATTATCGCGGTAAAATACACATCACCCAGATTTACCATTTTAACCATTTTTGGTCGTGCAGCTCTGTGGCTTTCGGTACATTTCACACTGTTGCGCAACCACCCCCACCGTCCGTCCCTAGAATTTTCCCGTCTTCCCCAAACGGAACTCTCTGCTCATTAACACTAATGTCCCCACCCCTCCTTCCTCCCAGTCCCTGGGAACCACCATTCTGGTTTCTATTTGACGGCTGTAGGAAACAACGTAAGTAGAATTATACCACATCTGTCCTGCTGTAGCTGGCTTTGGCTTATTTGACGTAAGCCCTCCAGGTTCATCCAGGCTATAGGGGGTGCCAGAATTTCCTTCTCATTTAAAAACAAATTAAAAAAACATTTTATTATTTATTTTTGAGAGGAAGAGAGGGCACAAGTGGGGGAGGGGCAGAGAGAGAGGGAGACACAGAATTCAAAGCAGGCTCCAGGCTCCGAGCTGTCAGCACAGAGCCCGACACGGGGCTCGAACCCACAAACCATGAGATCATGACCTGAGTGGAAATCGGACACTGAACTGACTAAGCCACCCAGGCGCCCCCAGGATTTGCTTCCTTTTTAAGACCGAATCGTATCCGCGCCGTATGGATGGACCACATTTGCTTATCCATTCATCCCGGGGTGGACACGTGGGTTGCTTCCACACTTTGGCTCTTGTGAGTAGTGCTGCTGTGAACATGGGTGTCCACGTGTCTCTTCTGGTTTTTGCTTTCAGTTCTTTCGGCTCCATACCTGCTAAGTGTAGTTGCCGGATCATCTGGTAATTCTAAGTTTAAGTTTTTGCGAAGCAGCTAAAATGTTTTTCCTAATAGCTGTACCATTTTACATTCCTACCCGCAGTATACATGGTTTCCAGTTTCTGACAGCTTTGCCAGCACGTGTTGTTTTGTTGTTGTTGTCGTTAAGTAGGCTTCACACCCAGTGTGGAGCCTGATGCAGGGCCCGAGAGAGAGAGAGAGAGAGAGAGAGAGAGAGAGAGAGAGAGAGAGAGAACGAACAGTGGAGGAGGGGCAGAGAGAAGGAGAGACAGAATCCCAAGCAGTCTCTGCACCATCAGCACAGAGCCCGACGTAGGGCTCACGCTCATGAACCTTGAGATCATGGCCTGACCAAGAGTCGGATGCTTAACTGACTGTGCCACCCAGGCGCCCCCCTTTCTTCTTAATAATAGTCCCCCAGCGAGCGTGAAGTGCTATCTTATTGTAGTTTTTGACTTGACTAGTGGTGTTGAGCATCTTTTCATGTGCCTGTTGGCCATTTGTAGATTGTCTTTGGAGCAACGTGTGTTCAGGTCCTTTGCCCATTTTTAACTTGTGCTGTTTGTTTTTCGTAATAGCTGTTGAATTGTAGGGCTTCCGTGTATATTTTGATGATCAGTTCCTTATCAGGTATGATTTATCCCTATTTTCTCCCCTTCTGTGGGCTGCCTTTTCACTCCGTTGATAGTTTGCTTTCATGCAAAGACCCTTAACAATTTGATGAAGTCCAACATCTATTTTGTCTTTTGTTGCTTGCGCTTCTGGCGTCACATCCAAGAAATCGTTGTGAAGTCCAGTGCCGCGAAATTTTACTGCTATGTTTTCTTCTAAGAGTTTCATAGTTGTGGCTTTTGTGTTTAGGTCTTTCGTCTGTTTTGAATTCATTTTTGTGCATGATTCTTCATTCTTTTATAGACAGACGCCCACTTTGTCCAACACCATTTGTTGGAAAGACCGTCCTTTCCCCACTGACTGGTTTTGGACTCTGGACAAAATAATTTGATCCATATATGTGAGAGTTTATTCTGGGCTCTGTCTTCTCTTCTGTTGGTGCATATGTCTGTATATACCACACGGTTTTGATTACTGTAGCTTTGTAGTAAGTTTTGAAGCCCGAAAGTATGAGGCCTTCAACTTTGTTGTTTCTCAAGATTGTTTTGGCTATCTGAAGTCCCTTGGCATGGATTTTTTTTCTAGTTCTGCAAAAGCGTCTTTACAGTTTTGATGGGCATTGTGCTGCATCTGTAGATCTCTTTGGGTAGCATTGAGATCTTAACGGTATTAAGTCTTCCAGTCCATGAACACGAGGTGACTTACATTTGTTTAAGTTCTTTAATTTCTTTCGGCCGTGTTTTATAGTGTTCAGTGTGCAAGTCTTTTGCCTCCTTGGTTCAATTGATTCCGAAGTATTTTGTTGTTTTTATTCACTGTATCTTTAAAAAATATTAGAGATGGTTGTAGTAGCATGTTTGTTATTTTTTATTATTTATTTTTTTGAGAGAGAGTGGGGGAAAGGGGCAGAGGGAGAGGGGGAGAGAGAGGGAGAAGAGAAGAGAAGAGAAGAGAAGAGAAGAGAAGAGAAGAGAAAATCTTAGGCAGGCTGCGTGTTCAGCGCGGAGCCCAATGCAGGGCTCAATTCCATGACCCTGGGATCATGAGCCGAAATCAAGAGTCGGATGCTCGACCAGCTGAGCCACTCCGGTGCCCCTCTGGTAGCATCTTGAGAATCAGGATCATAATTATTTTTCCTTCCTTCTTCTCTCCTGTCCTCTCCCTTTCCTTGCCTCCCTCCCTTCCTTCTTTCTTCCCTCCCTCCCTCCCTTCCATCTATTCATCCATCCATTTTAAAGGTCCTGCTGTGTGCCAGGTTACTCTTAGGTGCTTGGGAAGATTGAAACTATTGGCAGAAGCCATGCTCTGATTCAGTATGGCTCAGGGCTCTGGGATGGAGACTGAGTGTTATGCCTCCGAATCAGAGAAGGAGAAGGATGGGGTTATGGGCCACGGAAGCTAGTGGTAGTGTGACTGACAGTCTCTTTTTGGAGACAGAATTTAGGAAACCCAGCCCCCGACTGCAATACAGAGTGGAGGTGTGGGACTGGTCTCTGTCCAGAGTAAAGTTCAAAGGATATATATATATATGTATATATATATACACATATATATATATATATATACATATATATATATATGTGTATATATGTATATGTACATACATACATATAATCTGATTCTTTCTGCACTGTATTTTCTGAAGGGGTCCAGTGTGTGAAAGGGTTGTTTCTTAGAGGACCGGGCCCTGGGGTGGCTGGTCCCTGTGGCTGCGTGGGGCCCAGTGCATCTTTCCAACCCCAGCACCCCCTCAGCACTAGAGCAGAGCAGGAGCCCTTGAGAGTCTTGGGCAATACTGAGTGTATGTGTTCGGCATGGACTCGACAGCAGTTGATGGCCCTTTAGAACGGAGCCCTGTAGCAGACACAGACAGGGCCCTTGCCCCGGTCCCCTTAAGGACACGGTCTGCCTTTCCCCCAGCCCTGAGGAGATGCATGCTGTGGGACATTTTTTTTTCCAACTGAAGGCAAGACAAAGGGAATGAGATCACAAACAGAGCAATTAATTTTCACAAATTGACTTCTTAAAGGAATTAATTAACTTTTAAATTGCTACTTGAAATCCTCAAGTCATATTTCAAGGGGACAGCGTGTGGGATAAGAAGAGCTGAGCAGATTTCAAGAAGTAATGTGTGGTCCAGCCCGCATCTTCGATGCTTTACGGAGGCTTTGAACCCGTGTGCTGACAGCGGGTTATCTCATTAGATGGAAGAGACCCAAAACAGAGATAGGAAAGCTAATGTTGTGTCTCTCTTTCTTATTGATTGAATAAGTCTCAGGCTCCTAGATTTTTCTGCAGAGGGCAGGGTCATTTTGAAGGAGAGGAGGGAATATAGGATACGGTTTTTGCTTCTGCTCTGAGGCGGACCACACAAGAAGGAATACTTGGTGATCTGGTTTAATTCTGTGAATTTTTATTGAGTGCCTGCGAGGCATGCTATTAACTACTGTGGGAAATCCAATGATTAATAAATGTTTACTTCCTTCAAGGAAATCTGGTCTGAAGGGAGAGACAGGTACTTAGATAAGCACTCTTACAAGGCCATGGGATTTCAGTTTATAGGAAAAAGTTGTGGAGCAAGCAATTAATTCAGATATGCACATACCTTTTTTTGAGCAGAAGAGAAAGTCAGAATTCAGGAAGGATCTGGAGAAGAGTGTGATATGAAAAATGGACTTGTAGACAAGAGGCCTTTGGAAGTGGAGGGAGGAAGGCATTTCCAGGGGCAGAACAGCTTTCGGAAGGCCTGGGGAGTGGGGAGAACGGGAGGGGTGTGGGGGAGATGAGATTGGAAAGGTGAGTTCAAGTCCCAGCCCAAAGGGCTTTGAATGCTGTACTGGAGGCTTTACCCATTATTTGCACAGCCCAGGGAAATAGTGCAGTTTTTTGGAACAAGATTTCAGGAAGGTAACCGGGGATAGAAGAAGAGAGAGCTTATACAAGGAGATCAGCAAAAATATTAGTTTTCATTGCAGTGAGAGGTGGGGAAGCCTTGGGTCACTCAGTGGGGGGTGATGGAGACGATCTGAAAGGGACGCCACGGGGTCCTGGGAGCTGTCATCAACTCCTTGCGCCACCTTGAACAAGTCACAACTCCTCCGTAGGGTTCCGTGTTTTCATCTGTTAAATTGGCTGATGGACTACTGTACGTTCTTCCCTAAGGTCAGAGTAGTCAAGGTGGCATTTTTTGTTTTCCCCTCAATAGGAGTTCCGTTTCCTCAAATGCTTTTTCCGTACCAATTGGGATGGTCTTATGACTTTTCATCCTTTACTCTGTTAATGTGGCGAATTACCTTGATTGGTTTTGGGATGTTACACCAACCTTGCATTCCTGGAACTCCCTCAGCTTGAGTTCTTCACTGTCAGGAAGGAGAAGTCCATCAGCGCGATGTTTAGACGTTGGTGGGCTTTGGAAATGCACAGGCGTGTTTGCCTGTCTGGGGAGTCCAGGCGGCTTGTTTGCTCTGCAGGGGAGCTACCGGCAGGGTGGTCTGAGGCCTAGGGAGGGCTGTGGTGGACCCTGGCCAAGGTTTGAGGAAGGGTCTATGGAAGGGGTTGGCGCTGAGGCCCTTCGCTCAGGCCAGCCTTGGCCTTACATGCCCTCCGGTGGGTGCTCAGCCATGGCAGACTCCAAGCTGTTCTAAACTCTGGGGAAGGAGTTGGAACAAATTCTGTGTCCACCCTCAGAGGACTGTTGTGAGGGTCAAATCAGTCTGAACGTGTGAAGCTCCGTCCACCGTCTAGCCCACAGAGTATGACCAGCCAGTGTCAGCTACTGTCATCAGCGGCACGGTCACCGCCACCACCGTCACCACCACTGCCATCACCACTGTCCCCACCGCCACCGTGACCATCGTCCCCGCCACCACAGCCATCACCACCATGACCATCGCCAGTAGCCACACTGCCATATCACCAGTGTCACCACCAGTGTCACCACCATCCCACTGCCATCACCACCGTTACCACCACTGTCCCCACGGCCATCATCACCATCGCCGCCACCGCCACCACCATTGCCGTAGTGACCGTTATCCTCATCCAAGGTATCCCAGTATCACACCATCATCAGCAGCAGCAGCTTAATCTTTAGCTCCTCTAACATTAATAATAATGGTGGGAGTGGAGGGGCGAGCGGAAGCCCTCTTGTCTCATCCGAAGCCCCAGTTCTTTCCCTGCATCCTCCGGCAGCCCTTTGCAGGGTCGTCAGGAGACCGAGCAGAGGGGATGGCTTTGCCGTTTCACGTCTCTGACGCATATAAGCTAAGTGAGGCACGGACCGGCCTGTTCATTTTTTCTTCTGGGAAAAGAAGGTCCGTGCTACTCACTCTGGGCCGCTGGCGACTCTTCCAGGAAAAGAACGAACAGCATTCCGGGAAAGGACCTTTATGCTGGGTTCATCTCGGCATCCTTCTCACTTCACTCTTCACACGGGCAGCGCGGCAAGCTGCCGTCCAGGGTCGAGAAGGGCAGCTGAATGCGCACGTGCACCCAGCCGTCGACACCCGCCTTTCGCCGGGCGATTAAAAAAGGCAGATGGGTTTGAGGAGGAGGAATGTATTAGGCATCCAGCCCACCAGCCAGACGGAGGTGAATCCGAAGATGTGAACGGACACGGGTTGGCCGTTTTCTCTTGCGGAGTCATTCCCGGGTCCTGACAGATCAGAAAAATAAAGAAGACAAATGGGCAGCTTGCAAAGAGGCTGCTGTCTTTGTGCTTCTACCAAGTAAAGACGTGTTGCAGATGTCATCTGTCATCATCAGCTTAATAAAGGAGAAGATGTTTCTGCTCTTTCTCCTGCTGTTCTCCGCCCCCCTCACAGAGGGGCGGCTCTGAAAGGTCAGATCACCAGATTAGGAATAGTGTCTTATATTGAATGCTTCTGGGTTTGTTACGAAAAATTCATTGCCTTGTCTTCATTGTCCTATCGCCCAAGAATTGGGGAGCATCGGCCACGGACGGACTGGTCAGATTCAGATGCCCGCGGTTGGGAGCCTGTGTCAGTGCGCCTTCAGCAGTAAATAAATAGCCTCAAAACATTCCTTTTGCGTTGTCGTCCGTATACCTCCCTGTATGTTTCCTATGGCCGCTGTACCAATGGGCACAAACTCAGTAGCTTAGACAACACCTGCTTACGATGCTACAGCTCTGGAGGCCAGAGGTCCTGAAATCGAGGTGTGGGCTGTGTTCCTTCTGGGGGCTCGAGGGGGGAGTCCACTTCCCTACCTTTTCTGGCTGACGGGGGTCACCTGCATTCCAGGGTGTGTGGCTCCTTCCTTGAATGACTCCGATCTGTGCTGTATCCCGTCTTCTGACTCTGAGTCTGGCCCTCCTGCCTCATGTGGAACTTTCGGATCGTATTGGCTCCACCTGGATAATCCACGATTAGCATCCCCAGTGGAGATCCTCACCCCTGATGCCCCTGCAAAGACCCCTTTGCCATGTAAGGTGGTAACATCCTTACAGGTTCCAGAAACTCAGATGTTGATGTCTTTGGCAGGGTGTGGGGGGCATCCTTCCATCCAGCACACTTCCCCCTCCCTCCCACTCCCTTGCCCGATAATCCTATATAGTTGAGTCTTTTAATTTGCCTTTAAATATGGGATTGTTTAGGCTGTGATACTAAGAACAAAGGCCAGGAGGGCTGGGCAGCCACTGTGATGGTCTTAGCTCTGCTGTGTCATTTAGGGCCACAGGCATGAATGCTCAAAGGTCCTTTTTCCCCTTCATCTATAAAATCAGGGGTCTTTAAGGCCCCTTTCATAGTTAAATTTGAAGTTTCTTTTCTCACGACTGCTATTGTCTGCCTGCTTCAGAGATGGAGGGGCAGATGCCTAAAGATTTTTGCCTGTGTGCCTTATAAATTCACACGGGCCTGAATGTGTTTATAGTGGACGTGTCCGCTTTATTTTATTTTTATTATTTTTGATGTGTTTATTTTTTCCACGTCTTCCAACAGAATAGACATGCTGGCAGGGATGCTGTTAAGAGCTGTGACAAATGCATTTATGGCCCCTAAAGGCTTAGGAATATGGTTCTGCAGAACCAGGAAAGGCTGGGCATATGCTCTGAGCTCCCTTTACCTAATGCGGTTATTTCTTGTTAAGATTCGCCATAAAATGCTAAATAAACTTAATAACTACTAATAACCGTTTATGCCAGTTGAGGACATTTAAACTTTATGAATTTTGGTGGAAATACAGGAAAATGCCTACGGACATGGAATTTTCTTCATGTATATGGCTTTTGATGTTTTAGGATTTTTGTGATCATGTGTTAGTCTGCTCGCTTTGGCTCTTTAAAAAGGATTCTGGAAGTGATAGAAGTCTTTATTGCAGTAAAAACAAAACACTCCCAACCACCACGAGAGCCTTTATCATTTAGGTGTTGACTGCAGGACACCCGGTGTTCAAATCACCACATCCGTCTGTGGCATTATTTTCTTCAAGACCCCAAATACACACGTAATCCTATGAGGTGTGGATTTCCAGAGCCTTATTTTATGGGGAAAGCTGAATATGGAGAAGGTAGGTCATTTGCCGGAGGTCACCCCGGTCTTCAAGGGTAGAGGCGTTACCCTGTGCATTTCGTTTGGCTCCAGGGACCATGGGTGGGAATGCCAGGGAGTCCGCCTGGGCCTGGCTGGCCGTGCCAGCTACAGGTAGCTCAGGAATGCAGTGGACAGCAGGAAGTATGCCATGATGGGGACGTTTGGAGAGGGGATTGAGAGAGAAACATACTGGGCCTGGCCTTCTGGAAGAGGTGCACCTGCTGGGAAAACCCCATCGGTGGCGGGGAGGGCAGATTGGTCCACACAGGTGTGGCACAGGCTGGCTTCTGTCTTTCAGGGAGAGGCAGGGATAGGAACCCCTCCTGGGGTCCATACTGTGTGTGGCTGGAGGAAGGAGAGGCGACGTGGTCAGGTGGTGGAGGGCCTCCCATACTTGACAGAGTTTGCACATAATATGATCAAGGAGAATTTTAGAGATGGACACAGTGAAATACCACCGGAGAATAGCCTGGTCTGGCAGAGAGTTCAGGATGGATGGATGAGAAATTGATCAAGAGTTTGAAGATGACTTTTACATTTAGTCTGCTATGTTTTCAGGTAGGATCCATTGGAAAGGAGGAACATCACTGTATCACTGTCCTTCCTTTTTTCCTTCCGTCCTTCCTACCTGTGACTGGAAGTTTGTACCTCTTAATTCTACCTGTTTCAACACCCCGCATCCAACTCCTCTTTGGCACCCACCAGTTTGTTCTCTGTATTTGTCTATTTTTTAGTGTTTTTTTTTTTGTTGTTGTTCATCTGTCTTTTAGATGCAACATATAAGTGAAATGATACGGTATTTGTCTTTGTCCTACTTATTTCACTTAGCATAATACCCTCTGGGTCCATCCATGTTGTTGAAAATGGCTGGGTGTCCTTCTCTTTTATGGATGAGCACTGTTTCGTTGTGCTCACATCTTTATCCGTTCGTCTATCACTGGACACTTGGGTTCTTCCAAATCTTGGCTATTGTTTTTGTTATGTATATTTATTTATTTTGAGAGGTGGGGGAAGGGCAGAGAGAGGGGGGAGAGAGAGAACCCCAAGCAGGCTCCACGCTGCTTGGCACACAGCACGATGCAGGACTTGAGCCCATGGCCGCGAGATCACAACCTGAGCTGATATCAAGAGTCAGATGCTTAAGCGATTGAGCCACTCAGGTGCTCCCATTTCTTGGCTCTTGTAAATGATGCTGCAGTAAACATAGGGGTGCAGATATTTTTTGGAATTAGTGTTTTCACTTTCTTTGGGTAAATGTCCAGTAGGGATTGCTGGATCATATGATATTTATATTTTAAATTTTTTGAGGACCCTCCATACTATTTTCCGCAGTAGCTGCCTAAATTTACATCCCCACAAACAGTGCGTGAGGGTTCCTTTTTCTCCACATCCTCGCGAGCACTTGTTATGTCTTGTCTTTTTGATTCGAGCCATTCTGACAGGTGTGAGGTGATTATTATTTAATTGTGGGTCTGATCTGCACTTCCCTGGTGATTAGCGATGTTGAGCATCTTTTCGTGTGTCTGTTGGCCATCTGTGTGTCCTCTTTGGGAAAGTGTCTATTTAAGTTCTCTGTCCATTGTTTTAAATTTAAATTTTAGTTAGTGAACATACAGTGCAATATTGGTTTCAGGAGTAGATTTTAGTGATTCAAAACTTACAACACCCAGGGCTCATCACAGGTGCCCTCCTTCATGCCCATCCTCCATCTGGCCCATCCCCCATCTACCTCCCTCCCTCCACTCACAGTTTGTTCTCTATCGTTAAGAGTCTCTTGCGTCTTGGGTGCCTGGGTGGCTAAGTCCATTGAGTGTCCAACTCTTGATTTGGGCTCAGATCATGATCTCAAGGTTCGTGAGATTGAGCCCTGTGTTGAGTATGGAGCCTGCTTGGGATTTTCTCTCCCCCTGTCTCTCTCTACCCCTGCTCTGCTTTCTCTCTCTCCCAAAATAAATAAATAAATAAATAAATAAGCATTGTGGTTTGTTTCCCTTTCTTTTCTTCCCCCCTTCCCATATGTTCATCTGTTTTATTTAAGTTCCACATATGAGTGGGATATGGTATTTGTCTTACTCTGCCATATTTTTCATAGCACATTATATTCTAGCTCCATCCACGTCATTGCAAATGGCAAGAGTTCATTTTTGATGGCTGAGTAATATTCCAGTGTGTGTGTGTGTGTGTGTGTGTGTGTGTGTGTGTGTGTATGCACACACACATACATATGCCACATCTTTATCCATTTATCAGCTAATGGACATTTGGGCTCTCTCTGTAATTTGGCTATTGTTGATAATGCTGCTATAAATATTGGGGAGCATGTACCCCTTTGAATCTGTATTTTTGTATCCTTTGGGTAAATACCTACTAGTGCAATCCTGGATCGTAGGGTAGTTCACTTTTT
This sequence comes from Panthera pardus, assembly GCF_024362965.1. NCBI lineage: Eukaryota > Metazoa > Chordata > Mammalia > Carnivora > Felidae > Panthera > Panthera pardus. Next base: position 81,533,527 of record NW_026526788.1, read on the forward strand.
AGTTTTTTGAGGAACCTCCATACTGTTCTCCAGAGTGGCTGCACCAGTTTGCATTCCCACCAATAGTGCCTGAGGGTTCCCCTTTCTCTGCATCATCCCCAGCACCTGTTGTTTCTTTTGTCGTTGCTTTTAGTCATTCTGATAGGTGTGAGGTGGTATCTCATTGTGGTTTTGACTTGTATTTCCCTGATGATGACTGACCTTACACATTTTTTCATGTATCTGTTAGCCATCTGGATAATCTTCTTTGGGAAAATGCCTGTTTATGTCTTTTGCCCATTTCTTCACTGGGTTGTTTGTTTTTTGGGTGTTGAGTTTGGTAAGTTCTTTATATATTTTGGATACTAACCCTTTATCAGATAACGTCCTTTGCAAATATCTTCTCCCATTCTGTAGGCTACCTTTTAGTTTTGTTGATTGTTTCCTTTGCTGTGCAAAAGCCTTTTATCTTGATGAAGTCCCATAGTTATGTTTGCTTTTGTTTCCCTTGCCTCCGGTGACGTGTCTAGTAAGAAGTTGCTGCGGCTGAGGTCAAAGAGGTTGCTGCCTGTGTTCTCCTTTAGGATTTTGATGGTTTCCTGTCTCATTTAGGTTTTTTCATCCATTTTGAAATTTTTGTGTGTATGGTATAAGAAAGTGGTCCAGTTTCATTCTTCTGCATGTCGCTGTCCAGTTTTCCCAACACCATTTGTTAAAGCCTGACCTATTTTTTAATTGGATTGTTTTGTGTTGGTGTTGAGTTGTTTACGTTCATTGTGTATTTTGGATACTACCCTCTCATCAGATGTATCATATGCAAATATCTTCTGTTCAGTAGTTTGTCCTTTTGTTTTGTTGATGGTTTCCTTCTCTATGCAAAAGCTTTTTATTTTGCTACAGTCTCAATAGTTTATTTTCGCTTTCGTGTCTCTGCCTGAGGAAACATATCTAGAAAAGTATTTCAGTGGATGATGTCAGAGAAATTACTGCCTGTGTTTTCTTCTAGGAGATTTATGGTTTCAGATTTCACATGTAGGTCCTTAATCCATCTTGAGTTTATTTTTGTGTGACGTGTAAGAAAGTGGTCCAGTTTCATTCTTTTGCACGTAGCTGTCAGGTTCTCCCAACGCCATTTGTTGACCAAACTGTCTTTTTCCCTGTTGTAAATTGTTGCTTCCTTTGTTGTTGCTTAATTGACCATATAAGCATGGGTGTATTTTGGGGCTGCCTATTCTGTTCTACTGATCTATTTGTCTGTTTTGTGCCAAAACCATACTGTTTTGATTTTACAGTTTTGCAGTATAGTTTGAAATCTGGGTGCTTTGTACTTCTTTCCATATGTTTTCTTTCTTCTTCTTCCTTTTTTTTTTTTTTTTTTTTTTTTTTGGAGAGTGGGCTTTGTACTTTTTGTGTCTTTAACACTTTCTAATAGCCTTTTTCCACTGTGATAGTTACCTTCACCTCATCATGCTGGAGTAAAATTGTGGTCTGCATTTAATGGTATGACTTTTTTAGGTGCTTCTCTAAGAGAAATAGGAACTGCTGAATGTCCAGATGAACAACGGTTTCAGAGATTTGTTGAGTATCACTACTTTTAAGAATTTCTTCTTAATGTTGAACATATTTTTGCCTGTTTAATTGTAACATAACTTTTTGGCTCAATATCAACATTGGTTATATAATAATTAAAAAAATCAGTTTAGTGGGACACCTGGGTGGCTCAGTCGGTTGGGCATCTGACTTCAGCTCGAGTCATGATCTCTTGGCTGGTGGATTCGAGCCCCACATCAGGCTCTGTGCTGACAGCTTGGAGCCCAGAGCCTGATTTGGATTCTGTGTCTCCCTCTCTCTCTGCCCCTCCCCTGCTAGTGCTCTGTCTCTCTCTGTCTCTCTCTCTCTGTCTCTCAAAAATAAACATTAAACAAAAAATCAGTTTGGTTTCTAAAGAATATTCAGTCCATGTGTAATTGATTCATAGTTAGGAAATAATTAATTAAAATATCTATTAGTGGAAATATAGATAGTATATCAAGTGATAATTAAAATGATAATTAAAATGTTCTTCCTCTTGCAAACATTCAGCCATAAAAGGAAATAAAGTTCTAATACATGGGATAGTATGCATGAGCCTTAAAACATTCTGTTGAAGAAGCCAGATAGAAAAAGGACAGTATTGTTTGATTCTATTTATTTATTTATTTATTTATTTATTTATTTTTAAATGTTATTTATTTTTGAGCGAGAAAGAGAGCGCGAGCGAGGGAGGGGCAGAGAGAGACAGAGACAGAGGATCAGAAGCGAGCTCTGTGCTGCGAGCGCAGAGCCTGATGTGGGGCTCGAACCCACAAACTGTGAGATCATGACTGGCGCTGAAGTCAGACGCCCAACCGACTGAGTCACCCAGGCGCCCCTGGTTGATTCCATGTATGAGGCAGGTGGCGTAGTCACGCTTCTGAGGGATGGAGAAGGACCACAGGTTCTCAGGGGCTCAGGGGAGGGGGAACGCGGACGTACCGCTTACCGGGTATGGAGTTTGTGTTTGGAGCGACAGAGAGGTTGTGGATGTTGCTGGTGGTGATGATTGTGCAGCACCGCGGACGCCGCCGTCGCCCTTGTATCGGAACTTACAAGTGGTCAAAACGGCAGATTTCACATCCTCCTTCTTGACCGTGTTAGTGTGGGTGTATTTCTGGGCTGTCTACAGTGTTCTGTCGATCTGTGTGTCTGTTTTTGTGCCACTGCCACACTGCGGTGATCACTAGAGATTTGTAGGACCACACTAAGAAAAATCGCTTACGGTTGCGTGGGGTTACGGGTTTCTTCTACTTGACGACTCTTTATATTTGTCTCTTGAAAGAAAAGGCTACTTTTGAGGCTGTCAGGGAGGATGATCCAGGCACGGACTGGATGCGTTTCAACATGAAAAACAAGCAGGAACAAGGCAGCAAAGTCCCTTCTACCTCTGCTGATATCTTCTTATCCCTTTTTCTTCACAGCTTTTTATAACTACGATGCCAGGGGAGCGGATGAACTTTCTCTACAAATAGGAGACACTGTGCACATCTTAGAAACATATGAAGGTGCGTATGCTTCTGGTGTCTTTTCTCCTACCGTTTTGGGCAACTAGCACACTTTTTCAGTGTTTCCAAAATATGTGTCAACACGAGTCTTTCTCATACGATCGCTTTTCTTGCATGATGGATGCCATTTCAGGTGAGGGTAGTCATGAGGCTATTTGTTATTTAAATGATACTTTATTACAATGAGCCCAAAACTAAAAATTCTGAATTTTAGACTCTAAAGTTTTCTGGGGAAATAGCTGTTTTCATTAAAAACAACAGAACCCTTTGTTTCCTTTTTTGCAAATGTATATAAATCTTGACTATGAATAACTGACCACTTGAAAAAATAATGGAAAGAAATATTTAAGATATTTTAGCGTTTAAGTGATTGTTTTGATGTATTTGATGTATCCGGTAAGACTTCTTCTGTTCTCATTTAGATTTGTTAGCAACATCCTCAAAGGAACCAAGATTGTTTTTTTTTTCTTTGACCCTGTTTTCTTAGAGGTGACTGGAGTTGTCACAGCTCTGTGGGACATGGTCCAGTGAAGCAATCATTACCCAATAGATTAGAAATCCCGTAAATGTACTTTTGTGACAGTGGTTCTTAAATGTCTTTGATTTTTCACACAGTTTTTTTTTTTTTTTTTAATGTTTATTTACTTTGAGGAGAGAGAGAGACAGAGTGCGAGCAGGGGAGGTGCAGAAAGAGAGAGGGAGACACAGAATCTGGAGCAGGCTCCAAGCTCTGAGCTGTCAGCACAGAGCCGGATGCGGGGCTCGAACTCACAGACCGCGAGATCATGACCTGAGCCGAGGTCGGAGGCTCAACCTACTGAGCCACCCAGGCGCCCCACACACAGTTGGTTTTTGTCTTTAGTGTCATGCATATCATTAGAAGCCCCCCCCCTCCCCCCCCCCCCCCGCCTTGTTCTGAGGTTACTGTCACACAGAAGGGGAGCAACGATGGCCCGGACGTCTGAAACTCCTCAGATCTGGACGTTTTTGTAAAATTGTGTTTTAGCATTGGTGGCTTTATTTCCTGCTTGAAGGGGCGACTCCCGTAGAGCAGATGAATGAAAAGAACTGATTAAAATCGATCATTTCAATAGAAAAATTGCTTTTAGATTGGGTTTAGCTAAACCCTTCCAGTAGGAGGTGGGGATAAGAGAGGAGATTGAAGTCACCCGGTCGTAATCGGTGAACTGGGCTTCACACTCCGTTCAGGAAATCACTTTGCACAAGAGCGAAGCAGACGTGAGCCTCTGTGCGCCAGGCAGGCTGTGGCTTGCTGCAGTGTTCCTCCCAGGCCACTAGGAATACCCCCGAGGCCATGTCCCTGGTTTGCCCTTGTGACTCACGTGGACTTAGAATTCTAGTCCCTTTGCGTCTTTAAGCCTAAAATCGTCCTGGTAGGGGAAAGAAAAAAATCAGCTTTAGTGTCGTCTGCCTGGAAGCAGATGTAACTGTGAAAACAGACCGTGTCCTTAAGTGAATGAGTAGTTGTGATGGGTGCCTTCTGCTTGTTTTCAGTTTTTATAGCTGACAGTCGGATTGCCGTATCTGCTCTCGGTATCTATTGCCAGTGTTGGAGAGGAAGCAGAGAGAAATTAAGTAGAGGTCAGGGATCAAACCTCTCATCTCAGACACTTTCCTCATCTGAAGGCAGAAGTGCTCTTACATCTTTTTTATGTTTGACCCCGCTCAGTTGAAGTTGAAATCCTGGTTAATAAACTCTGGGCGATGACGTCATTCCTAAAGAGATAGCAATTTCCGGTCAGTCCGGGCACGCAGAGACTGCTACCTCTTGTTCTTTGCTTCATAAGAAGAATGGACTCTTCCAACAGTGGGATCCTATGACGAGCCAGCGATCCTTGCTGTACATTTGACTTAAAAAAAAAAAAAAATTGGCTAGCAGGCATCGTGGTAAAGGATTCTTCAGTGAGCATTCAGTTTCTGGGCTAGTCAGTCTTCCAGATTCTGATTAAAATGCTCCAATCTTTGTAAAGACCCTTTCACACAAAACAAATTCCTTTTCCGTGACAACTGTCGTTTTGGTTTCAATCAGAATCTGATCAGAGAAATGCTTCTGGCGAAGTACTTTTGGCTTTGGGAAACTTGGTGTCTTTGTTCATCAAATAAAAATGGAATAATTGTTTTTCTGTTCTTCCCATTTGTTCTATGTAAGTTTCACGGATCGTATTTGAGTTCGGCATTTTTTTTTTTCTTTCCTCCTCTCCCCTCCTACATTTCCTCTAAGAAAACGTGTTTCTGTTTGTCAAATTTAATTTTCTTTTTCTGTGTGATCCTTTTCAGGATATGACGTGGATTTCTGCAGAGAATATACATTCTAGATGATCACTCTTTATAGTAAGGTTCAAAGAACAAATTGACTTTAAGTTGCGGTTAATTTCTCTCTCGGGCTCATGAGGGCCTGGAGCTTAGAGCAAAGAAAAAGCAGTTTACAGGTCACTGTGCAGGTGGAAGGAACTTGGAGGGTTCATTGAAGGCATGCCCCTGCCTTTAAGCAGTGCCCAGGCTCAACCAGACTGGAGAGGTGAGCCACGGTCCCGTGTTTATTAATTGATTCTCCGGTGAACGGTCCTGCCACCTGCTCATTTCCATGTGGCTCTTGGGGGCTGGATGCTGTACTCCAGGGAGGTTGCAGGCTGTGTACAAAGATTAGGAGATTATTCTTTTGTTTAAACCACTATCCTGGAACTGAATATATTCAAATTTTTACAGGGGTAATAATATATTTTCTCCCCAAATACACATGAGTTCCTTTTTGGGCCATCAGCATGTGTCCGTCGAAGGCCTTGTGAGACAGTGGGAGTTTCCTGGGGCCTTTATAGCAAAGTACCACACACCGGGTGGCTTAAACAGACAGCAGAGGTGTGTTCTCTCCCAGGGCTGGAGGCTGGTAGTCCGAGATCAGGATGTGGGCTGTGCTGGTTCCTTCTGAGGGCTGTGAGGGAGAAGCTATTCCGTGCATCTCCCCGGCTTCTGTGGTTTGCCGATAGTCTTTGGTGTTCTTAGACCGTAGACGCAACACTCTGGTTTCTGCTTCGTCTTCACACGGCAGCGTCTTGTGTGTGTCTCTGTCTGCTTCTCCTTTTGATAAGGACGCCAGGGCCCGGTATAATGAAATCATTTTAACTCGATCATTTGCAAAGACCTTATTTCCAGATAAGGTCACATTTATGGATAGAGTTAGGACTTCAGCATCTATTTTGAGGGACACAGTTTAACCCGTGGCAGACTGGAGAAGGCAGTCACGTTGCTAAGGCTCTCGTCTCATAGAAGACCACTGAGCCGTCCAGCCCAGCCTCCACTCAGCAGACATCCTTTGCAAGTTGTCCCAGGCGACCGGCCGCCTGGCTCTGGCCCAGTGGCCCAGCGCCGTAGCTGTGGTTACCATCTTCCGGGGGATGATTATTTTGTGCGCTGAGATTTCGGCCGCAGGGCTGACTGTGCCCCCATGCAGCGGGACGCCGGTTGGTGCTTTCTCCAGAATGCCCGTTGTGCATGTGGATGCTGACCATGCAGACGCGATTTGGTCACATCTGGGTTTTGACTCTCTTGTGCAGCACTCGGGGCAGGTCACCATACACCTGACATAAGTGAATGTCCTGTCCATCTTCGGGCAGCTACTTAAACACTGGGCCGATCCCAGAACCTTGGTGACGGTGGTTCTCACCTGCCCACCCTTGAAGAAACTCCAGCTTCTTCCGCATGCATGTTCTGTCCTTGATGCTGATGGCTTCTCAGGGCACAGTGAAGGCACCTTTCCCCATGCTGCTCTGCCTAGCACCCCTTCTCCCTCCTCCATCTGACTGGCCATGGGGCGTCCTTGAAGACTCAACCCGAGCACGTCCTGCCTGGGCAAAAGCTCCCTCCTGTCTGCCTCCCACCTCCTTTGCTCTGGCTGGTACCGTCCCGTCTCGGCACCACCCCTGGACTTGAGTGAATGTGTTCCTCCTGTTGTTCTGCTGGGAACACTGTGTGGTGCTTGCTGGCTCGGCTGCCATTTTCCTGTGCTAGACTGTGTGCTCCCTGAGATTAGGGGCTGAGTCTTGCCCATATTTGCCTGTCTCTTAGGTGGGTGTCTCTTGTTTGAAGCAGGTTGGTTGACTCCACGGAGAGGAGACCACTCGTGAGCTCTGCCTGGGAGAAGTTTATCAGCCCATTACTACTACTGGCCCTGGACCTCCTGCTCCTGATTCTCTTATATCTTCTCCCTTCCTTGAAAAAAGACTTTGCAGGGGTATCTTCTCTCCTTCAAGCTACAGTCTCTGTCCTGCAACACGGTGTGGCCCCTGCTTCCCTTAGGAGGTCTTCCGATTTGTGAGCTCACGCACGTCAGAAATTCGGTCTCTCTTTCTGTGTTTTGCTCTGTCTAGTGTGGTCTCTGGCACATACATAGTGTGTGGGCTCAGTTGGTTGAAGGGATAATGTATGCAAATAATCTGGGGAGGAAGATGATAGGTTTTCATTTTGCTTAGGAAGGCAGTTAAGAAACTGTTACCAGCTATTGTTTCAACGTTAAAAAAAGACAAGACTCCCTACATTTTATCCCCATGGCTCACCCCTTTCTTCCCCTCTTCCCGTGGAAAACCCTTTCACCATGTTTGAAGTGGATGTTCCTGTTCTTGTCCTGTTTGGCATGCATGTACTTTTCATGTATATAAATGTGAGCATAGCTCTCATTCTGTTCTTTACTTTTTTACCTAGCGCTACATTTTAAGACGCACACCTGTTTATTTTTAGCGTTCTGTTTAGTTCACAGCTCCCACTGCTGTGTGTGCGCTCCCCGTGTTTTACCGACAGCCTTCCCAGCTCTGGGCACTCAGATCCCCTCCACTGACACCACCCCACATCACGCTGCATGGGTATCCTGCATCTGTCCCGCGGGTGTGCACGGGCGGGTGTGCGCGTGTCTTTCCCAGGGATGCCTTCCCAGGTGGTGGTTGTCGGTTGCAGGCCGTGGGGACAGATGCTTTGGAGAAGTAGAGAAGGTTGCTCCCCTTCGGTTCCTGTAGGCTGTACTCTTCCCCACGGTGCCCAGGGCTGCCCATATCGTGCAGCATAACAATTTTTACCTCTAAAGTTTGGGCAGTAAAATTGTGTCTGATTATTATGAAGTTTGAGCCTCTCTTCTCTCAGGGGTAAGTCCTTGGACTTCTTCTATACACTGTGGTTAAGCGCTGCTCTGTTCTGCTTAGTTTCTGTGTTTTTCCTGTCATTTTATAGTATTTTCCTTATATGTTCTGGGGCATTTACCCCTGGTCAGTTTCAGAAAAAGAAAGGGCGTGTTAATAATGAAAATATGAAGGCTACAATGAAAGGGTGGAGGCCCGTCCTTAAAGTTGAACCAATAGAGCCTTTCTTCGGTTCTAGACGCAGGCTGCTGACTGCATCGACCGCCCCTCTTTTTCCATTTCACTGTGTGTGAACGCTGCCCTCGACGGGCACAGGTTCTGGACCGCCACGCACTGACCAGTGAGGTAGACAGTACGGCTTTCTGGAGACAGTCCCGCACATGTGCGGCGGAAATCTGGACACTTTGAGTCTGCTGTGTCCCCAGTCCATCTGGTGAGTCCCTTTGTCAAGAAAGCAAAGCGGTCACCACTAGGTCTTAGCAAATCCTTTGCATGGATCCTGGGAATGTCCATCTCTGGTTGTGAGTGCTTAGAAAGCATCTGTTGTTAATCGTTAATCCCTTGAGGACTTTGCTCATTTCCACCCCATCACTTTCTGGTCTGTGATCTTCTTCCTTGCCTCTGGTTGGTAATATGCTTGTTGTTTGGTAAGAGGGTGCCATCATTGTGGCAATATTCTGAGCTCGCTTAGACATCGCTAGTTTCTGAGCTTTGATTTCTGATACTGTGTAAGAGCCCATTATTTGGTTATTGTCTGGAAAATTACGGGATAACTCTCTGTGGGCTCCCATGATTCTCTGACCGGGTCCTTTTGCCCCAGTGGGGCAGAGTTGGAATTTGAGTTTGGATTTACTTTCCCTGAGCAACATGGCCAGAGTGACTTCAGAGCCTTTGGGGTAAGCAGATACCCGCGGACGTCGTGCGAAGTGAGGCTGTTGGGAGGCTGGAGACTGGCTGTGGACACCGAGGCATCCGCAGGGACCATTTCCACCCTCAGCTTGAGCAGAGGTGCCAAGGGTGTGGTCAGGGCTGTGCTGCCGTCGAAAGGGCTCTTCTGTTTGTACCCTGTGCTGACAGTCCTAGTGTGCCCGTCTTTGGCTTCCGTGGGAACTGGAGTCAAGGCCAAACCCCAGGGGCCGGGTGGGCCCTTGTTCCCGGGCCTGGCGCTTCCGGTTGGGGGCTGAGTCTTTGCTCCAGACGTACGTTGTGAGATCACGGCTGCTTCAGGGCACAGTGTCTCCGGATGGAGGAAGTTAACGCTCAATAGGTTCTCTGTTATGGGCAGTTCTTGATCTGAGGATGCTGGTTTGTGCATTTGGCTGTGACCCTTGTCCAAATCAGGGAGAGGAGAGGAAGCAATGGGGAGGTGTATACCCAAGGAGCCTGCTCAGGGATGAGTGGTCAAAGGGATGATTTTTCCTCATGGGACTGTGCTGCTTAACCCCAAAGTGATACCCTCGAGGTCTCGAGTGGCAGATGAAGATGAAAAGAGCTGGCGGTGTGTTCGGGAAGGTCACCAGCCTGGCGACTTTGAGACGCGCCCTCGGGAGCCTTCCAGTATATTTCCACGGTGTTGGGATTATTGGATTCTTGTGGCAAACTGATTTCCCTGCTTCTGCAAAGTAACGAATCCCGTGTGACGGGAGGGTATCGTCAGGGTCCTAGGATGTCTCCTTGTTCTAACTATTTCAACTTTTGTTTGTTTAGGGTGGTACAGAGGTTACACCTTGAGAAAAAAGTCTAAGAAGGTAAGTCGTCTTTCTGAAACCCAGTGCATGTCCCTTCATACATCACCCGGTGAGAGGAAATCAATCCTACCCCTTTTGTGTCCACAAGTTTTCCTTCTATATCTTTCTCTGAGCTGAAAAAATGTGTGGGCTGAAACGCGGGCTACCCTGAATTGTTTGCCTTTCGAACAACACGCACTTATAGAAACGCTGGCTTCATTTCCGTGACGGAATCGCTGGGCTGAGGTGCAGTGCTGACCTCCTGTCACGAAGGGCGGAATCCTCTCTTCCGGGTGGAATGTTGCACCCTGTTGAAGCACAGGAAGGTGTACTAGAATGATCTGGGTGTAATGACTTCAGAAAGAAAAAAACACTGCTTATAATTGTCAGTCTTACGTTATCCGTGATGACAACAGACTTGCAAAGCTCACGCATGCTTGCTTGCCTCTTGCATGTGACTCTTCTTAAACTGCATCAGGCGCTCGCCAGAGAGAGCTTCTGTGTCCCAGGGCAGTCTGCTCGCGTGGCAGTGTGAGCTTCTGAAGTGAAGACGGGCCATCACACCCCGATCCTGGTGGTGGACGCCCCCGCACGCAGTTCTCTTGTGGCTTTTCCATTCTTAGCTTCACAAAACCTAATTACGGCCCTTCTGTTTTATTCCGAGTTTGAAATCCCGTCCATTCTAAGCTATGATTAGGCCCTGCCCACGTTAACGTACACACTTTAACATCTACTTACGCTTGGCAGATGGCTCATTTCACTTCTGTTTCTTAACTTTGCCTCTCATTATCTCCTAACTGGGCTGGGCTCCTCCAGCGGTCCTGAGCCCGTAACTAAGGCTTTCCAAGTCCAGCGGCTTGAGCAGGGAAATTCCTGCTCTGCTTCCCCTAGAGACCCTGCAGACAGGCCATGCTGGACAGTGGGGAGCTGTTCGTCCTTAGTAGCAGTGACTCGGGAAGGGCCCGGGTTGAGGACAGCAGGGCTGGCCTCCTCTGGCGTAGATAGTACTGTTGGTGAGGCCAGTCTGCAGAAAGGAGCGGGGACCTCCTACCCCGTCCTGCCAGACTCAGACGGGCTGCATGTCTCACACACCCAGTGACCTGGTGCCTTGACGTTTGAACATGGCGGGTTCGAAGCGGGTGGATGGTGGGATAGATTTCCCAGGGAAACTTGATCGCCCTCCTACAATCCAGAGAATATTCCTACAGATGAAACTCTAGTTTCATGGGAGAAAGCCACAGCCGAGGACTTTGTTATACAGAGTTGGGTTTCTTGGGATCATGGGCCACCGTCTCCCTCCACAGCCACACAACAGGGGTGAAGCTCCCTCTGCCATGTGCTGGGCAGGCCCCAGGCAAGCTGTTCCCTTTCCCTTGATGCTTATTTGGTGTTTGGTACCACCTTCGCCAGTGCTTCCCATCCCCCAGTGCCTTCCTGAACTGCTGTCCTTCCTGCCCTTCTTTGGGGTGCCCCGACCTTTACAGCTCATTGCTACAGGAGAGCTGGGCAGGGCTGTGTTTAGTTTTCCATCTAAAATCCTCACTGGAAGATGAGGCGGTTGCAAGATAATAGGATTTCGTGGGTCCCTCCCAGCAGTGCAGAGAAGGGACTTGGCCCCTAGCAATCCTGACTCCTAAGTGTTCTGGAAGCATCCTTTGTATAGTTGTTTACACAGGTGTAGATCGTTCGGGCTGGATTAGAACGACCCCTGCTGCGCAGTTTGCTCATTTCAAGCCTCTGCGTGTGTCCCCTCTGTACCTTCTACTGCTCCTTCCGGGGGGGGCTCCGTGGTGCCCGAGACCAGGTTTACGGAGACTGAGGGCTATCATTGCCTGTGGACACGGGCGAGGCTGCCTTGTTATTTTTCTCCCTCCATCCGACAGCACATGCTGACATCATGTGTGCTCTTGGAGGCATCCTGGGATTTGGGGGTGTCCTGCATGGCTGGGGCCTGGGGGAGGGGCCATCCAGTCTTCCTCGTCGCTCGGCCACTGTCTTTCTGCCCGACTGCTCCCCTCTCTGTGATAATTCTTCTTTTTGTGCAATTCGGTGCCTTTCCTAATAGGCAGGAGGAACACGAATCAGTGGTACCCATGCCCCTCCCAAACACGATTAGTAGTTGTGGTTTCTGGTTCTCCCGTGTAAATCCTTGCGGGCCAGATGCCAGGGAAACACGATCCTGCTCACACGGCAGGTGCCTGGAAACCGCCAGTGCCGCTGAGTGGGTTACTGATGCACCCGCTAGATCTAGTGCAGGAACCCTGACTAGCTGTGCTGTGCTGCCCCGCGCCCCAGCGCCTCCAGCCCCATTGCTCCCTTTCGGGGGCTCACTTCTGCCTCACACCAGTGAGGGAGCTGTTTCGCTTGCTCAGACGCGCGGCCGACGTCTTGGTAAAGCTCCTGGCATTTCACCGACTGCGCTTAACAGTGAACTTTGCGAACAACTTCCCCTCACGCACCGTCCTGCTAGGCGCGTGCCGTGCTTTGCGGATGTGGGGCGCGGTGTTAACAGAAACCGTGTCTAGCGGTCGTGTGGATCGGGCGAAATTCGTCCGCTGTCTGTATTTTCTCTGTTTGAAGGTTGATGGGAAATCCGTGGGTCAGGTAAGCAGGCCTGCATGCATACGTGATGACCGATGGTGGAAAGCAACTTTTGACGGCAGCGTTAGCTTTTTGAAGGAAGGAACTGTCAGAGACCATCATCGGAGATTGTTTTTAGGCATTGCTTGGCTCTGGATCTGCCCGCGTCGAGGGCAGCGGTGGACGCGAGGAGCGACCTATGGAGAAGACACAGGAAAGGCCTGTGGAATTTTTTCCCTGCAGACAGTTTGCTTCTGTTTTCTTCTGAGACACCTGCAGCCTCAGTGAAACACAGGCAGACTGAGTTTATGCCTCCTGTTTGCCTCGCTGTGTTGTATGTGAGATTTACCATGAGACTCACAGAATTCGCGTTATCCAGCCATGCCTGCCTCCACCCTTTCAGGATAGTTGTTTGATTTTCAGTTGGTATTCATGTTGATAATAAAAACTACTGTTTTTTTTTTTCCTCCCCCAAAGGGTATATTTCCTGCTTCGTATATTCATCTTAAAGAAGCCATAGTTGAAGGCAAAGGGTGAGTCTGGTCTTGATGTTCGAGCAAAGAAATGCTTGTACTTGGCTTTGCTGCTTATCCAAATGGCAGTGCCTGTAGGGGGGTGGGGGGTGAATGTGGGTGTGAGTGACCGTGATGGGATGGGAGTTTTGGAGAGAGGGAGGGAACTTGGGGTGGCTTTGGACCTTTGAAAAGTCTGAAGTCAGCACTGTACCTGCAGTCACGTTCCTTGAAGCTGATGTCGATTTGGGATAGCATGGGCCCAGTGCTCTGTGCTCCTCTGAGAGTGACCCCATCAGGTGGAGGTTCCAGCCCCCCAGCTCTGAGTCCGTTTTTCTGGAAGACTTTGCAGGCTGTGATGCAAAGGGAGTTGAGGGTAAAGCAACAGTTGGTAAATTGGGACATGTGTGAATTTACATTTTGTCTAATTGTGATGTATGTTTCTTAGAGGTCATAAAACTGATGTATAAGATCATTAAAAGGACTTTTATAGAATGGGAACCCATTAGGCAGGAAAGGCAAATGAATAGCCAGGTGTGAACTTGGAAGACGCAGCATTAAAATGTTTTCCTTTTTTGTCTCTGCTACATCTTCACCCTCCGTTAAATATGTAAATTATAAAATTACTAATCATATGATTACTGCATAATGACATCTCTTTGGCTGATTACAAAATTGCCTTTCCAAGCACTGTACTTTTAACATATGAAAAGGACTAATCGGGTTCTGTGGTTGCATGATGCATAATTAAAATGAAGAAAATAATTTAGAGGCATAAATGGTGACGACCTATAATACGGTATTTTTTTTTTTAATACAGATAAAATGTTTTGTGCACAAAGTTTTAAAAGGAAAGGGGTGGGGAAAGGAAAGTTTTGACTCTGGTGGAAATAATTAAATAAAGTATGCATTTAATGTATTTTATATCCATCTGTATCACAGTCAGTATAGACGTCAGACTGTGATTAATTTTTGTAAAAAAGCACTGCGAGGTATATACAAAAGAATGTATGGAAAATGTAATTAGGAACCATTATAGTAAAGTGAACAAGAGACTATTTTGACTCTCGGTGAGGAGAGCCACACCCACGCAGACAAACAGACACACACACTGGGTCCCGGGGTGTGATGCCCCAGGGTGAGCGAGTGAATGGTGCACCCGGGAAACAAACAGCAAAGAAATGGTTTTCCTGCCGAGGGTTTGGGGCTCCCAGTGTTCGCTCCCCGTGCTGCCCTGTGCTGCTCCCACCCAAGCCCAGCTGTCTGTGCCTTCCTCGTTGCAAAGGACTTCCTGCCTTCAGACTTGACCATTCTCCTTTCTTCCGGAGACCTGTGGACATCGACCTCCCCTCCCCATGGTCCTTCCTCCTATCCAGCCCAGGCCACTCTGTCATCCCACCCCTGCTGCCTCCCTGCTTCCAAGTTCATCACCCTGTCTCTCTTGCCGGGTTTCTTCTTTCTGTACTCCAGCCTCCATTCCCTCTCAGACACCCCGCATCCCCACATCACTGCCACGTGCCTGCTGCCACCTGGTCTCTACCTTTACCCCATAACCGAGGCGGTTCCCACTTGTCCCTCGTCCCATGGTCATATGGCTGCCGGTGCCTCCTGATTTCCAAGCTTCTAGTGTCTTCTCAAGGCTGTTCTTCTGGTGCTTTCCTGCAGCACTGGGCACTGGTGGCTGTCCCCTTCACTGGATGAAGCTCCTCGTTTGTTCTGATGCTTTCATACCCCGTTTCTCATGCTGCCTAACCTACTTCCTTCCCTGCCCGCTGCTCCCAGGGTGCTCTCCTTGTCCTTCTCCTAGTCCTGTGTTGCCCCTCTGTTTGGGGTGGCCCGTGTCATTGTGCTTCCTCTCTGTGCGTGATGCCTGGATTGGGGCCTTCAGCCCTGACTCGTCCCTTGGTGTCATTTAGCGCCAACTAAGGAGCCACCCCCACTGACTGTCTGCTGTGTCTCGCTCATTCTTCCATGAGCCCTGCGTGATGTTCTTTCTGTAGGTCTTAATGACAACCCTGTGGGGCAGACATGGCTGACCCCTTGTGGGTAAAGAGGTGGTTACAAAGAGGTGGTTACAGAGCAGCCAGATCGAGTCCATTAAAGCCACTCGGCACGTTAGTTCAGAGACAGATCAGGCCTACGAAGAGGGAGGAAGTGGGAAGGATCCAGAACTGAGACCAGGTCACAGTATGTAGAGCGAGGCCCTCTACGTGTGGTGAAAGTGAGTTCTAGTTGAGCCCCAAGCTTCTGACAGCCAATGGAAGAGCCCAGTGGACTGAGCATGAAACTCAGGATCTGGGAGGTGGAAGCATCCAGGTTGCTGCCAAATGTGCTCACCCCGTGGGAGAAGAGAAACTCCCCCCCCCCCCCAGGGGGGCCTTCTCAGAAGGGCACTGCAGAGTGCGATGAACCACATTTTCATCAACATCTTTACCGGGAATCTTGGTGACAGACCCGCCGGGCTGCTGTGAAAACCACATTCTGAAATAGACACTGATCATGTCCCATCAAAGGGCAATTTCTGAAAGCAGTTTTGTGGATGATGGTCTCAGACACACCCCTGCCTCGGACATCTGGTCCCTGTTGCTCCAGGGGTGCACGTGGCTAGACCTCTCCGCAGACACTGGTTTTCTCTCAGGGACACCATTGTCTTTTCCTTCGGGAGCCCCACCATCAGTAGGTCATTGTAGCCCTGAACCCCAACTGCGAGCCAAAGTTAGCATCTTGCCCGCCCATCTCGGCCACAGCCAACTCAAGATATGTAGGTGGGACATATTTTGGGATCCCGGGATATTCCATGCTGGTTGCAGTCTTGTCCGTTCAGGATGTCTGGGGCGAGGTGGCCTCACTGCATGAGCCACACTTCCATCTCTTAACTCAGTCCCAAATATTCTGAGTCCTGTGTAGCACAGGGCCTGACACAGAGCATGCGACTGGAAAAACCATGGTTGATACCATTTAAAAACACACACACACACACACACACACACACACACACACACACACACAAATAGATAGCAAGTTAAGACTAAGTCAAGGGTTAACCTTTCGGGGTGCAGGGAAAAGGGAGAGGATGCATCAGAGTTTGGGGATCAGATAGAGTACCTCTGGACACTGGGGAGCCGTGGCCTCATTCATATTTTGACAGGGATAAGTGCTTCATGTATTATCATATAGTGAGTTTTATGCATGATGGAAACGTAGAAATCATCTAAACCCAAACCTGCATTTTAATGCCACACAGATTGGCTATAATTTATGGCCGTCTATAAGATAGATGGGTACACATATTATGAATGTACTCTCAGACCTTGACGTTCTGAAGACCTTAAATGGGATATTATTTGCCTCCTTCATCTTACCTTGACATATGAGGTAGACGCCTTTACATGTAGGATAATGTAGGAACACACTCAAGTTCTGTACAAATATTACCTGTCAGTCTCAGAGATGTATGTATTCATATGTGTGGACACAGTCTTATTTGTATATTTTCTCTCCATTTGCTTAAATATTTAATTCTGTGGACCCGATTTGGAATTTACAAGGTATAGCTTGTAGACTTTAATGAAGCCATGAACTTGGCTGTCCTCTTCTCCTTTCCCTTAGGCAACATGAAACGGTCATCCCAGGCGACCTCCCGCTCATACAGGAAGTCACCACGACGCTCCGAGAGTGGTCCACCATCTGGAGGCAGCTCTACGTGGTGAGAAAATAGGATGTTGAATCTAAGCTTCAAAATAGAGAAGGGTCTTGTGGGACCTTGCTGTACCAAGGGGATGATTTTCCTTTCCCTGGGAACCTCAAAAACAGAACCAAGGACTAAGTCCTACTCAGGGCAAAGAAAGCAACGTGGCCCGTTATTCTGGCCACCCTGGGGGACCATTGTCCTCTTGGACCCGCTTTGTAAATGCCATGCTCCCTGTGACAAAGCGTTGGTAAAGGGAAGGGCCAAGGATTTCACCTTCATTGTGCTAAAAGGGGAGACGGGCTGCTTGAAGGCTTTGGAAGACAGGACTAGGCAGTCTGCATCGATGTACCCTCAACGTTGATATTTAGATCCTGAAAACTGAAATCTGCTTTTAAGCTTTAACGGGTGCTTCTTTACGGACGCAGTACAGAACAATTGCTGTTTATTTTTTCTGCCATTGCCTGTCTCTTATCATTTGAGTTAAACTACATAGTCTTCTAGACTTAAGTGTGCTTGTTCCAGAGGTGGGGAAGTCGTTTACATTCTGGCTCTGTGTGCAGCTGTCCAGTTCTCCCGATCACGGAAGAAGCCTTATTAACGCAGGGAGGCTGAGACTCTGACATCTTCCATTTCCTATTCCCTCAGGGCATTTCTTTGCACATAAATTCATATTTGCAGAAGATTACCTTTTGTTAAGCCTGTATTTCTATTCAGAGTGTTGATTTCTCGTATGCTAATGTTGTCAGCACAAAGCAAGGGCTCTGGAGGGAAGTCAGTGCATGGATTTCTTAGGAACACAGAAAACTTGCAAAAGTCCCACAGCTGCTCTCTGGGCAGGCTTGTTGTTTTTGATTATACAGTGGCTTCTTGTAAATGCACAGTAATAAGCACTTGCAGTAATTGGTCATCAAATGTTCTCAGAAACCAAAAAGCGTAAAGTTAGCCATGAATGTTTTGTGTAAATCTGAGCAATTTTGTAGTCGGTGTTTCATGTTCAACTTAGCAATTTTTAAACAAAAATATGGCAGGAAAACAAACAGGGGCTGATGCTGACTGGTATGTTCGTGGGCTTGGGTCTAGTTCACGCCCGGGGTAGACATGCCCAGTGGGCACCTTCGCTTCCTTTTTATGAATGTGGGTTTGTCTCTGGTGGACTTGCATTGTTGGATTTACACAAAGCTGGTAGAAATTTCCTTACAGCGTTTTGGTACGAGTTGTGTTTTGCTGTGCCCTGTGGCTGTAGATAAGTTAGCAAAATATTACGAAGTTTAGATACTTGATAAGGCTTTAGAAAAATGAATTAGTAAGAGGAAACAAATCTAATTGTGGAATAAACCATTACTTTTGACCATTTAGTTGTTAGTTAAGAAATTAACATTAGGATGATGCTATAAAAGTAGCTTGTGGGGTGCAGAATAGTCTCTGAGGGTGTTCTTTGACAGGTTGGTGGGGAGGGTCTTAGAAATTCCTACAAAGGTCACATACTAGAACTCGGGGAACGGGAGGTTCAGATGTGGAGAGCAGAAGTTATTTAAAAAAGTGTGTAGTAGCCATGTTTTAATGTTTATAGGGACCATGTTTAGAATTTCATCAAATTAAAGGTCTCCTAGATTTCATAGAAAGAACCACCCGCTTCCTTTTAGGGGCGGGGGCGTAATCCCTAACATCCTTGATGAATTGTAGTCTTGGTCTCAATGCAAAATGCTTTTTTTTGGTACCATCAGCACCCTTCAAAGTATGTATAAAGTGATAAAAATGTGAATTTTTTTGTGTGTGTTTTCCGTTTGATGTAAATGCACTGACTGCTTGTAGATTCGGACTTCACTGCTTCTAGAAGCTGCGTGCGCTGAATAAGGCGCAGCGCGCCGGGGCCCAGGCTGATGCTGTTCCCTACAGCCTGGTTGACGACGGGCCCAGGTGTCCCATTGCCTGGGGTGCCGAGAATAGCGCTCAGGGCGCCGCCTTCAAAATGTTGAAGACTCGATGGCAAGATCTTCAAGCTCACGCTGATCCTGAGGGAGGTTCAGGGGTTGCCCATCCCTGGGCCACGTGCTAGATGCACGTGGGCTGGTTTTGAGGCTCCCTATCCCGATCCCGCTGTGGTGAACCTCTTGACTGAGAGGCATATACTCTGGAAGTTTGGGTGGAATAGTGAGGATTGTGCATTACGGCTTCTCCTTTCGATCTTTAGTGCCTCAGAGGAACCAGACTCCATATGATGTGTTCCTGTTTCATGCTAAAAACATCTTTTAACTTGACATTAATTGGATCGCATCAGATAAAGCATAGACTACATGTGTGTTTGGAAAACACTCCACAGAGCTCTTTTATACCAAAAGCTTTACGTGTGGCTTTTCTCTCCTCCGTACAGCAAGACAACAGGGAGATGTTTCGAAGCGTGCGGCACATGATCTATGACCTTATCGAATGGCGATCGCAGATTCTTTCTGGAACTCTGCCGCAGGATGAGCTCAAAGAACTGAAGAAGAAGGTCACTGCCAAAATTGATTATGGCAACAGGTTTGTTTATTTCAAAGATGATTTCATGCTTAAATTATCCAATATAATACCATTACCGTAAGCCTTGAGGAGTCTAAGATCATGTTATCGTAAAAAAATTTCTAACATCAAAATAAGGGCCTAGTTTTCATTTATTTTTTAGTTTTTTTAAATTTTTTTAAATGTTTTTATTTATTTTTGAGACAGAGAGAGACAGAACATGAGCAGGGGAGGAGCAGAGAGAGAGTGGGAGACACAGAATCCGAAGCAGGCTCCAGGCTCTGAGCTGTCAGCACAGAGCCGGACGTGGGGCTTGAACTCACAGACTGTGAGATCATGATCTGAGCCGAAGTCGGATGCCCAAGTGACTGAGCCACCTGGGCGTCCCCCTAGTTTTCATTTTTGAAAGGATAGGGTATTTTTGGGGTGCCCGGCTGGCTCAGTCGGTAGAGCATGTGACTCTGGATTTTGGGGTAGTGAGTTCGAGCCCCATGTTGGGTGGAATGATTACTTTAAAGATTTAAAAAAAAAAAAAACGGATAGGGTATTTTCTGTTGGGTTCTAAAAATCAGGAGTTTTCAGAGTCATTGTTGAAACCTATTCTTGTCTCCAAGAAGCAGGGGATTGGGTGGTCTCTCAGTTGCACTCTTCCATAGAGGACCTTGTCGTGAGTCCCGCCGAGAAGGAACTTTTATTTTCTGCTCACAGTACTTCACTTTGAATCCAGACCTGGGGTCCCTGGCAATAACAAGCACCAGGTTTCTTTGTGGACCCCCCAGGTTCTGAGAGTTGGAAGGGACATCACAGGTCACCTTGCAACTTAGCACCAGTGCGGGGGGGGACGGCAGGTTTGGCAAACCAAAGTACAGCCAGCGAAATCTGAATTTCAGATAAACAACAAATAGTTTGCTTTGTTGTAAGGATGGCTCTTGCAAAGGTTCCCGTCTACAGCAAGCCTCCACTCCGTTGTGCTTGAATGCTTTCAGCGGCCGTGCGCTCCCTCCCGCACAGCTCTGTGTTCTAGTGTTCGCTCGAGGTTCTGATGCTGAGGGGCAGTGAGCCGCTTCTTCCTGGGTCTGCCAAGTCTGTAACCGGAAGGAGGCCACGCCCTTTCCCACCAGGTAACTGGTTGTCCCTATAATGTCAGAGCTGCAAGAGGCCTCAAAAATGATCTGGTCACATGATTCTCAGATGCTGGTCCTTATCAGAATCACTTGGAGAGCTTTCAAAATACAGAATCGTGGGACCTACCCCTGAAGATTCTGATTTCTAATATCTGGGATGCTGGCCTGACATTTCAGTTTTTAAAAATAGACTTGGACCACGCTGGACAGCAGATCAGGTAACTTCTGGGTTGGACCAAGCCCCTCGTTTTACACACTAGGATGGTAAGCTCAGAGAATGGGAGAGGATTGCCCCCAGTCGGTTAGCTGAAGGGTGCCCTGGGTATAAACTCAACCTTTCTGCCAAATCAGAATTACAGTATCATTTTGTTTTCTAGTATTTCATCCTTTCAAGTGTGAAAAGTTTCTAGCAACATTATTAGTTAAATGGAGGGTTTGGATTAAGGCTACAGAAGGGGCGCCTGGGTGGCTCAGTCGGTTAAGCGTCCGATTTCAGCTCAGGTCATGATCTTGCTGTTCGAGGGTTTGAGCCCTGTATCACGCTCTGTGCTGACAGCTGGGAGCCTGGAGCCTGCTTCGGGTTCTGTGTCTCCCTCTCTCTCTGCCCCTCCCCTGCTCATACTCTGTCTCTATCTCTCTCAAAAATAAATAAACATTAAAGAAAAAAGGCTACAGGAGATGCCCCAGAAAGTTAGAATCTTCTGAGTATAGGATATTAGATATCCTTTTAGGGAAACCCATTTCGTGAGCACCTGCTTAAAAAAAAATGACACTTTTTGGAGCTTTGATTCTATTTTCTCTTGGAGTGTTGTATTTTGAGCTTATGTTCAGAACCACCTGCTTAGTTTGGCTTTGGTAAGCAACGAAAGTACATTATTTTGTGGAACAATCGAGTTACAAAAGGAAGTGTTTCCAAACATAATTTACTGCTTTGAGAGGAAATACAGTCCTTAATAAGACAGTTTTTTGCCCTCCTGCTGTGCTCAGACACACCTTCGTAGCAGAAGCTCACCGTGGGTTCAGACCCCACCTGAGCGCTGGCTGCTCAGAAAAACACACAGAAGAGTTGGCATGAAGAGAACCCTGACAAGCCACTTCCTGCGCCAGTTTCCATGTGGCATTCTGGAACGAGCACGGACTCTACCATGAGAGGGTTCTGGCTCAGAATCCAGGCTCAGGGTTCTTCTGGATGTTTCTCTGAGCTTAGGTTTCTTCCTTTGTGAAGCGGGTCTGGCCATCCGTCCTGGCAGGACTGAAGCGAGGAGCACACGGCTGGGTGTATGCAGCAGGCTGGTACGTGGCCTGGGCCTCTGCTCCTCAGGGAGCCTGGTTCCGTGTGGCCTGTGGGACCTCTGGCCACCGTCCTCTAAAGCCAGATGCTTTGTAGCTCTGCAGGCACCAGCACTGGGCAGCCCATAAGAGAAAGGATTCTCTCCCCCCTCATTAGCATTGGCCCCACCCACTCCAGAACTGACCCCACCCACACCAGCACTGACTCCTCCCAAGGGGCGGGCTCAGGGTTTGGGAGAGAGGGGGCTTTGTTAGCGAAGCTTATTACAGAGACAACTGATGAGAGACTGAAAGGCTTTTTAAAAAAAATGTCTTTCTGTTCCTTTTGAGGCACCCCACCATCCCTGCAACTACTAGGCTGTTTTCATGCAGAGCGAAAAGCCTCTGAGTATTTGTTTAAAAGCCTGTTTACTGTCATGTTGCCGACTGGCCCAGTGGGTCCTGCTTCGCCATCAGTGGATTTGCTTAGTAGATATTAAGAGGGGAGCACGAGGTCTTTGTGACTGCTTTCCAAATGGTGCAGTGGCCCAGCATCCTCTCAAAATGAAACCTGATTGGCACACGTTATCAGACTCCTTTCCAGCTTTAAGGTGTGTGACCTTCAGGGAGAGAAGTCGGGCATGAGTTTGCCTCGTTGGAGTCTTTCTTCCCAAGTCACCTCTCCTCTTAAAATTGTAACTGTTACAGTCATTATCTAATTGAGATTTATCTTTCTGTCAGCACACTCTACTTTGCCGTATGGTTAAAGAAAAAAAATCCTGCTTGCATAGACCTGTTAATAGCAGGAAGAAAATCCCAAAGGCAAAAGTATAAGGCATCTGTGGTTAAGATCCTCATGTCTTATTAAAAAGAAAGCCAGAACACGTCGCCGTGGTGCAGCTCCTGGTTTCTTTCTTTATATAATGGTCTTTGTTTATTCTTTAAATAAAAATTGTGCTAAAAATCACCTAACAATTTCGTCAGATTTGGGGAAACAGAGAGAAGGTTGCCAAAAAACATTTCCAGACGTGGATGGACAGCTTTATTAGACAGATGCTGCTCAAGTTTTAAGTTGGCTACTATGTCTAGCCATCTGGCCAGAAAGTTGCTTAATGTTATTGTGGATAACGTCCACATGTTTGGTGTCGAAACACAGTAGAACATCTTTATCGAAGATCTTCTGAGGAGCTAATTTCGGGATTAGAACTGACTGTAGGTAGAAGCAAAGCTGTGTGATAGAATTGACGAGAATAGAATGGTGGGTGTGCCTTTGCCCCCGCTCTTCCTTCCTACCTCTTCTCCCCAGCTTGGTGATGATGTCACCACCACCAATTTTAAATATATGGGTGCATGGGTTGTATGTCACTGCATACACACACACGCGCGCGCACACACACACACATACACACACACAGGAGTATGTATGTATATACACTCTATACATAACTACACACCCTATATATACACTCTATTTATCTATGTATATTATACCCCCCATACATACCCCTCCCCCAACTATCTGTAGCATGTGTGTGCTTTAAACTGCCCATGCTGTTCATATAGTGATTGGTAACACACACTTCATTTGGGCTGTGCAGATCTGTAAAATTTTGCACTTGAAGAAAAAGTCACTACTGTAATGGAAGTAAACATTGAATAGTTTGTTTTAAAGATTTTACTTTTATTTATTTGTTTTTTTAAGTTTATTTATTTTGAGAGAAAGAGAGAGCAGGAGCAGGGGAGGAACACAGAGAGAGAGAGGGAGAGAGAGAATCCCAAGCAGTCTCCATCCGGTCAATGCAGAGCCCAACATGGGGCTCGATTTCACAAACCATAAGATCATGACCTGAGCCGGATTCGGACAGTTAACCAGCTAAGTCACCCAGGCACCCCTGATTTTAGTGTTTAAGGAATCTCTGTACCCAACATGGGGCTCAAACTCACAACCCCAAGATCAAGAGTCTCATGCTCTACTGACTGAGCCAGCCAGGTGCCCCTGAGTAATTTTTTTGAATTCCAAAGGAATGTGTTTTAAAGAAAGTGACCTTATAGAATTATGTCCCCTAGTATTATGGATGACCCTGACTTTCTGTGATGTTTTCAACTGCGCCTAGTTGTCGGGACTGAAGTTGTGTCAGAGAATTCAAAGCCCTTGGTCCGTGTCCATGAAGCTCTGAATTCTTGTTGTTCTAGAATTCTTGATCTGGACTTGGTGGTGAGAGATGAAGACGGGAACATTTTGGATCCAGAACTAACTAGCACGATTAGTCTCTTTAGAGCTCATGAAATCGCTTCTAAACAAGTGGAGGAAAGATTGCAAGAAGAAAAGGTAAGTTCGGCTGTCTGTAATGTGCCATTTACATTGAGAGTACCTTTTCTCAGTAACAGTTTTCAACATTAATAAAACACCAGTGAGGCCCAGAATTTGTACTAGAAAACTCAGAAGGCACGACAATATAGTATATTTCATACGATGATGAATGGAAAGGAACCCAGTGTCAAAACATACGACCAGGAAGGATTTCATCCCTTGGTGGGGGCGGGGAGAGGGTTGTAAGCACTGTGCTATGTCTTAGGAGGCAGGGTCTTAACGACATTGACTTTGTGTTTTCATCTCATGGGAAACAATACTGGATTCTGCATTTCCTCTCTGATAGGAGCCAGAGGAGTGACATATTCTAAGCTTGATCAGGGCAGGGAACATGTGTCTTACTGATCTTCTGCATTTTCTCTGGTCTCTAATGGTGTCTTCTCTATAGCAGATATTAAGAAGTCAGTTGACTGAGTCAGCCGTTCATTCAGCAAGTATTTATTGAGCACCTACTGGGTACCACAAACTGAGGACGTACTGATGAATAAGACAGAAGGGTTCTCGGAGGATTTAGTGTAGTGGGGGAACCAGAAATTAAGCAGCTCTGCATGTGAACATCACCGTGATTCGTTGTTTAGACACTGCAGTATTTGAAGACCATGTTCAGTACAAACTGTTAAGGGGTTGTGACCTTTGCACTGGGTGCGTGCATGTGTTGAGTGGGACAAGGAAGTGACTGCAGAGTGGCTTTGCTGTGTTAGGCTAACCGGTTGCATGTAGTTTTCTGTTCTGTCATCAATAAAGAAAGTGCAATGTTGGTTAGTGGTGAGTATTGCTAATGTCATCTTTCTTTCTTTCTTTCTTTCTTCTTCTTCTTCTTCTTCTTCTTCTTCTTCTTCTTCTTCTTCTTCTTCTTCTTCCTTTCTTTCTTTCTTTCTTTCTTTCTTTCTTTCTTTCTTTCTTTCTTTCTTTCTTTCTTTTTTAAGGTTATTTATTTATTTTGAGAAAGTGAGAGCATGTGTGCGCGTGAGTTGGGGAAGGGCAGAGAGAGGGAGATAGAGAATCCCAAGCAGGCTCCGCATGGTCTGTGCAGAACCTGATGAGGGGCTCGGGCTCATGAACTGGGAGATCATGACCTGAGCCGAAATCAAGGGTCAAGGACGCTTCACTGACTGAGCCCCCCAGGCACCCTGCTACTGTCAACTTTCTGTTTTATTTCTACTTACAGTCCCAAAAGCAGAACATAGATATTAACAGACAAGCTAAGTTTGCCTCCACCCCTTCTCTGGCCTTGTTTGTCAACCTCAAAAATGTGGTTTGTAAAATCGGAGAAGATGCTGAAGTGCTGATGTCTCTTTATGACCCTGTGGAGTCCAAATTCATCAGGTCAGTGACGTTCCCTTGCGGCTGTCTTTCCTCTCCGGGTAATGTTAGGAAAGTGGCGCTGGGCCCACCAGACGTCTAGGTCTCTCAGAGAGCAGTGGGGAGACCAGTTGGCCATACTTCCCCCGGCAGCTGAGCCCAGGGCGGTTTGGGACGGTGTGATGGCACTGCCGGGCTCTGGTCCAGGGTCAGCTCTCTTGCGTGCACACGGGTGTTCGAATGTAGAGTTTTCGTCTTGGAACTGTTTCGTGGACGTGGCAACCAACCAAAGGTGGAAGTCATTGTTTCCTGTGTTGTCTTCATAGGGTTTTATGTTTCCAGACTCCCCCCCCCCCCCCCCCCCCCAGATAATGTCACTCTTGTCTCAATCTTGCTGTTGTCAAACTTTTGTCTTTTGCGAATGTCACTTTTGGACCTTTGACCTATTGTCATTTCTGCAACACGATTGGCTGGAATATAGTGTCTAGATGGCTGCCTGCTATATAAAGGCTCTTAATTAATAATTGTTGAAGGAAATATTATAAATCTCGTCTTTGTCATCCCTGTCATTTCTAATGTGGTCTTTTCCCTCCTTCTTGCTTTTGTCTCTTAGTATAACTCTCTCTTTGTCCAGATGGAAAAATTATGGTTTAAATTATGTGTGAAGTGTGTGTGTGCTCATGCACGTACCTTTAAAACTCAAATATCTTCATTTGTGTTGTTCAAAATTATAAAAGTTGGTATGTGACAGAAAACAGAACAAATGGATGAATTTCATCCTTATTTGTGATACGGACTCCATTTCGTCTTGTCGTAGGATTCCATTTGTCTGTATGGCGTATTTGGTTGTTTTAGGCTCTGAGACAGACGTGCAGTATTTCTTTTATACTGTAAATGAATGAATGGTGAAGTTTAGATCATAGTCAATCTCAATAAACGAATAATGCTTTTAAAATAATAAACTTTGAAATGACGTTCGCATATAGTTCCATTGCAAAATTACAGCCTTTCAGAGATTCTCGACTATTCCCTTGTGTGGGAAATTACTTATGTGCTAATGGAAAAGCCGTTCTCTCTGGCATGGCTGACATTTCTGAACTCGTATAGTTGTCTGCATTGTGGACTTATGTGCTATTAATTATAAATCAATGTGGGTGTCTATTTAGTGTCCTGTTAAATTTAGAAAATGAATTTGTTTTTCTTTCTTGCTTTCTTTCTTTCTTTCTTTTCTTTCTTTTCTTTCTTTCCAAGTGAAAACTACCTGGTTCGCTGGTCAAGTTCAGGATTGCCTAAAGACATAGACAGATTACATAATTTGCGAGCTGTTTTTACTGTAAGTACAACCAAAGAGGTTCATTTGAATCATTCACCATTCCAGTGATTATTTTTAATGATTGCCCTCCGACTTGTGTCTACACTAGAGCAGGGATCCTTGGGATGCTTGTAGCCCGTGTGAATGCAGTGATAAGATACCTTCCCAGAGCTGTTCAGGGGTCTCTAGCTTCCCTTAGGATCCCCATGACAGAGATTTGCCCCAGCACTCTCTTAACCCTGCATCGGAAGTTTGCTTAACGTTAATTGACTATTGTTATCCAGCTCCTTTTTGTTATGTGAACAACTTATTAAAATGCTGAAAACTGGTCAGAGAAGAGAGTCCCAATCCATCTTTTTACTGTCTGTTTCAGTTGCACCTGCATTGAGTAATGGTTCTCCCAAATAATTTATGGAAATTAATATTTCCAGGACCTCGGAAGCAAAGACCTGAAAAGGGACAAAATCAGTTTCGTTTGTCAGATCGTACGAGTGGGTCGCATGGAGCTGAGGGACAACAATACCAGGAAACTGACCTCGGGCCTGCGGCGGCCTTTCGGAGTGGCTGGTAATGCATTTCTCTGCTTTCCTTAGAGTTTCTAGATCGTCACGTTCATCCTGAGTAAGAGCTGCTGCTCAATACTGGACGGTGGACTGCTTTGATTTATAAGCTCTTCTGTGAGAGAGAGGGGGAAAAAAAATCTCTTAGCTCTTTTCTGTGTGGTTTCTGTGGACTGGCAGCTCGCGACGCTTCAGTCGCAAGTTTCCGATGTAAATCATATATTTGGTTTTAAAGCAGATCACATCTCCTGAGGGAGACCCTGACCCACATTCTCAGCCTGGAGGAGAGCCAGTCATTGGATGGCTTCACGGTTTCTGGAGTTGGTGATTGATTGATTCAGGAGGAAATTCACAGTGAATAGTCAAAGTGATGACGGGGTAGGAGGAGACCGGAGCATGAGGAGGACCCAGTTATCTTGGAATAGGTTCCGTCTGTCCTCCATATTTGTGTTGTTATTTCGGTGACAGCTCAAGAAGAGGGACTGATTAGTCACCTCTGCTAGGGAAAGGTGAGGGTGTCCCCTGTCTTTTGGGGAGAGATGAAGATAGCCATATCTTTTTGGTGCAAAAGGTTAAATATTTTAATGGAGTGATTCTCAGCCCTAACTGTGTTTGGGAACGGTTTGGGGCACTATTAAAAAATATATTTTTGAGCACCTGGGTGGGTGGCTCGGTTGGTTATGTGTCCGACTCTTGATTTCGGCTCAAGTCATGATCTCATGGTTTGTGAATTTGAGGCCTGCATGGGTTTCTGTGCTGACAGTACAGAGCCTGGGATTCTCTCCCTCTCTCTCTGTCTCCACCCGCCCCCCCCCCCACCCCGTCTCTGCCCCTCCCACCGCATGCGCGCTCCCTCTCCCTCTCTCTCTAAATAAATAAATAAACTTTAAAAATATGTACACATTCTTGCCCAGGCCCCACATCCTGCCAATTAAATGAGAATTCCTTCTTTAACCGAATCACCTATGAGCCACTACGGGTGTGAGGCACCCAGTGGAACGCTGCCATCAGACTGCCTTGCCTCCCTCGTCACATGGCATTCAGCACCCCCAGTGGCGCTGTCCTAAACTAGTGCATGCCCCTAACCTGCTCAGGACATCCTCTGACCTCCTGTTCTCTTTCTGGTTAAGAAGGGACACTTCTCCGCCTGAGAAGGTGGATCACCTTTTTGGTAATCTGCTTCTGTTCACACCTGTGCAACTCCAGGTCCCACACATGAACCTAATTTTAAGATTTTATCCAGAATAACTTCTGCATGTTTGTGTCGACAGAGCCCGGGTGAGCGATGTGTTCACGGACCTTTAAGCCTCTGGTTCTTAGCCTTCTACGCGAAATACTATGTCGTGTTTCTTTTGTAATGTAGTGTAAAAGTGATATAGAACTTACGAAAAGACAAAAAGCGTAAGTAAAACATAAGTCACTCATAATTCTGTGTAGCCGGGGTTGTACCAAAGCCCCAACCAGAGCGCGAACCTCCGTGGTACGGGCCAGCGTGCTGGCGAGCGGCGGTGAGGGAGATTCCTTGCGAACAAGGTCTGTGCTGTCACAGCCTGCTCCTCCGGGGCTTGGGACAGGCGCCACTGAAAGGGCTGTCACTCCCAGGACGTGGAAGACCAAGGCTGCCTTCACCTGACTGGTGTCACAAGCAAGTCTCATGGCTCACTCTCTTGCTTCCTTCCTGCGAAACTTCGCTGGGCTTCTGATGTGTTCCCCGGCCTGATGCCTGGGTTTTGGCATTGTGGTATCATTGGGGGCAATGCAAGAACTTACGGACGCCCCAGAGCAGTGGCCAGGTTGTATGACTAGGGAGACGCACTCAGCGGCGGGAGGAGAGAGGGCTGCAGACACACAGGCGGGCTGTGCCTTGTGGACTGCGTGTGGCAGGTGGTCTGCGAGGCCCAGGCCCTCCCCGCTGCGACCCAGCACCACACGGTTCTCGGTTGGCGGTGAGAGTACGGTCTTGGGCATCTGAGGGTCTTAATAGGTGCATCTAATGCCAATCCGTTGCCCCCGAGGATGCTTAAAGCTAGGGGCATCTTCTGGTAGGTGGAGACTGCGGTCTGGGCCATATGCCTTCGGGGCATCCACAACCTGATGATCTAGTTCGCTTGTGATGCTTTGACCCGTATCTCTGGACACATGTGTGGGCTCTTTGCTCCAAGAAGAGTGTGTCCTTTTCCCTTAGGACACACTGTGGAAGCTCCGTGGGCTCCACCGAGGCAACCAGCATGTGACGATGCTTCTCTTCTCGTCCTTACAGAGTCGTCCCCCTTTTTGTTGGGGGAGGAGCAAGTGGTAGAGATCGAAATTGTCCACATTGTCAGTAATTGTCCACATTGTCAGTAATTGTCGTAATCCCCAGGGAAGGGATTGTGAAGAGAAAATCAACGAGCTATGTTGCCCAGTTACCTGAAGTGTGGGGATCGAATGGAGACAGAGAAAGTGCCCAGGGCTGTCGTTGGGGGTCTCTGGCTGCATTGGTCAGAGGTTGAGCATCGGAGACTTTCTAGCTCTCTGACTTTGGGCAAGGTCATTCATTGGTGTCCTTGAGCCTCCATTTCCTCAGTTGTGCAGTCGGTGACTTTGAGGATCAGCTGTCGAATGCCCCTTGAAATAGTGTCCACGGATGCTGGCGTGGGATGGGTAGATGGATGGTAGTTACTTTATTTGGGGGGGAATGCAAGAACTTATGGATACCCCGGGGCAGTGCCCATCAGCGTGGTCGGCCCTTGCCACATGTGGCTTTTATGAATGAAATCAAAGTAAAAATTCAGTACCACCATCACATTTGCCACATTTCAGGTGCTTGTTGTTCCGGAACATTCCATCATCACACAACATTTGTTTGGACAGGGCAGCTCCAGAGTGTCCAGTTGCATCCTAGGCAAAGGAATTTATTGAGCAGAACTCTGCCATTTGGGCCCCAACCCCATTTGGGTCGATGTTCTCAGATAACTTCATTTGTCTTTGGAACATGAAAATGCTCTGAACTTGAATATGAAAAAAAAAAAAAAATGCCACCGTGTGTTTTATGCCGCTGTTGGTCGGAAGACAATCTGATGTTGCTTTGTTTGTTTGTTTTCTCTGATTATAGCACTTAAAACAATCCCTGTTCTTTTCTTGTCCCCAGTGATGGATGTAACAGATATAATAAATGGAAAAGTAGATGATGAAGATAAGCAGCATTTCATCCCCTTTCAGCCGTAAGTATGGAGCAAAGCACCCAGCCAGATACAAGATGGAAAATGTGTGTTTGTAATAATTCTCTTCAAAGTTAAGTTTATAAATTCAGCACAGATAGAGATTGATTATTTTGTAATAATGAAAGATCTGTGTAGTCACGGCGGTAGCGCATGGCATTTCTGTAGCCCCACGAGTCTTGGGTTAAAGTTGCCTCGTGGTCTTGCATGTACAAGATTTTCCGGGTGATTCGGGGGAATCGCCGTGTCACATAGGACACGCAGAATTACCAGTCCACCGTGAGCATGAATGTTCCCTTACATAATTGATTCATTCTAGTAGCTGTACATATTCAAAATGCAGCATTTCCACATTCATCACGGGAGGCTGCTGTTTTTAAAATAGAAAACCAAACAAAATAGTGATGAATTCTTTTGTAAAGTGAAACACTTGAAACAAATAATCATGCTGCTGCTTTTCTGTCTCTGTTGCTGCTTCGAGCGGACTGAGTCTGTGCTCACCTTTCTTAGGGTTTATTGTAGTTCTGAAGCCAAGTGTGTGGAGAGGTGTGGGAAGCTTGGAAAACACTTGGAGGAGATTTGTTAAATTGATTCTCTGAATGGAAGGTAGATCCCGTGGAAAAGGTCGAAAGGATTGGTGTCCTTTCCTTGGGGATGAAAGCGAGAGAGTAGCTACATAATGATCTGTGGCCACTTCACCGGACGCGTCTCCATCTCAGACGGCCGTGGAGAGAGAAAGGAAGAGGGATTAGAGTGGTTTAGGTTAATCAGAAGAGACAGCTTCCTCCTGAGGGTGTGAAATCTTAGAAGGGTAGACCATAAGGCGTGTTAGAATGACCTCCATAGTGTTCTGCCTTCTGCCTTTTCTCCTTATTTCTGTTCTTACTTAAGTGGTTCCAGGCTTGAAATAAATTTTATTTTCGAAATCTGTGTTCAGGTGTTGGCTGAGGAGGTTTGGAGTCTGGTGATGCCCAGCAGGTAGCTGAAGGAGTCTCTTTGGGGGCAGGGTGGGCCGGAGCTGTGAGTTTGGCTTGCCATTGCACTGCCCATTCTTGCGTGACGGATCCCCTCACTCAGCCCCGGGCTTGAGAACCATTTGTTCAAGATGGGGTTATGATGGTTTTCTTTGCAGGCAGGTGATCTAGTCACACAGCATCCTAAAGCATGGCTCAGTGGAAGTTTTTGCAGTCTTCCCAGGGTGAGAATAACAGAAAACCGTGCATTAACCAGCTTAAAATGGGTTTTCACCACACACAACTGGAGGCAAAGGTCTTTTGTGGCTTCATTCCGTTAGTGTCACTCCTCTGTCCAATATGGTAACTATGAGCTACATGTGGCTGTTTCAAGTAGTGCAGATTAAATCAAATGAAATACTTCTTCAGTCACATTAAAAGTGTTCCCATTGAAGTTCCCAAAGTCCCGTTGAGAGTGTTCAATCCCACTGGTAGCTGGTGGCCACCATATTTGGCGACACAGGTCTAGAACATTCCCGTCATTACAGAACGTCCTGTTGGGTAGTGCCGCCTTGGAATCACATCCAGTGAGGATAGTTACAAAGGGAGCGTGGTTCTGCGGAATCTGGAAGTTTCCTCAGTAAGCAAGGGAAACATCATCTTTGAACATAGGCAGATATTGAGGTAATAAATAAAATATGCCCTTATAAAATGATAATACTAAGTTGCTGCTTTTGCCCATGAGAAATAATGCAGCCCAGTGCTGTTTTGAATGCTGTTTTATATATTAGACCTCAGAGTTTCTTGATGTCTTAATGTACCACTGAGTTGAAACTACCTGTTGTCTGCTAGTGTCTTCTGGGAAAAGTCAAGGGAAAAAAAACTGTGGGTCATTGTTTGAAAAGTTAGGGAGGTTACGAGTTTAAGACCCACAAGTCCGAATTTCACTGGGACGTGTTACGGCCATGTTGCCGCCATCTTTTTCTGTCTTAGAGCAAAACACCCATTTTAAAAATTATTATTACGTGTTCGACTCTTGCTGTAATTTGTGACTCCTTGCTCCCTTAAAGGAAGACTAATATTTCTAGTGTTTGAAACAAAAGAGCAGCATGATTTTAATAGCAAACTAAGCAATGAAACCAGTTCTTTGGGAAATGCCATGCTAATGAAACCGTTTTTTGCTCCATTAAAACTGATTTATTATATCACAGGATAAGTTTTAGGGAAGGAAGCACAGTGTACATCTTTCTCTCTCTGTCTTTTTTAACTTGGTGAAGTAAATTAAAAGTCCTCGGCTCTCTTG
Source organism: Panthera pardus (assembly GCF_024362965.1). NCBI lineage: Eukaryota > Metazoa > Chordata > Mammalia > Carnivora > Felidae > Panthera > Panthera pardus. The sequence goes on from NW_026526788.1 coordinate 81,566,133, forward strand.
AGTAATGTGGGCTCAAATGATGAATAACACTTGTCCTTGGTTCTGGAAATGATTTTAAACATTACGTACATGACGTATATTTTCTTGCTCATTGCATATTGTGCTTTGCTGTGCTACATGGTATTTCTCTTTGCACATGTTGCCTGTTTGTACTTATCTCTTGGTCTTAGCGTAGCTTCTATTAAAAACTCACGATCCACGGGACCCCCAAATGGTGATGGTTTGCATTCATAATCACATCACAGTGTCGCTTTTCAGACATGGTAGTTATGTTCTCCAAAGACTGTGCCATTCTTTTCACACTTAATTATCTGAGGCTACACTGGGTGCACAGTCCGATGGAGTGGGTGGTTTTCACCCAAGTTCTCTAAGCAATTAGGTTGTAGGGATTGTTTTTTGATCTTGATTTTGCTTTTCCCTTCGAACCACCTGCCCCTTGACCTAAGCTATGGTCAGGCATTACTGAAATTGAAGAAAGGGACATGAACATTCCTTGCGATTAAATGCTATCCACATTATTTTCAGATAAGTCCCCCCCGCCCTTTTTTTTTTTTTTTTTTTTATTATCTATTAGAAATGGAGTGGAGTCGTGGTGGATGTTTATTTCCTGGGGATAGGGTTGACCTTGTTTGCTTTACTTCTCTTGTGTTTCAGCATTTTCCTGATCAATGCTCTTCCCTGTCTCTCTTGTCACCTATCCTGTCCTTTGTCGTGCGTTGACTCATGATGACTCTCTCGCACTCGGTGACGATGATCTCTTGTGTTCCCTTGTTACCGTGACCTCTGGGTCTCTGTGCCCCTTTGTCTCCTGTGGTCTTGGTCGTCCCGTGCCCTCCAGGCTCGCGTTGGACGACGCCATTCGACACAAGCCGCTGAACATGTCATCCCGTTTTTCACCCAGGGTGGCAGGGGAGAATGACTTCCTTCAGACTGTTATAAACAAAGTCATTGCTGCCAAAGAAGTCAACCACAAGGGCCAGGGTATGTATTCTGTTGTTTTGTTTCTACAAATGTTCGTTTATTACATGAACTTGGGACAATGCTGTATGGTTTGCATTTTAGTTTGATGATGATGATGGTGGTGATGATGGGAATGAGGATGGTGGTGGTGATGTTGATGGTGGTGGTGATGGTGATGAGGATGATGGTGATGATAGTGATGGTGATGGTGATGATGGTGATGGTGATGGTGATGAGAATGATGGTGATGATGATGGTGGTGATGGTGATGAGGATGATGGCGATGATGGTGACGATGATGGTGGTGATGGTGATGAGGATGATGGTGATGGTGATGATGAAGATGATGGTGATGGTGATGGTGATGATGAAGATGGTGATGGTAATGAGGGTGATGGTGATGGTGTTGGTGATGGTGATGAGAATGATGGTGATGATGATGGTGGTGATGGTGATGAGGATGATGGCGATGATGGTGACGATGATGGTGGTGATGGTGATGAGGATGATGGTCATGGTGATGATGAAGATGATGGTGGTGATGATGATGGTGATGGTAATGAGGGTGATGGTGATGATGGTGGTGATGGTGATGATGACGGTGATGGTGATGAAGATGGTGATGGTGATGATGATGTTGGTGATGGTGATGAGGATGATGGTGATGATGAGAATGAGGATGGTGGTGGTAGTGATGTTGATGGTGGTGGTGATGGTGATGAGGATGATGGTGATGATGGTGGTGATGGTGATGAAGATGATGGTGATGATGGTGATGAGGATGATGGTGATGATGATGTTGGTGATGAGGATGATGGTGATGGTGATGTTGGTGATGAGGATGATGGTGATGGTGATGAGGATGATGGTGATGATGGCAGTGCTGACGATGACGCTGGCAGTGTTGGATCAGGATGTGCTCATACAATGTATGTGCAGTGTAGGTACAGCATGTGAAGGTTTTCTTGCTGATCACCCGTGTAAGCATTGCTAAGAGCCAGCCTCCTGGGTGAGTGGGGAAGGCTGAGTGGGACACAATTAAATGTTTGCAACGAGTCCAGAGTTGATGAGCCTGGAAGCAACTCTGCTTTCCTGAGTCTTCTTCAGCCCTGTCCTCTCATCCTAGCCATTTTTGAAAACACTCGAACGACCTCACAAGAGACTACAGTAGTTGTCCACCGGCTGTTCACTTCCCCTTTGCTGCTCAGAGAGACGTGGAGACATTCAGCACAACACAGCTCTGCGTGTGCTCTTCTCTGTTTTCCTTGCCCGTGTCGCACGCTAATTGCTGGCACGTTGTTTCCTGGGGCTCCCCTTCCTCCCTCTGAGGAAGTGGCTTCATTCTGCAGACAGATTTCTCTTCAGTTTTGTGATGGAAGGGACTTCTCCTCCTGACGCCGTGCCTTGCACTCATCGTTTTTAATCCCACGCTGACAAGTTTCCCAGCAGCTGACCTTCTGGAGGCAGAGGCAATGAATCAATCACCCCGGGCTGGTGACAGTTGGCACTCGGGCTGGCCAGGACCGCTGCCAGAAAACAGCTGTTTACTGAGGCCTCGCCTCCAGCTCAAGGGGAAGTCACCTTCAGAGCCCTTACCTAAGGCTGCTTTTAGCACCGGTGGGAGAACCCACTTTTCAGTCCTCGATTAGATGCAGACTTACCATAAACTCCGTGGAGCTTAGGTGGATAGACCTCTTTCATTGTCTAGTTACCTCTGTCGCCAGCCTTTTAAGAAACAGTTCTCGTGATTCGTTTCCCGTTGTTATAAAGGAGAGTATGAATTGAGTGTGATGAGTTTTCTGGAGGAATGGGAAGCCTTTGGCTTTCTTTGGCGTGAACTAGCCAGCCCCTTCCCTGGCAAACCACAACCCCCAAAGCAAAGCAAAGCAACGCAAAAACCCCAACCCCAAAGCGTTAATGAACCGTGGCCTCTGTAGACAGAGTGGTTTAAGCTGACCCAGGACCCACCTTCTCATCAATTACCGGCTCTCTGATTTGCACGTTAATTGAAAACCACAGGGAGATCCAATTAAAGCTGTTTTGATTGGAGCCACCCTCAGACTGGGAGCTCCAGTGCCCAGACCCCAGGCTCCTGTCGGATTGAGTTTCTCTTCCAGAGCCATCAGATTGTGATAAACTTCTGCCCCAGAGTCACACAGGAAAAGTGGAGATTAGTGTTAGACCAGCGGGAAACTCCTCGGAAGGAGGACCCACGGCCTGCCTCCATCAATCTCACTGGTATCGTGGCCCATATCTGTGTCCCCAGAGGCCCGTTGGGCTGATACCAGGGGGGCCCTATTCTGTGAAATAGAGAAGGAGCGGTGTTTTTAGGTCCCAGTGAGAACTGAGAGAAAAGAGCATTGTTTTTTTCCTGCACGGAAGTGGGCAATGTCGCTAGCTTTTTTTTTTTTTTTTTTTTCTTTGAAGCTAACTAAAGTGACCATTTCTCTGGGCTCCCTGGCCAGCCAGCTTCAGTGCATTCCAGGGAGACCAGAGACAGCTGCAGCCCAGGGAATGCAGCACAGAACTCGCTGCGAGGTGTGTGGGGTTGGCCCGGTGGAGCCGCGTGCTTTCAGCGGTGGTGGTGACCCGGTGCACCCCGGCGATGTCCCTCCAGCCCCCGCAGGCTTGTGAGCCAGAGTTCCCCACACTCATCCTTCCCCGGCTCCTCCCTCGGCTTTGGCCTGTTTTAGGTTTGCATCCACACGGTTACTTGTCACGATTGACATTTTTTATATTTAGCCCCAATTATTCTGAACCCTGAACCCAGGGCTGCAGGGGTTTGACGTGGACAGTAAGCCCCCTCCCCCCTCAGCTAGGAGTTAGAATGTATGCTAATTTCTTTTGTTTTTAGCCACTCTGGTTAAGCAAAAGTCAACCTCCAGGGCACTTGTTCCTTGAAAATTGGCCTCATTTTCTCCTTTGAGGAAAGTGCTTTAAGCCCAATGTAATCAGGAAAGCTTAATCTCTGTGTTTAAATCGTGTTATAACAAATTGAATTGTGCCATTAAGTAACTAGTTGATGAACTAAGGTCTTTGAGCAAGCTCGCATTTGTGCGAATGAAAGGTGTTTGGGAGGCCGCCGGATTCGAGAATGGTGTCGTCAAACATTTCTCTGCCTCGGACCTCCGTAAATGATTACCTGACCACGTCCTGCGAGTCCTTGACGAATGTCATTGAGTGGGATTCCTGCTGGGGACACTCATGCCTTTGGGAGGTTTTGGGAGCAGAGATTTGAGAGCCTCGAAGCTGCACCTTGGTGTCCCCAGTAGGGATCGCGTCTCTGTCACCTGCAGTGATGATCTCCCCTTGCACTTAGACACGTGTCCCTTGACTTGCTCTGCTCCACTGGAGGACACGGCCCCCTCAGGGGCCTGTCTGCTCTCCTTTCAAGAGACCTCTCCCGAAGGTCCACAGGAACACCAACCTGTGGTCCTTTTATGTGAATTGGAAATAGGGCGTCCATCCTCTCAGTGAGTCGGAAGATGCAGGCAGCACTTGGGCTCCCAGCTTGATGAGCAGAGTGTGGGCTGGGTTTAGCTCCCCACTTGCCTTTCTTTGCCAGGGCCTTGTGCAGTGCACATCCTGAGCAAGGATACCTCTGTCCCTATGTGGGTGCCACCCCCTGACATCTCTTTAGGGACCTCCTTTTATGGGTTATGCTTTCCTCCTCTTTCTTCAAACTTTCCCTCTCATGATTTGGAGTTTTATATTTTAAAGAGAAAGGAAAACAACAGGAAAGGAAGGACAAGGAAAACACCATGCATAGAACAGTCTATCTTAGAAAACACGTCTGTCTCTGTGTATTGGCTCGCTCTCTCCGAGTTTCTCAACAGAGAGGCTTATATCTCCTCCCTCTGACCTTCATCTGTGTTCCTTCCTTGCCCTCCCGTCGGCGTCGCCCCCTCCCGTCTTCACCAGGGGTGCACTTGCTGAGGACCTCCGGAACACCCTGGGTGCTCAGCACCGTGGACACTGCCCTTGTTGCTTGGGCTGCGTCTTGTGCTCACCACCTTGCTGCTACCCCCCTGGGTTTTCCCTGCTTGCTCTGGCCTCTGAGGTCCTTTGTGTGCTTTAAGTGTCGGGAGTTCTCTGCGTCGTAGAGGATCTTCTTCCTCTTCTTGCCCCTGCCCTTCCTCTTCCGGGCGTCCCCAGGATACGGGGTTTCCTGGCTCCGGGAGTGGCATCCCCGCTCCTCCTATTGGCCATGCCCACAGCTGTCCCCATCTCTGCAGAGCCGCCCCTTCTCCCTCCGGTTCTGGTCTGACCTTCAGGCAGGTGGCTCCGTTCCCGCCGGCGGTGGGATGTGTCCTGGGTTCCTGCAGTGGCTTCTCTGCCGGGGTTCCTCACGTGGCTCTGAACTCCCACCCTCCCGCCTGTCTGTGGGCCATGCCCACATGGCCACCAGAGTTCTGGTACTCGCCCCTCTTGCCAGCCTGCCCTCGCCTTCAGGTGGGGCAGTTCCCACCATGGCTGGCAGGGTCCCTGCTGCCCTTCCTCGCTTCATCTCCTGCCTCTCCCCCTGCGGCTCAGGACTCCAGGCGCCTGGGGGCGGGGTGGGGGTGGGGGGAGATCTTCTGATCTCTTGTGATGTCTCTTCCTCAGGTGAGCCTCTCTGAGCCCCAGGATTGCAGCCTTGGGGACCCAGTTACCAGGTGCCCTGGACTTTTCCTTAGAGAGTTCTTTGCTTTGCAGATTTCACCGAGGCTATGAGTTTAGGGCTTGACTCCTGGAATAGAAGCTAAGTCCCTGGCGGGGATATAGTGAGTGTTTGCTCTGTGTCTACAGTGCCCAGTGTGTGTTGGGCACACAGTAGGTGCTTATTAGACAGCTTTGAGTAGATCAGAGACACCATCTAGTTGGCAGGAGGAGAGGGGTTCACCTGGCAGAGAACAGAATGTCATCGGTGACTGTGGGCTTTCTCAACCACAAGCGACATACGTCTTTGCAGAGGACAGATGTCTCCAGGCCAGCTGCTAGCAGACAGGAAGCCCGAGGAGAACGGTGTGAGGTGTGGGGTTTCATCAAGCCGAGCGGTTCTCGGTAGAAGCAGCCTCAGGTGAGCACGCCTCGTGTGGGAACGCCAGGCGTCTCCCGGGCCTGCCTGGAATGCACATCATTTGTGGATGGGGTCTCGGTTTTCCCGTCTGCCTGCTACTGAAGGCAGCGTGCTGAGCTAAGCAGTGATGAATTGTCCCTGCTCCCTGGAAGCATGCATCTAGGGGAGGAATAGCTGGACAGACCGATAGAAAGACAGACACACGAAACAGTAGCATGAGTGAGAGCAAATGCCTTTATATTCTGATGCGGATTTGGGTCCTGCTGGGCTGAGTGGCCAGGGAGCAAGCAGGCCAGGCCTCTGAGGTCCCCGAGATGGAGACCTGAACGTGACAGCTGATGGTGACGGCCTCCTTTCCCACTTGGGAGAAAGGCCCTGTCTTTGAAAATTTCTGAGAGAGCCACGCAACTGACTTGTGTTCTGCCTTTGATTTCATTACCCCGTGTCTGCTCTACTCCCTCTTATTTTTGCCTTCTGTTCGCTTGCTGCACGAGGGTATTGTCTCCAGAGTGCAACTCTGCATCAGCTTTGTGGAGGGAGAGGCTGGCACATGCACTCTCGGCTCCCAGGCCCTAGCAAGTTCACTCTGTCCTCCCCACGGCATCCCTTCCGTCCTGTTCAGAGGGTTTCAGAGCCTTCCTGCCCTGTCCCCACCCCCCTTGGAGGGGAGAGCAAGTGGCGGCCAGAGCATTTGTTCGTCCTTTGCTGTGATGTTGTGAGACGGAGGGACCGGGCTGCCTTGGCCTTGCGGGGTGGCTCGCTGCCTGCCTTCTGGGAAGCCCAGGTGCTTGGTGTCCTGAAATCTTTCAGAAATGTATAAGCTAAAACATGACTCACGCATCCATTGCTTTTCTAGGTTTGTGGGTAACATTGAAATTACTTCCTGGAGATATCCATCAGATTAGAAAAGAATTTCCTCATTTAGTGGACAGGACCACAGCGGTGGCTCGGAAGACGGGGTTTCCGGAGATAATCATGCCTGGTAAGAACGGGTTCCTTGCGTGCCTCTGGGTGCAGTGTGGATGTGGCCGGCGTTTGGGGCGTTTGTATCGCTGGCCACAAAGAGCAGTGCGAGGACAGTGACCGGCATGCAGAGGGTTGAGCTGGTGGTGGGTGATGTGTAAACCCCGGGGTGGTCATGGATCATTCCCGCAGGCAGGAGCCGTGGCCAGAGTGAGCGCCGACCACCTAGGTTCAGACCGAGGGGAGGCGGCTTCTCTTGGTTGTAATAACCTGTGAAGGCTAGGGGAGCGACTTCTGACGGTATCATAACAGGGACAAGCAGGTGAAACGAGCATTTCCAGAACCCAGCCCTGAGAACTTGAGATGGGTCTCTACCACCAGCTGGAGCGAACGTCGTCGTTGTAAGCAAACCCTTTCCCGTCCCGTATTCCAGTGTTACCCTTAATCCAGATGCCTTGTGGTTTGTCTCTGCCCCACATCATCTGGTGAAAAGAATGGAGGTTAGACGTCGCACCGCCTGGCCTCAAGGACTGCGTGTGCTGGGTTGTGTAACACGTGTAGTGTAATAAGGGCAGCGGGTCACGGGGCTTTCTCCGGGGCCACGCGCGATTCCCCTTGGGTTCTGATCAATGGATCCATCGTGGTGGTTGGCTCACGGTTCACTCTAGGATGAAGGTAGCCCTTTTATGATGGTAACGTGGGTTCACGGTGATGATCCTGCAACAGCTTTGGAATCAGCCGGAACGTGTTAAACTTAAGGGGGCACAATTGAGATAAACAGACCCTACTGTGTTCCCGGTCCTCGGGGTAGGTTGTGGGTTAAATGTGTCCTCACCACAGTGCTCCCGAGCCTCGAACCCCAGTCTTCAGCCCCAGAAGTGAGATTGCAGGACCTGGAATCTGGTCTGCGCTTTTCCTTTGTGCTCCGGCTCGTCCCTGGCTCTGTGGCCCTGGGTGAGGCCCTGACCTCCCTCAGCTGTGGTCCGCGGCTCTGAAGAATGAGAGTAATGATCATTCCTACCTGTAGGGCGGGTGGGAGTTGGGCTCCTCTAGGGCAGAAGTAACAGAAAGCACAAGGCCAGGACACATGGCCGAAGCCCGAGGATATTCATTGGCTCACGCACCTGAGCGCGAACCTGGGAGTCAGCCCGGGCACTGGCTCCGTCCCTCCGTAGCAACCTCTGCCAGTTGTCCTCTTTGCATGTTGACTTCGTCCTCTAGCAGGCCCCCATGGCTCCCGTTTCTTCCCAGACCCCAGTGACCTGGGGAAGATGGCATGCTTTTGACCCAGTGTTTCCCAGCAGTGATGTTCTGAGCAGCATTCAGACTGGCTCACTCAGTTCCCTGCTCTGCGGCCCCCCGGACAGTGATGGGCCGGGTGCCGGAACAGGCACCTTAGCCACCTAGAGCTTTGGTGAGGTCAGCTCCTTCCGACGGGAGGGGTCGTGTGAGGGAGACGTGAACCCCCGACAGATGTTTGGAGAGACAGCTGATCAGAATAAGGAGGGGCAGACGTGAACGTGTACACCTGGCACCTGCTTAGTTCGTGTTACTCATGACACGTGTTACTCATGATACTGAAGATTGCTCAGGCCCGGTCATGGATTCTAAGCTTACGAAACCAATGACGGACTCCCGTGTAAAAATTAATCTCATTTACTTTTCAGTTTTCAAATAACATTCACAGTAGTAACATGATTTGATCCTCACGAGATCTTGGGGAAGATCCTTTACGTCCGTGGGATACTTTTTTGGTTTGCAGATAATGCTCCCGTTAATAATTTGGCTTGATCCATCTGAGGATCTTGAAAGCCGACAAATTGGCGTTGAGCTAATTGAGAATCAAGATTCAGCCGCAGCCTGAAGTTACATAGCTAATGAGCAGTAGAAATGGGGCCAAACCTCCTCACATTCAAAGATTCCCTGTGGTGTCCCTTTAAAAGGGCCTTGCTGTACATTCGCAGGGACAGCTATCCACTCATTGTGCATGCTATCAGAGATCTTGTTTTGGTTATTTTAGGGCTGTTAGGGACATGTTCGTTCGTTCTTTCTTTCTTTCTTTTTTAATGTTTGTTTTTGAGAGAGACACAGAGTGTGAGTGGGAATGACAGAGAGAGAGAGAGGGAGACACAGAATCCCAAGCAGGCTCCAGGCTCTGAGCTGTCAGCACAGAGCCCGACGCGGGGCTCGAACTCACAGACTGTGAGATCATGAATGGAGCTGAAGTTGGGCGTTTAACTCACTGAGCCACCCAGGCACCCCTGGGACCTATTCTTTCTGCTACCTCTGTCTTTTGGGGCTGTTGTGGGTCATTAGGTACTCCAGCTGGTAAATGAGTGTGAAAGACATCTCAAATTGGTTAGGCTGGATCACAGTGGCTCACCGTACAGGAAGGAAATATGACATCCAGGACTATATTATAAAACCGAGGACTACCTACTGTGGGTACGAGTCAAGTCTGTAAGCAGCAAATCGATTTGGAGTTCACAGTGGATGTATCGCCTGCATGTGTATTTGAGATGAAACTTATAGATTAGGATGACGTTGTGCATTGATCTTGGGTGGTCTTAGGATGGCCTCATGTTCAGAGCGAGACCCAGAAAACTTGGAACTCATACTGATCATGTTTCCCTTTATAATTGTTCAACTGAAAAAGTTAAGCCGCGAAAAGAATCTACTAGTAGATTCTTGGGGCAGCCATACAGGTGACTGTCGTTCCGGCAGGTTCTGTGTGTTAAGTCGGGAGTCAGGGCTCCCGTCGTGTGGGATTCTAGCTAGAATGAGTCACCACGTTCTCTCCGTGGCTGAGGAATGACTGACGGGCCGTGGGCGCTTCCCCAGGCCCCTTGAGGGAGAGATGGCATGGGGTGTTTTCTCTCGGATCCCTGGCCGTTAGCTTGGTAGAGCGTGTGCATTGTCCCCTCTTGCTCCATCTTATGGAGATACTTTCACAGAGATGTGTGTCTCCTTTGCACAGTGGGAGAGCCTGCCGTTGTTGGGTCTTCTACCTGTTTGTGAGCCTCGGGAAAACCTGCAGTTGGTCCGAAGGATCCTGGCGGGGAGCAGAGTTTTTCTCTGAGCTGGGAAGGTGGCCAGAGGCTTGCGTGTGGCGAAGGGAGAGTTCTCATGGAGTCCGCTCACGTCTGCTTCCAGCAACTTCCTCCCCAGAACGAGAACCCTGTGGCCCTGGCGGCCTTCTCCGAGGGCAGGCTTGTGAGTGCCCGTGTGTGGAGTTTATCTCCTGTACACCCCATTTGTGGGTGGCCCTGAGTATGGATGTCTAGGCCAAGAGGAGAGTGAGACTCACCGCCCCCCTGCCCCCAGCGTGTGACGGCTGTCTGGCCGATGAGGCCTGTAGGAAGCTCTTGTAGCCCCTTTTGATTATGGCTTTTGTGCTTTGGTAGAATTTACAGGCTGAGGGATCACTCAGACTGCCCTGCCTTATTGATGAGGCTGTTTAGCGGCGGGTGGCAGGGGAGGTTAAGTGACGTGTTCGTGGTCACTCAGGGATTAGCGACAGGTGTTGGCCTGGAGGCTCTGCCTCCTGCCCTTGGCCCCACGTTCCATCACTCTTAGCTTCTCGCTCGGTCGATATCACGGACTGCAGTCATGTTTCCTCTCCCAGCAGCTCCGGTGGCTGTGGTTGCAACCCACTGGGATTATTATAATAACAGCTTTTAAATGAAGGCTTAATTGAATAGTTGGATACATTAAAAGCCAGAATAGAGCAGTAAAAAAACAAAACAAAACCCCAAAAAACCAACCTCCCCCCCCCCCCCCCACCAAAACAATAAAGCAAGGGGATTTTTTTCTTAAGGGATTCTTGTTCTTTGCATACGGTGGGCCGTTCACTGCCCATGGTGAACCTGCTCCTCACATCCCTGTGGGAGAGCAGGTGGGTCTGGCGTGGGAGGTGGCCAGACAGACAGCAGGGTTGCAGTCGCTGGGTAGTGTTACGTGCTCTAAATCATGATGCTAACGAAGCTTGCTAAGTTTTCCCAGTCGGCCCATTACCAGGGGCCTCGTGTGCTCTCGGTAGGAAGAAGCGTTTTGAGCTCGTTTGTTGTGTGTGGGGTCTTGTCTTTTGTTCCTGCTTCTGTTTTGCACAACTTATGGCCTGACTCACTTTACAATGCACAGATCTGTTTCGTTCTGCTCCCTGTGGACCTTCTTCAGGTTCCTGACCGCTGCCCACCGGAGGAGACAAGATCCATGCAGAAAGCTGTCTCTTGACCCACCCCTAGTCCCTGATCCCAGACATCGACTCAGAACGTTGGCTTGGGGTTCTGGTTCTCAGTCAGCTTTTCATTTAAGTCCTTAGAAAAATGTAGAGGAAGCCAATATTGCTAGCTGTCACTTAATGTTGTGATTTTCTTTGGCTACCCAGACTCAGCACGCAGCCAGTGGTCTGCCTCGAGATAGTAATGTGAGTCACAGTGGGCCGTAGACTCTGGAGAGGGACAGTCATTGCAAACCCATCGACAGCTTTGAAGCCGCTGTGTGTGTGGGCTGCCTCCCGAGGTGAAGAACCACGCAGATCATTAGGGGCCTTGAAATTTTCCTCTTTCTCGTCATCTTATGCTGACGATGCTGAAAACTGCTTTTGTCATGCCTTTAAACGCGAGGCTGTTTTGTAGAAAATATTGCATAACATCTAATCCAGTGTTTTGAATGCGCTGCTAGGAGAGGTAGCAAGTTAAGGCAGTTGTGCAGAATTCTCGGTTACATTGTGAATAATGGATTGCCTTTAAAGGTATAATTTCTCCCCCAGGTGATGTTCGAAATGATATCTACGTAACTTTAGTTCAAGGCGATTTTGATAAAGGAAGCAAAACGACAGCGAAGAATGTGGAGGTTACCGTGTCTGTTTATGACGAGGACGGAAAACGGTTGGAGGTATATATTGTGGCCAAGCTTAATCCGTAGCGTGGAAGCTTTATTTTCCAAGTGTCTCTTTGGCTCTGCTGCACGATAGAAAAAGACGTGGCTGGGGCTGTGTGACCCCCTTTCTAGGGATGAGAGTTTACTCTTTCCCCTCTTTCTCCAGCTCGCTACAGAGGACTGGTGTGCACGGGGGCCTGGCAGTCCCGACCAGGGGGTCCCGACCGCCTTTGTTCCCCGGCCGTGTCACCATGCCTCACTTGCCAGTGTAAACCCAAGGCTCAGAGGTCTTGCCCAGCACGGTAGCGGGTCAGGCACTGTTCTGATCACTGTGTGAGAGATGCGGAAACTGAGGCCCAGACAAGTCTTGTTCAGGGTCAGAGAGCTAGCGGGAGGTAGGACTGGGGTCTGGATCCGGGCATCCGACCTCTTGCTCTGCTGGCTGGTGGTGGTGGTTCCCGAGACCTCCTCCTGCGTGGTCGCAGCGGCCGGCAGGACTCGCGAGCTGGGGCAGTGCTCGGAGACGGTGGCCTCCTCGGATGACCGGAGGCCAACCCAGAGCACGTGTCCCTGCCGCCTCCCACTCTGGACCATGGGTGGAGGGCTGGGTTCCCCTGGGCCCACGTGGCGGAGGGCAATGCCACTGTGCTCACCTGAGGCTCAGCTGTGCTGGGAGGGGTGGGTGGCCCACGTCCAGTGTCACTGCCAGGCAGCGCTGCCCTTGCCACTGGGGCCTCCCCGGTGTTACTTCCGCCGAAGTCAGGTGGTCAGTGTTGACAGTTGGCGGAACAGGAAGGAGTGTCGCCATCTCCTTTTTGGTCCGAAGCTCTTTATTCTAGACCTACTGAGTGACTCAGGCAACTTCCTTCAGACCTTAATGTTGAGGCTGTTAGGGGTGAGGGGACGGGGGACGGAGGACAGTATAGCATCTCTGTGCTGATAACCATCAAGATGCTTAAATGGCTGAGAGCAAGATCTTACGGCGCGGCTCCAGATGGATCTGTCCTCCCATTGCCGGGAGCACATTCCATTCGTGCCGGGTTTATTGGCATTCCTGTAGTGCTCTGCTTAGCTCATCTAATGGGGGCAGGAGGTGGGGAGATGTATGCGGTGTCAAGCTCTATGAGGTCTGATGTGAACTCTTTATGCCTTCTTTTAAAGCATGTGATTTTCCCGGGTGCCGGCGACGAAGGGATTTCAGAGTACAAGTCTGTGATTTACTACCAAGTCAAGCAGCCGCGTTGGTTTGAGACCGTTAAGGTATCATTTACATGGTCATTGTATCCCACGGGGTTGATGATGAAATGCTCATTTGTATCCCAAGGAAGTCCCCGCCTCCCGCCCAAGCCGGGGCTGCTCGCCAGCGGCCACCCCAAACAGGCAGAGGCGCTCTTGCAACAAAGTCGTTCAAGGTTGCTAAGGAACCGCGCTGGCATTTCTTGGAATACATTTGCTCTCATCTCCTCTTGGACATAAAAATAGGACTTTCATGGAGACAAATGACAGGGTCCTTTAAAGATAGCTATTATCTTTCTCTCCTCGGGTCTGTTTGATGTGTGGCCTGCTGTCTTTACACCAAATGGAAAAAAATAGTGGTGACAGCGTATGGAGGGGATCGCTGGGGGACGAATCCCCTTCCGTGCTGTCACACTCTGCTTTCCTCACGCGGCACGCTGACGTCACCCCGGCAGCCCAGCGTGGCACTCCCCCAGCCCACGTGCCAAGGGCTCGAATACTTGAGACCCCGGCCAAGGGTTGGCTCTACAACACGGATGTCAGATATGAGAGTTTTTAGGGACAGTCTTTGCCGAAGGGCAGCGCGCGTTGGGTCTCCTTGGACTGGAAGTCATGACAAGCCAGCTTTGCTCCCGCCGCCGAGGGCAGGTCCCCGCGGCTGTGGAGGATGTGTGGGCACCTCCAAGAAGGGCTGCCAAGGAAAACGGCAACTCGTACACGTAGACCCTTAACAGCGAGGATCTGAATGTTTACGAAAACCTCTGCTGTCTCGCAGGGTTGGTTTGGCGTCCTTTGCAATGTTATCCAGTTTAAATTTTCGGAAGGCGTTTTGCTTTGGAAAGTCGTATGGGGGATTAGGTATCCAGTGTTTTCATCGCTGCAGTGACGAGGTGTGCGTGGTTGCACCATACCTGCAGTCAGACAGGGCCATTGATGTGAGAAGATACTGTACAGGTGTGAAAGTTCCGTTTTCCACTCTGCAGGTGGCCATTCCCATTGAGGATGTCAACCGCAGTCACCTTCGGTTTACCTTCCGCCACAGATCGTCACAGGACTGTGAGTAATCCCTTCATTAGCCCGTGGGGTTTTCAAGGGAGAACAGGGGCAAAGCTCAGTAGGCTGTACTCGTCACTTGTTCTGGATTGTTCTGGAAGTTCTGGATCTAGAACTCGGTTATCCCAACACAGTGCCATCTTAATCCTCTAACTCATTTCCATGTTGACTTGTTTCCAGAAAATGTCACTGCCTCTTTTTCCTTGAGCCGATCAGAGGGAGACATGACTTTTCTTGAGTTTTTCCAGCTGCTACTTCCTGTTCTTCCTTTCTGTTTCCTCTCTTCCGTGTGACTGTAATGCTGTTCCATCCATCAGAAAAGTCACTGAGATACAAGTGGATTTCAAAAATTGGCTCCTCATGCCCTTTGCACTGGAACGGAAACCCTGGAGACCCTTTGTCTTTGTGAGCGGCCCCTGGTGTCTGGATGCAGGCCGAGCTTCTCTCGCAGGAAATGTTGGGACAGCACTGGCTGATGCCGAGATGCCGGGAGGAAAGAATGGGGGACTTGGGGTTTTTTTGTGTGTGTTTATTTATTTAATTTTGAGAGAGTGTGCACACATACAAGCTGAGGAGGGACAGAGAGAGAGAGAGAGAGGGAGACACCGAATCCCAAGCAGGCTCCAGGCTCCGAGCTGTCCGCACAGAGCCCCACGTGGGGCTCGGAACCATGAACGGTGAGATCGTGACCTGAGCCAGAGTCAGATGCTTGACCGACTGAGCCACCCAGGTGTGCCAGGATGGGGGTTTGAATCTCTCCCCTTCCAAAAGAGTTATCGATGAGTGAAGGTCACCTTGTCACATTCGTTGAGTGCCTACTAAGGATGTAGCCCAGTTCTAGACACTGAGATATTACGAAAGGCAGATAAGTCCTGTGTCTGTACCCACTGGGTAGTGACCTCGGATTTGGGAAAACAATTCACAATAAGAGGGGCGCCTGGGTGGCTCATTCGGCTGAGGGTCCAACTTCGGCTCCGGTCATGATCTCACAGTTCGTGAGTTCGAGCCCTGTGTTGGGCTCTGTGCTGACAGCTCGGAGCCTGGAGCCTGCTTTGGATTCTGTGTCTCCCTCTCTCTCTGCCCCTCCCCTGCTCACACGTTGTCTCCGTCTCTCTCTCAAAAATAAACACTTAAAAAAATAACAATAAATAGTGAGATTGGCTCCATTTTGTGGGCTGTAGATTTGAGGGAAAGGGTGGTCTGGGGGCCCTGTGTTGCATGGACGACCCTGTGGGTCCTCAGCCCTGGCTGTCGGGCGCCTTCACAGCCATCCGGAGGATAAGAAGTCTTGGTCATCAAGACCGAGCACAATGGAGGCTGCCGAACCCTTGGCACAATGCCTGGCATGGGGTAGGTGCTCCTTAGGAGCCACTGCTGCGTGATGATGTGTCCATCCTCCTTACTGTTCCTGTAAGGGGTTCTGCCTGACCCGGTCCCTTTCCTAGGAGTGTGGTCCAGGAGAGCGGGTACACGCGCAAGGGTCTGAAGCTGGGGGGACGTAGACCCCTCTGTGGGGCCGGTGAGGACCCAGGGCCTCGCTGCTGTTCACAAGTGTCGAGGCGTGCTCACGTGGTCCGCGGGGCTGGTGTGCAGAGAGCACGCGTATCAGCCGGAAGACCCACGGGGGCGTGGGGTACGGCGGCCGAGGCAGTTGAACCAAGGGGTCCAGACAGCACGGGGCCCGTCGTGGTCAGCAGCTATGTGGAGGGGGCGGGCGGAAGTGACCTGTGGCATCGTCCTCTCTCTCGTCCTGTCCCCGTGTTTGGGCCGAGCAGGGAAAGGGGGCTCGGGGTTCGAGCAGGGTGGAACAGCAGGGTCGTGAGGGCTGGGCAGCGTGGCCCGCGGTGCCCAAGCGTTGCATACTTGCCCCGGGGGCCACATCCAGACCGGCAGGCCGCAGGGGGTGCACGGCGCTCCTTGCTGGCCAGAACTTTGGGAGAAGAACAACTGGTAATAAACGTTTGTGAACACGCATCGTGCCTTTACCGGGCTCCTGGCACGAGCAGTTTTGCTGTACTGTTTCGACTGGTCCTCACAATCACCCCGTGTCCTGTCACTGTGGCCATGGCCCTGCACGTTATGGTTGAGGAAGCTGGGGCCCACGGACTCCCCCTCGGCGGCCCAAAGTCACCGTAGTTAGTCAGTGGGACGACTCTGGTTCAAACTTAGTCTCTATGCCTGAGCCTCCTACTCCCACACCTTGGGGTGAGGTGAGGCCACGTCCATCACCTGGTCTTAGTTTTTCACCTGCTGTCTACCCGTCGCAGAGAAGGTTCTCCTCTTTCTGAATATCATCCTGGGACTCTTGTGGCGTAGGCTGGGGTGCGGGGTGAACGGACCGGGGCACGTGGATGGGGGACCCAGGGCGGGTCTGTCCTCAGCCAAGGCGTGCGGGGAGCCTTGGGCTCAGCACCCTGCATCAGTGAATCGGCCGGGATGGGAGCGGGCCGCAGGGACAAGGGGGGCACGCTGGAAGGCAAGGACCCAGTTCTGGAATCCATAGGGGGCTTGTCTCCGAGGTAAGCTCCCTCTTCGTAACGAGCTTGTTCTCTCTCGTTAATAAATTACATCAGGGCCCAGCATTTTAATTTTCAAAATCCTTATTTTTCCAGACAGTTTTAAGTACTCATTATAGACAAGATGCTGTCACCCAACCCGCCACCGCACATTTGCGTAATTAATGAGGCTCTCTGCGCCACGGCTTGTGCGGTTTTGGAACCGTGTTGCGCATCAAGAGTGTGATGCCGACGCAGTCCTGAGCTGTCCGCTACGGGAGTGACGGCAGCCAGGGGGTCCCTGTCGCCTCCGTGATCGCGATCTCGGACACGCGGGGTCAGAGACAGGAAGAAGTGAGGCCACAATTCCTCCCCATCCGGCCCCCCCCCCCCCCCCCCCCCCCACCTATCACCCGCTTTTCCCCTGGACGTGGGCAAGCCAAGGAAACAAGAGCTGGGCTTTCTCAGGATGGGACCCGTCCCTGGGGGTTGGGTGATCTACGCTCCAGCAACGTGTTAGCAATCCCAGATGCACTGGCTCCTGTTTTACCAGAACGTGAGCAGCTGTGCAGCTCCGGGTCCAGCCGGCTGGGGGCTGAGTTCCCCTTGCTCGTAGGGGGCCTGGTCGGGTGGGGCAGCCCTGCCTCCCGTGCCCTCGACGTCCTTTAAGTTTGTTGCCTGCTCACAAAGGCTGCTGACGAGCACGTAATAAGTGCAGTCCGTGGCCTTGACGTCCCGGTGTAGCGTGTTAATGAAAGGTGTGCACTGTTCCTTTGTGCTGCTTTGTGGTAGGATTGGGGAAGCCGTGGGCTGACAGCGGTGGTCATGTGTCCCTGTGAACCCCGGATGCTTTCATGGAGGCATGTCCTTATTGTTTTCACGTCAGCTCAAGGCTAGAAGCATCTGTTCTTTCTCACCTGAATATTAAGATATTTTACGTTTTCTGATGCCCATTCACGAAGTTATATTTTTTTTGATTCCTAGGGTCCATATTTTTTACCTTCTTCCCTCCCTTTAGTTTGGTTGGTCAGTCATTCATTAATTTATCAAATTAGGTATACCATTTATTGAGCACCTACTGTGTGCCAGGAACCGATGGACACCAGGACTGCACAGATTAATGAGGCACGCTATCTCGTGCAGTGGGGACTTAGGGTAAATATTTTGAGCCCCTGACTCGAGGGGGGTGGATGTGCGCTCCTTCCTTCGTTGACCTCTGTCTTTTCATCTCTAAAAAGAGAATCTGGGATATATAATTTTAAAGATTATAGCTCTGAAACTCAATGTTTTCCATGCTGTACTCACTTGGCATCTTGCAGAACTCATGCTGAATCTGTTTCGTCGGCAGAGACTCCTCATCCGTCCCTCCTGCGCTGGCCCCTGCCCCCCTCACCACCCACTACTCACCGGTCCCCTGGCTTTCCGTCCCCAAAATGGCCAAGCCTGGGCCCACCTGGGGACTCTGCATTTGGCCACGTCTATTCTGGAAGGTTTACGTCTTGGCTCACGTATTGTCCCTCTTCTCAGAGACCTCTTCTAACCACCCAGCCCATCGGGACTGTTCCCGCCATTACCCTATCCCACGTCACTGTCATCGAGTGAGAGAACCAGTTCGTTGTCACCTCTCCAAGTAGAACAGATGGGGACCGAGTACCTGATAGGTGGCAGGCACCACTGCTCGGTGCTGGGGAGATAGCAGTGACGCGGACGCAGCGTCGCTTGCCTTCCAAAGGCCAGCGCATGAAACGAAGGCTGAACGACAGCTCACACACACACACACACACACACACACACACACACACACACACACGTACACACGGCTGGAGCTCCGACAGGGGTGAGGACTGTTATCTCGCTTTGCTCCAGCAGCCGTAACAGAATAGACTGGGGGGCTTCCACAATAGGAATGGGGTTCTGGAGGCTGGGAGTCTGAGGGCAGGGTGCCAGCACCCTGGGTTCTGGCGAGGACCCTCTCCAGGGTTGTGAACTCACACAGAGGAAGAGAGCTCTGGGTTCTCTTTCTCCTTTTTTGACGGGCACTGGTGCCGGAGGATCGGCACTTCACCCTAGTGACCTCACTAGCCTCAAGCACCTGCCTACGGGACACATCTCCACTGTAGTCACGTGGTGGAGGGCTAGGGCTCCAGCCCCAGACTGGGGTGGGGGGGGGGGGCACACAATTCAGTCCATAGCACTTATGAAGAAAAACGCATCAGGGGAGGGGAGAGTGTGACCAGTTTCTAATTTACTCTGTTAGACGGGCTGGTCACCTCGGAGTAGGCGGTACGTCCGCAGAGATTTGAATGAAGTGAGGGAACGAGTCTCGCGCAGGTACGTGGGGAGGGAGCTTTGTTGCCAAAGAGAACAAATTTACACATCCGTGTGTTCGCCCCACCTGAATTTATACTAGGGGATGCTGTGGGGTAGGAGTCTGTTCTCTTGTTCCATATTGATTGCCAGTTTTCCTAGGGAACGGTCTGTCCTTTCTGGACTGTCATCTGCCTCGCGTCTCCAGACCCCGTGGTTCGCCCTGGTCTGAGTATCCCGATGTTAATTAAGCCACAGCATCTTCCTTGTTAGCATTTCCCGGTCACTCCTGGTTGCTAGGATTGCAGGCTTGCCTCCATGGCCTTCTTCAACATCATCGTGCTACCCTTGACCTTGGGAATCAGGCTTCAGGTTTGCCGAGGAAAGGCCCGCATGAGATCTTGGTCGCAATAACTTTGAATTTACAAGATTAATTCGAGCTCAAGTGAGGCGCCTTCCTCTGGTTAACTTCGTCCATTTCTCCATTTGTCTGTGTTTACTGTAATCCAGTGCGGTTTTGTAGTGTTTTCATGAAGGTAGGCCTCGCAGCATTTTATGATGCTAGATTGTCATGACGGCAGTTGATGACGATGATTGGTTTCTCTTGCAGCTAAGGATAAATCTGAGAAAATATTTGCACTAGCATTTGTAAAGCTGATGAGATACGATGGGACCACCCTGAGGGACGGGGAGCATGATCTCATCGTCTACAAGGTATACCACTTTATTGGTGCCATATTGCTAGTATGGACTCTTTCACCCGTCTCTGGGCTTCCTGGCCTCAGCTGACACTTCCTCTCTTTGTGAGGAAGCTGCTCTCTGGCTACAGTTCGTTATCTAAGTGAACATTGCAGATGACCAGCCTTTTGGCTGTTCCTGATGAGAGAGGATGATGTACGATAAATGTTAACATGAATTAATCTACAGGAATAAGGGAAATCATGAAAATAGTTAGCAAATGAAAAAGAGCAAATATCATGATGGTTCAAAGGATTGAGGATAGCAAGGGATAGGAAAGAATTAGGTGTCGGTCCTTTGTGACTCGTGTTCGACATGCGTGTAATTAAACCCACAGGCGGAGGCAAAGAAGCTGGAGGACGCCGCGACGTACCTAAGCCTGCCCTCCACAAAGGCAGAGCTGGAAGAGAAGGCGCACTCTGCCACGGGCAGGAGCATGCAGAGTCTTGGAAGCTGCACCATCAGCAAAGATTCCTTCCAGATCTCAACACTGGTGTGTTCCACGAAACTTACCCAGAACGGTGAGTTTGGGGACAGACCCGTGTCACCCCGCGGTTTCCCTCCCCCTCCCGAGTCCTGCTCATGCTCCCCGTTCAGCAGCGGAAGCTTCGGCAGGAGCAGGATCACTGTCCGTGGGTCATTCACGCATCCTCCGGGACGGACGGTGTGGGCATCCATGGACTAGCAGGGAGCGTGACATCCATTGTGCTTCAAACGTCACTATAGTTTTGGTCTAAGGATTAACCTTAAAGAGAGAGAAACCAGTGGGCTTGCTTTAAAAGAAAGGTTTTTGGCCAAAGGAACACAGCACGGCGTAAGGGGAAGAAAACACGAGACTTGGAGTCAGAGCAAAGACGTGCCTCTGAGCCCTTGCCCTGTGCTAATCCTGGAAGTGACCTTGAACGGGGGCCTCTGACACCGCCTGAACCTCATTTCCTCATCTAGGCACATATGCATGTGTAACGTCTGTCTCAAAGGGCCTGGCGGGGGTTATGTGAGCTGGAGGGTCTGAGGTGCCCACTCTGTGTGTACCTTCCTGTCTCCCAGCTACTCACGGAGATAATTACCAGTTACCTTTTTTTTTTTAATTTGTTTTTTTTAACATGTATTTGTTTTTGAGAGAGACAGAGACAGAGTGTGAGCTGGGGAGAGACCGAGAGAGAGGGAGACACAGAATCGGAAGCAGGCTCCAGGCTCTGAGCTATCAGCACAGAGCCCGACGCGGGGCTCGAACTCACGAACACTGAAATCATGACCTGAGCTGAAGTTGGATGCTCAACCGACTGAGCCACCCAGGCGCCCCTTTAGCTTTTTTAAGCTACAGAGTCACCCCCTGTTTTTTTTTCTTTTTCTTTTATTAAAAAAATTCTTTTTATGTTTATTCATTTTTGAAAGGCAGAGAGAGACAGAGCACAAGCACTGGTGGGGCAGAGAGAGAGGGGGACACATAATCCGAAGCGGGCTCCAGGCTCCGAGCTGTCAGCACAGAGCCCGACGCAGGCCTTGAACCCACAAACCGAGAGATCATGACCTATGCTGAAGTCAGACGCTCAACCGACAGAGCCACCCAGGCTCCCTCAGTTACCTTTATCTTTAAAGGTTGGTTTTGGTGGCCTTTCTAATTCCCCTGGCGGTGAGATAAGGCACCGGCTGATGAAGCACACTGAAATGCAGAGTCAGGTGGTGCCTGTGCTGGGCCGGCCGGCTGCCTTGAGTTGTTCCCACCGCTTGCAGAGCCCCCAGCAACGTGGCTGTGTGGCCAGGGGCACTTCTTACTCACAGCACACTGGACGCGGCAGTCCCTTCTGTATACTTCCTACCTTTAAAAATCGCATCCCCCAAATGTGAGCATATCACAGCTGTGCAGGGTGACTTTATGCTCTCTTGAAACTCAGCTGAAAAATCCAATTTGCCCTCTTAGCCACCCAATATGGATTTTGATTATTAATGTTTGTTGCTATCTTGAATTGTGTCCCTGGGGATTGTCTGTAAATCTTGGCAGGAGTCTCGGATTTGCCCGAGGGGTAGTCACTGTTTGCACCTTAACAGGATCAAAGGGGACAGAGTAACCCTCTCCTCTGGAAGCCATGGCATTGGATGGGAAAGAGGGCTGGGCAGTCGGGTGTACAGGCCCCGTTCCAACTTTCCGGGCCCGCCTTCTCCACTCCGTTGTATTGCGCTGTTTAGAAGGTGCTTCCTCACTGCTTGGCTCGTGAGTCAGCTGTGCAGGGGAACCTGGGGGATGCATGAAGGCCATTGGGATACGTCTCTCTAATGTCTTCATCATCACGGTTTGCCCTAAGCATTGCCCTAAGCTGGTGGTAGTCAGTAATCTCCGTGAGCAATTGTAAAGCCTTAACTGGGCGTCGGGTTCTGTGTAAGCATGGGGAGGGCTGCAGAAAACACGGGGGGCTTGTGCGTTTAGTGCCCAGGGAGCACATGGTCAGCAAGGCAGGTGCTGGTTTGGGACCGCGTTATGGAAAGGATGCCCCCACGGGTCAGATGTTACTCTCTGGATACCACCCTGGTAGTTCACTAGTCTGATGGCTACACCGCCCAGGGCCTCCTTGAACTCAGGGCAGTGGCAGCCTCTCCGGGGAGTCACCGCCCCATGCATGTGACGCTTCAGCTTTCCATTACGTGCTGGACAAAATGAGAGCTGCTGTGTATTGTCATTTTCACTACACAGGACGCCGCCGCCTTATGCTTGGGTCACGTTCCAGAAGCACGTTTGGAAATTGTTATTTGGAACTTGAACACGTTTTCCCCATCCAAACAACATCCCGAAGAGCAGTTAGGTTGGGAGGCTCCCCCACAGAATCCTTCATAACCCACGTATGGCTGGAGAAGGGGACTGTGAACGAGAACTCTCCAAGGTGTTGGTTAAGTGGCAGCCATCTCCCCGGGGGGTGATGTTGACCTGTCCTCGCACCTCCTGACTCCTCGGCCGTCATCAGTCACAGGGTAATTCCTTCCCTGGAACTGAGGGAGCGAGCACCCTGCTATTGGCAGCAGCGGTTGCCGGGCAACGAGGAGATTCCGACGTGATGCTCACTGAGAGTAAAGGGGGCATCTTTTGTCTTTCACTGCACACCAGCCAATGATTCCTCTTTTCGGGATGGTGGTGTGGCAGGTGGTGTGCAAGATGGAGCTGCCCCACTTGGCGTCTGAGCACTGAGTCCCAGAGTCTCATTCGGGGAGTCATTTTTCTGCAGCCATGATTTGTTCCTGCGAAGTTCCGTTACTTAGGGAAAAGCAGCGGCTGAATTATTCATCGAGGTTTGTATTAAACATCTCTGTTCTCAGCATTACTGGATGCTGTGGGGGATAAAAAGGGAAGTTGAGGATGTGATTCCTCTCCTCAATTAGCTTCCTATGTAATTAGAGAGAAGTCACAAGACACAGAATTGATCACGGCCAAGCCGCGGTGGCTCCCAGGGATGAGGGCTCGGACAGGGAGCGCTGGTCTGACCCTGCTAGCGGGGGGCTGGTCAAGCTGTTTTCTTAAAACAGGCTCTCCCTCCTTGGAGGTGTTCTTACGCTGGCCAGTTGTACCTTTTCTCAGATTTAAGATACCGACATCAGCCTAAGCCTCCCTCACACCGGAAGTGCCGCTAACTTTGCGGGAATGGAATCCAGATAAGTAACTAGTTTCCATTGAAAAAACACTGGTAACTCTCATGAGGTGGAAATCTCCCTTAACCCTGGCACCTAGGGCATGTCTGGGCAGGATGTGGCCTTTCTCATACTCCATCTTCATTTACAAATGAAAACATGTTAGTTTTCACGATGAATGGCTAAAATTTTTCACTTCCTCATCATCTTGTGGATGGACAGCCACTGCTGTCTGTCTTCATGCTGGGTAGCTTGCTGAGCACTTTCTCCACATCACACCATTTAATCCTGGCACCAGCCTTCCAGTTGGGCAACATCGTACCCATCCTTCAGATAGGTAAATTGAGTGAGGTTAGTTGCCCAAGGTCATATGGTGGTGATGTGGCCCAGCGGGCATTCAAGCCTACAGCTTACTCATTGCCCAGTGCTCCTGGGTACCGTCCCTCTTCATTGTCACTGTTCCCCCCTCCCCCCCCCCCCCATCAGCTGTCCTTGGGGGGAGGGCAAATAAAGGAGAATGTATGTTTTGGTGATCATCACACGAATGCCTTTTGCGTTGTTTAGTCCTTAGCAAGTGTCTTATGTCCCCTGAAATGCTAAAATTATATTGCCAAAATTGTATTTTTCTTTTCATTATGAACTAGGTTTTTTGTTTTTTTTTTTAACGGAGATACTTTGCGTAGCTGAAGTTTCTTCCCGATGAGCATAAACAGTCACTTGGAGGCACTTTGCTAATTGTGGTTTTTTTCACGTAATGGGATATTAATATACTTTCAAGTGGAGAATGTGTGGGCACATGTTCTTTCCTAGAGATGCTTTGGATTCTGTCTTCGTGCCTTAAAGAACATCTTGCTGTCTTAAACAAAATCATCTCCGGACATTGTCTTCCGCATTTAGTCTGTAAAAATGCATCCATTCAGTCTGTGGTTTTTCTATGAGAAAACAAACCAGATAAAATTCAACCATAGGAGACAAACAGCCATGGTGGGTCAGGCCACGATGAGGGCAGTGATTGCCCCTTGGCCCAGGCTTCCCGTCACCTTGTAGTTTCTGTACCTGAACGTGCATTTCTTATTTTATGTTATTTAATTAAAAAATAAATATAAAAGCCATGTTCTCAGATAGGAAAAAACCCACTTGGTATTTCAGGACCGCACTTGATGGGCCAGCAGCCTTCTTCCAGACCCTCTGCTGGTCTGAATCTACCTTCTTGCAGGTTGAAAAGTTCAGCCCTTTTTTCTTAAGCTCCCAAATGCATTTTTTTTTTTAAGTTTATTTATTTTGAGAGAGAGAGAAAGAGAGAGCGCACGAGCCGGGGAGGGGCAGAGAGAGAGGGAGAGGGAGAATCCAAAGCAGGCTCTCTGCACTGTCAGCACAGAGCCCGACACGGAACTCAAACTCATGAACCAGGAGATCATGACCTGAGCCGAAATCAAGAGTCGGACTCTTAACCGACCGAGCCACCCAGGTGCTACGCCGAATGCAGTTTTAAGCTTCGACCTGGAATCATTTCATGGTAAATGTAGTCGGAAGTCATGTATTCAGCCATTCGAGGTGTCAAGTATGTTCTAGAAAGTAATGAAGTTTTCAGCGGGAGGAGGTTTCCAAGCAGGGTTGATCGCTCTGTTTCAAAGTTCTATGGAGAACCTCACCGGACGCGTGACGAAGGGAGACCAGGTTCTTGCCGCGAAGACCTGATGTCCGTTGTTCTCTGTTTCCAGTGGACCTGCTGGGGCTGCTCAAGTGGCGCTCCAACACCAGCTTGCTGCAGCAGAACTTGAGGCAGCTGATGAAGGTCGATGGTGGCGAAGTGGTGAAGGTAACGCAGACCCCGGGGGTGGCGTGGTGTGGTGTTCTTCCATGTGTGGGCGGATCCAGGCACTGCCTGCTCGGTAGCATGCGATTCCGTCAGAATCCCTCCGTCAGGTGGCTTCTGGTGGATGTTGCCATGCACCTCCACGTGGACAGACTCCCCCTTGGGTTCCGGTTGGTAGGGTGGTCTGGCTTCACGGGAAGGGAAACGGGCTGTGGATTCAAGCCGGTCTTGGGTTCTGGCTCAGGAGGTCAGAGCACTGAGAGCCTTGTCATGGCTGTTTGCTTCCCGTGTGATCTTGGACTCGTTTCTTAACCTCCCGCAGAACTCTGGAGAAATGTTAGGTGCCCTCTTGAATCTTCATCTGCAAGATAGGACAGTCAGACTAGGGTGATCCGAGATCCTTGGAGTGCTCCAATTCTAGAATTCTTTTTTTTTTTTTTAATGTTTATTTATTTTTGAGAGAGAGAGAGCGTGAGCCGGGGAGGGGCAGAGAGAGAGGGAGACACAGAATCCGAAGTAGGATCCAGGCTCTGAGCTGTCAGCACAGAGCCTGATGCGGGGCTTGAACCCATGAACCATGAGATCATGACCTGAGCTGAAGTCGGACGCTTAACAGACTCAGACACCCAGGCTCGTCATCCAAATCTATAATTCTTTTTTTTTTTTAATAATTTTTTTTATCAGAGAATTGTTATTACTTCTGATATTAGAGCGTTCTATCCTTTTTTTGGCCCCGGTGACTTTTCCTTTTATGTAAGGAAACCTGTTTCCGTGTTCAGTTTGCCCCATTTGGCCTGCACACGATCGGCTGGTCCCCACTGGTGGTGTTCTGTGAGCGAGCTCTCTGCCGCCGGGTCTGTCTGTCCCTGGCTCAGTCCTTCACCCTCTGTGAGAGGTGCTTGCAGAAGGAGACCGCCTTATCTCTGTAAAAATTAATTACTTAAAATGGCCTTAATTAAGCAGCAATATGGTTAACTTCACTATAAATTAATTTGGCTGCACCACTTTCTGAAACTCATTGTATAACCGTTGAAACATATCCTTGCCACTCTTCCAATTTTAATCATCTTTTTAGGTTTTTGTCTGCTACCTCTGACTTG
Organism: Panthera pardus; assembly: GCF_024362965.1. NCBI lineage: Eukaryota > Metazoa > Chordata > Mammalia > Carnivora > Felidae > Panthera > Panthera pardus. The sequence continues at coordinate 81,592,356 of NW_026526788.1, forward strand.
GACAATGCTAATTGCATTTGAAACTTCTCTGGGTCTTGTAACTTCCCCGATGCAAATGAAAGCTGGGTGAATAAGTGAATGTAACTCGAGGAGACACACAGTTAATGAAATTTTGTGCTTTTTCCTTTTGAAATCCCTGTATCACATCAGGAATTAGCCGTGTTCCTGTTGGCCTATTGTTACACATAAGGAGATGATCTAGAACCATCTTGTCTTGTTGTCCTTCACTCCCCTCACCTAACCTAGTACCAAATCCTGGTGTTCAGCCCTGGAAGTGGTTTTCACCAGCCCCTGTCCTTCCTGTGTGTGCTGGCACCATGGTACTGTGTGTGTGACCTGTCCGTCCATCGCTGGTACATCCTGAGTACCCTGTAGTCCTGGAGAGGTGAACGGACGTGTCCAACCCACACGGCTGTTAATGAGAGCCAGGGCTGGACGGATTCCCAGCCTTCATGGGGCTCCTTTTACTCTGTTTGAGGACGTCATAGACCGAGTTCGTTCCATTCATTCCAGCCCCCCCGCCCCCGCCCCCCACCTTGTGCACATTCATAACTGCTAGTAGGGACATGACATTGAACGGCGGGTTAAGAACAGTGTTTGCTTCTTTGCTAAAAGATGCAGTTGCTCATTTTGGTGGGAGATGAAAATGGTGACTTGGGGCCTCCAGTGGATAGTCTTAGAGAGAAGGTAGGTGTCAGAAGAAGGGTGTTCATGGCTCCATGTGAGGGACTTCCTTCAGGATGCTGGTATCCCTGTACCTCTGTGGCTCGACAGCCAGAAAAACAAGACTCCGGCTCTCTGCTGCCACGTTTCCGTGCCACTGATCCTGTCATTTGTCTGGGTAGGATGGGTAGAGCTATTGCAGGGACGCTATGTGAACTGAGACGAGCCACAGTGAACTCACGAGCTGGTGAGTCCATTGGCAGCAACATTGGGCTGTTACCAGATGGCGTGAAGTTTTGACCTTTGCAAAGATTTTATGAACTGAAAATGATGGGAAATAATACTCAAGTAATGAGGTGATGTGGGCTCCTCCATAATTGCAGGGTTGGTAAAGCCTTTGATGGCTGGACCAGAACACCTCTTGGGCAGCAAGGTGGTTTGCTTCCCCTGCCGTCTCATCCCACTTCCTGGGATGAAATCGTTGTGTGGGGGGGTTGGGGGGGCAGCACAGCACAATATAATGAGGCTTTATGCACTGGTGGGTCTCAGATCTCTTACTAGGTTTGGGAGGATGTCCCCTTTCCTGAGGGAGATATGTAGTGTTCGGTTTGGGGCTGTTGCAACGTTTCACAGCATAAGGGGGAGCAGTGGGGCAGGCACTGGTTTGGGGAGCAGGTCCGAGTGGTTGGGTTCCTCAGCCTGAGTGCTCAACCCATTCGAGACCCTCTGGGAGGACCTGAAGGCCCTTGTGGTTCTGTGTGTTCTATGCATGGGCTGAGCCATCCGGGAAGAATGTGGCCCAGACATCCCATTCAGCCATCCTTCTGACACCCTTGCTATGGGGCTGTCTCACCTGTTCTTTGGTTTTTAATAACAGCTTCATTGAGATATAATTCACATACCATACGATGCATTCTTTTAAGTTTACTTATTTTGAGAGAGACAGAGAGAGCAAGTTGGGGAGGGGCAGATAGAGGGGGAGAGAGAGCATCTGAAGCATTCTCCAGTCTCCGAGCTGTCAGCACAGAGCCCGACGCGGGGCTCGAACCCACACACTGCGAGCTCATGACCTGAGCCGAAGTCAGACGCTTAACCGACTGAGCCCTTCATTCCTTCTTATGGCTGAATAAGAACCATCCCAACGTATGGCTATGCCACAGTTGTTCTCTCAGTTATCAGCTGGTGGACATTCGGGTGGTTTCCCCATTTTGATGTCTAGGAGGAAAGCTGCTGCGAATATTTGTGTACAGGTTTTTGTGTGGACGGGTGTGTTCCATTCACTTGGATACAAGCCTATGAATGAAGAGGTTCCCGTGGCGAATATACGTTTAACCCTTGGAGGCGCTGTCTAAGCGTTTTCCAAACCCATCGTGCTGTTGTACATTGCCACCAGTGATGTGCGAGGCGTCCGTTTCCTCCGCTTCGTTGCCCGCCCCATACTTCCAGGATCGCTCATGTCTCGATGGTAGCATTCTCGGTGGGCGTGCAGTGCTAGCTGCCTGTGGTTTCAATTCGCATGTCCCCGTCGCTTCTCGGCCTTTTGGCTAAGATCAAGTGCGATTTGCATGCCCCTAGTGACTAATGATGATGTATCTATATTTTATTCTCTTTTACGCCAATATTCTGTCATGTGGCACACTGCCTGTTCTTGAACTCCTCCACAAACAGGGAACTCATTACCTCCAAGATGGCCTTTCCTGGTCCGTTTGACGCTTCTCTTGGGGGAGGATGGGGATGGGCTTGGAAGACAATGTCCAGTGCGACATAACTTTGGAATCGTGCGATTTTTTTTCTTTCCTTAATTAATTGATGATGGTTTGTCATTCTATGCTCTGATATTTACCTGGTGAATTCTAGTAGGCTATAAAAGGAATTTCCAAGTTGCTCTTGAATAAGACGCGCTTCTTGGCGCCCCAGGTTTAGAGTCTCACACCTCTTCTGTCCTTGGGCATCTGGGCCTCTCGAAGGTCCTTCATTACTCTCAGCTGGAAGCGTGTCTCTCGGTGACTTCTGCCCCCTCCCTAGCCCCGGCCCTACACTCGGAGTCCGGGACGAGGCCGACCCAGCCTTCGCAGAGCTGGTGTTGAGTTCTTTGTCGCCAGCCTGGTGAAGACCAGGAAAAGGGGTAGAGAAGACCGAAGGGGTGGGGACTGTCAGGCATGTCCCTGTTGCCAGGCCTCCTCTGCTTGGCTCAGGCTGCCATGTCTTTGCTGTGAGTTCACTCATCTCAGATTTTTGTCTTGTGCCTTGAGTGGCTAGGAAAAGTCCCCGGAGTGCACTGCTTCTTTGGAGACTTCTGCGGGAGATGGGTGTTTGCGTATTGCCGAAGATAGTAGCTATTCTAGGTTGGGGGAAAGCTGCGTGAGTTTACTTGGTCTGCTGACATTTGGTGTATCTCCAGTTCCTCCAGGACACCTTGGATGCCCTCTTCAACATCATGATGGAGAACTCCGAGAGCGAGACCTTCGATACGTTAGTGTTTGACGCTCTGGTAAGGAGCCTCTATTTTCCATCTATTCCGATGTTAGGGAGGCTTTCATGCTGCAGCCTTTGAAGCTGGGGGAGGGCAGCGATCTGAGAAGTGTTTTCGGTTGTAAATCCCATCAAGGCATTGGGTTTGAGAGGCGGGGAGTAGCTTTCAGTGGAACATTATAGTTAGGCCAGTATCATTTCTGGAGTAAGAAGAGGTAACTTCCGAAGATGTTCTTGTTCCTTAATTCCCACCATAGCGCAGATAATTCAGATGAGGATTCCAGAATGGCTCACGTTATCTTGCTAATGAAAATATTGATGAATTTAACAGGTATTTATCATTGGACTAATTGCTGATAGAAAATTTCAACATTTTAATCCTGTTCTGGAAACCTACATTAAGAAACACTTTAGTGCAACATTAGCCTACACGTGAGTTCATTTTTCTATGTTTATCGTTCAGTGTCTTTTTCATATGCTTTTGTCTGTGATCGTACATCCCCCTCCTCCTGCCCCCCCCCCCCAACTCTGAATTTCCTGGGATAATTTTTATTACTGTTTCCCTTATAACAGACCTAAACATCTTGTTGAAAGAAGATACGCGATAAATTACCATAACGTTCTGGAATAAATTCTGGTTCTCCTCCATACCTTCCATTTGTCTTTGAAATTTTCAGTTTATGTTCGATGAAACTGATCTATGGATGCGGAGTGCCTGCCTCACCGTGGCTTCCTGACCAGCTTTTGGCGAAAGAATAAATGGATGTGTTCCTGGTTTGAGATGATTGGTTGTCTAGTGTGCATACAACTCAGTTCTCAGTAGATCTTTTTGCTCTTTAAAGAGGGCCTTCCTTTTTGTTCCAGATGCTTCAGCTGTAATGGGCTTGGGTTCTGACTGCCAGCCTAGCTGCTCTTAACCCTCCCGCCATGTCCCCATACCTGCCCCTCTGGGTGCCTAGTAAGCAGGCAGAGCAAATGTGTGGTATCCCGGCCCGAGAGGTGGCTCACTGGGTGTTGACCAGCACAGTCTGGGAACCCTGCTTAACCCACAGCACTGTCACTTCCAAGTTTACTTTTCTTTTCTTTTCTTTTCTTTTCTTTTCTTTTCTTTTCTTTTCTTTTCTTTTCTTTCTTTCTTTCTTTTCTTTCTTCTTTCTTTTTCTTTCTTTTCTTTCTTCTCTTCTTTCTTTCTTTCTTTCTTTCTTTCTTTCTTTCTTTCTTTCTTTCTTTCTTTCAAGCTTATTTATTTATTTTGAGAAGGTGGAGGGGAGAGGGGCAGAGAGAGAGAGTGGGAGAGAGGGGTGGAGAGAGAGGGAGAGAGAATCCCAAGCAGGCTCCACCCTCCGTGCAGAGCCTGATGCGGGCTCCAGCTCACAAACTGAGATCATGACCTGAGCCGAAATCAAGAGTCAGACGCTTAACCTACTGAGCCACCCTGGCGTGCTGAAAGTTTAAATTTCTTAAACCTCTTTGGGCCTCAGCTTTCTCATCAGTAAAACAGGCACATCTTAGGGTTTCTTGAGAATTTCAATGAGTTATTACATGTTAAACGTTTGGAGAAATCCTTGGTGCTTAGAAGGCACTAAGCAATAGTTAGGTTTCATTATTATTATAATACTTCTGAGGAGTTACTCCATCTCTCTTACCAGGGGATTTGTTGGCATTTATTTAAACTTTTAATTGTGCAAGTTGCAATTAAAAAACATTTAAATAATTTCTTTAAGAAAATTCCCCACCGTGGAATCGCTAGAGATGGTCGTCTTTAGTGCCAATAACTTCAGTCAAAGCTCTCGTGTGTCTGGAGCGTATCTGTTTCCTTGCCTGCGTGCAGCCATGAACACAAGGCCAGAGGTCTGATGCTGGCTCTTTGTATGACGTCAGTCATTGTGTCCCTTGGCCCTTTCGTGTCTGCCGTGAGTGCATGTCTATTTATTGCAAGGCGGTGGGCGGAGCCCCAAGTGGGCAGAGAGCGGCCACATCCTCACGTACACAGAACCAGCTGTGACGAGTCCTTTGTGCTTGCTGGTAAATGTTTGTTTCCGACGGTTTGTTCTCTTAGTGGAGCTGTCCATTTTGTGCTTTGGGCAGTCCCTTTCAGACCGTGAGGAGGGCTGACCGAGCGGGGCCATCTTGCCAGGGCGGACGAAGCAGGGTTTGCGGAAGTGGCCTATGAGCTGCTCCTCGTGGGGCGGGATCTCCCCACGCATCACGTTCACACTCCTGCTTCTTCGTGGAATTAGGACCAAACGGCTCTTCTCGGATTAGCTTTTGTATTGGGATTTCAGGAAATCAGCTCGGTGAGTGAGCTTGCCACGCTGTGTTCCAGACCTTGTGTTGGCATCGCCCATTCTGTGCCTTTGGCATAGGAGGCCAAGTGAAAGTCGGGGAGTCTTTGGAGAAACAGAAGTACCATTTTATCTTTAAGAGATGATGGGACGGAGTTGAGAATTGGTATCCTCCCATCCAGCCCCTGTAATATGCTGAAAAGCAGATTCATTTTGGAAAATAAGTGTTCTTGTGTTTTGTTTTGTTTTTTGATTTTTAAGCGTTTATTTATTTTTTGAGAGACAGAGAGGGTGTGAGTGGGGTAGGGGCAGAGAGAGAGGGAGTCACAGATTCCGATGCAGGCTCCAGGCTCTGAGCTGTCAGCACAGAGTCCGACGCGGGGCTCGAACCCACGGACCGGGAGCCGAAGTTAGTCGCTTAATCGACTGAGCCACCCAGGCGCCCCTCTTGCCATGTTTTGGTAAAGAAGCAATCCCAAGTGGTTTCTTAGTTCGAATTTGAGAATTTAAGCCTTGAAATGCCAAAGGAGGTAACTGTGATTCACGCAGTTCTAGCCAAATCATGGGAAGTTGTCTCTGTGTTAATGGTCTCTGGGCCAGGGGAAATTCTGGCACTGGGTATCCTCACGGAGAGTCTCCCAGCCACTGCCCCTCTGGAAGCCTGGGCAGGTACAGATGGAGCTGAGACTGTCTCCCAGATACTTCCTTTACCTCTTCCCTTTGGTAACGTGGAGATCTTCAGCCCTCTCCGCAAAGAACCCCAAGACAAGAAACGAAAGGTGACTGCAGCAGAGGACCTCTCAGTGCCCCACCTCCACTGCGGGCGTAGTCTGGGTGCGGGAGCCCCGCAGAGTCACCGGTGATGCTGATGGCGCCGGCGATGAGGGCGGACTGTTCCTCCGGGAAACTAGCAGAGCTTCTTTCCGGCCGCAGAGCCACTTTTCCCGGAGCTGGCCCAGGTCTTGCCTCTGCTCAGCGGATGCTCCATTTGGTCTGTGCCTCTCAGCGAGTACCAAGGGGGCTCCGTCTTTGTGCCATTACAGATGGCCTCGCTCATGCGGATGTGGCTCTTTTGACATCCTGCCTCATTTATTTTCTGGTTCTGGGTCTTTCTTTTTGCAGATGATTCCATTAATTAATTAATTAATTAATTATCTGTTGGGAAAATTCCCAAAATGTGTTCTGTGGAATTTCTCTTTATATTTCCTGAGGTATCAGTGGGTTTAATAAGAAAAGGTAATCTGACCAATAAGCTTGAAAAAGTAAGTTAAATCAGGTGAAACAGATTTTCTGGCAGGACCCTAGATGTCTTCTGCTGTGCCTCGAGGGCCACCGGAAGACACGTGTGGTGAGCTACCCTCCCACCGTGGGAGCCAGGGAGCCACTGGGGAGAGGACCTCTCAGGCCCAGATTCTTCCTAACACCTTGCTCGGGTGCCCCTCTCCTACTTGGAGAGTGAAGAAACTCTCAAGTTTCTTTACTAGGGTTCTGCAACCTGATGAGACTTAGAAATGACTTCCCATCTGCTTGGTCACCCAGAAAGCTTCCCCCTCCCCGCTCCTTAAATGTTTATTTTTGAGAGAGAGAGAGAGCGCGTGAGCAAGAGTGGGGAGGGGCAGAGAGAGAGGGAGAGAGAGGAAGTGAATAAGGCTCTGTGCTGACAGCAGAGGCTGATGCAGGGCTCGAGTCCACGAACCATGAGATCACGATCTGAGCCGAAATCGGCCACTTAACCAACTGAGCTACCCGGGCGCCCCTTGAAAGCTTTTTATTGTGGTTTATCAGGACAGTGGTTACTCTTAAGGCTATTCTGAGGTCATCCTTAATGCAAGTTACAGTTGCTCTTACGGGTATCTTACAATAATCTCGACTAACAGTCTGGGTGCGTACGGGCTCACAACTTAGCTGGAAATGCTGGCCGTGCCCTACCAGGTTATCTTTATGAGCATAATGAGTATGTAAAAAGTCACAGTGAATTCTTGTTGATGACATGGGAAGTTGGGGCTCATAGAAGTTTGGCCGATGGTTGTTGGACAGACTGCACATTTGTGGCTAGTTTTTGAATTATGGTGTGGCCCAATACACCAAAACCAGAAACCACGTTGAAGTTAAGCTAGCTGTTCTTTTATGATTCAGAAGCATTGCTTCAGGGTCAGCCTTCTGATCAGTGAGCAGTGATTATTCGTTTATGGGCCAGTAGTAGTAGAAAATGTAGAAGTTGGGGGCAGAATTAAAAATTCACCATTGCCACGACTGCCTCTATCATTTGAAAATAAATGTATGCTCCGTGTTAAAAAAAGAAACATTACAAAAAGCATTACAAAAACATATATGGCTATGAAGAAAACCTCTTCAATTTTATTTAGCATTGGGGAAGCGAGTGTATCTGTCTAAGCCTGGGCTTCTTCACTTATACATTAAGGGTAATATACCTGCTATTATACCCAATTATTATTATTATACCCTAAAATAATATTTGCCTTATTGGGCTTTTGTGAAGATTAAATTACATAATACATTTAATGCTTAGAAAAACCTCTAAAACTTAGAAAAAAAGGCTGGTTTTTTGTTCAGATCTCGCTCCTCTGAGTGTTATTTTATGGCTCACTTTTAATCTGTTTCGAATGCATTTTATAAATAGGCATCTACGGATAAGTGTGAACCAAAAGAAGAGTGGCCCACTTATGTGTTTCTGTCCCAATTAGGAATTGAGGTGTTGTAATTTTCTGAACGCGTTAATTGATTTGTGATTCTATTACGAATAGGAAGCTGACAAAAGTTTTAAGAAACTATGTGGACAATGCGGAAAAGCCGGGAATAAATGACCAGCTGTACAAAGCTATGAAGGCCTTGGAGTACATCTTCAAGTTCATCGTGCGCTCCAGGATCCTGTTCAATCAGTAAGTGTCACCGGTGCTGGCCCTCCTAGGGAATTTTAGGCGATCTTTTACTTCCTTTCTTCTCCTTCTCTGTTCCCCTCTCTCTTTTCCCTCTTCTTTCCCTTCTCTCTCCTTCTTCCTCCCTTTCTTTGCTTTCTAGCATGACAGAGCAGTAATAGATAGCCGTGCCGGGTTGGGGTCGCCCACTCTTAGGGTAACTGCTCCCCACGCTGTGAAATGCGAGCACAGGTTTGAACAGCAAGCTCTGTTCCCAAGTCTGAAATGTGTGCGTGTGAGTGAAATACTGACCGCTGATGTATTCCGAGTTTATCAGAGGTAGTGCCGGGTGTACACGAAGGGCTCCGAAGTTCGTGCCAGTGTATCTCTCGATAGAAAAAAAGGCTCAAGAGGGCAAACAGTTAAAATAAGCAACAACGTCAGAAGGCTAAAACCAAGTTAAATTGCCTCCCTTGGGAAGACTGGAGCTTCGGCTCTTTCTTTCCTTCAACCACAATAATATTTTGCTTCTGGAGAGAGATTCTCACGTGTGGAACTTCCAGGTGAATGGGCTTTCAGGTATTGAGGTCAGTGACCTGTTTCTCCTACTTTGTGGATGAATGTGTGCATCGTTTTTGAACCTTAGAGTGGATTGGGGGTGTTGGTGACTTTCTTTTTTCATAGAGAGCGGTAACCTTTTTCCAAGCGTCTGTGATTAAGAGCTGTGCTCAAGCCAGAGTTTCCCAGTTAGCCCACGATATGGAACTGTGTGACTGAAGAGATGTTGCGAAAGGGGCAGACTGAGCGTTGAGTGTTGAAGTGGGCTCTCTGTGCTTGTTTCTTTGGGAGGATGGCTGCTTTGGGTGACCTACTGTGAGTGATGATGGTTCCTGTTGATTATTCAAGGTTGACCTTCTTGTTGTGAGTTCTACACTCAGACATGGAGTTTCACAAACTGATGTTCCTTTGATTTACAGAACACACATCACCTTTAAGAAAAAATTTTTCTTAAGGTTTATTTATATTTGGGAGAGAGAGAGAGAGAGAGAGAGAGAGAATGTGCAAGTGGGGGAGGGACAGAGGGAGACGGAGACAGAATCTGAAGCAGGCTCTAGGCTCTGAGCTGTCAGCACAGAGCCCGACGCGGGGCTTGAACTCATAAGCCATGAGATCATGACTTGAGCCAAAGTCGGTCGCTTAGCCAATTGAGCCACCCAGGCGCCCCATCTTTTAAAAGCACAGTGCTTTGTGAATGTACGATTGAAAACTGGGAATTGGACCATTGTAGACCCAAATTAGTCCCTTTCTGTTTCTCTTCATTTTATCTTTGTTGGCCTGAGGTAGGCTCCTTCAGAAGGGCCCAGGAGAAAGGGATGGTATTCCGAATCCAATCTTGTGCACACCGTGGTGCAAATAAAGCCAGAGGAGCGAGTTATTGACTGCATAGACCTGGAAAAGTGATACACAGGGCGGGACCCACCATTGATTAGAGTGGTGATCAGTGGTTAACTGCCCCTGTGTTATTGGTTAAGGATTATTGTGCTTGTGTTCTCTCTGGAGTTGACGTGATATAGACAACATTCTCTACACTGCCATTTGAATGTATGAAGACACACAGTTTGAGGCCATCATGCTGTCATCCTCAACTAAGATATCAAAGGCCTGCTCTTTGTGCTAATTGTAGGTAGGTATGAATCTTGCTGTAGACTGAGCTTTCTCTTAAGAGACAAGGCCATTGACGATTTTCCCGCCGTCAGCTGTGAAAGATGACCAAGTAAAGTAGGCTTTGTCTTCCTGCATTTTATTTTATTTTATTTTATTTTATTTTATTTTATTTTATTTTAATTTTGTTTAATTTAATTTTATTATTAAATATAATAAATTAATACAATTAATTCTATGAAAATGAACTTCTTGTCACCCTCTCTCGTTTTTGTATTTTTGCCCACTAAATTTAAATCATTAGTTACCCTAAACCAAAATCTGCACTAAGGTGAGAGCATGACCTTGAGAGAATGGAATAGGGAGGTGATATGTATAGGTTTTGTCATGTTTTATTTGAAAGAAATTTAACCTGGTACAATTTGTAATCAGCATGACATCGAGTCAGGGGTTTGGTGATGCTCATTTCCTTCCCAAACACACTGCTGACTTTCCTTCTCATTTAGAGATTAGGAATCAAAAGGAACGTGCATTGATAATCAGTGTGTTTCTGCTATTGTAGTAAGTGCCATAATCTTGTACAGAATAATGCAGCTGGAAAAGATTGGGGTCACCCAAGTGAACCTTTGGCAAAGTTAGTTCTTTCTCTTAATCTCTTTCAATCTCCAAATACAAATGGCATGATATCTTAGAACCATGGCCCATCAGTGTTGAATCTGATCAGTCTTCCTAGAGGTTAGGAGTATGATTGGCTTTGTGTTACAGGAAAGCCTAGCTTCACGTGGCTTCACCAGATGAGCTTTACTTCTCCCTAACTCCATACACAACATCTAGCCCGGAGGAAGATTCCGGAACTCATGCACTTGTTCCCTGGTTTCCCCATGTCCTTGGCTCCGTTTGCCTTTCTGCTCTACCATACTTAGAGTCTGTCTCTTTGTCCTGTGGTCCTGAGGTGGCTCCTGCCCCTCCTGGCATCAGACCTGCATTCTAAACAGCAGAGAGGGGAAGGTGTGGCATAAACAGCCCCCTCGGTACTCTCCTTTTTAAAGAACTTTCCCACTCCCTACAAAGTGCCACGTGCTTTCATCTGAGTGGCCAGAACTATGTCACATGACCACCCTAGATGCAAGGGAGGTTGGAAAAGACTTTTATTTTTTTTCTAAGTGTATTTATTTATTTGGAAGGTGGGAGAAGAGGCAAAGAGAGAGGGAGAGAGAATCCCAAGCAAGCTCCTCACCTCCAGCACAGAGCCCGATGTGGGCTCCAAGTCATGAACCGTGAGATCGTGACCTGAGCCGAAACCAAGAGTCACGCACTTAACTAGCGGAGCCACCCAGGTGTGCCTGGAATAGATTTTCAGATGGAGTTATTGATGCTTTCCACAAAATCAGGGTTGTTTTAGTGCAGGAGTAAGGGAGAAGTGTATATCGGATAGGTGATTAACATTCTCTTCCTCCTGCTTTTAACCTGAATTGCTGTTGCCTGACAGCTCAGAACGCCCCTAACTTACTCTGAGTTACTAAGTTCTACTTAATTAGGCCCCTGAGAGCTGTTCTCCCTTTTAGTTTGGGGGTCAGTCTCAGAGACTCCTGTCACTAGTACCTCCTTGGCTTTAAATCTCCGGAGCCCTGCATGACGCACAGATGTGATTACTGTCTCTGCACAAGTGGAGCGAAATGCTCAGCAGATCCTTGCCTGTGACCCGGGGGAGGGTTTTCGGTTCGATATCCTTAGGAGTGCCTTTGTTTTGGCGCTTGGCAGCGCGGTATTGGCATTGACCGTGATCCCTCTGCCGGCCTTTGTCCTGGAGTGGCCCCAGCAGGGGGCCACGCCTGATCCCAAAGGCGTTTCTTTGCTTGGATGACTTGTTTGTGAAGAGCTGGGACTGTTCAGGACAAAAGAGCAGAGAGGTCGCAAGGCGAGCAGCGGCAGTTGCCAAAAGGCCGTGAGACTTTCTAAGGCTCCCAAGGCCCTTGTCTGGGCATTCCGGACCTCATCCGAATACTGTAGCTAACACGAAGGTTTTGACGACGAGGTCCTTCCCTCCTGCCTTCCCTCCTCTGCCTTCCCTCCTCTGCCTTTTCCTCCTCCCTCCTGTAAGTACCTAATGGGCTTTGGAGCCCTGACCGTACCCCTGAGGGCAGAGAGCAACAATATGTTGCTTTCAAAACTTAGAACCCGGTTGTAGCCACATTATGTAGATAAGATCAGGTTCCTGAGGTTCAAACCTGTAGTCTCAAACTGCTGAGAACTCAGACTCTGTGGGAAGGAACAAGGTCACGGTCTTCAAACCGTGGACCGCGGGACTAAGGACTTGAGGAGGGTCTCGCTCTCCCCACCCCCACCCCCATTACCCCACCATACATTTCAGGAGGCCTTCATATTCCTGTTTTGTACAGGCCGCTTAAAGAGAAAGCAGTCCCGTGTCCTACGCAGATACCGGGAGCATGTGCTGCGTGACGAGATGCGAGCAGCTCTCTGGTGTGGTGTTTTCAGAGCCGGGGGAGCAAGCAAGCCAGGGTTCCCATTTTCTTACCTGCACCACGTTTGTTACCTTGGGAGAAAGACAGTTGTGCTCACAGCTGGAGGCGACGAGAGCGTTTTTCTCTTTGCAGGTGGAATAAACGTTAGGGGTCCTTTATTTTTCTCCTACTTTCAAAACGGTCGGCTGTGTTTTCGGGGATTGTCCTACGTTTGCAAAATTCCCGGCTAATTGATAGTCATTATTCTTCCAAAGAACAAAGAGGTGAAACTTTGGAGAGGAAGATACAGAAGACTATCCCGCTACCTTTCTCACTGTGCGAATCTGTGCTTTTTCTGTTCTGTTGAGAAAGCTCGTTTTGTTTTGAAGTGAGAACAGCCGTTTTAAAACTCTGGCCCGAAGACATTTGGTTCAGAACCCACAGAAGGATTCCTGACAGCCAGGGGCACTTCTCCGCTGGTTTTTGTTTGTCTGTGTTTTCTGTGTGGGTGGATCACATTAACTAGGAAGCCAGAAAACAGACACATCCTGCATCAGATCTTCTGAAGCAAATTACTAAAGCTCGTTATTGCTGTGTTCCTCTTCTGTCTTTCCGGTGCTTTGTGGCGGCTCTGCCTGTCATCTGGTGTTAGCTTTGTGAATAATGAGTTATTGATCATGAATAAGTTGTTGCCTCTCTGTCATTCTGTTCTCATTTCCTGGGTCACAAAAATAGAATGTAGTTAATAGACAACAATTTTGTCATTCCTTGATAACGAATACTTATACAACGTATAAATAGAGCAAGGAATGATCACTAGGTCTAACTCTATTTTCTGCTTATCTACTGATAGCCCTCTGAGTTCTTTCCTCTCACCCCTTCCTCCACCTCAAGGCGGGTCATGCAAGGGACTCTTCTTGGTTTATTTCATAAAACACAGAAGTGAGACTCTAGAGGCCTCCCTTTCACTACAGAAAGATGCATCAGTGGGATTGCTATAAAATACTAACCGTTTTGGTGTTTTAAACATCTTGAGTGGAAGCAGAGAAACTAATACTTAAGTTTTCACCAGAGGGATTCCTGGTAGAATTTTAAATATAATAGAGACTCATTAATTATACCTTCCAGATTTTGAAGCTGTGTTATTGGGGGCATACAGATACAGAATTGTAATCTCTCTCCTGTGGATTTACGGGCACAACCTGCTTTATTGCACTTTGCAGATACTGTGAGTTTTATAAATCGAAGGTTTGCGGCAACCCTGTGTTAGGCAAGTGTATTGGTGCCATTTTCCTAAAAGCATTTGCTCACTTCATATCTGTGTCACATTTTGTTAATTGTTGCAATATTTCAAACTTTTCATTATTATTATATTTGTTATGGTGTTATAAATGGCTGAAACCCCAGATGATCATTAACATTTTTAACAATATTCAAAAAGAATTTTTTTTAATGTTTTTATTTGTTTTTGAGAGAGAGAGAGACAGAGCATGAGCAGGGGAGGGGCAGAGAGAGAGGGAGACACAGAATCCGAAGCAGGCTCCAGGCTCTGAGCTGTCAGCACAGGGCCCCACGTGGGGCTTGAACTCACAGACCGTGAGATCATGACCTGAGCCGAAGTCGGACGCTTAACCGACTGAGCCACCCAGGTGCCCCGACAATATTTTTTAAATTAAGGTATGCACATTTATTTAAGGTATGATGCTGTCGCACATTTAACAGACTGCACTGTAGTGTAAACCTATTTTTCATATGCACTGGGAAACCAAAAACTTAGCTTTGAGTCTCTTTATTTTATTTTATTTTATTGTGGTGGTCTGGAAACTGAGCCTGTAGTGTCTTTGAGGTGTAACTGTATCCCTTAATAAATATGAAAACATTCCCTTTATCTTTTGGTTAATATTTATTTGCATGGAATATCTACCTTGCCTCCCTCTTTTTTTTTTTTTTTTTTTTACTTTTAACCTTTCTGTGTCCTTATATTTAAGGTCTGTGTCTTGCACACAACACATAGCTATAGCTTTATTTCTTATAGTATGAAAATCCTTTTAACTGAGTAGGTAATTTATTTACATATGTTGTAATTGAGTAATATGTTGGGTGTATATTTACTGTCTTTTTGTTAACTTTCTCTTTTATCCATCTGTTTTATTATTATTTTTTAAGTTTATTTGTTTTGCAAGAGAGATGAGTGGGGGAGGGGCAGAGAGAGAGGGAGACAGGGAATCCCAAGCAGGCACTGCACTAACAGCATGGAGCCTGATGTGGGGCTTGAACTCATGAAACCATGAGATCATGACCTGAACTGAAATCAAGAGTCAGATGCTTAACTGAGCCACCAGACCCCCCTCTTTTACCCACCTGTTTATGTTCTTCAATTACATATATATTAGACCCCCTTATTATACCCTACAATCTCTAGTATGCTTTTCTATATTTTGTCTCTGTGCTTATTTTCATGTTGAGCATCTTCCATTTCACTAATTCTGCCTTTTACTTTGTCTAATCTTAATTTAACCCATATAATGAATTCTTAATTTTGGATATTCTATTTTTAATTTCAAAGTTTTCATTTGATTCTTTGCTATAGATTAATTTCTGTACTAAACTTTCCCATCTTACCTTCTGTTTTCTCATCTCTCTATTTTTCATATTTCCATCTTTTTACTTTCTTCATTTTTTGTTTTAAAATATGATAATTATATTTGTGTTGACATTTTGCTAGCTAACTGCAATACATATTTTTTAGGTTTATTTATTTTAAGAGAGTGAGCGAGCGAGCACGAGCAGGGAAGGGGCCAGAGAGAATCTCAAACGGGCTCTGTGCTGTGGAGTGTACAGCCCGACATGGGCCTCGATCTCATGAACCGTGAGATCATGACCTGAGCTGAAATCAAGGGTTGGACACTTAATCAACTGAGACACCCAGGTGTCCTGCTAATTGCAATATCTTGACTACCTGTGGTTCTGTTTCTGTTGTCTTCTTTCCTTTTTTTTTTTTTTTTTTTTAATTTGGCCATGTGATCTGTTCTTTTGCTATGTTTAGTTAAGCTTTATTTTAATGTAGCTCAGGATAATGTGCTCTTCTTCCAGACATGGTTCCTCCTTTCCCTCTGTAGGCAGAGACAGTGGGAATGACCTTGTACTCTACACATGCTGTACGGGGTCAAGGCTGTGTGTAGCCTTGGTAAATCCTCTGTCTCCCTTTGCTTCTGGTTCTTCAGGGTTTTCGGCTGAGAGTCTGCTGGGACATCTGGGACCCTGCCCCCTGGCATTTTCTAGGTCGTTGTCATTCATTGTCTTTGGAGGCTAATAAAAACTCTACAGAGGTTTTCGGTGTGGTTTTTAGTCTTCTGCCCCATGCAGCTCTAGGAATTGGCAGATGTCCTGTGGACGAGAGTGACTGCACGCCTGAAGCCTCCCCAAGTGTTTGTACTACTCTCTAAAACGTTGCCGTGTTGTTTGGTGGTGTTACCGCTAGCAGAAGTTCACGACTCTATACTTTTGTTTGTTTGCCGTACACCGTTTAAACAAACTCCTATTGAATAAAATCCTTTGCAAAACCGATACACCAGGTTGCAGTTTCCCATTTTAGACAGAATTTGTTGCTTTCCAGTGGAACTCATTTAAATATAAGATTACCTCTAGGGTAATTAATTATCACTTAGTTTACAAAATTTCCCTTTGTACTCAAGTTTTCAGGTATGGTCTACTTTTAATTAGGCAGAAAACTAGTCTATGTTAAGAAAACATCTGCATGGTGACATTTTAAAATGCAGATACGTTGCTTTTTAGTAACAGCAATTTGAAGTCACTGCTAATCAATGATGTATAGATGAAGCTTATTTATTATTAGTAACGTGTATTTGCATACATGTAGCCAATGTACGTCTTTATTATCCATTTATTGAATATACTCCACCTCCTGAACATTTTCCCATTACCAGTTCTGAGATGAACGAATTTGTGTAGTGTCATCACTCTGAAATAAAGTAATTTTGAATTTACTATCGTAATGCCATTTGCAAATGGTTACGAGATCGGGTTAAATTCAGGAAATTAAATTTATGTTAATTATGGGACATTGTGGGTTTATAAAACACTGGCAGGAAACGCACCGACATATTACTGGTGTCCTCTCTGTAGGGTAGAATTAAAGCGGAATTTCTCTCTTCCTCCTTCCTCTGTTCCTTCCTCTCTCTTTCTCTCCTTCCCTCCCTATCCGTACATTTCTGTGTGTTTCAGATTGAGAAGATGTCTTACGTTACACTGAAAAAAAAGCGATAAACGGTGTGGTTAAAAACCAGCTCGCTCAGCGTGGAGACTTGCCTCCCTAGCTGGGTCTTGCAGACGAACCCCGTTTCCGAACTGCCTCCTGTGTTCCCCGGGTGTGGAGGACGTTCCTCCCTTTCTCCCCTGCCGCTCAGGCAGCACCCGTCGAGGCTGTTGGGGCAGGAGCGGACCGTGGGGAGGCCCGGTCTGCCAGGCCCCACAGACTTGTGTGTGCTCCTTTGCAGACTGTACGAAGACAAAGGAGAGGCAGACTTCATGGAGTCCCTGCTACAGCTCTTCCGATCCATCAGCGACATGATGAGGGGCGAGTCGGACCAGACCGTCCGGGTGAAGGTAGGCCCTCGTGTGCAGGAGGACCGGCCGTCCTCAGGGGGCACCGTTAGCCGCAGGGCTCCCGGGTGGGGCGAGAGCGGCGCCTGTCCCTCCTGCAGAGCGTGAACGGGAGTAACGGCCCAGGGGTGGCATCTGTCGTGTGCGTAATCCTGCTCCCTGGGCGTTAACATTTTTTTTTTTCCTTCTTCTTTCGAGGCTGTTAAATACTGTCATTGCTCTCTCTCTGCCCCTCGGCAAGGAGATGTTCTCAATTTCCTTTATGGAAATATGGGGATGCTGAAGAGAGTCATGTTTGCGTGTCACTTGTCAGGATATCTTGGGGGCCAGGAAGAGGTTGTAGATGTCCCAGGCCTCAGTCGGACCGCAAGCCTTGCTGTGGGAATGGGGATATGTCTTCGCCCTACAGCGTGTCTTTTGCTTGCGTAGAAGAGTGAGGAATCCCGCGGTCCCAGGTCCCAGGGACCTCACCGACCACCTTTAATTACTTGCTCTCACCTTGTTGCCCTTTGGAAGAAAGATGCCTTCACCTCTGGTCTGCAGGACGCTTCTGGTGTGGAGGTGCCGGGAGGCAGAGCACAGGGAGGGTCCGTGGAGGAGCCTCAGGGCCCGCACACTCTTGGGCTCCCCTGTTCTGGCAGTTTCCGTGGGGCTGACCTACTGCAGAAGGAGGTGCGGTTTGCAGTTTGCTGCCCAGGCCGATTCCTTCAGAGAACAAGAATCTTCTGGATTAACTCGTGTTTTAGAAAGTGACTTCCCTACTTTGAAGTTTACCATTGAGCCTGGAACAAAGGCGTATGTGCGTCAGATGTGTGTCGCGGGTGCTGTGACCACGGGCACCGGCGCAGCTCGACGTGGATAGAGCCACAGTGGGCCTGTGATCTCAGACGGGGTGCAGCTCTCTGGCCGCGCCGTTGGATTCTTCCATGTAATTTCTTGATCTTTATGTGAATTTGGTATAAAAAGACTAGTGATCTATAGGGAAAGCGATGTGGTGGGTATTTTGAAGTTTTCGGTGAACTATTTTGGCAACTTGATCTTGCCTAAAGCTTCCTTATTGTTCCAGGGTTAAAATTAGCCATGTGTTCAGTACATTTACTACTACATCCTGTGGCATTTCAGAAAAACAGGTGCGGCTGGCGTAAGAATAGATAAAAATTGCAGAAGTTTGAGCCCAGAAGTAATTTTAGATTTCTAAATGTACTCTTACATTATTAAATTTGATTGGGCTTGACTTTTGTCTTCCCACCTCCCTCTATGTCAAGTTATTTAGTGACTGGAGTCTTGCAAGACCTTCCTATGGTGGGTGTTTTATTTTAAGACAGGAGCGAAGTCAGTGATGTTCATGCATGGATTCCGCCTTTCCATCTGCGAGACCGGCGACCGAGCTTTATTTGCAGCGTTGACTCCCTCACTGCTAATTTTGTACCTTGTGTTTTTGCACATTAGGTGCTCTCTCTGCATGTGAGATTTAAAGACTTCCATCCCAGGACCCTGGTTTTTGCATTGTTCTGGCTCTTTAGGTTTTGCTCTGTGTTAATGGAAATACAGTTGTGAATCACGTTCTGTAGAGAGGATATGAAGAAGACTATGGCGTTTCGTAAGGGTTACATGTTGTCTCCCAAAGGGTGGCCCTTGGTGGCCGTTTTGATTTTTGAGATGATCTGTGTGCCCTCCTCTATGACTGGGAAGACCACATGTTCTCGTGCCTTCCTGGCATCATGGGCGGTAAGCTGACGGGATTGGAGGCTGGGGTGGGGGGCGGGCTGCTTTGTCCGCTGGAGCCTGCACCCTGCAGTCACCTTCTCAGAGCTACAGCTGCCCCCCCTCCCCCATCCACCTTGCAGATTGTAGACTCAGCCCCAACATTTATGCCTCAAGGAAGAAAGTGTCAAGAAGAGTTTGGGGAGGGGTACGCCTGAGTGGCTCAGGTGGTTAAGCGTCCGACTTCGGCTCAGGTCATGATCTCACAGTCTGTGGGTTCGAGCCCCACGTCGGGCTCTGTGCGGACAGCTCAGAGCCTGGAGACTGCTTCGGATTCTGTGTCTCCTTCTCTCTCTGCCCCTCTCCCGCTCGCACTCTGCCTCTCTCTCTCAAAAATAAATAAACATTAAAAAGATTAAAAAAAAATAGGAGTTTGGGGAAATAAGTAGCTGCCGGATAAATGTGGCATCAGATGTTGTCAACATTCCTGGCTTCCATTTGACTCCGTGACAGACTTTTCACTAGGGGCGTTTCACGTACGCAAGCACACACACAAGTTCGAGAATGCCGGGGTATGTTTTGTGTAGTGGGAGAGGCCACTACAGCCAACGTGTGGACTGAACGTCATTCACTTCTCTGCCAGGTGGCCTTGGTTGCCCCCACTTCTAGGTCCTGCTCTGGGGCACCCATGTGTTTCTGAAGACAGACTCACCTTTGTGCTGCTTTGCTGTCTTTCAGTTAATGCCCCGAACCTTAGGGCTGCTCCCAGGTCCTGAAAAAAACTTTATTATGGTAGTTAACATACCGATGTATGACCTTAACAACTTATTTATTTATTTAGAGAGAGCACGTGTGCATGCACGAGTGGGGAAGGGGAGGGGCAGAGAGAGGGAGAGAGAATCTCTTCTTTTTTTTTTTTTTTAAAGTTATTTATTTTGAGAGAGCGAGCACGCGGGAGGGGCAGAGAGAGAGAGAGAATCCCAAACAGGCAGCACAGAGCCTGACACGGGGCTTGAACTCACCAACCATGAGATCACGACCCGAGCCGAAACCAAGAGTCGGAGGCTTAACCGACTGAGCCACCCAGGTGCCCCCAGAATCTCAAGCAGTCGCTGCACCGGGCGAAGATCCCGAGGTAGGACTCACGTCTCCCAACCCTGAGATCGTGACCGGAGCCAAAGTTAAGAGTCAGATGCTTAACCACCTGGGCCACCAGGTGCCCGCCATCTTAACCGCTGTCAAGGGTTCGGCTGTGTGGCACTAAGTGCGTTCACACGGTGGTGGACCCACTGCCACCGTCCGTCTCCAGAACTTCATTCTTCTCCCCACGGAGGAGCTCTGTC
This sequence comes from Panthera pardus, assembly GCF_024362965.1. Classification (NCBI taxonomy): domain Eukaryota; kingdom Metazoa; phylum Chordata; class Mammalia; order Carnivora; family Felidae; genus Panthera; species Panthera pardus. Next base: position 81,612,446 of record NW_026526788.1, read on the forward strand.
CCCGGTAAAGCGTGACTCTTGTTCTTTCCCTGCCCCAGCTCCTGGCACCCACCATCCCATGTTCTGTCTCTAGAAACATTTCTATTCTAAGTTCCTCACGCACGTGGAATCACACAGCATTCGTCCCTCCGTGACCGGCTCGTTTCGCCCGGGTAACGTCTTCGGGGTTCATCCTCGGTGTAGCGGCTGTCGGAATTTCCTTCCCTTTTTGAGGCGGAACGGTATTCTCTTGACTGTGTATCCGTTTTTGTTTATTTATGCGTCTGCCGGTGGACGCTTGGGTTGTTTACACCTTTGGGCCATGGCGAATAACGTTCTGAACGTCAGTTTACAAATAACTGTTCAAGTCCCTGCTCTCCCTTGTTTCGGGTATGTATCACATGTGGAAATGCTCGGTCGTATGGTAATACTATGTGTAAGTTTCTGAGGAATTACCATATGCTTTTCCATAGCAACTGTACCATTTTACTAAAAAAAAAAAAAAAAAAAAAAATTGAAATTTGCAATTCCTCAGTGAATTTACCTTGGCGACTATTTGTGGCACCCTCTCAAGCTTGAGGCTCGTCCTCACCCCCCTGCCACCACCTCTGTTCAGCAAGTGGCGCCTGTCTGTCTGCTCTGCTGTGAATCCGCCAGGATCTGTCCGGCATCACCTTTCCTTTCTCGCTTGCCGTCCTGCTACCTGAAAGTAACTTACCTGTGCAGGTCTCCCCGCCCCCCCCTGCCCCTGGGGTTCTGATCAGTCCCTTACCCTTCCTCTCAGTCTAGAATGTTCTGCGTGTATATCAGATGGCCCCTTTCACCTTGTCTATAATCATGGCCAGACATTCTCAACACTCAGCAGGTGCTGGTGGGATCCTTGTCTGCCATCATGCTGCCCTCTTTTTTCTGTCCCACGAGAGGGTCCTTGTGTCCATTGCCATGGCCCTCCGGTCCTGCTCTTTGCTCTCCCCTGCGTGATCGTGGTCTGCCTCTCTCCCGAGTATGACCCAGTGGCCCTCAGATGCGGCCTCGCCTAGCCTGACACAGCCATTCTCTTCCACGGCCTTGTCTTCCCTCTGCCCACCTTTGCTCTGGTAGCACAGATCTGTGTTCGTTCATGTCCTCAGCTTTTCTTGATAAATTTGTGCAGAAAGCGTCTTAACTCCCTACACCCTCAGTGCGGCACCTGCCCTGTCTTGTTTCCTGACTGTATTTCAGTGTTTTCCTAAAACTCACATCTGGCGACAGCCTTGTTTTTCTCAGAAAGCCGTGACGCTTTCCAGCTGCCCGGAGAAATGGGTCAGCTTCCAGTTTCCGCCATTCAGAAATCTCCATAGCCGATCCCGCCAGCCCTCCTAGCCTTTAATTCTTAGAGACACAAGTAGAGTCCCTCCCCTAGAGAACATTAAACATCTGGACGTTGGGAAATCTCCCCGAATTAATTCCGGTGATTGATGGAATCTTGAGCTCCACGCGCTGGAATTGCCACAGCTGACATTCATCGATCGCTTTCTGTTCTAAGTGCTTGACATGGATCCTCTTATTAGACGTCTATGGTTATACTATTAAATAGGTACTACCATTGATTTCAGGTTTCAGAGACGGTAACTAACTTGCCCAAGGCCACATGGCTAGTGTGAGGAGCAGTGATGGCTTAAGTCTGGCTTGTCTGGTTCCAAGAGCCACACTTCTCTTTTTTTTCCATTAAAAAATTTTTTTTTTAATGTTTATTTATTTTTCAGAGAGAGAGAGAGAGAACGAGAGAGAACACGAGCAGGGGAGAGGCAGAGAGAGACAGAGACACAGAATTCAAAGCAGGCTCCAGGCTCCAAGCCATTAGCACAGAGCCCGACGCGGGGCTCGAACCCACAAACCGCGAGATCATGACTGGAGCCAAAGTTGGATGCTCAACCGACTGAGCCACCCAGGCGCCCCCCCTTTTTTTAATGTTTGTTTATTTTTGAGAGTGGGGGGAGGGGCAGAGAGATGGAGACAGAGACTCCGGCGTGGGCTCTGCACTGACAGCAGAGAGAACCTGACGCGGGGCTTGAACTCATGAACCGTGAGATCATGACCTGAGCTGAAGTCGGATGCTCAACGGACTGAGCCACCCAGGTGCCCCTCAAGAGCCACACTTTTCTATTCAGCTCCCCAGGAGGACACTGCTAAGCGCCGGCCGTCCAGTGATTTTCAGAAACAGGGCCCATGCCTGCCATCCGCGGCAGTGGACAACAGCTCTGTGAGGCTTTGAGACTGTAAAGGCATGAACAGCATTTCTGGTGGGCCTTTCCATCCCAGTGGACACATTCTATGGTCACTCGTGAAGCAATTAAAAATACTTTGACTGTGTGCCCCCAAATGGGTGTGTCTGCAGGGGAGTAAAGGGAGTTTGATGGAGCTGGTCACGAAGGCTTCTTGGAGGACCGAATCTCGGGCTTGGACCCCCTTTGTTGGCGGTGGGTGGTTCTCTTTCTCGACCCCTCGTGGATTGCGGTGCTGGACTTGGGGCGGTGGGGCCTTGCAGTCAGAGTGAGCACAGGAATTGCTGCTTTCCCTGAATTCCAAAAATATTACTAACATATTAGCTGTGTGGGATGATCCTAGAAAAGAATATCCTGCCTCCTCAGCATAGTCTGCTTGTGTGTCTGTGGCTGCGAATTCCAGAACTTTCTCTAGAGGGGAACTTTGACCGTGATCCACAGTAAGAAATAGATATTGGGGGTATGTGTGTCTGAAGCTGAAAAATGTTTCATGAAAAGGTTCTTACCCTTATCCTATGTGCTTCCCTCTGGCATTTTCTATTCTTGTCTGGTACCCTTTAGTCTGTTCTGAATTAATGTATTTCTCTAAAAAAACCCACAAATACACAAAAACCAAATTGCTCGTTGACAAGCACTCAGTTCTTTTCCTGAATGGCTCGCACGTCTCACCCCACATTTGAAAAATGCTGCTTCTCACCATTCTTTAGGTTTCTTCTGGTGTTCCTTCTCTTCGGTTTAGCATGAGAATATGATTCCTTTTCTGTGTGTCTCCCATTGTCTCACAAAGCTGGAGGCCCCCGCGGCCCAGCAACTTTGCCTCACGGTGTGTGGTTTGGAGGGGGGTGAAGAGTAATTGAATTTGAGGCCCCCAAGCTGAGGTTGGCTCACGGATGTGGGGGGCTTTGTCTTCCTTCCCGGGGCTCCCCCTCGGTACAGGCTTCCTTTTAACCATTCACAGTGTCGTTTCTGTCTGGCCGCTTCTGGAAGGGATTGTGTTGGGAATAAGTTGCGCCGTGATAGCGGTAAATGCCATTTTGGGTGAGTTTTGTCCTCTGAGAAGCTGTTTCATTTCCTTAAAAACCATATCCTGGCTTGAAATGAGCAGCACTCACTTGCTGTATGGCTTATCGAAAATTCTTCCTTATCAGAAGATTTTGTTGCTTTTTGTCCATTTCTTTAGTTTTAATGTTGATTTATTTATTGAGAGAGAGAGAGAGAGAGAGAGAGCGTGAGCGCATGAGCAGGGGGAGGGGCAGAGAGAGAGAGAATCCCAAGCAGGCCCCACACTGTCAGCACAGAGCCCGACATGGGGCTCGATCTCACGAACTGCAAGGTCATGACCTGAGCCTAAATCAAGAGCTGGACACTTAACTGACTGAACCACATGGGTGCTCTGCTTTTTTTCTGTTTCTAAGCTCACATCTGGGGTCCACACTGCCTGCCACAGATTTGGAAGTTTAGGAAAACGATCGCATGGTATTAGCGATGATGACAAATAAGGATCCGAAGTCATAGGGCTCCCTTGCGGGTGAGGAGACAAGGCTCACAGGTGACTCTTGACCTACCGGGGGCCTCGTTTACAGAAATTGCTGCTGCCCGCTCTGCCCCTGCCTCCAGAGCCCTCCTGTTTTGTGCTTCTTGTGCTGTGTTCGAGATTGCGGAAGGATGTGAAGTCTTAACGGTTCTCTTAAGCCATGCGGGTGTTTATTGTGTCCTTGGCCTCAGTTATAAATGTAACTGTGATCTTGTTAGAAAAATGGAACATGCCAAAACGTTGATTAAGAAAAATAAGACTCGTTTATCATTCGCCTCCCATAGATTAATTACACCGTTGCGTGGTTTTGTTTTTATGATGGCGCGCTTTTTCTCCGTGGCATCATCAGATATATTATATATGAGGATATGTGGTATATATGATCTGTATATACGTGTATATTCATGTGTATGTATATATACGTGTATATACATGTACTTTTACAACTTTTATTTTGTTCCATGTATATTTCCCTGTATCCTGTAGTGCTTTTCAAGAACATATATTTTTTTTTTTTAATGTAATTAATTGTCAAATTGGCTAACATACAGTGTGCACAGTGTGCTCGTGACCTCACGGTTACGTCATAACTTAAGGACTCGGTTTTCCGTGTTTGGGAACTGAGATTGATCCTAGCTCTCGTCTCCAATTATGGTGGTTTAGGAAGCCTCTGAGGCCGGCGCTCTCTGGGCCGCAAAGCCCTTGTTCCCCCTGGTTTGCTGGGAGGCAGCCAGATTTCCACATGCTGCCGAGTCCTGTGAAAGCCGTCCCCAGAGCTGTGCGGACGCGCCCCCAGATTACGAGTGTGTGCGCCTCTGGTCTGCATGGTTGTGTTCATTGAGATTCCACCTTACTGCCCACCTGGTGGGGCCCAGCCTCTCAGGTTCAGAGTTGTGTGGCTGAAGAGCCATTCCATCCTGAGAAGTTACCTGCTCCCGTGGCGTCTGTCTCTTGGTCGTGGGTTAGTGGCCGCGTCGGGCAAGGAGGTGAGAGCTGTGTCGTCCTCCTCCTTTGCCCTGGACGGTTCTGGGTCCGGAGGGAACCAGCCAGGGAGATGAGGCTGGAGATGGGGCACCAACTACAAACAGTTAAACGGTTTCTTGCTCTGTTTTGAGGTTGAGGGGCGGTCGCGGATCGTGTTGACTAATCCCATCGATGCATGTTAGGACTTCGCTTGTCTGTCTCTCATCACCCGTGTGGACACGGAGGGGGTGGTTTGAATGGCCACCTTCCAGGTCATGTTGGGGAAAACCCTGTTGAACCAGAACACCCGCCGCTGAGGGTCTGAGGCTCAGGGGAAGCCGGCATGAAGGGAAGAGCTGAACCTGATTGAGAATCAGTGACAGGCAGGCCTTCCAGAGTGTTCTCCTGCTGACCCGAGAGGAGAGGGAGGGCCCAGACGCAGGGGCTGCGGGGACAAGCCACGGCTGGAAGCGGCGTCAGCCTCCTAGGGCTGATGTACCAACGTGCTGCGAACGTGGCCTCTTAATAAGAACCTTATTCTCTCAAAGCTCCTCCTGGTGCTTGTCTGAGGCTGGGCAGCTGTCACGGAGTATTCTAGACTGGTTTCCCCCTGACGGGGTGGAGAGAAGATTTCTCTCCGGTGATTCTTACCAGGGCACTAATCCCGTCACGGGGCTCCACCCTTATGGCCACATCTCATCTCAACCACCTCCCCGAAGTCCCAGCTCCTGATACCATTGCACTGGGGCGCAAGGTTTAGACATATGAATGTGGGGCAGGGCGGGGGGACACAAACACTCAGACATAACAGTGCTCTAAGAGAGAGTCTGAGGTGTGCCCTTCTCCCAGCTCTTCGGTGGCTGGCAGTCGTCGTCAGTCCCTGGCTTGTAGACCCATCCCCCCCGTCTCTTGTTTCCCTCTTCACACCATGTTCCCCTATGTGTCTGAGGTTTTGAGTCTCTTTTCTTCTTCTAGGGACACCAGGCCTCTTGAATTTAGGGCCTACCCTATTTCTGCATGACCTTGTGTTAACTTGAGTCTGTCTGCAAAGACTGTTTCTAAGATAAGGTCACTTTCACAGGTACTGGGGGTGAAGATTGGAACAGATCTTCTTCTGGGACACAGTTCAACCTACAGTGGCGGTCCGTGTGGACTCCACGTGGGTGAGGAAGGGCCGGGGCGGGGCGGCGGGGTGGGGCAGGGCACCTGGCGTCAGGAGCCCAGACCTCAGTGTGCGCCCACACATCACCTGGAGGTCTTGTTGAAAGGCAGATTCTCACTCGCTAATTCTGGGGAGGGGACCCAAGATTTCTCATGTCTCATCGGTGCCCACTTAATGCTGATGGTTTTGATCCCTGGGTTAACACCTGGAATTGGAAGTGGCCAGGGCTCACCTAGTGTCGAGAACGTTCTGGCTGCTGGGTCAGCACCAGCAGGAGGGAGGAGGGCATGGGGGTCCAGGCTCGGGCAGCTTTCTCTTCAGGGCTGGCTCCACCCGGGCTCCCAGCCCCCAGATGCCCGATGTTCTGGGCTATTCCGATTTCCCAAGTTTTCCTGATAATGCAGAAGACGAGACACTTGGAAGTGAAGTCATGACTCACATCAACAGAGAAGAAACAGGCAAAACAGAACCACAGGAAGGTGAAGAAAATAGTTTATGACTTGCGCTTAGTAAGCCTTTAGCTCCAAGTGCTTCCGATTTCCTCACACAGCTTTCTGGCCTGTGGTTTCCAGACCCTGCAGAGAGTTCCACAGTCTGGCTGAGGGATTTGAACGTATCAGACCCCACGCTTCCAGCTTCTACCAGACTGATAGTGTGGAGAGCAGTTGCCCAGCCCTGGGCTTCTGGATCTCTCTTCTGGCCACAGTGCCTTTCAGGGGGGGCTCCACAGTCCTCTTGGCTGCTGCCCCAGGATGCTTGAGGTACTACCCATGTGCTCAAGACGTGAAATGAAGCTGCCTGTCTGGATAGGCTTGCTGCCTTGACCGCCTCCCCCCACCCATTGGAACCATGCAGCCCGCCGCGGCAGTGGCAGAGATGAACGTCCTTGCTGTCGCCGTTCTCCTCCAGGAAGCCAACCGTCTGTGTTGGTTTTCCACCGGTTAGAGTGCTTGGGCATGAGTATTTTTACGGTCCATCATAGATACCATTCGGTTTACTGCTTCTTTATCATTCCATCACAAGCACCTTTCCATATCAGTGAGCAGTCATAATTGTAATTGTGATGGCTGTGTGCCCGTTCAGAACGTGCCCCTGAATTGATGTGCATTCATTTACTTAATCAAGTGATTTTTCATCATATTAATTTTTTCCATTGTTGAATATTATGAGTTTGCTTTTAGCATTTTAAGCCTGCAGTGAATGATTTCATTGATTAGTTGGTGGCATTTGTCTTTTTACAATTTCGTGGTAGGTTTCCTTCGTGCAGATTATCCCCATGTTCGTACCTGGGTCAGAAGACAAGACTTTAATTTGGGATTGCAGAGGAGCGCCTGGGTGGCTCAGTCGATTAAGCGTCCGGCTTCGGCTCAGGTCGTGATCTCACGATTCGTGTGTTCAAGCCCTGCATCTGGCTCTGTGCCGACAGCTCGGAGCCTGGAGGCTGCTTCGGATTCTGTGTCTCCCTCTCTCTCAGCTCCTCCTCCGCTCACACTCTCCCTCTCTCTATCAAAAATAAACAAACCTTAAAAAAATTTAATTTTGGATTGCAGAATTCCAGGTGTTTCCCAGCCATCTCCGCTGTCCTGCCCTCTGTCATGATGCTCACTGGGGGAAAGAACTCCTTTGAATTTGTGGCTCTCGTGATTTCCTTCTCTCTGCCCCTGACCTTGGCCTTCAAACGTCTCTCCCCTGAGCTCCCCTCCCACATGTGTGCCCTCTGCCTCTGGTCCCCCCACCCTCCACCAATGGGCAAGGTGTCATCCAGCCCTCCTCCCTCCATCACGGTTGGGGTTTATTCAGTGTTCCTAGGAGTGTGAGCAGGCCTCATAGACAGGTTTATGGCTTGCACCTCATCCTTCATTTGTTTGGTCATTCATTTTTATTATTTATTTATTTGTTTATTCACTTATTTTAGAGAGAGAGTGTGTGAGTTGGGTAAGGGACAGAGAGAGAGAGAATCTTTAAAAAAAATTTTTTTATTGTTTATTTATTTTTGGGAGAGGGAGAGAGTGAGTGAGTGAGGGGCAGAGAGAGGGAGACACAGAATCCGAAGCAGGCTCCAGGCTCTGAGCTGTCAGCACAGAGACCAACGTGGGGCTCGAACTCTTGAACCTTGAGATCGTGACCTGAGCTGAAGTCAGATGCTTAACCGACTGAGCCACTCAGGCGCCCCGAGAGAGACGATCTTAAGTAGGCTCCATAGTCAGTGTGGAGCCTGACGCGGGGCTTAATCCCACAACCCTGGGATCATGACCTGAGCTGAAATCAAGAGCCAGACAGACGCTCAACCAAGGGAACCACCCAGGCACCCCAGGGTCATTTACTTTTAAAATGCGTTGAATATGTTCATTCTGTGTGCCAGGCATTGGGTACAAATAACATCGGAGTGGCTTTAATTCTCATGGTGGTTGCATTTAAGAGGGAGCTGGAAATTAACCCAATAACTAAACCCATCCATATATAGTTATAGATTATAATACTTGATTTTAAGCACATCAAAGACCTAATTCCCTAATTTTAGATTATAATGAGTCCTTTTAAGGAAATGTAAGGGATAGGATGACCAGGTATATCGGGGGGTGTGGGGGATTGGAAGTAGTTTGGGGGTTCGAGGAAGGTTCCAAGGAGGAGCTGGTTAAAGGAGGTGGGAGAGTTCCAGGTCGAGGCAGCAGACAGGAAGGTGTGTGTTGCTCTCATGAAATTCGAGATGATCCGTGGCCGTGGCTGGACAGAGCGGCGAGGAGAAGGTCAGGACTGCAGGGAGAGAATGGTAGGGTGCACCTGGACGCCTGTGCACCTCTTAAGGATCCAGAAAGCCACCCGGTCAAGTTATTTGGGAAGGGCCCGGTCAGGTCAGACTTGGCTTTTCAGTGGGTCACTTGGGCTGCTGCCTGCAGGATGAATTAGAGCAGCTGAGAGAGGAGATAGCGGGGTGAAAGGCTGTCACGGAATCCAGGTGACAGACCGCGGTGCTGGGGCCCGAGCACAGTTCTCCAGCTAGGCACTATGGACGACATTCGGGGCCGAAAACTCTTGGTCCCGGGTGGCCGTCTTGTGCAATGTAAGACGTGTAGCAGCATCCCCAGCATCTACGCACGGGATACCTGCCCCAGCGTGGACAACCAGCCGCGTCTCCAGCCAGCTCCTGGGGTTGGGAGGGCAAAGTTACCCCTGGGTGAGAGCCGTGTGGCTGCAGTCCTGGTGAAGAGGTTGGAGTAGCAAATGGAGACGTGCCAGTACAGTCTGCAGGCTGTGGTGGGAGACCTGATGTGCGAGGTGAGGACGAGGAAGGGAGGTGTCATCGTCGCCTACCAAATCTTTGGCCCAAGCCCGTGCGTGATGGAGAGGCGTGAAGCAGCAGGTGGAGGCTGTGGAGTGTGTGGGCTTTGGGGGCGGGGTTCTCCCGAGACCCTGCTGGGAAGTTACCGCTTTCCGGGAATTGCTGTGTTCGCGACTCTGCTCCCTCCGTCATGGGAAGCCCGGCTCTGTGCAGCCGTCGTGTGCTGATACGTCCTCATTTACTTCCCGTGGCGTGTTCTGGATGTTCTCTGCATGTGCGTCCACCTGCTGTTTCCAGCTGCACTGCTGTCTTTCAGGTCTGGCTTCTCCTATCCTTTCCTCTTTGGACAGCATCCTGTTTCTACCCGTCGTCCGGTGTCTGCTCAGCGGTGCTATTGGTCCTTCGGCTGTGGGCATTTGTGCAGATGCAGGGCCCGTCGCTGCCGGATGCTTGGTTCCGTAACACCGTGGACGGAAATACAGAGCCCAGACTCCCATATGGTTTGGAGAGAGTTCGTCTGCTGCTTCTGTCCAGCCGGATCGTGGAGCGTGAAATAACCCTAATCCCTCGTATGCGTGTGGCGCTCTTACGTGTCAAATCCTTTGGATACACGCCGTCTCTGATCCTCCTCGCGGACACCGTGGTGTCCGTTAGAAGTAATCTTGGAAAGTCTCTCTAAAGGGATGGGCGGAGAACATAATCATGTAGAAAGTCCGCATTTTGATGGCTGCATTGTTGACGGAAACGTTTACATCCCACATCCACTGGTTCTTCTCGGGGATCTCTCCGTTTCCGCTGTCCTGTGGGGCCCCTTTCCAGCTTGCGCGCAACTGACTTGTGGAACGGTATTTCTAAATGCATTTGCTGTAGGTTTTTGTAGATTCGTTTCTGTATTTTGTGTTTCTGTGGAGCAAGGCCTGTTTTGATGGCAGATCGCGTCAGTCTCAAACAGGAGATAAATACATGGGAAGATACTCCAGCGGATGGAAAAAAGGACTCAATAATGTGAAGATGTCAGTGCTTCCCAACTTGAGGGATAGATTCAAAATCTCCGTACATGTCTCTACGGGTATTGACAGCCGATTGTGAAGTTGGTGTGGAAAGCCCAGTGTGGAGGGGGAAGCCAGGCAGGACGCTACAGGAAGACGCCAGGTCTTACTGTAAAGCTGCAGTAATCTCGTTGCACGCGCCCAACTCCGATTCGGTCGAGGAGGCAGGAAGAGAATTGATTCATGGAGCTAGGGCGTCCGAGGCATTAGACAGGCATGACCATGACCAGGGCTTAGAAGATACCCTCCTCGGCTCAGTCGTCTGTCTCTCTCTGTTCGAGGGGAGAATGGCCTCCAGTAGCCAGAGGCTTGTATTTTCTTACTCTTTATATTCCTAGAGGACACAGGGGGACCGTTTCTCTTTTCGTGTGCGTAACAACCCTCAGAATGAACCCTCGTCAACCTTTTTGGTGTACAAGAGTGACCATCCCTGAAAGGGAATGACGTGGGGGGCGTTGGAAAGAGAGAGCACAGCTTTGTGGTGCAGAGAGTGTGGAGAGAGAGCCAGAAGGAGGGCCCGCGTAACGTTTGTTAGCGTAGCTGAAGCCGCTGCCCGTTCGTGACCTTGGGACATGGTCCCTGCGGCACGTTTCTGGACTCGTCTGCTGGCTGATGGAAAGGGGTGGTTAAATCCTTCATTTAGGATTGGTGTTCCAGCCGGCATGCCACCTAGCCCAAGCTGAGGCCCAAGAAGAAACCAGACCTTAAGTAGGCCCAGGAAGAATCATACTGAGGAACGTGCCGGCAGGTACTGTCGCATAAGCAAGTGTGAAAAAGGAATATGTCCTGCGTGCACTTAAAAGAATCCTCAGGTCTATTATAGAGAATAATGAAAAATTTCATTAAAACCATTGTACAGAACTTTATGGCAGAATAAATTATTTTTGTGCACGTACTGATGGAATCACGGACTTTCCGTGGAGCCAGATTTCAAAAGCATCCACGTAGTTAACTGTGGGGAATCGGAGAGCTGGGGAGTGGGAAAGTCACATCCCGAGTTTTCTCAGTAATGTGTCTATGAACCGAGTGGTCCTGTGAGGGAGGGTCAGCCTGTAGTTCTCCATCCCTCACCCGTTGCTTTTCCCGTGACATCCTGAGTCAGATAATAAGTTTGTACATTACACCGGCTTTATTTAGAATCCTGCGCCAGGCAGTATAATTTTGATGAGAAGCTGAGCAGTATTATTCTCTATGAACTGTGAATGTGACACTTTTATAATTCAAGCAGAATTATTTTTCCCTTGGGAAATCCTATGCATCCAATATGGTACATTGAATTAGGGAAGAGGTAAAGGGGGAACAAAGCTATAAAAGGTGTATCTTATTAAAACAAAGCAGGTTTTATTCTTGCCTGTGTAACCTTTAGACACAGTGATTGATTCTTAGTCAGGCACTAATTTTGTTTTTAGCATAAATTGTCTTCTCTCCAGTTGTAACGACTGAGGAAGAACGAGGTCCTCATCGTCTGGTTGGGTCAAAACATAACAAAAGCGGGATTAAATTGCGAAGAGGGTATTTTCATAGCACTTCAGATCATTGTGACCTTCTGCATTCTGCGTGGTCAGCACTCAAGGTGAAACGCCCAGTTGCTGCGTCTGAGAAAAGAGGTGTCGGCCAAGTCCTCTCGTTGTTTTCCTTGTAAAGAAAAGGATCAAGGATCCTTGTAAAGGATCAAGAAAATACTCTCGCTCCTGCCGTTTGTCAGTCCGGTCTTCTTGCGATAGTTCCCGGGTGGGCCACCACACTTGATAGGGTGCCCTCGGTGCATCCTTCCGCGGGGCGGCTCCGTGGATCTGTTCCCCCAGAAGACACCTTGCTGATTTACACGGTCTACGGGTTGGCCCGTTCTCCTTTCTGCTGCCGTAGTTTTTCCAGGTCCACACAGTGGACGTGATGGCACACGGCTGGTTCAGCAGCACGGAGGTTTGCTCCAGGTTACACGATTCCTTGACCTTTCCCCTTAGCGTGTATCTTAGTATGTGTCAGCCACTTAGCGTCCCATCCTCCCGCTGCAGCCACAGGTACCCTCGGAGCGGTTGGTGGCCTTGTGTGGTAGTGAGCTGGGTGGGTGCCGAGTGTTCTTTGTCATTTCTTATTAAAACTTGGCCTGAGCCAGCAAAAACTGGGGGAGGACTGTTTTCAAGTGAGATTTCCATTTCTTTATTTTGAGTGCTTCTCAAAGACAGGTGACAGAAAAGAATAAAGTACAGTTAAAAAAAGCCCACGTAAATCTACCACTCAGAGATTACTTTCTGTCAGCCCGTGGGTTATGAGCGATGCTGTATGGATTGTATGTGTGTTTTTACGTATTTATTTGTAACATTTTTCTTAAATGTTTATTTATTTTTTTGAGTGAGACAGCGTGAGCGGGGAAGGAACAGAGAGAGAGGGAGACACAGAATCCGAAGCAGGCTCCAGGCTCTGGGCCGTCGGCACAGAGCCCTACGTGGGGCTCGAACTCACGGACCGCGAGACCGTGACCTGAGCCGAAGTCAGATACTTAACCCACTGAGCCGCCCCAGGCACCCCTCTATGTGTTTTAAAAGGAGCCAGTGATAAATACATGGCAGGTGTTGTCCTGTCCTCGGTTTCCCCATACCATGTGTGTGACCGTCTTTCCATGTGCATAGGTAATGCCTTCTTACTGACACAGAGAAACTTGCTGTTGGGTGAAATCAGCATCCCATGAGATGATCAGTTGAGAGCTCCTTGACATCCAAAAGCTCAACCAAACCAATCAGCAGAGATACATTAAGGAGAGACAACCAGAAAGCAGGGGTCATGGTGTCAGCCCCAGTGGGAACGTTGGAATTCAAGACCTAAGGCAGAGTCCCTCCTGATGGCGTGGGAGGGGTCTGCAGGGTGTGTGGACGGCGACTCTGAAGCATCCCCGGCTCTTCTTACTGCCCCAGTCCTGCAGAGTCCTTTCCATTCCTCCTTGTTGTCCTCCTCCGCCCTGGGATGGACCTATGTCTTGGGTCTTCTCCAGCCAATGCCGGGCTCTCTTCTGGGCTGGGCTCAGCTTCCCCTTTGCCCTCTACCCACGAGCCAGCTTCCTTATCTTCTTCCAGGGCCTGCTGCTTTATTCTTCCAGCTGGCACTTCCGAAGCTGGATTTCTCCCCCTTGTTTCTGTTTGCGCACAGAACTTGAGCGGTGTCTCTGGTACTTTCCTCCTGGCCTTCTGAAGGCAGGCAGGTGCCCGAAGCCTGTGTGTTCACAGTACGTAGGGACCTGCTGCTTCTGTGGGAGTGGCCAGAAGGATTCTTCTTGAATTAAAAAAAAAAAAAAAAAAGTAGTAACTTAAACTTTGTGCAGTTTGGCTGATGTTTATTAAAAAAATTTTTTTAATGTTTATTTATTTTTGAAGGAGAGAGAGAGATAGAGTGTGAATGGGGGAGGGCAGAGAGAGAGGGAGACACAGAATCTGAAGCAGGCTCCAGGCTCTGAGCTGTTGGCACAGTGCCCGACGTGGGGCTCGAACTCACGAACCGTGAGATCATGACCTGAGCCCAAGTCCGATGCTTAACTGACTGAGCCACCCAGGTGCCCCTGGCTGATGTTTATTAAGTTCCTTCCAAGATATCAACCATAAGTGCTTGCCCAGGTCTGCTTTAGATAATGAAATCTTTGTGGATGTTATTGTCAAGTTTAGCATTTTAATATATCTGTGCTTAACATGTTTGCAGAAATAATGTGGATTGGAATCCTTGACTTTATAGCGTGTTATGTGTCCATTTGGTGCAGGCTGTGGAGTCATACTGGCCCGAGGCCATTAGGAATACACAGAGGAAGGCATAGCCTTCTGTCTGCAGGAGAGGAAACCAGATATTTGGTCCCCAAAATAGATACCAGATGAGTTGTTACATCATGACATCTTGGGGCATCCACGTGCGAGACTTCAGGCAAGATGAGGACCCCCAGAAGGTGGCTGGTGGACTGAAATCATTCGATAAGGGTCGGTGGGAGCAGGGAGGCCTGGCTTTGAGCTCTGAGAGGTGGGAGGGAGCTGAGATGGGGCCCATTCCAGGGAGGGGGCAAAGGGAGGGGAGAATGGGCACAGCAGGAGGAAAGAAAAGGAGAGGGTGAGGGTGGCAGGAATCCATTGGTTTTTTAGAAGACAGGAACCCAGGGGCTGGAGTAGAGACTCGCATGAGAAGCAGGAAGTGTGAGGTGGGGGCGGTCCTGGTCCCACCCCGTGTCCTCGGAGCCGAGAAGGGGAACACGATGTGTTCCAATAATCAGATACAATATCTGAGATCCTGAACTGACTCACTGAGAACTGACATATGGGTTTATTTTTAAAAATTTTTTTTAAGCTTTTATTTATTTGAGAGAGAGAGAAGGGCAGAGAGAGGGAGACACAGAATCTGAAGCAGGCTCCAGGCTCCGAGCTGTCAGCGTCCAGAGCCCGATGTGGGGCTCAAACTCATGAACCGCGAGATCATGACCTGAGCCGGAGTCGGACGCCCAACCGACTGAGCCACCCAGGCGCCCCTTAGTTTTTTTAATCTAAAATTACGTTTTCAGAAAAGGACAGCATCTCCCAGGAAAGAACTAGGGGGAAAAAATGGACTTTTCCCCCGGGGATCTCTCAATATGAAAATTACATGAGTTCTTAGAAATTTTATCTTGTGATGTTCCTTATTAGTTCTTTTATTTTTATCATGGGATAACTTTTTTCATTTACATTTTAAGTAAAATATGTTTTTAATTGAAAAAAGTTTTCCTGGAATCTGGCGGGCCGCCTTTTGGAGTTTTGTGGCTGTTGTCAGGAGCCCCTTCCTGGGGCTCATGGCTGGTGGGTGCCCTGTCAGGGATTCCTGAGGATCTGTCCCCAGGATGCCACTTGGGAGATTGGTGGGGCTGACACCTGTTGTCGCACAGGGCACCGTGGTCAGCTGCAGGGGTGTTAACACATAAAGGTGACGTGCTGCGTGTGAGAAAGGAATTTGTAGAAAAGAGTGATCATTTTCCGGGTGTGTCCATCATTTTCGATACAGGATGTGATGTGTCCTGAGTCATTGTCTGACATGAAGACGACTCCGTCTCCTGCATTGTTTCTTGCCTTCCCTTCCCACGTGGGGTTCTCACTGCTCTTTAACCTGCCCTGTGGGCTTTCCAGCTCTCCGTATGCACCAACTCCTTCCACCATGCCAACCTTCCTTCTCGGCAGGGCGGAAGGAGCAGTGGATCAGGGCATGGGAGACACTGGGCAAACAACCCCTTCCTCAGTGTATCATCTGGAAAATGTGTGCAGGCTGTGTTTTTGCGGGGTGAAGATTTTTGTTTGAGAGAGCATGAGCAGGGGAGGGGTGGGGGGGGCAAGGATCTGAAGCGGGTTGTAAGCTGACAGCAGCGAGCCCGATGTGGGACTCAAACTCACGAACCGTGAGATCATGACCTGAGCCAAAGTCAGACGCTTAGCCAACTAAGCCACCCAGGTACCCCGGGACGTGAAGATTTTGATTGCTTCTGACATGCTACAGTCACCTGCTTTCAGCGTGCTAGTGTTTGCATGAAGCGTTGCTTTCCTACTTTATTTTCAGCGTTTCATCATTCTTTCGTTTGAAGACAGCAAATCATAAGCAGCATATCGTTGCTGTTTTTCCTGAGCTGACGACCTTCCTCTTTTACTGGGAGTATTTAATCTACTTACTTTAAAAAGTTTTGTTTAAGATCCCTGTCTCTAAAAGCTGAATTTTAAATTGAGGTAGAATTTATAGACATTGCAATGCACAAATGGGATGCGTGTGGCTTACTCAGTTTTATCAGATGCTTACATCAGGCACCCACACCCCCATCAAAGTGTAGATCGTGCCCCTTGCCCGTCCCTGGGCGTTGGGTTGTGGGGTACCCCTCTTCTGTTCTTCTGTCTGGAATCTGAGTCTCTGAATCCCAGTTCCTTCAGACAGAAACTTTCCACTCCCCTGAGTTTTCTTATTCCCACTTGTGAAATAAAGGAAAGGGTTAGGCTGTGTTCTGAGGTTCCCTCTGCATTTACGCTCTGTGATCTACTCTCTAGAAATGAAACGGTCACCTCTTTAAAATAGATAATGAACAGCAAAGGAAACTTTGCATAGGCTGAAAAGGACAAAATGCCATCATTTGCTTGCATTGGGAAGTAATTTTTTAAAGTGTGCGCAGAGGGGCGCCTGGGTGGCTCAGTTGGTTAAGCGTCTGATGTTGGCTCAGATCATGATCTTGCGGTTCGTGGGTTCGAGCCCTGTGTCGGCCTCTGTGCTGGCAGCTCAGAGCCTGGAGCCTGCTTCGGATTCTGTGTCGCTGTCTTTCTCTGCCCCTCCCCGTGCCACACTCTGTCTCTCTTTCTCTTTCCAAAATAAATAAACATAAAAAAAATTTAAAGTGTGCACAGAGACAGATTCTTTTTAATGTTTATTTTTGAGAGAGAGAGAGAGAGAGAATGAGAGGGGAAGGGGCAGAGAGAGGGGGACAGAGGATCTGAAGCAGGCTGTGTGCTGACAGCAGAGAGCCCGACACGGGGCTCGATCCCATGAACCGTGAGATCACGACTGAGCCACCTAGGCACCCCTGGATCTGTACAAGTAATCCACTGAGTGTGTAATGTAGTAGTCAGTCCTTTAAAAGTGATGTGTCTTTGTGTTTTAAACTAATTGTAGCTCCCAAAATTAGCATGCCAGCTGTGTGATATTTCAAATCTTTTCTCTAGTTCTTTTTTTTTTTTTTTTTTGACACTGTGTTAAGTTCAGTGGAGTGCATAGTGTCATTCACACCCCCACTTATTTATAATTTAGGATAATTATCGTAGTGGCTGGGCTGCCATTCACCTCTCTGGTTAGGAAAACGAGGCTTTGCCAGGCAAATACATAGCGTAAGCGGGGTGAAGTCATTGCTGGCGCTTAGACCTCATAAGAGAATAACCTCTCCAGGTCTCCTTGAAGATAGGCCGCCTTCTCAAGCCTCGTTTCTCCCAGGTCGCGTCCAAGGAGTTTAGGAGTGATGAATTCCCAAAGTCCCCCTCCAGCTCAGAAATTCTGAGTTCTTGCCAATATCATGCTAAGCTGGGTTGTTAATTTCCTTTGAAAACTTGAAAGTGACAGCATTTCATTTTTTGAGAATTTATGGCTCTCACTTCACAGACTTTCTGCTAATCGTGTCCCTCCCCGCCCCTCCCCCCCATTCCAGGGTCTGATTGGTGATTACTCTTGTATTATAATTACTACTTACGATCCAGCCCATCCTGAGGTTTTCTTCCCTGCAGCCTCTTTCCACTGGACGCGGGAGTGTCTGGGAATGTCGCGTCATCTGGAGGTGCTGGGGACTGCTGTGCTTCTCCTCTGAGGTTTTTTCTGGCGTCTCTGGCTGCCGGCATCTCCCAGAGCTGAACATGCATATTCTTCGTGGAAGGAACCCTAAATGGGAACTTCCAATTATGTATCACACTTGACAGAGTCTGTCTCTACCAGCGCGTCACTAATGCCAGGCTATTAAAAATTGCTTTTATTTATTCTGTGTTTGAATTTGGAGTTTCCCACCCAATGATTTAATATTTTCTAAACGACACCTTTGATTTTTTACTTGTCATGAGCGAGGAGAGAGTTAGCCAGCCGGCAATTTGGCCTCTCGCTTTTCCAGTGTCTCCTCATTAGCTCCTAATTGTTTTCATAACCTTCTCCGAGTCTGCTGTGAGCTCAGTCTCAACCCTTTGTGACCCCCCAAGGTAGTTAAGTGAGGTTTTGCTATCTCTATGAATTAAAGATGTCGTCTCTTTCTGAAATATTCCTGAACCCATGGTGCCGTCTTTTGGAAAATAAATACTGTTTTCAGAGAATTAAAAACCCATCCATTTGTATTTCCTTTTATTAGGAGACATCATGGTTTTATAACCACGTAACCTTCAGCTGACATTCACCTTCTCGGCAGTTCTGCGGTCCGTGTGTGTGTGTGACAGTTCTAGCTTACTGATTTGCACTTGCGTGGACCCAAGTGTGGGGGCATTTCGTTCAAGGCCCCTACCTGAGGAGTAGATCATGACCTTTCCCGCTGCGCGATGCTCCGTAGGCCCCAAGTCTGTCCCGATACCAGACTGAACCCAGGGGGTCAGCGTGCCTTTTGGTGCCCTCCTGACTTCACTGCCTGTCTGCTTTCTTCTCTTTTCCGATAGGTCTCTGTGCTGTGACCTAGGGCTAGCTTTGGTTGCCACCTCCCCGTGAGGGCCGCCGCTGCAGCCACAAATGTCCTGGCCTCAATCCAAGACGGGGGCTGGGGGGAGAACACCTGGGTCCCGGTTTGGAATTTTCGGTAATCTCTTCAGTTCTGCTCTGCTGTGGAGAAGCAGAATCAAGATCCCTGTGGGTTCTTTTCAAAATCAAGTTTACGGAGGTTTATAAGGGCAGCCTTTGAGTGTGTGACCTGCTCATCACCCCACAGCCCAGCGTCTGCACATCTCGCAGCCCCCACCAGCCCTTTGGCCGGCCCCCAACGCTTGTGCATGGGACGCTTGTTCACAGGAACGCAGCTGAACCCACACGGGGCGGCCCGGGGCCCTGATCTCTCTTCCCTTTGGCTTCTGCTGCGAGCCTCGTCTAAGCCACAGGGTTTCGCTGTTTTGTTTCCTCTGCTCTCCATCGCCATGCCGGATGCTGATTCCTGAGGCTGGTGGAGGCTAATTGTAGTAATGAGGAGAAGGGGTCCCACCAGGTATCATTTCTCACCCCAGGCCCAAGAGCCTCCCTTTCTCACGTTCGTTTCCTCCTTCCGCAGGACATGGAGATAGTAAGTCGTACTCAGCCCTTCCAGGCCCGGACAGTGGGTGTCTATGTGGGTCTGCTCACAGGGGAGACGACAAATACAGGCCTAGGTGGGACAATAAGCCGTGACAGTGTGGGGGTGCCTGGGTGGCTCAGTTGGTTAAGCGTCTGACTCTTGATTTCGGCTCAGGTCATGATGTCACGGTCATAAGATCGAGTCCCATGTTGGGCTGTGCGCTGTGTAGAGCCTGCTTGGATTTCTCTCTTCCTCTCTCTGCTCTCCCTGACTCGTGCTTGCTTGCTCTCTTTGTGTCTCAAAAAAAAAAAAACAAAACAAAACAAAAAAATGATACCGTGTGTCTGACAGATGCAGAAGGGGCCAGGACGAGCCCTGGGCTTCTGTCCCCTTCCCCACACATGTCCCCTCCTGGCTGGCTCCGAGCACCTGGCAGCGACCCTGCCCCCTTCCTTCCCCTTTGCTCCCTCCTGTCTGTGCACGTGGCCCCGGAAGGGGCTGCTCATTTCGTGTCCGTGCCAGCTCTTGCCTGTGTTCGAGCCTTTGTGTGCGACGGTCTGTTTCCCTGGGATGCACGCCCCCCTCCTCTCTCCAGGGGCCTGCCAGTCACCTCCGAAACGCAGTGTGGAAGCCGCTCGCTCCAGTTTGCCCTGGCATCCTGGGCTCCATGCTGTTGCCTCCAGGAGTCCTCGGCAATGGACTCCGTTTTTGTTGAACCGCAGAGAGCAGGTGCGTTGGCGATTCCCCTTTGCACACCCATTTCTCCAGCAGTTGAAAACTGGCCATTGGGCCCGTGGCCTGGCGTGCCACGGGCGCCGTCACCTTACGAGCAAATGGATACGTGAACCGGAGATCAGAAAATGACTCTGAAAATGCACCTGCCACTGACATTTAAGGAGAGATCAAACACCTGGTGCCATGACTGTCCAGGACGCCTCCCAGTTGGCTGGGCCCCGCCGGTCCCCAGCGGTGCCTCCTCCTCGCGGGGCCCCGTTGCCTGCCTTCTCCCCTCGCTATGCTGCCATTGGTGTGCATCCCTGACTTGATTGCTTAGATGGGAGCAACTCTCTGGCTGTTAAAATAGGAGTTAATGCTACAGGAGATGCACTCACTGAACATCCTGGTGAGGAAGTGTGCTTCCTGATGGCAGATAATAAAACAGAGTGGAATAATTTGAATTCTTTATAATGGATGTGATTATAAATGATTTCCCTATTTACTCATATAAAAGGCTAAATGGAAGATGATTAGTGAGTTCTGTTTTCTGTTTTTCCTAAGGTGATTTCTTAATCTTCCAAACAAATACCTGTGAAACATTGAAGAGAAAGAAAAACCCATTAAAAGTTACTTTAAAGTCTTTAAGAAGCTTTTTAAAGCTTTAGAACGGAGTAATTTTTCTGTCCCTCATTGCGTTACAACACCGAGAAAATAGATTCTCGGCAACCATCTTGCTGTGCTTTGTTAACCTGGGGTCAGAATCGCTTGATGTTCTTCTGGTCACGATATGGAGCTGCTGGCTCTTGTCATAATAATGATGAGATTTTATTTATATTTTTATTTTAGAGAGAGTGAGCAGGACAGGGGCAGAAGGAGGGAGAATCTTAAGCAGGCTTCATGCTCCGTGTGGTGCCCGATGAAGGGCTCGATCCCATCACCCTGGGATCATGACCTGAGCCGAAATCAAGATGCTCAACACTGAGCCACCCAGATGCCCCAAGAATGATGAGATATTTTGCTTTAACAGATATTTATACTTTTCCCTCTATTATTGTATTGCCCCTAAAATATTAGTATTCTTAATGAATTTAAATCTTTCTCAATCTCCTTAGTTAATATTGTCCCTCCATTTGAAGAATAAAGGGTGCTATTTTTTTTTAATCTTCTTGATCCTCAAATCCTTCCTCCAACAATCTCCTGGCCATATCATGGATGTTTCATGACTCGAAATTAATTAATTCTTCATTGGTGAGTGATTGGTACACATTGCAATAAGGAAGCTAATCTATAAAGCCATTGTAAGCTAAACGTGTGTGTGTTCTCCACCACACTTAGGTTCCAGAGGCGTCTGATTGCCTCATTATAATCGTCTCCTGTTTTATTTTTGTTAAATATGGAGACCTGGTTCACAGCCTCTCTCTCACTAGCATGGCGAGACGTTAAATTGAATTGTGGTGTAGGAGAACCTCTCCGTAGATGGGCTTCTGAGCTGTAATGGGGTTGGAGCCATCCTCTCGGAGTCTAGCAGCTTCTCCTTGGGAGCCCAAATGGAAACAGAAATGTCGCTGAGGCCCCCTTGGGTGCAGTGTTCTATCCAACAGAGCAGGACTGCCTTCCTGACATGGCGGGTGGGAGGGGGTGGGCAGCGATACCCTCTGCCATTTCCTATGTCACTTGTCAATGAGAACAAAACACAAGTTACTGTCTCTATGAAATACTAGTTAGCTATATCTTTCAATGAGTTTCCCTGAGGAATTCTATATTCAAGGGGTAGAGCTCAAACATTACAGTAGGCTCTGTGCAAAGTACACGTGCCCCCAGGGTAGCTGGGACACCCACCACGGGGTGCAACAGAATCTTGCAAAAGTGAGCCGGGGGTAGGGCAGTGCCTTAGGGTTGCTCTGTGGTCGGTCTGGGATACAAGACTGGAATCCACTGCCTTTTGATTCCTGGTTTGTGTATCACCCTCCATTCCAGTCTCTGGATTTTTATTTTATTTTATTTTATTTTATTTTATTTTATTTTATTTTATTTTATTTTATTTTATTTTTATTGTATTGTATTTTACTTTATTATTTCATTTCATTTTTTTATTTTTTAAATCTTTTTGTCTTTAAGTTATTTATTCTTCAGAGAGACAGAGCGTGAGCAGGGAGATGGCAGAGAGACAGAATCCAAAGCAGGCTCTGCGCTGACAGCACGGAGCCTACGCAGGGCTTGGATTCTCGAACTGTGGGATCGTGACCTGAGCCAAAATCGAGAGCTGGATGTTTAACTGACTGAACCACCCAGGCACCCCCAGTCTCTGGAGTTTAGCCTGTCATCCTCCCCAGACCTGATTCTTACCCCTTCGAATGCCGGCCTGTGCAGCTTGGAGAGGCCTTGTGTCTGGACTTTGGGGAAGGTTAGGGGAAGAATGGGAGGGTAAGAGCCCTTGGCATCTGTACTGCATGGGCTTCCCGGATCTACTTACACAGCCTTCAGTGGAGCTCATGGGCCAGTGACCACAAAGGCCACCACCGCCACCAAAATGGTATTCCTTAGATACGTCACTCTACATTTGCCAGGCACTGTTCTAGGCATGGAGATCTGTCAGTGGTCAGAGAGTGGGGCGGGGGGTGTGTAAGCCGAGGTTATGTTCTGTCATGGACACGGCGGAGGGCTGTGTCACCCATCCATTAGTGATACATGACAAGAAAAAGCAGCTGCCGTTTTTTGTCACTATCATGTTATTCAAGAACTGCCTCTCTTACTTTCTTAGAGTAAGAGGGCCCCAATCTCATAACAGGGAACGGGTCTAAATTTTTAAAACTGCTGGCTGCCAGAGAAGTACATCCTATCCTCCATGTTTCTTATTTCACACAGTCGATCATCCCAGGTTGCACACAAGTAATTAGGACCCATGACTCTGTGTTCCCCAAATTTCACCTCTGGGTGCTATGCCTCCCCTACTTCATTTAGTGATTTCATTCAGACGTGATTCATTCCACAAGTGTTTCCCAGCACCAACTCAAGCCAGATACTCTCGAGGTGCTGTGAATGTGGAAAGATAACTAATCTCAGCCCTTGGGGAGGTCCCGAGGGAGGGGACATAAGAGGACACCAGTGAGAGGAACGCGGGGCCCCTCAGTCCTGGGGCCTTGGGAAGTTGGCAGAAATTGTTGTCATGTCCTACCACCTTGGAGGGATGTTCCATGTGCAGGAACAGAGACTCCACCTGGACTCCACGAGGGAATGGCCCCAGTTCCTGCTCACCCCGTGATTGCCTCCCACAGTAGGCCCCCAAAGCTAAGTAGCCTTCTCTCTGAGTCCCTATGACAACTATCTCATTACTTTTTGTTAAACCCCACTAAAACACATTAGCTTGAGAATGTGATGTTGGGTTTGCCGTGATTTTAGAGGTTACCTAGCAGGTTTGATGAAAAAGGGCCAAAGAAATTTAACATACCTTTGACAGTTTCCTGCTTGCACGAACCCAAGGGTTAGATGTCATTATAATACACCCTTCTAAGGTCATTTTAAATAGAATAAGTGGTCACATTGCTGAGATCATGAACGATCATGAATATGAACCCAAGGTAAAGTAAAACCCTGCTAATATTATATAAATGGGGACTTGTGGCTTGGGAAATAATTTACTATGGTTCATAAAAAGTGCCATCATGTCAACATTTTATTTATTTATTTAAAAAAAATTTTTTTTTAACGTTTATTTATTTTTGAAACAGAGAGAGACAGAGCATGAATGGGGGAGGGGCAGAGAGAGAGGGAGACACAGAATCGGAAGCAGGATCCAGGCTCTGAGCCATCAGCCCAGAGCCCGACGCGGGGCTCGAACTCACGGACCACGAGATCGTGACCTGAGCTGAAAAGTCAGACGCTTAACCGACTGAGCCACCCAGGCGCCCCTCATGTCAACATTTTAGATTGTTGTAAAATGATGACCAAAAAATGGGTGCTGGTGGTGATTAAGATACTTCTATGAAAGATGCGAGTCAAAAGTTAGCATAAAACAGTTTCAGGAAATGTGAGCGTGGACAAAAGTATTTCTAAATTAATATTCATACACTATGATGTTAGATGGGAACGCATAGTTACATTAATGAAGTATTATAAGTGGACTCTTGGTTTTTATCTGTATCCAAAAAAGTAAATATATTTGAAGTACACAGAATATAAAATTCTCTCATTAGACAAATGAGGGACTCCCTTATGTCCGGGGGTCACCTGGCTTTTTGGACAAAAGACAACTGGGTGTGTAGGAGTGGATGTGGCAAGAGGCATTTGTGATGGGCTCCAGAAAGTTCCAGGATGTTCCAGAAGGTGAAGGTACATGATCGGGTTTGGGCAGAAGGAAAGGCACTCTGCAGCTTGTACTTAGAGCACCATCCATTCCACAAGGACCTTTGTGCATGCTACGTGTGTACTTAGATTCACACCAGAGTTTTCAGAATACGGGCTTGTAATTTTCCAAGCAGCGTATGACACATTGACTTCTCAAGTGGATGCTGAGAATTTCTACTGGGTTTAGAGCAACGAGTAAGATAGATGGGTCATTGCTGTGTAAGATTTAACCCGATGTTGACGAAGTTCTGGAAATTCATGCTGGGCTCAGTCCATGGCATGTGGTGGGAGAGTGGGGACTGCTGTCTGGACCCATCCTGGGGAGACTCCTGAGTGTGGGTGGTGATGGTCCCTGGAGCTATTGGGACGGCTTGTGGTCCAGGGGGTCTTTGGGAAATCCTGGACACTCTTTCAGGAACTAGTCCAGGGCTAACTTCGGGTGGGAATGGGGACTTCGTAAGTGTGAGGACACTGAAGAAAGTTAGTTCACTCACAGACTTCATTCTCAAGAAACATGGCATGTCAGTGCTCTTTCTCAAGCGTTCTGTGTGGTTTGATTGCAGAAGCCTTTTCGAGGTTACGCTGATGAAATGCATAGAGCCCTACAGAGCTAGGAATTTGCATCCTTTATGGCCATCTATATAAAGTAGAAGCGAAACAATGTTGGTATCGGTCTTCAGAGATAAATGGTGCTTTATAGGGGCGTGTGGGTGCCTCAGTTGGTTAGGCATCCAACTTCGGCTCAGGTCATGATCTCGCGGTCTGCGAGTTCGAGCCCCGCGTCGGGCTCTGTGCTGACAGCTCGGAGCCTGGAGCCTGCTTCGGATTCTGTGTCTCCTTCTCTCTCCTCCCCTCCGCTGTTCATGCTCTGTCTCTGTCTCTCTCTTTCTCTCTCTCTCTCAAATAAACTTAAAAAAAATTAATAAAGAGATAAATGATGCTTCATACAAATGTAAATGTTGGACATTAATGAGGAATCTCGGGTTTTCTATGTTTTTTTTTCGTTTTTATTTAAATGCCAGCTAGTTAACATACAGTGCAATAGCATTTCCCCTGAGCTTTTTCTTCATAGTTTACTTTTCTATGCTGTTGTGTTTGTGAAGTTCTAGACTTTGCAAGACCCTGAGCTGCATTATTGAATATTCTTGGACGATCACGTCATTTCATTTTCCAATAAATAGAATTATTTTCCTGCTGTTGCTTTCATGATCTCAGAGTTTTCTCCACCTCACTCTGAATCACCTTTTACAGACACAGAATGAAAGCTGGCCGGTGTTCAGGTTTGATGGTAGCGATTAGAAGGGTAAACCTTACTCCGAAGTTTATGTAACTTGATAACCAGTTAGCCGCCATCCAATGCCTCAGATTCCCCTTTGTCATGTGCTGGGCACACTGTGGAGTCTCAAATAACACACCTTTTATAAATTGGAAGTGGGTGCTTTTGTCCTTTTTGCTTATTACTGTGCTGTGTACTGCCATTTCCTCTGGCATTTGCTCTATCCTTCGGGCAGTTGGGGGAGCAGCTTTGACTTCTTCTGGAGTAAAATACCATCCCCCCCGCCAACCCCCAGAGTGCAAACAGTGTTCGCTCTCGTGTCTGTGTTAGACATACACGTCAGAAATTGTCAAAAGGTATTAACTTGACTGTTTTTGCGCGCGGTAGATCCCTCAGCATTGTTGTTGTTGTTTTAATTTACTCTGGTTTTGCATCTTGATATGAGCTCTTGTTTTAGTTAAAATTAACGTATCATTTCTGGTATTGCATCTGAAAATAAGTATGGTGGCTCTTTCCAGAAAGCTCACTATTTATTTGAGTTGTATCTAGGAAAGGAAACATGAAAGGTGTATTTTATTTCTTTTAGTGTTACTGGAAGAAACATGTTTGAAGCCACGTTTTGGGAGAAGCCAATTTAAATGCATTTATGTTGCCTTTTCCATGAATCTCATGTAGGCTTGGGGCATACTCTTGAGGCACTCAGGCCTGGAGGAGACTGAGAATCCACTGTCTGCCCAGTGGCCAATGATGCACCTCCCTTAGTGTCAGAACTTTTTTTTTTAAGCTTATTTATTTTGAGAGAGAGAGAGAGAGAGAGAGAGAGAGAACGAACGAGCAGGGGAGGGGCGGGGGGGGGGGGAGAAGGAGTCTCAAGTAGGCCTTGCTCTGAGAGCACCAAGCCCAATGTGGGGCTCGAACCCATGAACCGTGAGATCTTCACCTGAGCCGAAACCAAGAGCTGGACACTCAACCCATTGAGCCACCCAGGCGCCCCAAAACTTTTATTAAGAAGAAGAAGAGGGGCTCTCTCTCTGTCACTCATGCTTCTCTTTCTTTCTTTCTCTCTCTCTCAAAATAAACAAATAAATAAATTTAGAGAAAAAAAAAAGAAGAAAACCCTTGCATCTGGAAGGTTTCTTATGGAAGATTCAGTAAGCTTGCTCAGCTGCCCTCTTTGGGATCTGGCCTGTCTTTTCGGTTAATGAATGCAGTTGGTGGAGTGGGTGGGTGAGTTAATGAACGAAGCGCTAAATCCTGCAGGGGGAGGGCTTCTTCCCTTTGAAGGTGTCCCAAGCACTTGCTGGTTTTCCCCCTTTGTGGATTCGGCGTGCGATTCCTAAGCACCGGTGCATTCTGTCCCACGGCTCTTCCCCAAGTGTCTTGCCAGAGAGATCGGCAGGGCCGGGAGGACGCCGCAGAGCTAGGTGATGCCCTCCCCCTCCAGGTGTGCTTGGTGCGGGGGTGAGGGGGGCAGGTAAGCCCACTTAGGGCTGCGATGGTTCACGGAAGACGTACCGCTCTGTGGTGTCCTCTAGGACACAGAACCAGCGGGATGTGTATTTATCGCAAGGGACTGGTTTGCGAGACTGTGCGGCTGCCACGGGCGGGTCCGAAACATGCAGCCTGGGCTGAAAACTGAGCTGCCCCTGCAGTCTTCAGGCGGAAGTTTTTCTTCCTCAGGGAAACCCCAGTTCTTTCCTTCACCTCATTCGGCTGATGGAATCAGGCCCACCCAGCTCACGCGGGGGGTTCTCCTTTTCATCAGGTCCCTTGAGTGTCGATATTAATCACATGGACAAATTACCTTCCCAGCAACATCTAGACTAATGTTTGGTTGAACAGCTGGCTGTGATAGCCGAGCCAAGTTGATACAAAAAGGTGACAGCAGGTTGTGGTCACACTCGCCCCCGCCTCCGTCTTGGGGGTGCGTCTGTGTGTAACAGAAGAGGGGACCGGTGGAGTCCCAGTGCGGGGCGTCTAGGGAAGGAGTTAGGGAGCACAGCAGAGGGGGAGGAGGGGGGCCACCTGGCTTCCTCAGAAATCTAGAAGGAAATAGAGCGTAGCTTTGGGAGGTGGAGAAGTCGGCGGGGGGTGGCCAGGCTGTGGATGGTCCCACGTGTCGGTGAAAGACACGGGGGGACTTGGACCTCTTGCGGTTGTGATCCCTGGAGACCCTCAGCGGGGAATGTGAGTGGGCCGGACCGGCTTGCCAGGTGGGTTTCTGTGCAGGGAGCACTGCCAGGCCTTGAGGGCTGTGTGGGAAAGAAAGGGTAGCACCTGCTCCCTGTTTCCCAGGAGAAACACCCACTTCTGCACCGTGGACGAGCGCTGCCGGGCTTGGGTGGCGTCCCGGCGGAAGACACGGTGAGCAACTGGGGGCGTCGATGGCAAAGGAGCGTTGGGTGGGGGGGGAGAACCTCCCGCCTGGAAGCAGTGTGCCCACACGTGGGGAGGTGGCCTTGGGCACAAGAGGAGGTGGGCTTCGAACGAAGCTCGCGTCAGCTCATGGGGTTCGTGCGCTAGCCTGGAGGGCGGAGGGGAAGCCTACGGGGAACACGGTGGGCCGAGCCTAAGTAGGGGCGGCCGAGTGTGTGCACAGAGGCTGTCTTCCCAGGTCGCCCCTCTCATTGTCTGCAGGGCGGCCCCATCCACGGTGGGCCTGCTGTGCGTGCTGCCCCAGAGCAAGAACGCAAGAGCCATCCCATCGGGCCTGTGCATCCGGTGCCTTGAGTCGCCGCTTGTAAATGGGATTGTGTCGTTCTCTTGGAGTTTAGCTTGCTGTCACCACGCCCTGGGCTTCCTTCCCTCCTTCTCCAGCAGCCACCAAGAGCTGAACAGAACACCCAACGTGATAGGCTTTTCCGATTCATTCCGCAAGTGTGTGTTGACCTTTCCTGCCGGCCGGGTGCCAGGGACGGTGTGGCAGGAAGGGTCCTGGATAGGAGCCAGTTCTCTGCCCTCAGGACACGGAGTCTAACCTCTCACAAACAGTGGGTTTTACTATTTTATTTTATTTTATTTTATTTTATTTTATTTTATTTTATTTTATTTTATTTGTTTTTAAAAATGTTTTAACATTTATTCATTTTTGAGAGACAGAGACAGTGCGTGAACAGGGGAGGGGCAGAGAGAAAGAGGGAGACACAGAATCCGAAGCGGGCCCCAGGCTCCGAGCTGTCAGCACGGAACCCGACACGGGGCTCGAACTCACAAGCCGCGAGTGCGCGACCTGAGCCGAAGTCGGACACTTGACCGACTGAGCCACCCAGGCGCCCCTCTCTCACCCGGTGGGGTGAAGTCGCCAAGTGCTGATTCCCTGGATCGTCCTGAGGAGAGTCATTGCCTGTGGTCAGGTCGGGAGGGTGTCCGTGTGCCGTCCTCACGGGAGCTGGTGGTCTCTGTGGCTGGTGTGGGGACGTCTGGAGGAGGAACTTTTGAAAGAAGTTTTGTTGGCCGATTTTGACCTTCCCCTACTTCTGTTTGCATTTCGTTCAAGGGACCCCTTTTCAGTGCTCTGTGTTGCAACGGTTTGTGACAATGAGAATGCCATTAAGTACAAGAAACATGTCTTTTTTATTAATAAATGCATTTGCATAAAGGAGGGAGAAGAGGGAACAGCTGTGCTATGGGTTGAATTGTGTCCCCCAGATTCCTCTGTTGCCCTAACCCGAGTCCCTCAGAATGTAACTGTGTGGAGATGAGGCTTTTTAAGAGGCACTTAAGGTTGTGTGAGGTCATTAGAGAGGGCATTGATCCTGTCTGATGGGTGTCCTTGTAAGAAGGATGTTAGGATACAGACTCACAGGACAGAGGAGAGACCACGTGGGGACCCAGAGACAGGGAAGCCATCCACAAGCCAGGAGAAGACTCAGAAGGAACCGACCCTGTTGCTGCCTCAGCACGGGCTTCTAGAAGCCGGCTGGTCTGTGGGTGCTGCAGAATCCCCGGCAGGCTCGTGCACACCCTGCCACCCAACAAAACCCACCATGTTGTGTAAGCTTGGGTTTGATTTCCTGGCCTTACCTGTTCTCATCTCCTGATTTGCCTGTCTCCAGTGAAGGGGGCCTCGCTGGGTGGCCAGACCTCCATGGAGTCCCTAGTCCTTGGCCTCCCCTGGTGACTCAGCCCTACTGGCACTTTCTTTATGGTCTCAGGCCACCTGTGACAGTCTCTGTGGCTTCTTCCCCCGGGTCTGTTCCCTGTGTGTGCTTGGAGCCCTTCCCTGGGGCTCCTTTTCTGTCCTCGCTCCTCTGCCCTGTCCATTGCTCCCACGTCCCCTGTGCCCCTCTGTGTTTCCTTCCATTCTTCTGTTCCCTCGACCTCCCCCATGCCCTCCTGCGTCCTTCGCCGGGAGACCACAGGGTAAGGAGGATTCAGACTCTGCCATCTAGGACAGCAGGAGAGAAAACTCCACCCAGGAGCAGCTGGCCCTGAGTCTTGACCCCAGGCTGGCTTCTGCCTTTTCAGGCGTGGGGTCTTTACCTGAAGCGCAGGGTGGCCGTGGGGTGAGGGGACATCTCAGGGGATGGGTGCCAGACATTGCCTAGTCCTGGTGTCTGGGCTCAGGGATAATTAGTTTTCCTGACCAGCTTTTCCTTTGGAGGAGAAGAGGCTGCCCCACGGAAGTATTTTTAGTTATGTAACCAAAGGCCTTTTCTTCGTTTTGGCAACATTTATAAAATTACCCATTCTGTCTCTGAGTACATTTTTCAGAAGTTGTGAATTTAGGTGTTCGTGTTTTAAATCTTTTGACCTATATAGTAAGTATTAGCTGAGGGGTGCCTGGGTGGCTCAGTCAGTTAAGTGTCCGACTTTGGCTCAGGTTATGATCTCGCGGTTCGTGAGTTCAGGCTCTGCACCGGGCTCTGTGCTGACAGCTTGGAGCCTGGATCCTGCTTCAGATTCTGTGTCTTCTTCTCTCTGCTCCTCCCCCACTCACCCTCTGTCTCTTTCTTGAAAATTAATATACATTAAAAAATGTAAATGCTGAGACACGTATTGGAGATACAACTATAGCAGAATATGAAAGGGGGTTCAGGGGTGGCATTTGGGACAATGACGAGTATTGGGACATTGGGATAGCTCTCTTCTCTGGTTTCCTTGGATTTCTACCTTGGTGTACATTGTGTTACATCTTGCTTAATTAAAACATTGGCATTGATAGCGGCTTGCTTCAGGCGAGACGTAGCTGTCCCAGTGAACCAGTGACATTGGAATCATTATTATGATGACTAATTTCATGCCTCATTTTAGAAATAGTTTGAGGCACCAGGCTGTTTCCAAGGTGTTTGTCTGTCACTGCTAGAAACCATCGTGCAGGTCAGTCATATGTGTTACAGCTCTAATGACAGGGATTCTGAGTCACTAGGAATAGTCTCGGATTATTATGATTTAAAATTTTTTTTTTAAATATTTATTTTTGAGAGAGAGAGAGAGAGAGAGATTGAGAGAGAGAGCATGAGCAGGGGAGGGGCAGAGAGAAAGGGAGACACGGAATCCAAAGCAAGCTCCAGGCTCCAAGCTGTCAGCACAGAGCCTGATGTGGGGCTTGAATTCACGATGAGATCATGACTTGAGCCAAAGTCAGATGCACAACCGACTGAGCCATCCAGGTGCCCCCTGGGATTATTTTAATGCAAAGTGCCATTTTATAGGTGAGGGAAGGACATTCCTTTTTAAATTAATTAAATTTTTGTGGTGAAAGACACATACATAAAATTCACCATTTTAATCATTGTAAAGTAACAGTTTAGTTCGTTCATGATATTGTGCGACCATCACCACTATCTGGTTCCAGAACATTTTCGGGATCTCAGAGGGAGGCCCTGTTCCCATTACAGTACCTGCCCGTTGCCTCCCTCCTATAGCCTCTGGCCTCATTAATATGTTTCCTGTTTCTGTCTTGGATCTATCATATCCGAGATATCATATCTGTCTTGGATATATCCTGTCTTGGATGTATCATATACGTGACGGCACGAGATACGTGACCTTTTGTGTCTGGCTTCTCTTTGCACATTTTCAAGGTTCATCCATGTTGTACCATGTACCGGTTCTTGTTTCTGTGTTAACAGGAATCATGTTCCGTTGTATGGACTGTTTTATGGGGAATCATATTCCATTGTATGGACATACTCCATTCTTTTGAATGGAATCCATTTGAGACATCCCCATGTTTGTCAATAATGTGGTGTGAACATTGCATCTGAGTTTTTCTTTGAACACCTGCTTTCATTTGTTTGGGTAAAGACCTAGGACTGGAACTGGGAGGTTGGGCGGGGGAGGGGGGGGGGTCATGTATCTATTTCCTTTATTTTACTGAAGAATAGGCATTCTTTTTGTTCTATTTGCACGGATTCCTGAATTGCACATGAAAGTCGGTCTGTAGAGATTCCCATCCCCTCTTTACATATTAAACCTTTCTCTGTAGGGCAGTTGTGGGTTATGCATTACAGTTTCAGATATATAGTGTCTTCCCTGAGTTACAACTCAAGAAATCTGAGCTCATGCTATGGTATTTCCTGATCAGGAGACAGGGCTGTATGACGGGAAGAGAAGAGCACGTAGCATCAGAGTCCTGGGATGGAAAATTCATGTTGAGATTTAAAAATTTTTTAAATGTTTATTTATTTATTTTGAGAGAGAGAGAGAAAGTGAGCATGCACATGAGTGGGGGAGGGGGCAAAGAGAAAAGGAGAGAGAATCCCAAGTAGGCTCTGTGCTCTCAGTGCAGAGCCAGACGTGGGGCTCAAACCCAGGAACCATGAGATCATGACCTGAGCTGAAATCAAGTGTTGGACGCTTGACTGACTGAGCCCCCAGTGCCCCCATCTTGAGATTTTAGGAACCGTGGGAGATAGACACGTTTTCCAGGAGTATTTCATGTCCAAACACAGCATTCCTAATTTAGCAAAATCAGGATTTGTTTGTAACTTACTGAACTGTTGAGCCTGTGACAGGGAAGAGTCTCAGGCTGGCCACGAGGACCCTGACTCTGTCCTCCAGGAAATGATTGACCACCGACCGTGGTCCCTGCAGTGTCCCAGTTAATTCTCACAAGACACATCCTCTGACAGAAATGGAGAAATCAATGCCAGTGCACCCGAGGGCTCAGGGACTACCTTTGGGTTAAAATGAGCAAACTGAGGGATGCTGCTATGCTGAATCTTCTAGACCTGCATTACCCTACTTAAATTTAAGTCCTTCCCAATTAAATAAAGCTAAAATTCCTACTCCTGTGTCCCCTTAGCCATATTTCTTTTTTTTAATATGTAATTTATTGTCAAATTGGTTTCCATACAACACCCAGTGCTCATCCCAACAGGTGCCCTCCTCCATGCCCATCACCCATTTTCCCCTCTCTCCCACCCCCCATCAGCCCTCAGTTTGTTCTCTGTATAAGAGTCTCTTATGGGTTGCCTCCTTCCCTCTCTGTAACTTTTTTTCTCCCCTTCCCTTCCCCCCTTGTCTTCTGTTAAGTTTCTCAGGATCCACATATGAGTGAAAACGTATGGTATCTGTCTTTCTCTGCCTGACTTATTTCACTTATCATAATACCCTCCAAATGTTGCTACAAATGACCAGATTTCATTCTTTCTCATTGCCAAGTAGTATTCCATTGTATATATAAACCACATCTTCTTTATCCATTCGTCAGTTGATGGACATTTAGGCTCTTTCCATAATTTGGCTATTGTTGAAAGTGTTGCTATAAACACTGGGGTACAAGTGCCCCTATGCGTCAACACTCCTGTATCCCTTGGGTAAATTCCTGGCAGTGCTATTGCTGGGTCATAGGGTAAATCTATTTTTAATTTTTTGAGGAACCTCCACACTGTTTTCCAGAGCCCTAGAGGAGAAAGCAGGAAAAAACCTCTCTGACTTCAGCCTCAGCAATTTCTTACTTGACACTTCTCCAAAGGCAAGGGAATTAAAAGCAAAAATGGACTATTGGGACCTCATCAAGATAAAAAGCTTCTGCACTGCAAAGGAAACAATCAACAAAACTAAAAGGCAACCGACAGAATGGGAAAAGATATTTGCAAATGACATATCGGATAAAGGGCTAGTATCCAAAATCTATAAGGAACTTACCAAACTCCACACCCAAAAAACAAATAATCCAGTGAAGAAATGAGCAGAAGACGTGAATAGACACTTTTCTAAAGAAGCCATCCAGATGGCCAACAGGCACATGAAAAGATGCTCAACGTCACTCCTCATCAGGGAAATACAAATCAAAACCCTTAGCCATATTTCAAGTGCTCAGCAGACACAAGTCCTGAGTGGCCACTCTACTGACAGAATGTTGCTGTGAGTGCAGATGGTTCTGCAGGATAGGGTGCTGGCCAGACCATAAATACTGGCGTGACCACAGCCGTGCTGTGGATGCCCTGGGAAAGAGGGTCGGAGAGGGGGATCTGGGTGGGGAAAGCTGTGTCAGGATCTGATTCTGGTAGGGTGGAATCCGAATTCAGTTCTGTTGTTGTTGCTGAAGGGAGGTATATTCCTTGCCCCATGGGCCTCCCCCACAGGCCTCAGCCACAGGCCTGGGACTGCTGCACTTTGTACCCTGTCCAAGCAGGTGGGCTGTGTCCTGTGCCTATGCAAGGATGCTTCTTACTTCCTAGTGAGGTCAAGACAGGCGTGGACAGTAAGAGCTTAGCAGCTTACATAGTAATTTGACACCACATTGCCTTCGATGGCATTTCAGTTTACTCAAAACTCATTTTTATTGTATTTATAAAGTTTTTGGTTGGAAAGAGATTGAAAGTGAAAGCAGAATTTCAGCTCTCACTGCAGATAGTGGGAATTCCTTCCTTGCCTTTTGGGCTTGGGACAGGGTAGTGTCCCCCAGGGCGGGTGTAAGCCATGAACATAATCTACATGGCTTCAAACATCAGGTACTTATTCTCTCTGTGCTCTTGTGGCGTGGTAGAGCTGTGCCCTCTCTGAAGGTTCCAGGGAAGGATTGTTTTCTGTCTCTTCCAGCTTCTGATGGCTTCTGGCAAGCCTTGGCTTCCTTGGCTTGCCCCCTGCCTCTGCCTTCACATGTGTGTGCTCCATGCACAGTCCCCTTCTGTTCTTTATAAAGCCACTGGCTTTGGGTTTAAGGCCCACCCTCATCTAGTAGGACCTGCATTTAATTTTTTTCCTAAAGTTTATTTATTTTGAAGAGGGGTAGGGAGAGAGCGAATCCCAATCAGGCTCCATCCTGTGAGTGCAGAGCCCAACATGGGGCCCGTTCTTGCGAACCTTGAAATCATGACCTGAGCCAAAACCAAGAGTCGACGCTCACCTGACTGAGCCACCCAGGCGCCGCTGACCTCCTCTTAATTTGATTTCATCTGCAAAGACCCTCTTTCCAATTAAGTTCGTGTTCACGGGTACCTGGGGTTAGGACTTGGGCACAGTTTGGGGAAACAGCTCCACCCACTCTGGGTGGGTTTGTACATATGGGATGCAGGGTAGCCACCGTGCCATGGCTTGGAGTTGGGGTGAGAGTGGGAGGGCTGGGACCCCTGTGATTTCAATGCTTCTCTCCCCAGAGAGCCCTTCTTCACCCTGTTCAGCTGCTTCTGTCTGTGGAGTGTCTTTTCCCTTGACCTTCATCTCCATTGCTTTGCCTGAGGGTTGGCATGGGCTGCAGCGAGGTGGGCAGTGGGAAGTGACGGGGGGCAGAGGCCTACCTATGGTTCCCTCCTCCTCTTGCTGTACCTCGTCCTCCCCTCCACTGTAGGGGCCCCTCTCTCACCCATTTGTGTTCCTCAGAGGCTCTGTTTCAAGAAATTGTTCAGCCCATGAGGAAAACACAAGTGCGATGTGTTGTATTCTCTAGTTGCTGTTTTCAAAAGCGCTTTACTGCAGTTCAGGCCCTTAAGATGCTTCTGAACTGGACCATTTTCCTGTATATCGACTTCTGAATTTCAAGTGAGTTTTAGAAAATCACCATTATTTGTAAATTGTGCTTTGCTCTTGGAAGCTGTCTAGACAGGTAGCCAATTTTCGCCAATTTGGAGCTGTGGAGGCCTGTTCAAAGGATCGCTTCCCTTGTTGCCATCTCCCTGAGCCTCCTTAGCTACATGGCTGTGTTGGTAAAATGCAGGGGGGGAAAACAAAGAAAGTTCAGTAATTTAATTCAAATTTGTGCTTGCCTAGATTACGGTTAATACCCCTTTTTAGCCTGACTTAATTCCTGGCAGATGGATTTTCAGAGGTTACGGAGAGCACAGTGGCTCCGGAGAGGAGGGTTTATTCTCGTGTGTGTCTCGTGTGTGTCATTTGCCCCCTTCTCATTCTGTCACCTTGCACCTTTTGCAACTCGGTGCTGCTATTCAGCCCCAAACCTGTGTTCTGTCCTCCATCCCTAAGTCATGGTGGCTCCACCTGCCCCCCCCAACCCCGTGCCTTTTTTTTTACATGTTTATTTTTGAGAGGGAGGGAGGGAGAGAGAGAGAGAGAGAGGGAGAGAGAATGAGCAGTGGAGGGGCAGAGAGGGAGACCCACAATCCCAAGCAGGCTCCAGGCTCCAGGCTCCGAGCTGTCAGCACAGAGCCCGACATGGGGCTGGAACCCACGAACTGTGAGATCGTGACCTGAGACGAAGTCGGAGGTTTAACTGACTGAGCCATCCAAGCTCCCCTCCACCCTAGCCCTTTATTGTCTTATGATTCACCCCATTCCTGACCAGACACCCTCTGAATGTGACTGGCTTATTTTACTGAGAGAGGAGGGGGCTGAGAGCAGGGCAGGGGGCTTCCCCACTGTTTTCATACGGCAGCACATGTAGACCACTCATTGCCGATTACTGTGGCTTCTTGGGGCCAGAGTGGACCAACAGCCCAGGTCAGGCCAGGCCGACCCAAGGGCTGAGGGCTTCTGCCTGCTGGGGACCTGTTTGTGACAAAGCTGCCCAGCAAGGAAAGTTCTTGCCTGACCTGGTGGTTCTCAGCCAGAGAGTGTTTGGGAATATCAGGGCATCATTTGCTCGTAATCATGACTGTGTGTGTGTTTGTGTGTTGTGTGCAGGGGGGTTATTTCTGACATTTAATGGGCAGGGGCCAGCGATACAGCTGTCTTAAGAGTAGTCCTGCCCGGTGAAAACAATATCCCTTCCCTGAGAAACGGTGAGACCTTTTACATGATGTTGGCATTCTCCAAGGAAGGGGTAACAAATTGTTTGGGTTTTTGTTTATCTGTTTGTTTTTTTTAATTGTGGTAAAAGCCACATAATACAACATTCCTTAAATAGTTTTTACAGTTCCGTGGTATTAATTGTAGTCACATTGTTGTGAAACATCTCTAGAACTTTTCATCTTGCACAACTTAAACTCTGTCCCCATTGAACAACAACATCCCATTCCCTGATATCCCCGGCCCCTCGCAGCCTCCATTCTGCTTTCTGTGTCTGTGAATGTGACTATTTTAGATATCTTGTATAAGTGGAATCATGTAGAATGTGTCTTTTTATGACTGGCTTATTTTACTGAGCATAATGTCCTTAAGGTTCATCTGTACTACAGAATATGCCAGAATTTCTTTCTTTGTAAAGGCTGAATTACATTCCCTTGGATGTATATACCGCCTTTTCTTTATTGAGCCGTCCTTGTCGGGCACTGGGTTGCTTCTACCTCTTGGCTATTGTGAGTAGTGCTGTGATGAACACGGACGTGGACCTCACTTTCAAGATCCTGCCTCCATTGCTTTTGGGTGTACTCCCAGAAGTAGGATTGCTAGATCATATGATAATTGTGTTTTTAATTTTTGAGGAACCTCCATATTGTTTTTCCTCGGTGGTTGTACCAGTTAACATTCCCGTCAACAGCGTACAAGTGTTCCATTTTCTTTATGTCTTTGTCAACACCTGCTCTTGTCTCGTCTCATCTTGTCTGGCTTTCTTTCTTTCTTTCTTTCTTTCTTTCTTTCTTTCTTTCTTTCTTTCTTTCTTTCAACTATCTTAATGGATGTGAGATGCTATCTCACTGTGCTTTTGATTTGTGTTAATGATTGTTCACCATCTTCCCATATATTTGTTGGCCCTGACATTGATTTTTAAGTGTAGGCGGATACAGTGTTGGAGGATATCAGTAAATATGTACTTCTTCCGTTATTTTTTTTTGGACTTTGTGATATTGAAACATCAAGCTACTCCTAGGAATGGTTTCTTTCAGTTGCTAAGCTGTCAGTTGGGATTGAATGAACCAGCGTTGGCGGTAGGGATGGGGAATGCTATTTTAAAGACCAATATCTGCTTAAAGAAAGCTTGATTATCAAGCGAACAGTTATTTTTAGGTGTAAGATACATTAGATGTAGGGAGGCCTTACTTAATAATAGAGTCTAAGTGATAGAAACAATCACTGTCATTGTCTCTTTTGTTGTTGTTGTTCTGGATTCTTTAGACACATAGAGCAGGGTGACTCTCTCCAAAGTGCTCTGTTTTTGTCGCCATCTGCTCTGTTTCATCCATTCCTCGTGAAAGGCGCAACTCAGGTCTAGGGCACCTGTTGGCCGAACTGGTCTGGCTGCATTTTCCTGTATTAGAATGCTCTGTTTTTTCTGAGGCTGTTTGGCTCTGCCCTAAATCTTCCAAAGATGGAACTCTTAGGTCTGAAAGAAGAATCTGTGGGCCCTATATATTTTAGCTCAAAACCTCCGAATGGAATCATTTTAATATGCGTTTTCTTGAGAAATATGTAAATTAATAATTGCTTCATACATTATTCAAGGAAAACTTATTTTGTATCACCGATAGCTCTTGTAATCTTATATAAAGATATGCTAATGGATTTAATTAAAATAATTATACTGAGTAATGTAGCCTGAACTTTACCCTAAAATAGTGTCTATTAATCATCATCAGTAGTAACAGTTTTAGCCAGAGAGGCACTTACAACATTAAACTGAGACAGAGTAGAAGGTGCATTTTTTTTGTTTTGTTTTACGATTTGGATTAAGTTGGCATTCTCATGAGCTGCATGACAAAGAAATTTGCTTAGAGAAGAGTATAAAATTTATTTAATTTCTTGAACCTGAACTATTTCAGCAGTTAGGAAACTTAGCATTTTCTGCCATTTCCTATTCCTTTTTATGTATTCAATTTTTTTCCCTCTAAAACTTGGCCTTCAGTATGTTTCTTCTCCGTTTGATTCGACTTCACTTTCCTTCCCCGGAGCTGCATTTGCTGGATTCCACGAGCTCTTGATTGCCAGGTTATTAAGCAATGGACTCCGTTTTAGGAGGGGTCCCCAGCAACTTGCCTGTCTTTTAATAGAAATAGAAATAGCTTTACCACCGACCATGGTTCTTTCTGATTTTGTTTCTGGTTCTTTCCGTGGCTTGCTGGCTTTCAATCAGTGCGCGGTGGTGGAGAGCCCTATTGTATTTGGTGGTAATTTCAGCTCTACCTACAGCCTCCGTGTGCCTGGGCGTGCTGGGTCTCAAGCTTGTGTTCCCAGCATGCCAGTGCACACGTGTCAATCGCCTTGAGGCCCAAGTGCATTTAGAATTGGGCATGTCCTTCCTCAGGTGGGCAGATGGAAGCTTTGCCAAGTTCAAAGAGAAGAGCAAGCTAGGACTTAAAATGCCGTTACGTCAATTTGCTTAGGTTTAAAGTCAAACCTGAAGAGATAACTTTCCCAGAAAGCAAACATTGATTTGATTAGTGCAACCATGTCTTAAAAAAAACCAGGAGATGAATCAACAAAGCTAACAACAGTGAAATCATCTAAATTCCTGCATTGTGCTGTTCTCTTCCTGGCTGGGCTTTGTCAGAAGGGGCTGCTCTCACGGGTTCTGTGGCCTGTGGCTCATGGCCCCTCGAGGGCTGAGGAAAGAGGTTCCACTCTGCACCCAGCTCTGTCTCTTGGCGCATGCTGTGAGTTTATGCCTTTCCCAATCCAGTCCCCCGGGCCACACCCCAGTGAGCTGATTGGTGGTTGTCCCCCTTTGCAGGGAACCCAGCCAGGGCACTGTGGGCTTGGGGCTGCTGACATGCTGGCCTCCGCATATTCTGAGCAAGATTTTTTAAAAAGAACCAGTTTGGGGGCACCTGGGTGGCCTAGCCAGTTTAGCCTCTGACTTTGGCTCAGGTCATGATCTCACGGTCTGTGAGTTCGAGCTCCACGTTGGGCTCTGGGCTGACAGCTCGAAGCCTGGAGCCTGCTTCAGATTCTGTGTCTCCCTCTCTCTCTCTGCCCGTCCCCACCATGTCTCTGTCTCTCTCAAAAATAAACATTAAAATAGGGGCGCCTGGATGGCTCAGTTGGTTGAGCGTCCAACTTTGGCTCATCATGATCTCGCGGTTCGTGGGTTCAAGCCCTGCATCGGGCTCTGTGCTGACAGCTCGGAGCCTGGAGCCTGCTTCAGATTCTGTGTCTCCCTCTCTCTCCGCCCCACCCCTGCTTGTGCTCTGCCTGTCTCTGTCTTTCAAAAATGAATAAACATTAAACAAATTAAAAGAAAACATTAAAATTAAAAAAAAAACATTCTGGGGTGCTTGGGTGGCTCAGTTGGTTGAATGTCTGACTCTTGATTTTGGCTCGGGTCACGGTCTCACGTTTCATGGGACTGAGCCCGGTGTTGGGCTCTGTGCTGACAGCTCAGAGCCTGCTTGGGATTCTCTCTCTCCTTCTCTCTGTCCTAGCCCCACTCATCCTCTCTCTCTCAAAATAAATAAGCATTAAAAAAAGTTAACGAACCAACTTTTAAAAAATAATATAAGTAAGACAAAAAAGAAAAAAGAAAAAAACCTCAAATGCCTCCCATTTCCATTATCCTGAATTCTATGATCTGGCAAATTATTCTACTCAATATTTAGCACTTTATATAGGACTTTATAAATGAAAGTTTACTCTGGATATAGAGTCACGTTTGAGAGTTTTGCATGTTAAAGAGGGTCTCCAGGCCAGTGTTTGCCCAAGTCATGTGCTGTCCTGCCCCGTTACTGGTGGCCATGTTGGCCACCGTCTGTTGAGCACCAGCGATGTGTTTGGGACTGTGCTGAGCGTATCACGCACGCATCGTCCTTCCGTTCTGCCAACAGTCTC
Organism: Panthera pardus; assembly: GCF_024362965.1. Taxonomy (NCBI): domain Eukaryota; kingdom Metazoa; phylum Chordata; class Mammalia; order Carnivora; family Felidae; genus Panthera; species Panthera pardus. The sequence goes on from NW_026526788.1 coordinate 81,652,805, forward strand.
TGGACGCAGGCGCTATTCACCGGCACGTTTTACCGACGAGAACTAGCGACAGGAAATGCCATCTTCCTACGTTCACATGGCAAATGGTGGAGGCGTGCTTTGCCCGCAGTCAGCTTGGCCCAGGAACCTGTGTCCGCGTCCCCTGTACGGCTCTGCCCCCTGACGGCTCTGCCCCCTGCGCACCATGCAGGCGTGGGTTCTCTCACCTGCAGCCGGGACCTTCCATCCTGGAGGTGTCTTTCTGTAGATGAGACTCGACCGGCACTCTCCGTCCTCCGCGCGGCAGCCCCCCACCTTCCCTGTCTTCAGCTCTACGTCTCGGGCAGCTCTTGAACACCGGCTCCTCCCACCTGGAAGAGACCTGACTGCAGTCAGGGGAAGCGAAGCCTTTTGCCGAAAGCAGGGCCGGAAACCAAAACACTTGAGGTTCTTGACAAATAACCAGTATTAGAAACGGGCAAAGCTAGTCTTTGGTCGGGAAAGTTAGAGCCGGCGGCAGCCTGGACCTCAGAGTCCCTGCCTCTCCTGGCTGTCTCATCAAACTGGAGTTATTTCCCTTGGCCGAGCGTGGGGATTTCTGTGGGTCCAATGCAAAGAGGTAGAGCGTCTCTTGAGAACTAAGAGGTGATTTTATTCAGGGCTCTGTCAGTCGGGGCGTCACGGAGCGTCTGCCGCGTCTAGGAGCCTCGGCAGGGCCTGAGGGAGCCCAGAGAGAAGGGACAGCCCCGCCATGCCTGTGGGGCTCTGGTCTGGGGGGACACAGACCCGCCAAGCTTCTGTTGCAGCCCAGAGCAGGAGTGTCTCCAGACACCGAACCCGGAATCCACGGGTCTTGAAGAAAATGATGTCTAAGCGCAGGACTGAGGACTAATCAGGGGCTAACTCTTGAGTGTTTTGGGGCAACAGCTGGAGTGGTGGGCGGGGGGCCCGGGAAGAAGGGACGTGCGTGCACAGGCCTGTCGGCTGGCAGAGGGAGGGCCTGGTACGTGGGGGAAACCGGAAGAGACAGAGTCCTGCAGGTGGAGGTGGAGGCCGCTGAGTGGGGACACCGGGGAGGAAGGGCCAGGGCCCCTGAGGGTGCTGGGCGGTTGGGCGATGCCACCGCAGTATCCGTAGATTCTGACCCAGGTGTGAGCCGGAGGGGGTCGGGTGTCAGCCAGGACGGTGCCAGAGACACGAGTGGCTGGGACCAGGGAGTAGAACCTGTAGAAGGGGAGAAGGTCGTAGGACCAGGGGCGCTTCATAGTGAGGATACCGCCGTGCTCTGTGGTTGGTCAGAAGTGCTGTGAAGCAGAGGGAGCATCCCGGGGAGGCTGTGACCTGGGGACTCTGCCGTGTGGTGCCCTGAGCCGAGGTGCCCCGGCAAGGTAGGGTGGCGGGCGTGACAGGTGGGGCCCGCAGCGTCTGCGGGACGGCCGTGTGCAGGAGTGCGGTGGCCACTGTGTGTGTGGGCGTGACGCTCAGGAGAAAGGTGAGCCCGGACAGTTGGCACTAGGATTCCGTGGCTTGGCAGAAGGTGGGGTTTTGAGGGGTATGTGGAGGAAGGAGAAAGGTCTAGAATGGACACCCACCTCGAAGAGATGGTGGGGACAGGGCCCCGCACAGAGAGAGCTGGGGAGGCGCGAGTGCCCAGGAAGGCGGAGGCCCTGGGGGTGAGGCCATGGATGCCGCAGCAGGCGAGGGGTCGCAGCAGTATCATGGGAAGGGTCACCTGAGAAGAGGCCTGAAGCCCCTGTGGCCTTGGCAGGAATGGAGACGAGGTGGGGCGGAGGCCGGGCTGCGAGGGCAGAGGTGAGAGAGGGCCGGGCAGCGGGCACCTTGTAGGCCTGGGCGCTGCCTGTGCACGAGAGGCGGGAGGTGCCTGGGGCTCTCCGGGCACTTATCATGAGAGACCCACGTGGGCTCACCTGCGGAGGGAAGAGGAACCAGCTGGGGTGAGGACTGGGTCTCCTGGAGGGAGAAGGGGAGACCGAGGGGGCCTCTTGCTGAGCCCAGGGGCAGGATTCGGTCCCTTGGAGGCAGGCACCCCGCCTCTTCTGCCTGGACAGATGGACTCCTGAGGCTCTGCTCTTTCTCCTGGCGGCTTTTGTGTTTCTCTGAAGTAGGAGGTGAGATGGGTGAGGCGGGGTGGGGGGGGGGGGGGGTCCCAGGCTTGAGGAGAAATAGCCCCGGGGGAAGGCGGAGAGTGAACAGGGATAGGCACCAGGTGCGCATGCTGGTCCCTTTCTCCTTGTTCCCTCTGTCCTTTGTTACTTAATCCGGGGCTGAAGGCCAGTGGGTGGTACATCTCTGTTCTTTCCAAACACCACGAACCATAAGATACACTCCGTAGGATCTCGGTCTGTTAGGCAGAATTCTGCCCTGGACAGCATTTTGGATCCCGGTGGGTGTGCGCCCCTCTCCGTGGGCGTTGCTGTGACCTCGGGTTGTGGGGGGCAGCCCTGGGGAGCCCCAGCCCCGCTCTGGCGCTCAGCCTGCCTGGTTAACGCAGCCCCAGGGCGGTAAGTGGAAGGTGACCATGAAGACCTGTCTTACTTGTCACTGTCTATGTCGTCCTCCTCGCGAAATGGAATTTATCAAGTTGCTGCCGGCAGGGTTTGCTTTGTTGGTGGAGGATAAAATGCAGGAAGCTCGTGCGTTTCTCCCCTCGGGACGCCACAAAGTAAACCAGACACCTTAGGGCCCTAGCAGTCAGCCTGTGCAAACGCCTGTTTATGACGCCTCTCGGTGAATATTTTGTTTTTAGTTTTTCAAAGCGGCACTGAGGTAGTTGAGGCAGAACTCTTGAGACCAGAATGAAATTGTTTCTGTTTGATGCTCTTTTCAAAAGTTGAATTCCAGAGGAGCTGGTTGGGATCCCTTGATGCGGCTGGTGGTGAAGGACAGGGTTCACACCGAGAAGACAAGCCTCGGAGATTCTCTAGTGCACTGCCTTCCGGTCCTGTCTCATCTGGACCGTGGAGTGCGGAGAGGAGTGCTGACAGTTGAGTGTGCTGGCTTCACGCTCACCGTGGACTTGCACGGCCTCACTCCAGATCCCAGCGGTGTGAATCTGGACACGTGACTTCCCTGGATGCCTCTACTTTCTCGTCTGTGAAAGGGGATAACAGATCTTGCCCACACGTCGTCCTGAGGATGTACTGTGTCAGTAGAGTTGAGCACTTACGTGAGTCTCAGGCACGTACAGAATATTCCCAGGCTACAGATTAAGAAACTCGAACTCATTTGAAGTGACTGGAATCCGACCACTTACCTCTTAGGGTAGCAGTGTTGAGATTCAGGAACATTCTCTCAGGTGTTTCTCATGCCTGTCTGTCCAGGTAATATGCTTTTATTCGTTTTGAAAAGTAAGGTACGGTTTGCATACAGTTGTATAGTAGACTGGATCAACCCCATCCCCCAGTGTAGACTAGCCCTGCCCCCCCTTTCCACCCACTGAGGTGTTCTCCATCCCTCTAGGTGTGCCTTTTCTGGACTGTTTTAAAAGTGGAATCAAGTGCTGCGTAGCCTTTTGGTTTTCCTTCTCAGAGTGCATTTGAGATGCATCCATGTCGTGTGTATCAGGGGCTCGACTTCTCTCTTTTATTACCCAGTGGTGTTCCATTGCATGGATTCACCTGTTGAGGGAGGGCACTGTGAGTTGTTTCTAGCTCTTGATGCTTACCTATAAAGCTACTGTAAACATTCCCGTGCAGGGTTTTGTGTGAGCGTGAAGTTTCATTTCTTGGGGTCAGGACTCGAGTACAGTTGCTGGGTTGGACAGAGAGTGCGTGTCTGACCTCGTGAGAACCTGCCACGTGCTTTTCCACAGTTGCTGACCTGGTTTTGCACGTAGCCCAGCAGCATATGCAATGGCACTTGGTATTGTCAGGCGTGTGTGTGCGCGCGCGTGTGTGTGTGTGTGTGTGTGTGTCTGTGTGTGCGTGTGTGTGTGCGCGTGCGTGTGTGTGTGTGTGTGTGTGTCTGTGTGTGTGTGTTTCAGCGATTCTAGTAGGTGGTAATGATATTTCACTGTGGTTTTAATTTGCATTTCCCTGGTGACTGGTGATGTTGAGCATCTTTTCAAGTGCTTTTGTGCCATCCATATAGCATCTTTGGAAAAGTGTCTTTTCAAATCTTTGGCCTATTTGGGGGGTAGACTTTTTTTTCATGATTGAGTTTTAAGTGTTCTTTGTTTGTGCTGGATTCGGATCCTGATCAGATATGCGATCCACAATTAGTTTCTCCCGGAGTGTGACTCATCTTTCATTATCTTAGCATTGCGTTTTACAGAGCAGAAGTTTTTATTTTGGTGAACTTTAGTTTTTCTTTTTCTTTTCTTTGGCTTTCATTTTTTTTAATGTTCTTGAGAGAGAGGAGTGCGAGTGGGGGAGGGGCTGAGAGAGAGGGAGACACAGAATCCGAAACAGGCTCCAGGCTCTGAGCTGTCAGCACAGATGTGGGGCTTGAACCCACGAACTGTGAGATCATGACCTGAGCTGAAGTTGGACGCTTAACCGATTGAGCCACCCAGGTGCCCCGCTTTTTCGTTCATAGATTGTGCTTTTGGTGTCCTTTCTAAGTGCCTTCTAGACGTTGTGTAGTTTTAAGTTTTATGTTTGAGATTTATGATACATTTAAAGTTCATTTTTGTATAGGGTGTGAGGTGTGGGATGAGTTTCATTTGGTGCTGAGGGGGAGGTGCTTGTGTTCTTTGTTGCACATCGGCTGACCATATATATTCAGTGTAGTATGTTAAAGTGGGCTTTTGCTGTTAAAGACCAAAATTCAACTGAGTAAATTTGAAGAGCTAATTGGCTTTATTCTGCAATTTGTGAATCGGGCAGCAACCCATCTAGCAAGTAGAAAGGAGCCCTGAAGAGCTGTACAAAATGAGACTTTTATAGGCAAAAGGAAAGAGCAGCCTTCCTCGATCTTTCTCTGAGGGATGGAAAGGGTCTAACAGGTGGATAGCCTCTATTGTGCTGACCAGGAAATTTCAGATTGACTAGTTTAAGATTATATTCCTGGGAGAGGCCAAAACTGCAGTTAGTTTAGGTATGAATTCTTGGTGCTGACATGGGGCTTACTTAGCACAAGTGACTCCATTTTGACTTTATTTTTTTTTTTAAACACTACCTTTTTGCTTTCGGAAAATAATGCTAACAATTGTTTGTGCCTTAAGTGTAGTATTTCCCAGTGTTTAAAGTGTTACCCTCTTCTCTTTTCATTTTATTTTGAACTTTAATGCCACCTCAGGATGTACTTGGCATGCCTATTATTTCCCCCATTTCATTCTGGGAGGTGGAGCCCAGCCCGGTACAAGGAGTTACATAGAGTCACAGAGAGAGGTGGGGCAACCACGGTCAGACTGAAAATCCAAGAACTTTTCCCGTCAGGTCACAGCTGAGGGGGCTAAGGCTCTGGCTTCCCACTGAACTGAATTGTACTTCTCTCTTCAGCTCTAGCTGTGTGATTGGGGGCAAAGTAATTGACATCTCCACTGGCAGTTTGCTTGCTGTCCAACACAGCCAGCTCCCTGTCGGAGCTCCGGTGGAATTAAGGATAAAATATACAAAGGTTCTAGCACAGCACATAGCATGTGGTAGCGTCTGTCACGATTACTATCACTCTGGTTTTTGAGAGCGTGGCTTTTCCAGAAGATAAAAAATATGAATACAAGAGATAAGGTTACTGAAGGAAAAGAAATAAAGATTCCTAATTAAGGGATACGCAGATATACAGAAAACAGTTTTGGAACGGAACAAAGGCAATCATTTTAAATGTTGAATATGATGGATTTGCAGTGATTTGAATGATAGAGCATTCTTCTGGGGGACACGCGTCTTCATTTGCCATAGCTTCGTGAGGGTGAAGGAGGAAATCGTGCAAAAGCTGCACACGGTATAGGCGTTTTGTCGGCAGGCAATAAATGTTGGCCTCTGTTAAATTATTATGTGCCAAGATACCCATGTGACAGATCACCACTGTTGGTGGATTAGACGTGTTTGCTCTGTTTTTGTTGTGTTCGACCATCTCCTCTCTTCACCTAGAAAGTGATCTTTCTCCTCTTGGGATGTCTGTGGTTCTTCAGAGTAATTACAGATTCGTATTAACCTTTGCCAAACTCCGCAAGGCTCAGCAGTCTTTGCTCTTGGTTTGCAGGGGGCAGCGTTGAAATACTTGCCAACCATTGTCAACGATGTGAAATTGGTGTTCGATCCCAAAGAGCTCAGGTAAGGAAGCACCCAAGGTGCGGTCTTCCCGCGTCCTTCATCTTGCCCCCCTTTCTGTGCATTGAAGTTATGGGAGGCTCGAGGTTCAGTCTCATGTTGCCAGAGGTCAGTGCCCTGGATCATTCTAGAACAGATGCTGGTCATGATGTCTGTGACACTTCCCTAATTATGACTTTACATGGAAAAGACATCATCCATCACCCCACAGAGTATTTTGTTTAGAAGATTGTTTGCAGCCCAATGGGTAGATCATACAGATTTGGCTTTTTCTATTCTTTTGAATTTGAATTTCACTGTGGTGGTTGGGCTTTGGCTGTGTTTTCAGCCCCTAAAATACCTGACACAGGAGGTTTTCTGTTCGCTGCCCCACCCTGCCCAACACACTCGGCTTCTTTGTGAGCTCTTAACTGAGGGCTGGGTGTCCTCACCTAAGATAATATCAACCAAATCAAACCGAACCTCAAGGAAGCTGGTTGTTGGGCTTTCAGACCAAGGAGTGAGGCTGGGACCTAATCCTTCCTTTTTCCACCTGTGTTTCCTGCCCAATCCTACGTGTGCCTGCGTTCTACAAGACTGTTGTGAGCCACTGGGACACGCAGCCTTTTTAACCCCAGACATCTAAAGCACAGCCCTTGTCTGCTTTTGATTTCGGTTTTGATGTAACATTTGACACTGTAAACTACCTGCAGGGGATTGGCATCGTTTTTAGCAGCCCCGAATGCCCCTCTAAACGTGAGTCAAGGTCCGTGTGTCCCCTGAGTGGTTACACTGAGTAAAAAATGGTCACCCTTTCCGTTCTTTATATCCACGGTAGGTTACTCATGCCCGGGCAGTGAGGGGCCGGGGTCTTTCCGGGAGGCCTCCTCCACAAATCACCAGGTTTCTGGTGTGCCTAGGATTCAGCGTCCTGCACGGACACCTTTATTTCCTGCTCCCACACACTGAAAACACTGCTCACAGCTTAGCATCTTCCCTAAACGAGAAAAGGAGTGAAGGGGCCCACTGGCAGCACGTCTGCCCTGGGTCTTTGGATCGTCCTGTCCCTGCAGCACAGACGGTATCAGCAGCCCCTGGGGACTTGTTAGAAAAATGATGACTCTTGGGGTCCTTCCCAGATCTTCTGAGTTAGAAATGTGGGGTGGGCCCCAGACATTCGGTTTTAACGAATCTTCCGGGTGCTTCTGGTGAAGATTCTTAGAGCTTCAGATCTAGGGAACAGAGGCAGTGAGGGAGGCTGCGGCTGGATGGGCCATGGCCACGCTCTCAGCTTGTCCTCACGGGGGACGGGGATCAGACCCTAACCCATCAGCAGGGCAGCGTTCACGGTGGGTGCTTGCACCGGTGCTTGGAGATCCAAGGAAGAACCCCCTCTCCAGGGCCAGTCCAGTCTGTTCGTGGTCACTTGGCTCTTTACACATGCCTCTGTGCCTCTTCGACACCGAATCTACAGACTTCTTAAAAAAGAAAAAAAATGACCTTGTAAATCATGTGCGTATTTTTTCCTATTTAGAAAATTGATTCATGTTTCGATGAAACAGAAGAGATCACAGAGAAGAATGAGTGAAACTTAATTCTACTACCTAAAAATAACTAGAAGGATCTGGATTTTCACACATGCACATATATACACATACATAAGTACACATGTATTCCCTTAAAAAATTCAACACAGGTGGGGCTCCTGGGTGGCTCAGTTTGTTAAGCGTCCGACTCTTGATTTTGGCTCAAGTCATGATCTCATGGTTCATGAGATCGAGCCGTGTCGGGCTCCGTGCTTTCAGCTTGGGGTTCTCTCTCTCTCCTCTCTCTCTCTGCCCCTCCTCTGCGTGTTCTCTCTCTCTCTCTCTCTCAAAATAAATCAATAAACATTAGCAAAAAAAAAATGAACAGTTATATTCTTTATCTTACAGTCAGCTTCTGTGCGTAACATCTTGTTTTCTCATATCGTGCGATAGTCTTCTGCAACATACTTTTTTACAACCTCCACGGTGTTGTATCCTATGCTCCCCCGTCATTTACTGAGGTAGCAACCGTAGGTACTGACGTCGATTATGTGCTTTCTCCACACAGAAGAGGCTTTACACGAAGTCTTCCCATGCGTTGTTCGTTAATCTTGGGTTCTGTTATTCGCCCACTTTCATGCTAAGTAACTTGTCCATGATAACTTAGCTGGTCGGTGGCAGTACTTTGAGACCAACCTGGGGTTTTAATTACAAAGAACATGCCACTGTGCTATACCGAGGGGTAGTGGATTCTGTTCAGTTTTTATTATTATACAACACACTAGGACAAGTTTTTTGGTAGGTTAATTGTAGTACCTTGTCCTTATTTAGGTCAGTAGGATAACCAGTGAAATGGATTTACCAGGTTTTACATTTTCTCTCTTTTTTTTTCTGTTTCTTTTTTGCATTTTCTTAAAAGATTTTAAACAAATAGTATCCAGTTGTCCTCGAAGAGTCCAAGCAACCGTCTACCAAAGCATGTTGGTGTCTGTCTTCCCAAACTTTGCCAGTACTTGGAATTATTCCTTTACAGAACCTTGCTGATATGACTGGTGAACGGCATTTCTTTGTTACTGACAAGAACCCTCCTTCTAAGACTTCTTCATAGTTTTATTGACTATTTGTAAAACTAAATTTAAAAAAAAAATGTTAATTTATTTATTTTGAGAGCGAGCAAGAAAGCATGTGTATGCACAATTCAGGGAGGGGCGGAGAGAGAAGAGAGAGAGAATCTCAAGCAGGCTGTGCACTTTTAGCCCGCAGAGCCAGTGTGGGGCTCAATCCCGTGAACCGTGAGATCGTGACTTGAGCTGAAATCAAGAGTCAGATGCTTAACTGACTGAGCCACCCAGGTGCCCCTGTAAAAGTAAATTTTTAGAAGAATATCTCTAGTGAGATATAATACCTGTACTATAAAGTTCGCCAGGTTCAGAGTGTTTAATTAAATGGTGTTCAGTGTCTTTACAGAGTTGTGTGACCATCATCATAGTGCAATTTTAGAAGTTTGATCACCCCTGTAAGCTCCTTGGTGCTCATTAACAGTCGTTTTGTGTCCCCACCCCAGCCCTAGGCAACCATGAATCTCCTTTCTGTGTCTATAGGTTGGCCTTTTCCAGGCATTTTATATGGAGGAGATTATACAATATGTGGCCTTTTGTGTCTGGCTCCTTTTACTTGGTATAATGTTTTCAAGGTTTATCAATACTGTAGCATGGGTCAGAGTTTCATTCCTTGTTATGGATGACTTTTATGGCTATCTTATATGTTGTTTATCCCCTCAGCAGGTGATGGGCATTTGGGTTTTTCCCCTATTAGAGTATTAGGGATAGTGTTGCTATGATTCACGTACAAGGTTTTGTGTTGGATATATATATATACATATATATGTATATATATATATTCATTTATCTTGGGTATATATCTGGGAGTAGAAATGCTGGATCATATGGTAACTGTGTTTAACATTTTCAGGAAATGCCAGGCAGTTTTTCAAAGTGGCTGTACTGATTTACATTCCCACCAGCATGATATGGGGGCTCCCATTTCTTCATATCCTGGCCAACACTTTTTGTTGTCTTTCCTTGGGATTCTAGCCATTTGAGTGGATATGAAGCGAAAAACAACATTTTAAAGCATCATTTTGTTGGATGAGATTTTGGCCCATATTGTAGAATGGGCATTATCCAATATTCTAGTAGAGCTTAATGACCATTTAATGACCCTGCATCTAGGTACTGTCTTGAACACAGTGGATCATTTTGCTGTGTATCCCTAAACTCTTTCACTTGTGTTTTTCATTATAGCAAAATGTTTACTGATTTCATCCTAAATGTTCCCATGGGTTTGCTGACCATTCAGAAGCTGTACTGCTTGATTGAAATCATTCACAGTGACCTCTTCACACAGCATGGTGAGTAGAAGCCGGAGAATCATTAAATTGTCACATTATTCATTGTCTGTAGACCTTGTCCCTTCTGAATTCTCTCCTCCATGCCAAAAGGAGTGGAGGTTGCAACCAATTAAAACAGCTCCATTACAAGACAGGAAGATTTAGCCCGTACAAGAGAACGGTAATTGACATACAGCGTAGGTGATAGATCATTGAGAGATGAAGGGAAAACCTTGTAGTTTGTAATTTAGGTCTACACCAAAGCCCTAAGATAATCAGCATACATTGTAGCCTTTAAGACATGTGATCGTCTATCCTGGGGAGGCAATCACCTACTTCCATTCAGATGATTGCAAAGAAAAATGTCAAGTTTTCTTTAAATTTAGAAATAATGGTTCTGTCTTCTCCTGAACTTTGCTTTCTTTGATAGGGTTTCTTTAAACCCTGCTCAAAGTAATAAGAATTTTAATGATTCCTCAACTCATTTATCCTGAGGAACACCTTATATTTCCTCATGTTATCTCCCTACCCTTTTTATTAATCATTTTCTTTCTATTTGGACAGATTGAATTAATATTTTACACTTGTCAAGCAGTTTTATTGAAGGCCTAAAACCTTTGCCTAATTCCGCAACCTTCCTCATTTATTGGAGGCAAGTGTACAGACTGTTGAGTGACATTCTGACTGAGAGGCACGGATTTACACTATTCTATTTGTGTCCAGACGTTTGGCTGGTCCGTTTATTTTGTTGTCGTCATGTGTGGGGTTTCAGGGACGCAGGGTTTCAGGGTGCAGTCCTGGCCTGGGGTCTCCTCTTGAGCTATTGGCTGCACTGGAACTCAGTGCGTGTCCAGATTAGTCCTTCGTACCTTCTGGACTACTGGACCCTATGCTTTCCTGCTGGTTTTAACCTCATTTCTGGATTGAACTTTATAAAGGCACCGGAGTCTACATTTACAGTGAAGACTTATGTTGAGAGAAAATGTTCAGACTTCATTTGAGATCAAGTGTTCTTTGTGAAAGAAAACACCAAACCAACGAATGGGTGGGTTTCTGCAGCCTTCCACATGTCTCTCTGTGGGCCACACGCCCGTTTCTCACTTGGGCAAGTGAAAATCAGGTCTGTCGCCCTTGTTTGGGATTCAAAGCACATGAATCTCCTTTATTTAGACACTCATCTCGACTGTCCATTCTTCAGGGTCTCACTGGAGGGCTGGGTCTTGAATTATTCACATCCTCCAGGTGTCTTCTAAAGCTTGGTGAAATATGGCCTTCAAGGAAGGCTTGAGGGTGGGGGTGATGGGTGGGGACGCCTGCTTTGTTTTCCTTCCACACTGACTACACTTTACACCCAGAAGTTTTCTATTTGGATCATATTAGGGAGGTTACTGACGTCCCTTCTCCTGACCAACCAGCCTGAAGACAGACAGACAGACACACACACACACACACACACGCACACACACACACTGCCGCCATCACCACCACTGAGGTAAACCAGTTCACTGAATTACCAATTAACGTTAGTAACAATCGTCAACAATTGATTGTACTTGACTTCTGTTGACTGTTGATACAGGGAAGACTTTCTTCCCTCTAATTCGTAATTTCTATCACAGAACTTTTTCTGCATATCCCTTGGCTCTCTTTGGATAAGGACCTGAAACATAAATGGTTCAATCAAAAACCTTTAAAATGGGAATTCTTTTAAGAATACATTTCAAGGGGGGCGCCTGGGTGGCTCAGTCGGTTAAGCGGCCGACTTCGGCTCAGGTCATGATCTCACAGTCCGTGAGTTTGAGCCCCGCGTCGGGCTCTGTGCTGACAGCTCAGAGCCTGGAGCCTGTTTCAGATTCTGTGTCTCCCTCTCTCTGACCCTCCCCCGTTCATGCTCTGTCTCTCTCTGTCTCAAAAATAAATAAACGTTAAAATTTTTTTTTTTTAAAAAAAGAATACATTTCAAGGGAATGTTTTCTTCTATTGGAACTTAGCTAGTAGAAAGCTTGAAGGGGCTCTTCTTTATTTTTGGTAATTGTGTCAGCCTAGGTGTTTGGTAATTGTGTTTCTCTTCTTTACTGTGCCCTGTTTCTGTTTTCACTCTTGTTCCGTAAGTCTTTTATCACAGACTGCCTCAAGTCCTGTTTTGGAAGCCTTTGCAGCATGCAATTAATTATTAACCTAGAATCTTTTTAAGTACAAAGTTAGGAACTTAATTTTCGTAGCAGGTTGCACCCGACATAGAAAATGAGGTTGAGCGAAACGTGCGAATCTGGAATTGTCGTGCGCCACATGAGCCACAGTTAAGCCGAAGCCTCGTGCCTTAGAAGTGGCTGCCCAGCTCCCCAGTCCGTAGACCTTGTTTAAGCCACCATTGGCAATCCAAACACCCTCCCTGATGCTCGTGGGCTGTCCCCAAAGTGTTTCAGAATGTGTCGTCCAATGTGAAAAAGGCCCTTCTTGGGGGAGCCTGGGTGGCTTAGTCTGTTAAGCATCTGACTTCAGCTCAGGTGGTGATCTCACAGTCCATGATTTCAAGCCCCGCGTCAAGGCTCTGTGCTGACGGCTCAGAGCCTGGAGCCTTCTTCTCATTCTGTGTCTCCCTCTCTCTCTGCCCCTTCCCTGCTTGTTCTCTCTGTCTCTCTCTCTCTCAAAAAGGCATAAATAAACATTGACAAAAAAGAAAAAAAAAGAGGGCTCGCTTACAGGCTTTGAGTGTTAAGAATCTTTCTGAAAGATTCTTCGCCAAGATCACCTGGATTTTCCTCATCTGCAAGCTCCCAGCTTCTTCAGAGCAGACCTGTAGCCGCCTTACATCCTCGTCAGGAAAGACTTACGGGTGGAAGTCTTCCGGTTGGTCTGTTCTTACAAAGATGGCATTACTTTTGCAAGATACTGTGTGCCACGTTTGGCATAAACAGTTAAAGCCAAAGTATTTTTTGATGAGATATGATGGCCCTGATTTTCCTGCTTTGTTCCGCTTCTTGTTAATTTGTAACAATGGTCTTTGTCTGTGTGGGCTTCCTGGTCCCAGTGGAACCGGCCAGACCAACTTCCCACGGGTCCAGAGTTCTAGAACTGGGTGTAACTAGAGTTAGCCGGACAGGTCCCTGGGTGTGCTAGCCCTTTGGAAACATTCTGTTGGGGATGTGGTCAGAGTGCACCGCTGTGTGGCTCCACCAGGTTTCCCGGTGGGGGCTCCACGGCGTGTGTTTGCTCACCAGCGTGTGTGTTGACTCCGTTGCTTTGCTCTGAAACACCGCTTTCCTCCTCCCCCCGATAGCACATACGTTCCATGGTTGTAAGAGTCCCCCTTCGTTGGGAGCGACCAGCTGATCCACGTACAGCAAGGCCCGCAGTGAATACTGCCACTAGAATTGCTTCTCTGCACAGAGGCCTTCCTGGGCCACGTGTGGGTCCCGGGAGACGGAGGCTCACGGTGCCCCGTTGTTTCAGTCTTGCCTCCCCAGCTGCTGCTTCTCTATCCTGTAAAGGACACGGAGACTGAGGACACACCCAGCTGAGTCTGCTAGACTCTAGCAGGAGATGTGTCTTTTGGCAAAGAGGGTTGTTTGGCCCCAGCCGGTGTGGACGCAGCAGCTGCCGTCACGGCCACTGCCCACTCCCAGGTGCCCCGGCTGCAGTGCTCCCTCTGGGTCGGGGCCTCGCGGCTCCTGCTGTTTCTGCAGCTACCACCCTGGTGGAAGGAAATGGGAGGTCTTCACAGAGCTGGCCCTCCCACCGCCCGTTTCCCGTTGCTTCGTGGCTCGTTGGCAGAATCCGGGACATAGTCTGCATTACAGTCGTAAGAGTGGCTGTGGATTTGTTCTGACTTCTGTACGGGGGAGACACTGCTCACCATGTCGAGATCTCCCCCAAGTATAAGAAGGCTCTTCAGGAGCTGTAGTCCACACTACATGTGTCCACACCGAAGGCCATGGCGGGGGTCTGCCACACGGTCGGCTGAGAAAGCCAGTGCTGCACCAGGCCCTCTGGAGACTCGACTCCTCCCAGCGCACGGCTGCACGTCAACACCATCGGCCTTTACTCTGAGTGCACGGCTCTCTCCTTTAACTTTGATTTGCAAAACCACGAATGATGGTTTGCATCATTTCTCCTACAAACGCTTTTACTTCCTCATTGATAACGAACTGTGGATTTCTGAAGGCCTGTCTGTGATGAGGGTGGGCGGTCTGCAAGAGGGCTCAGTGTGTGGGCTTTCTGATGAGACCGCTCGGGTTCAAATCCTGCCTCTCCTGCCTGCTAACTCAGGGACTTTCGAGAAGTCACGTGGCTTCAGCTTCCTCCCCTGCTTCGCTCTTGTTGCCTAAATCATACCCTCTGAAGATGAAAGTGTGCATGGTGCTGAGTTGACCTCTCACATTTAAGGCACAACCGACGTTAGCCGTGTCTCTCGTGTTTGTGGAGGGTTCAGTCGAAAAATGGCAGATAAGTCCTGCCCTCATGGGGGAGGGTAATCATCATGTCAAATATGAGCCAAGAGTCAGTAGAGCTGGACCAACAAAAAATCTAGAGGGACTACAGAGAGCTTGCTCTGAGAGGTGCTCCAACGCCCCTGCATGGAACACCCCCAGCCGCTCTCCTCCAGGCCTGCTTCTGCCACTCTCCACCGTGGGAAATCAGTGCCCATTTTTCTTCTTGGCTTTTTTGTTATCTGTGGTCTTTCCCTAGAGTGAGAGCTCCCCGAGCATGGCCTGCTTGTTCATGCTGTTACTGCCCAATCGCCGGCTCCTAGGACAGTGCCTGGCCCCTAGGACAGTGCCTGGCCCCGGGCGCACCTGCAGTGCGTATTTATTGCCTGAACAGAAACGGACATGAATATCCCAATCGTGCGCTTCTTTTCTCAGGGAGCAGCACAGAGAAGGAAGCATGACCAGCTGCATACATTTGCAATTCACTCGGTGTAGGGGGAGGAGAGGTTTTGTGTTTGCTCGGGGAAGCTGGCTGTCTCTGCTAGCCTTGGCTCTGCATGGATTGATCATGGAGCAGGAAGGAGTTGTCTTGAGGATGAGTAACATCGGGAGACATGGGAAGACTCGTGAGTGACTGAAGATGTAGAGGGTCATCTGTGAGCAGTTTTGTAAAATGAAGATCATCTGTTTTGCTTCTGATTTAGCACTTCCTCGGTTCTGTGGAAATGGGAGGTGGGGGAAGGGACACCTCAACTCTGCTTCTGGATTCAAGATAGCTTTTTGTTCGCGTTATAGAAATGCTTAGTCCTGTAGAAGCACGGAGAGAAGAGGGTCACAAACGCCTGTGTGCACTCCTCACTGGGCTTCCAAAGGTCTCAAGTCCCGTTCAGTCTTGTTTTTGTCTCTGTGCTCCTCCCCCACATATTCTGAGGCAAATCCCGGCCACCATAGCATGTCATTAGGATGTCTTTTTCAAAAGCATGGTGGTATTCAGAGAGCAAATGACTTTGTTTCGGGAAAGGCAGGGTGTGCAGACGGGCTGGTTCCCGGGCCGGTGTCTCAACTCCACCTTGGATGTCCCCACTCCTGCTCCCGCGTGGAGGCGAAGGGCGTCGGACTCCTCAGCATGCTGTGCACGGGAGTCAATGAATGGGCAGTAATGGCTTCCAAGCGTTGTCTCGCGATGTGACTTGACTACTTGAAAGCTGGTTAAATAGATTATGTGCTTCACAAAAAGATGACTCTTGCATATAATCTGTGGTGTGGAGTGAGCAGATTTTCAAAGCAAGATACAAAGAGACGGAAAGGTCAGAGCTTCATAATTTGTGCATTTGTAGCTTTGTTCCCCTGTGATTACATTGTTGCCCACATATCTGACAAAAGCTGTGAAAATTAAAGCTTCAATCCTATTATAGAAATGAAAAGTTTCGATGTAATTAAATTAAAATAAACACTAAGACACCAAGGTTTGGGATTTCTGCTCACAAAAATGTTTTACATTAATGTTAAAGCAGTGAGGAAAAAAGGAATCAACCAGATAGCATTAACTTTCAAATTAGTCAAGAGCATTGGACGTATTTGCAAGGTGCCTTTGTGTTAAGGTGAGGGAGCTTCTGAATGCATGCCCTTACCCACATGGGTTCCTCTCCACCGTGGATCTGAGCCAGAGACCTTTGGGAAAGTTCATTCCAATTATCACCACATCATTTTCTTCATCTTTCAGGAGCTAGCCCTTCCATATTCCCATATTGAAAGCGACCAAACCAATGGAGAGATTTTCTTTAGAGTTTACTGTGAATTTACCATTGTGTCTTAAATTCGTTTTTAGAGGGTAGTGCAAGATTGGAAGAGTAAAGATTTAAAGATTTAGTGGAAAGATAATCCCCTTATGGTCTTGAGAGTAGTTTAATACTCTTGCTGGATTATGTTGTTTTGAGCTCTCTATTCACTGGCACCCCTCTGTTTGTTTTTCATTTTGGGGTTTGTTTTTTCCCCCTGATGGTTGGAATCTGGTAGTGAGTAGGAATGGGAAACGTGCCAGTCCCTTATTTTCTGGCCATTCCCATGGCTGTTTCTTTCAATATAGTGAACAGGCTCCTTTTAGACAGTGTTCATCAGCCTCATAAAACTTCATTTGTGTTTCATTTTTGAACAATACAGCGCTTCTTCAAAATGTAGGCCTAAAGAACTTAAATTATCTTCCTCATTCTTATTTTCAAGGTGAATGATTCTTCCAGTTATCAAGCAGAGTGAAACTCTCCTTTTTAATAGTAGAAACATTAGTTACAGCAGCCCTTTGAAATCTGAGGGCAAAGGCTCAGATACCTGTTGGGACCAGCTATTAGGAAATATTGAAGTCAGATTTCTAGACTATTTTTGTTGTGATTAATCCCAGTTATAAAATTCATATTTCTTAAAACCACTCTATTAATCAATTTCTTTTGCCTTAACTTGTAGAAAGAATAGCTGTGTGTTTGATATAGATTTATAATAAAATATACCTTCTTAATGCTTTTGATCCATAAACAAAAAATCTCTTGAGCTTCTCCACGTGGAAAATGGAGAGATATTTCTCTTTATTGAAGGGATCTTAAACCCAGAGCTACTCTATAGTAGTTTTGTTAACTTGAGGGATATTGTACAGAAAGAAAAATTGGGGTTGCGGCTATCATGTACCATAGTCACATAACGTACCACGCATAGAGCAGTCCAGAATACTTAACTAGGTAGTTGTGCTGCCTGACTTCTAAGGAATGTTACTGGCTTTGAACCCCAAAGACTGGTTTTTGAAATAATAGTGGAATGTGAAATCATTTTCTCCTCTTCTGTTTTTGAGAATATTTTAATCTTTATCTGTAAAGATTTGTAAAGATCTGTAAAAATCTGTACAGATTTGTAAAAATCTGTAAAGATTGTACATTTTTCATATCTCATTCTATATATCACTGTGTATCATTCATTATATGAGCATTTGAAAAGACTGTTTGTTAAAACAGCACAACCTAGGAGGGTCAACTCAATTTCTTAATTATAATTTGCTGAACACCTACCATGTGCTCAGCACTGTTGGATAGCAAGTTTGATTCCTCTGAGAGGCTTCAGAGCCATCAGCTTAAAAATGTATAATTGGAAAAGAGTAATTCTCCTAATTTACAGATAAGGAAGGGCCCAGGAGTTAAACCACAAATCCTAATCTGTAAGCAAAGTCCCAGTCAGGGAGCTGTCCACCACTCTGGTGCTGATTAAGGGGTTGTCTTATTAAAAATCCATCACCCACTCAAACTATTTCACACCCATTATATGAGTAATACGTTCTGAATACCGAATTTACTTCAGATGCCATATGGAACAAGACAAAACACAAATACATGAATAGATGAACACATAAATAAATGTAAACTACGCATAAACAAACAAGTAGAAACGCAGTACCGTGCTTGTGGAATTTTCATACTTTTTTCTTCTTTTTCGCGGTAGGGACTCTTATCTGTGATCAGATTGGTGGTGCCAACAGTTCCTCATGGTGTAGTTGGTCCAACCTTTATCACAGTTGATTCTCTGTCCTGCACCCACCCTCTGAGTGGGCTCCTTTCCCTGTTGTTTGACGTTGGGAACAAGGAGAGCAATCTTAGAAGAGGCTGCCTTGATTGTCCGATATCTAGTAATGCTCACAGAAGGCACCACGATGGCATGCCTCTGAGTCTCTGCAGTTCATGGTTCCTTCCAAGCCCTATGAGATTAGCTCTGTGCCTGTGTGATATGGTACCTACAGCAACTTGTCTGTAACAGTTGGAGGAGTCCAGGTCAGCCTGTCCACTCCCAGGTTTTCCTTTAAGACCCCATTTTATTTTTGTTGCATAAACCCTTCCCTGAGTACATAGACTATCCTTGAGGATGGAGTGGATCAGACCTTACGGTTCCGACACTATGACTGGTACTTCCAACGTAATCTTTTAACTTTTTCAGCTACTTGTAAATGGGAATCATTTGTGATTTTTCTCTGTTGGTGGTTCTTTCATTCCTTCTGAAAAATTATTTATTACTGCAATACTAATGAATGTTTAACCCCTATTATTAAACTTCTCAAAACTGAGGGATCTAAAATATCTGCTGCCCTATTCCTTCTTCCAAAAAGATGACTTTCTTTCTTTCTTCCTTCCTTTCTTTCTTGCTTTCTTGCTTTCTTTTCTTTTCTTTTCTCTTTTCCTTCCTTCCTTCCTTCCTTCCTTCCTTCCTTCCTTCCTTCCTTCCTTCCTTCCTATCTATCTATCTATCTGACAGAGTGACAAGAGAGCTTGCATGCATGCAATTGAACGGGGCTGGGGGGCAGAGGGAGAGAGAGACTCTTAAGCAGACCTCATGCCCAATGTGGAACCCAAAGCAGCTCAGTCTCATGACCATGAGATCATGACCTGAGCCAAAATCAAGATTTGGGCACTTAGCTGACTGAACCACCCAGGCACCCTTATGACACATTTTTTATTATGTCTAGTGATTTCATCCAGAAGACGTCTTTGATCAGCTTCTTTTCCCATTGCTATACAGTCTCTATGCTGCCACGTCCTCCTTCCAATTTTCAATAAATTAAATTCTTTTAATTCCTATGTCATCCTCTCAGTTAAGATTCTGTGACATTGGGCGGAAAGTTCACATGCAGATTATCTTATTTCTCATAGTTCCAGCCCTCAGGTGAGTGGTGCTGAGGAGCTTCTGACCAAAACACTGACAAAGAAACTACAGCTCAAAAAGGAAAAGTGACATACTTAGAGTTACTCCGTGTGAATGGATTCTCCTCATACTACCAATGTTTATGGCTTGCTGCCTTAAAATGATGCTTGGAAAAACGTAATCTGCACTTGACATGTAAAGATACCCGAGCCACACATGTTTACGTGCACATGCACATGTATGGATCATTTATTCTAAGGAGCTCTATCTCCGGGATCAGACACCTAATTCTGGCTCGGCTGCTTAGTGGTGCAATCCCCGCATGTCCCTTTACTCTGGCTCCTGGCACCCCATCTGTCAATCTGGACATAAGTAGATGGCTCCCGTGATCCCTTCTGTTGATGGCTCCATTTTCTGCATTTCTGTTGTTTGAAGACTTATATGGAGGGAGAAAGTCATTTGAACCAATTGGATCATGAGGGTACAGAGTTCTTAGAGAGTTGGAAAATAAGATGAGTGCCTGTAACAAATGAGTAACCAGCATCCCCCATTTATATAGCTCCTACTGTTTAATTCTCATTAAAAGTGTTAATCTGGATCTCAGTTCTATGTAACAGGCTCAAGGTTATTAAATGCACTTTATGGATCATTTGTTTAATGTGACCAAACTAAAAATTAAGCAGCACATTACTCAGTGTTCATAAAACGAATGTTTGAAATGGACAAATTCATTTTCGAATTTGCATCTTGCCTTAATGTAGAGCTGTAATGGGGTTATAGACGGATATTCTACTTGGACATTTATAAGCTGATGATGCCTTTTGAATACCTTTTATAAAGATTAATATTTTTTACTTTGTGCCCATTACCAGAGCATTAATCATCATGGCTTCAGCCTGCACAGCTGAGGACGAACAGATGTCGAATTATTGCTGTCTGTAATCATAGTGGATCACACTGGGAGAGGCGGGTGGAGCAGGGTGGCTGGGACCTCTGATCCCCACAGCTGATTTGTGTGAAGTCTGGGTCCACCGGGCTTGCCTGCCCCTTCCTGGCAGTCTGCGCTGGGCTGACTGCGTTCCCCTCTTACGGTGGGGAAGATCAGGGGAGCCGTGCCAGCTAGTTCTGGCCTCCCTGTGGGTCGTATCTCTGCCTCGACTCAGCCTAACAGGCAGTGGCAACCCTGCGGTCACATACACGTGAAGGCAGATCTGATAGGAGAAATCTGCTGTGGCCTCGATTCTCCTTCCGTTGACGAACACCAGTTCATTAAGATGAGAAATCACACAGGAGGTCTTTAACATCTGCCTCCTAGCATGCTCTGAGACCCTGCTGTCCAACACAGATAGAATGTGAGCCACATATGCAATTTATAACTTTCTAGAGGCCACATTAAAAAAAAAAGTACAACACAGTTGCTGAAATTAATTTTAATGATTTATCTAAAATACCATCTGAACATGACTTCAATCTAAATATTACTAATGACATAGTTTTTCATTCCTTTTTTCCACACTGGGTCTCTGAAATCCAGTGTGGTTTTTGACGCCTACAGCCCATCTCAATTTGGATGCTAGATTTTCATCACGGATCCTTAATCTGCATTTTTCACATTTAATAAAATTCACCACTGAGAAGTGAATTCACACACCCAGCTTGTTCCAGGTGTTCCATACCATTGTTTCCAATAAGCAAGTGTCATTTTTTTCATTTACATCTAAATTACTTAAAAATTAACTGAAATGGAAAATTCCATCTCTCAGTGCTACCAGCTGTATTTCAAGTGGTCACCAGCTCCCCTCTTGGATAGGGCAGCTCGAAGGCGTTAGTCTTTGTGTACTTTTTGTTGAAAAGACTTTGTATGATGATTTTATTTCTAGCACCTGTATTGGTAGCTGTCATTTATTAAATGTTCCTATTTGCTAAATGCACACATTATACCATATGATTCTCACCATGAACCTCACAGGTAAACAGCCCCATTTTGCAGATAAGAAAAATTAAGGCTTAGAGAGTTTTTTTTTTTTATTTTTAAAATGTTTACTTAGTTTTGAGAGTGTGAGAGAGAGGCAGATAGAGAGGGAGACACAGAGTCTAAAGCAGGCTCCAGGCTCTGAGCTGTCAGCACAGAGCTGGACACAGGGCTCGAACCTGCGAGCTGTGAGATCATGAGCTGAGCCGAGGTCAGATGCTTAACTGACTGAGCCACCCAAGCACTCCAAGGCTTAGAGAGTGTTAAGTAACTTGCCCAAGACCCAAAGCAGAGAGTGAGCAGGGTGGATTTTATTATTTCTTGATGTGTGTGGGGAAACTGGACCTTGAAGAGAGTCCGGTGTCCCAAAATTGAAGAGTGACCCTGGTCCCTAAGCTTCTAGTCAAATATTTATTGTAGCTGTTTTCCAAGTGATTAGTTGTGGGTAGTTTATTTAAAATGTGTTTTCTGTTAAAAATACAAGAGTTTATTTGTTTGTGGGGGGTTTGCCAGTTTCCCAGGCCATCTGCCTTGGACCTAATTGGACTGTTGGCATGAATCATGGGACAGAAATGGCACTTAGTTCAGGGGGAAGGGTATTCAGGACACTAAGTTGGGACATTCAGAATATGACAGGAGATCCCTGTTTCTCAGCTGCCAGAGACTGCATCTGATGCTTTAAAATTGTTCATTGAAAGCATGAGTGTGTTTGGGTGTGTGTGCATATAGTGTGTGGGTGGGCGTGTATGGTGTGTGTGTGGGTGTGTGTAGTGAGTGTGGTGCGAGTGCGTATATTGTGAGGTGTGTGTGAGCGTGTGTGTGCTGTACTGTCCTCTGTGCTCTTGAGTTTTGGACTTGACGTCGGGGTAGAAGCTGAGAGGCGTGGGTGTTAGGTAGGGCGTGCGCCCACCGCTTCTGGAAGAGACCCAACAGTTGACCGAAATGTGGACCAAGAGGTCCCCTCTTGGGGACTGTCTCCCTCTGGAAGACGAGTGTTGGGAGGCTAGTGTGGGTGTGCTTTGGTGGGGGTGGGGTGTCACACTGGGAGGGGACTGGCTTCTCACTACACACCTGTCCTCGGATACTGTGTGCCTATAGTTGCACGTGGCCCCCACCGGCTCTCGCACATGCGCTCACACACACACATGTGTGTCTGCACACTCCTGTCCTCACAGCCTTGGACGCTGTCCAGTGAAACTGGGTCACCAGAAAGTGGGGAGAGATCTTGTTACGATGACGTCTTCCGAGGACAGGACAGGGCGGCTCGCACCGCAGGTCCCTCGTCACCCCTGAACGGGAGCCGGGCGCTGTGGTTTACAGATAAAGAACCAAGGATAGTGTGACAGCTGGCCTCCAAGGAGGAGCACGCACACTCAGGTCCTAGTTTATGTGTATGCGTGTGGCGGGGGGGCTCCCCTTGGTGAGAACAGGACCCCTTCTCACGGAGATTGCATTCCGGTACGGACAAAAGATGGCTGACCCAGGTGTCACAGCGGTCCACACGCCGGGCACCCGTGCCCGGGTCTGTCAGTGAGTCCTGCCGGGGCCTACAGATCACAGGTCACAACGGGACGTGCCGATTGGTTTGCCTCCAGCTTTGGTCCCCCGGCCTCTGAAGGTCTCTCCGGCATGGTCCTTCCTGGGGGCCTGGGATGTGTTTCTGGAGGATGCTGCTGTCCTGTGACCCTATGTCCTTGGAGGCCTGCATGAGATGTCTGCTGAGGTCATTGTGGCCTCTGAGGACAGCCCAGGTGCCCAGGCACCCGTCTCCAGAGCTCCGTCCTGGGGCTGGAGTGTCGGAAGCCTTCCTGAGGTCCTTCTGCGAGCATTGGCTCCTTTCATTCTCCCCGCTCCCCTGTGTCCCCTTTCTCCTTAGCTCCCATGGGTGCGGCGGGTGACGAAGGACTGACGAGCTGCGGAAACATCCAGCTTGCGGTTATGGGTCCATCAGAAGGATTCTAACAAAGGGGGTTTTATGTTCTCAGGGGGCTAAGAGAGTGAAATGTCTTCCGACGTGACAAAATGGCAGTGGCGTTTCCAAAAGTTTGGTGGTTTCTCATCAAGAGGGGTTGGATGACAAAGGAATGCAGCTGACACGCAGACCCCAGGTTTGGGTCGCAGGTGGGCGTGCCCGGCACCAGGGAGCTGAAGATGGTGACAGCATCTCCTGTCGAAGATGAACAGGGCTGCCGTCACTTCTTCACCCCGGAGTAATTCTGACAAATGACACTCACACACTCAATTACCTCTGCGAACAGTGGAGTCAACAACTGTCTGTCCAGCATGACAGATAAATGGGGTAGGAAGAGATGGAACTCGGCCAGGGCATCCGGGTACCGGAGCCTGGCGGGCCATTTCGGCCATCTCTGGGGCCAGAGCTGTGTTCCTCTGATTTTCTAAGACTGTTCGCAGACACACTCCTCCTCCCAACCTGGGCCGGTCTTCTCCCTCTGTTGGGTTCCTCCTCAGCTTGTTTGGTTTAGCCGAAAGTCATTTGTTTTCCTTAATCATCTTGTCAGAGTCCGGGGATTCCTGGCCGCAGCTTCTCCCTCAGATGTCTTGGAGATCTCCGAGATGGTGGCAGCGATAGAGATGCCCCGATGGACAGGGGCGACCAAGGGCTTGGCCCCCTGGTGAGGGCGGTTAAGCTGGGTGATGGGTTTCGGGCTGAAGGGAACGAAGACCATCATCCTGGTGACGTCTTGCCAGGGGCTGTGAAGATGGCCGCCAACAGGGCTGGGCCTGGGCGGGTTTGCCAGGAGACCTTCCAGTCTGTTGGGTGCTAGGAGGTCGCCGTGTAGTCTTTACCCTGGATGTGGTGTTGTGATTGAGGTCAGCACGTCAAGGGCTACCGAAGGTGGTTGTCATTTGTGAGCACTGAGGTTCTGTAGGAAAGACCCTGGGCTTTGGAGTGCTTGCGGGATGCGTGTGTTCAGTGGGTCAGCATTTGGGGCCGATGCATCTTCAGTCTGGGTTCACTGCCACGGGTAGTTTTCTTGTCGCATCTCCCTTGCACTGGCTTGGTCCTTGGGCAGCTCTTGGACACCCGTGCAGGCTTCTGCACTGACAGCAGGTCTCGGCTCTTTGGAGCACTTCCCCTGTGAGTTTACGGGGCTGTGGTATTTGGGAGATGGTCTCCTTGGTGACTTCATCTGCTGACATCACAGGGAAGGTTGGCTGAGAAGGGGAGGGCCCCAACATCCGCGAACACAGACGTGGAAGGACTGTCATGGTCCCCACAGGATAGCGCCTTCTTCACCTGCCATGTGTCTCCCTGCCTGACCTCTGGTGAGTCCTGTCATTATAGCCAGTAAGGTGAGCCCGGCTGCTGCCCAGAAGATGCACAGCACGTTAGCACCTCATACATTAAGTATTGATTACTCTTATTGTGAAGTCGACAAGTGAAATCATATAATCACTGGGCAAAACACTTTCTGGAAAAATGGAGTAGCTGTTAGTCCTTTTCAAGGGGATAAATCGTAACGGGATTTGCAAAAGCCTGAGCCTGAGCTTCGTACGTGCGGTTCCCTGGAAGGAGGTGGAACAGCAGGGTTTGTGCTGTTTCTGTGTCCTTGATGCTTCCCGCCTGCACCCCACTCCCACCTGCACCCCTGGGCCTTCATGACCGTGTACTCCTGGGAGAGTCTTCTACGTGGGTCGCAGCATACTTACGGGAGCCATTTCAACGCTGCATGCTCCTTTTTTTCTTCTGTTAAAAGAGTCCAGGAAACATTAGTGCGAAACATGCTTTTATGCGTCATTAACGTAAGCCCACCATGTGAAATCCCGAGACAAGCTAAGTATATCTAATGTTTGGGAGCACTGCCGTCTGTTCTGTCGTGCTCTGCATTTTAAGGGGGACGGCGGTGGCTCGGCTGGTTTCACAAGCAGAACTGGGGTGGTGGAAACACGTCGCTCCTGTTGGGAGGGCAGGACGGTACTGGAGTTAACTGGGCTCTCCCACCTGGAGGGGACGGTCAGTAATTACATTTCACCCTCAGGCTCCTTCATGTTCGTGTCCTTACTGTTCTTTAATTTTCTGAACATCCTTTTCTCTGCCCCCATCTGAAGCACCAAGGAAAATCCAGATGTGCTTTCGCCCCTACACCCCAGTGTCCCTCCATTACACAGCCGTGCCCCCGGGAGCCGTTTTCCATTTTTCATCCCCGCTCAGCCGTTCCAGGAAGCTGCCTCAGGGGGCTCTGTGTGCCCCGCACTGCCACGCCCCAAGCTTGTTCTGTTCCACCCGTTCTTGCCACCGTATTTGGCCACCTTGATCACTGTGCCCCCTTGTTTGGGTGACATCGCTTGTCTGCCTCCTCCCACATCCTGGCTCTCTCCACCTTTGTGTCCTGCGCATCTTCTGTTCTAACACCTACATCCTGACGTTGGTCAGTTTTCTGCTCCTTTTGCATATTCCCTTTGATGGTCTCAGTGGCTTTCATTACTGCCGAGAGGCTGGCGATCCTTTCGTCTGTGTTTCTAAACCAGAAATAGTGTCTAGAACCCTCTCTCCATTTGCCTAGTAGATGGGGCCACTTGGGTGTCCCAACAGGCAACTCAGACTCCACTCGTCCAAAACTGAACCCTTGTCTTTTTCTCCCTCCTTTTAAAAATACCCTTCTTTTCTCCCATTCCTCTCTTTGGATGGCATCACGTGGCTCCTTGGATGGCACATCATTACCAGGACTTGGGGCGTTGTGTTTGACTCTCCTTTATCTGCCACCGTCCATCACCGAGCACCGGGTCCAGCCTGCCTCCAGTTTTCTCTTCCTCAAGGCCTCTTTCAAACTCACCACTGCAGCCGGAGGTCAGGCCTTTACTGTTTCTTGCCTGGTCGATTGCAGTGGCTAAATGACGGTTTCTCTCCCTCCTGTCTCCACTGCCCTACCCGTGCGCCATGCCAGAGGGACTCTCGCCTTTTGCTCTGATCACATCTCTCCCCGCCCCCATCAGCATGTTGGTTTTCCCAACTTTCCTGACCTTACCCATCATGTGCATGCTGGTATCCAGCTGCCTGTCTGGCCTTTTAGCCCTTTCCTCCTCTCCCCACCCTCCACCTGTGCATGTGTCTCTTGAATGTGTCATATGTTCCTGCCTGCCTGACTCTGTGTCCAGGTTTCTCATTCCTTGATTGCCTGCCCCATGTGGGAAATTGCCATTCCTCTTGCCAGCAGGTGAAGGTCCTGCCTCCTAAAAGGAGGCCTCCCTGACTCTCATCTCCAAGCCAGTGCCTACTCCCTCACTTCTCTCTCTTTCACTTGCCTGTGCATTGTCTGGGAGGCCAGAGAGAGGCTATGGCTCATCTCCTGGATCTATCGTAAGTCTTAAGAGCGAGCACCTTGCCCTAAGCATCTAACCAGGCCTAAGCCTTCGTCCTTATCCTCGTGGAAGGAAGTACCCCGTACCCCAAACCTGTGAGTAGCTAGAGCCATCGTGTCCTTGTTAAGAGATGAGGAAGCCGAGTCTCAGGGGTATCAGGAGCTGCCCAAGATGTCCCTGCCAGGAAGGGAGGAGAACTTTAACTCAGACAGCCTCTCTCCAGAGCCTGAGCCCTCAGCACCCCCGCAGACTGTCCCGGTGCAGGTGTGAGCCCAGCAGAAGGTTGCCCAGAATGAGCAAAGATCAAGCGGGGAGTTTAGTAAGTTTATGACCTGGCCTAGCTCAGAAACGTTTATGAGGCATAAGGGAGTAGAAGGAAACCACGCTTTGGTCCTCCCAGGAAAAAATAAGAATAGTTGCAATTCAAAAAATATTTGTTGTGAGGAGTATTTCTTTTAAAGTTGTGAATCAATGAACTTATACTTCAGCACAGAAAACCAGTCAAAACCCCCAGCATGTGTGTCGGTGTTTAGATCTGTGTGCACACCATGGGATGTACGTGAAAATGTGCTTATCTATGTTTGTGGGTTATTTATTGTGCATTTACAAGGAGATACACCCATAGATGTGTGCGCGTGTTTGTGTGTAAATTATTTCCATAGCGGTAGACACGATTTGTCCCCGCCCCGCATCCCGCCCTCTGACCGGCTCCAGATGTCAGTTTCACACACGCGAGAAAGTAAATGTAACATGCTGGAAACAATGTAACATGCTACGAAAACAAGCTTCTAGCAAATAGAGTTGCGTCTTGGTGGGTCCCCTGCTGACTGGCAGCCCCGTGTCCCCTGCAGACTGCAGAGAGATCCTGCTTCCCATGATGACGGATCAGCTCAAGTACCATCTGGAGAGACAAGAAGACCTGGAGGCCTGCTGCCACTTGCTCAGCAACATTTTGGAGGTTCTGTACAGGAAGGATGTGGTGAGTAATGGCCGCGGCGGGAAGCGAGCCCCCGCCTCACGGAAGGCGCATTTGATTCCTTTACTTTCCCGGGTTAGCCTGTTTCTCTCTGTTGAGTGGTGCCCTTCAGGGATTTTTCTTTATGCACGAAGTATGATAATAATGTAAAAACATCTTTTTTTTTTTTTTTATTCTAAGTTTACTTCCTGTCACTTCTCAGGCGAATGCCTCCCCAAGACTGATTTTTGATTTTGACCCTTAAGGTCAGAAAATGACTTTGATGTTAAAAACTGGACGGGGGGACCTGGGTGGCTCCGTGGGTTAAGTATTTGACTTCGGCTCAGGTCAACTCCAAGGTCCAACTCCAGGGTCAACTCCGTGGTTCCTGAGTTCAAGCTCTGTGCTGACAGCTCGGGGCCTGATGCCTGGTTCGGATTCTGTGTCTCCCTCTCTCTCTGCCCCTCCCCCGCTCGCACTCTCTTTCTCTCAAAATAAACATTAAAAAAGAAACTGGAAATGCGCAGATGGAGGCTATTATCTACATTCCTTTTTCTTAACTCTTATTTAAAAAAATTTTTTTTAACGTTTCTTTAGTTTTGAGAGAGAGAGAGACAGGGTGAGAGTAGGGAGAGGGCAGAGAGAGAGGGAGACACAGAATCGGAAGCAGGCTCCAGGCTCCGAGCTGTCAGCACAGAGCCCGACGCGGGGCTCGAACTCACGAACCGTGAGATCATGACCTGAGCCGATGTCAGACGCCCAACCGACTGAGCCACCCAGGCGCCCCAATTCTTATTTTAATAAAGTAATACATGCACATAGTGGGTTTTTTTTTAAGTCATTGGTGTTTCCTAGAGTTTTGAGAAGAACGGCCCCATGCCTCCTTCCCCAGATTCCACAACCCACCAGTCATTTCCTTCTGTGCCTTCTTAGCTAGTCTTTGTCTTTTTAAATGGTTTTTCTTTTTGTATTTGTAAATTGTTTGCTTAGTCTGTGGACCTTTTTTTGAAATCAGAAGTGGGTGCGAGCACACGTGCAAAAGGCTGACCCTGTGCCTTCCCATCGCCAACACACCCACCATACACAGCTGTGCACGGATGTGCACATGCACGGACTCGCCGACTCTCCAGTTGTGCCTGTACAGGTCCGGGTCCATCCATGTGCCTCCAGCAGGGGACAGATGGGCCAGGGTTTCAAGGTCAGCAGGGCTTAGTCTTTGCTCTCTCCCCCGTGACCTCTGGACACCTTCCCAGTCAGCACACACACACATACCCGTCCTGCCCACTTCCTTCCTGCAGGGATTCGTTCTCTCGGAGCCTGGTGAGTGCCTTTGAAGACAGAGATCAGATTGAATCACTTCATAGCAAGGGTGGCTATATCAGCTCTTGCAGGGGAGTTGCCTTTGGAAGCTTCTAGAAGCCTTAATCCAATCGCCAGCTTCTAGGCCCCCTTCCAGGGCCTGCCTTTGTCTTAAAGGGGAGAAGGTTGGGAGTGAAGTGTATGTATGGCCCAGCCTCAAAGGTGATTCCTGCCCTGGCCTTGTGTGTGAGCACCGCGAGAACGTATTTAAACAAGTTCCAAGTTCAGGCCAAGTTCATCCCATCACACACAAAATAAAAGAGCACGTTTTTCCCGATGGAAGAATCCATGGCACATTATGGATTTTAGATAATGTGCTAAAATAAATACATTGAATTCCAGGTGCTGGATGCCCAGGTTATTCGAACTTGACAGGCAGAGCAATCTATGGCTGCTATCTGCCTGCTTTCCACTTACAAATGGCCAAGGGTCTCTAGAAAACTAATTGGTGGGCTAATCAGGGATCATAAACATTATATTGTTTAAACAGATTTGCTTTTATTTTTAAGGTTTGCTTAAATTCAATTACTATGATTATATAACAAATTATCACTAATGGACTATAATTAATAAGATGCGTTGCGTTTTCTTTGTGGAGGCTTTTGCCTTTGACAAGGGCCATTCTTCATCTCGTTAAGGGTTATAATTGATTTACTCTTTACAGGGTAAATGGATACAGTGACAACTGCCGAGGCTTGCATGTTAATGATGGTCTTAGGTGTTGGTTTTCACTGCTGTGTCTTCCTCCAGGGGCCAACTCAGAGGCATGTCCAGATAATCATGGAGAAGCTTCTGCGGACAGTGAACCGAACTGTCATTTCCATGGGGCGGGATTCCGAGCTCATTGTAAGTGCTCCGTGGCGAATGCTTGGGCGCGTAATTGTGGCGGGGGGGCCCCTTCCCCAGGCGTGTCACTTATTCCCAACCCCGAAAATCCATCTGGCCCTTTCCCAGCTGCCTTTTGAGCGTAAGCTTATTTTACTACATTGTAGTGAACAGCAGAGAAGCATTTATTTACAGTCTGGTATATAATATATGCTGATTTTCCATGATTCTAGAAGCAGGTGTCAAAGTTGAAGGGTCAGCAAACTAACGTGTTAGAGACAGAAGCATCTGCTTCCAGTTACTCATTATTTACTTCTAGCAAAGGATGTGGAGTTTCTTCTTAAGTTCTTACTCTTCTGGCAGTTTCTTTCTACGTATTTACATTTAAGATGCCATTAATAAAATTTTATGACGGACCTTAAAAAGTAAATGAGGTGCTCCAACCCAGCCATTTTATTGTCTACCCTGATGTATCGTAGATGTCTCTCTTCTACAGGTGACTGAGGCATGCAATACTATCTATGATTTTTTTTTCAAGAAAGTTTTAACAATAATTTAGACAGGTTTTCATTTTTTCTTTCCCCCTCCGGAGCTTACCACCCTCCCTCACTACCATTATTCTTAAGTTTGGTTTCTTAGGCGAAAGATGCTCACACAGGTCCCATTTATTTTCCTTCATTTCTAGCACCTGTTACCATTTTACTAAGTTTGGTGGATGGCATTTCAAAAAAAATCCTAAGAACTTTTCGAATCCAGGAACACAACGTCCAGTTAGGGTTCTCGCTGGCAACCAGAGGAGATACGTTGTCCTTCCTTGTGTGACCATAGTTCTTTCTGCATATCCCGGGAGGGGAACAAGTTAACACATGCTCTTTGGGCAGCAAGGCCAGAATGCGCGGAGGGCCGGACCTGCTCTGGTCTGTGGCTCGCACCAACGAAGGCTGCCGTTTCGCGTCTGACATCACAGATGGGTAGCACCGAAGTGGGGCAATTGCTGTCTTAGTCTGTTTCCATCAGTAAAACAGCCTAGCTTGTGCTTCAGAGTTTCAGCACGTGTCATGATCAGATTTTCCTTTGCAAGGTATTGACTGATCACATGTACGAAGTCGGAAGGAAAATATTTCTTGTAAGTTGGCTTTATTTGCAGTGGACTTATCCATTACCCCGTAATAGTACGTGTGTCTCCCTTATCACGTTCTTTTCTGTACTCTTAATACCTTTGTGTAGGAGGGTGGAGACTGAGCCCCATGGAGTAGACGTGAGGTGACTCCAGGGCCCCCCCCCCACCCCCCACCGTGGGCTGGTGCTCCTGTCTTCTTGGCACCGTGCCATGGGTGTCCTTGGAACACTCTCATGTTGTGGGACTCTGAGGGGCCCTGAAGCCGGATGGGTCCTGTGTGGCCTGAAGTTGAATCAAGTTTGGTGCCATTTCCTAAGGTGACCCATATTGGAATGGGCTGGAGTACAGAGGTGGGGGTGATGTGATGGCAGCGTGGGGCTGCAGGGAGCGAGTGACGGGCAGTGGCGATGGGCAGAGGGGCGAGATGGCCGGTGTGGGGGCCGGTGAGCAGAGGACGTAGTTCTGTCTAGAGTTAGGGGCCTGACTCCAGCAGGGTGTTCATTTGGGTCATTGCCTGCTGGCAGGCAGTTAACCTGGGCTGACGAGGGCAAGGAGGGACTCCTACACGTTTGGACAGTACTTGGAATGTGGAGAGATTGTGAGGCGTGCTCAACCAACGGATCTAGCGAGGAGAGAACAGAGGCCGTGGCATGCGGCATCTTCTCCCAGACCACGTGGGCCCAATGCCTCTGGGGGAGTTCTTATCTCAGGCACGATGCTCATCGCGGTGGTTGTGATAGAGGCATGTTACGGAGCACTTACAGTAAAACCTTGGTTTGCGAGCATAATCTGTTCTGGGAACGCGCTTGTAATCCAAAGCACCCGTGTATCAAAGCAAATTTCAAGAACCGTCGGATCACTTGTGATCATGTGATGTTGGGTGCCATGTCCTACTCCTATTGCAAGACGTTGCACATTTATCAAGTTAAAATTTGCTAGGAATGTTTGCCCGTCTTGTGAAACACTCACAGAACAAGTTATCCGCAATCCAAAGCTTTACTGTATTTCTCTGCTGGCCACTGTGTAATTAGTGGGGAGATTCGCACTTACTTCTCCACCTCACTGCAGAAAAATGTCCTGCAAAGACACAAGGAGTGTTCTAGATCCTGTGGCTGGCGTGGCAGCTGTAATTTGGTGCCCTGGTTTGGTGCCACAGCTGGTCCTCCTAGTGTGTTCTGTAAGACTGGTACTCGTGGGGCTGACCCCAGTGGTGGCCAGAGGGCATCTCAGGGGACTACGAGTTTCTTCTAGGTCTTCGTCCAGGTTAGGGAGGCAGCTGCTCAGCAGAGGAAGCACCTCTCCACTTAGCATCTTTCAGTCATTTCTTTGGGCCAAATGCTAGGATCTCCTGGAGGTGGAAGGGAGGGTTGAGCCCTTTCCCCGAAGGGCGTGGAGGAACCTGTGTGTTCTGAGGAACCCTCGAGCGCTCCTTAGGAAGAGCCCCTGCGTGTTCTGAGAAGGGCTGACAGGGAGGACCTTGTGCCGTGTTACCCAGCTGGGGTCCTGTTCCTGCTGAGCACTCAGGAGGGGTTCAAGGCACTCTCTGGGAATGGGGGTGCAGAGCAAACCGCCCACATCCAGGCCCGTTCCCCACCGTCCCACTTTCTCCTACAGAAGTCTCTAGAAGCAGGAAGGGGACTTAGGTCCTAAGCTGACTCCTCCCAATTCCTACATCTTCAGTATCTATCAAAGGCATCCAGAGATCCCTTTTGTAAAACCAACTAGGCTGCGAGGGGAAAGACTCTCAAACGAAAAAATAGATTCTGAATAAGCTGTAATTACTTGGTGAGTGACAGCAGCATCGAGATGTTTTCGTGAAGGACACTGACCTTTTAAAATGAGTCGTTGAGAAGGATCTTTTTTGTACTGTTTATTTATTTTTGAGAGAGAGAGAGCGAGCGGGGAGGGACAGAGAGAGAGGAGGACAGAGGATCTCAAGCAGGCTCTGTGGTGACAGCAGAGAGCCCGACACGGGGCTCAAACTCACAAACTGTGAGATCGTGACCTGAACTGAAGTTGGATGCTCGACTGACTGAGCCCCTCCCAGGCACCCCTAGAAGGATCTTGAAGTCTTCCAGGAACCAGGAGCCCTTGTGCTGTCCACAGAGGGGGAAGACAGAGATGCTGCCCTGCTCGGAGAGCCCGACCTTGCTTTTCCAATTTGCTCCGATGTAGATTTATGCATTAACTTCTTAATGTCAGTGTTGTTGCTCTGTGAATTTAGATTAGAGGAAGATCGGGGGGGAAAAATGTCCCTGACGAGGGGGGCAGAAAACATCAGCAGTGGACCTTCCAGAGAAGGAGAGCAGACAGGGGTCTACAGATCTGTTGTGTGTCAGCTGTAACCTTCCACCGTAACAGACATTTCTGTCCTTATGCGCTTGCTACTTAGGTTTGCATAAATGGCATGGAAACCGTGCAACTAGGAATTAGCTTCAAGATTCTGAATAATCACTGGAAATGGATTTAAAAATTAATGAATAGTTATGCTTCACCTCATGGTTTATTCCACAGTATCGTCAACAGTAATACCGAGAACGTGGCCTCTGTTCGCGTCGGAGTGTTGTTAGTTGGGAATGCTGTTGCAGGCTGACCATTTTCCCGTCTGTTTATGTGCGGACTCGAGAAATGCAGAACTCCCTGCGTAATTGGATAAGCAGAGACGTGCAGTGTGAGCCTTTTCTTTTATCCGTGTCTGTGGTATTTGCTCAACACCGTACAGCTGATTGTGTATCATTTGTTTTAGTTCATTTTATACCTTTCGGCATTCGATGTGAAATGAACTGTTGGAACACATCTCACACATATGATAAAAATGTGCCCTGACCCTAAGCGTCATACTTTTTTAACAAATAAAATTGCATCTGGCGAGTATAGAATCGTAGATCTTACGGATGCCGGAAACAGGTCCTAACCCAGAAGGCTTGTAGTCACCATGCCACAGAAGGAAGATCCCATTTTATCGTTATTCCAACGTGGTCTGCCACCGTAGAATAATTTTTTTTAGTGTTTATTTATTTTTGAGAGCGCGAGAGAGCGTGCAGGCAGGGGAGGGACAGGGAGAGAGGGACAGAGGACCTGAAGTGGGCTCCGTGCTGACAGCAGAGAGCCCGATGTGGGGCTCGAACTCATGAACCTTGAGATCCTGAGCAGAAGTCAGACGTTCACCTGACTGCACCCCCCAGGTGCCCCTGATACTGTGGAATAATTGAGTGAAATGCTTAGTTTCATAGTGTCTGATTTCAGATTTGGGTTTTCTCTTCCTTTTTGGAAATTCCTGAGGCCCTTAGTGTTAGGTGGTGTTCTTAGTCATGGTATGTGGTTCGGAGCAGGTTCGGAGTCATGCTGGGTTCGGTGCTCTTGTCCCGTGGGCAGATGGCATGGCCAGCCTTCTGGGGGGTGACCTGCTACCCCCCCCCGTCCCCTCCCCCCATACGCGTGTGTCTCTGCTAGAAGCAGCACTTGTACGCAAAGCTGGGTTGAGACAAGATCAGTTGTGCCTTCTCCTGTGATGTTAGGTGCCTCTACCATGTGATAAGATTTACATTCTGTTAATGGGGCCTTTAAAAATGTAATTGAGTGAGAAGGACTTTTAAGGGTTTGTCTGCAGCCTGGATACCCACCAGAAGACCGGGAATCACTCATTCACTAAAATGCAAGTGTGCCTCTCCTCAGGAAGGATTCCCTTGGAAAATTCTCCATGTAGGCTTAGGAAAGGGAAAGAGGCCATCTCCATCGTCTGCTTGCTCCTTTGACCAGCACCTCCTGACTCACTACACTCAAGTGAGGACGTTCTGCTGTCTCCACGCTGAGCGCCAGCCTTGGGGGACGCCGATGGGGCGGGGGTGCGTTGCATCACGAGAGCGGCGTCGCTGGTGGGGGAGATGTTGGCAGTGAGAACCCAGCGCTTTCTCTGACCTGACATGCTTCTTTACTTGGAAAAGAGAAGAATGGAACTGGCCTGCCAGCCAAGAGAGCCCTTTGACCGAGACTCCTGACCAAATATTTGCACCGAGATGTGTTATGTGTCCATGCATGAACGTTCGTTTTTGCGATGTTTATTCTAACGGAGTTGTGTCGGTGTGCTTTTTGAAGAATTCTATTCTTCAAAAGAAAGTAATAACATTATAAAAGTTTCAAATGGAGAATGTCTGGCTCTTCTATACGAGTGTCGTAAAAAGGGTCTCTAATTGTATGTGTGCTGATCAATCTACTTGAAAGACCTGTGGCTTTTAGCAAAGGCACGGCCTAACGTGCTTGCTCATGTGAACCACGACGGCTTAATGTATATATTTGTTTTCCTTCGGAATCGGCACAGGAGTTCTTTCTGCCTTTCTCACATTTCTAGTGTGTTTTCCAGGTTGGTCACTGCCTGGATGTACTGGGGAGGAGACAAATGCCACACCACTGCCTGGATAAGATATGCTGTGCTCTCTTTTGCATACGTGTACTAAACCACGAAGGTGTCTTAAGTCAGTACGTACAGTTACAAGGCCGTACGCTGCTTTCGCAAGGCCTTCTCGCCTCCCGGAACGTATGCTGCACATTGTAGCATGACTATAGCGTTAGCATCAGTTAACCCCAGTTCACAAAACGGAACTCGATTTCTAAATCCTGTAGCTTCTCCGGGAAAGAAATTGGTCACACACCTATCTCATGCCAAATGTGCCGGTGACAGAGTTTTTCCCGATCAAAGAAGACATATTAGTATGGAAAGCAGCCTCTGTGATCTTCAGGTGATGCTGCACCTATGAAGCCTGCCTTGCTTAGTAATCAAGTCAAATTTTACCAGCTGATAAAAACGCTCCCTAAGAGTCCGTTCCCCCCGCGGTGGGCTTTATAAACACACTGCGCTGATACAGATGGCGTGGGATGGAGACATTCACGACCTGGTTCTCGTTGGTTCGTTCCTGCTCTCTTCTACGAAAGGCACAAAGCAGGCACCTGGTTTTGAGTGTGCGTGGTCTGAGTTGTGATGCAGGGTTGTGTACCTCAGTTCTGCCTCCGATCCTACCAGAGGGAGAATGGCTTTGCAGGGCACGCGCATGGTCGCTTCTGAGATTGGAGGCAGCCTGGCGCTGGTTTAGGAGCTCAGACAGCATTTACGCCCCACCTCAGGTCTCCACGGCAACGGACACCTCGGGAGCCCCAAGGAAGTGTGGGAAACTCCTGCCCGCATCCTCCATCCTTTGCAGAGGAAAAGGGTTTTCCCACACCTTGATTTCCTCTCCATTTACACTCTGCTGGGGCGGGGGGAGGGCTTGCGATCCAAAGAGCAGAGGCAGGGGCCCCGGGACCTCTCCCTGGAGGCCGGCCACACACCAGTCACTCTGGAAGTACCCATGAGGCAGAACATCCTTTGCTGTATGTGCTTGTTTGTAAGAGGGGACCTCTGGCAACCCCAGTTAAAGGGAGTGGTTTGAATGGTTGAAGAGTGCGACCCGGAGCGTCTCCCCAGGTGCTCCTGGCTGGCGCACCGTGTCTTCCTCCACACGCACGTGGGTCCCACCCATCCTTTCTTTTCGCTGGTGAGTGTGTGAGGGCAGCGGGGCCTCCGTCTCAGCCTGCAGGGGTCCTACCGTCCTTGCCGGTGGCCTCTGCCCTTATAGACAGCGGGAAAAGGGTGGGGACCTCTCCCTTGTGTCTCTGCCAGGGTGGCGAGGTGGAGATCTTTCACCCACCCCCAGAGAAGAGGAAAAGAAGGAGATGGCCGATCCCCTGGGACTAGGGAACTGCTTGGTGGCTGATTTGGAGAGAAGCTGTCTCCACGGGACCGTTGCAGGATTTGGCATGGAAAGACCGATGAGTTCACTGGTCTCTCTGAGGTGTTTGAAAAATTAGACACGAGTTAGTCAGATCCTACCGGGAGGTGCTTTGTGCCCTTAAAAAGTCTTCCTGTTCTCCTGGTGGCTGAAGCCCCCGCCAGAGTCCATGATCTGGAAAGCCCAGCCCGAGCTACACGTCAGCCCTGCCCCCTCCCAGCCAGGCCTGGGGAGCCTGCACTTGCCCGATGATTGTCTCCCTTCCTGAAGGCTAGAGGAAGTTTTTCGCAGCCCCGGCATCCTTCCCGTATTGTTATTTTCATGGGTTACTTCTATTTTCCCAAATTACTGAGACCATGAAATAAGTTCAATATCCACACAAAACATTACCTTTGATTTTTTTTTATTTAAAAATTAATAAAGAACTTAGTGACAAGTATAATAATTTAATCTCTATACGTAATGCCGTGTGTACATCTACATATGAGGGAACACTGTACTTTTTACCTTGGTTTTGTATCAAAGTTTTTACTTAACTCTTTCTAAGAGAAGAATCGGCATCTGGTAGTGACACATTGCAATTAAACTATGAAATGACTTTGAAAATATTTCTTTCTCTTCTGAAGATAGTTTTATTTTTCAATAGGGTTTATCTTCAATTTCCTTCTTGACTCTGAACATTTTAATTTTTTTTTTTTTTTCTTTTTTGGTCTAGACTGCTTTCAAACAGTGATGTCATTCTGTTTACTAGGATGCCCTCTTGTTGAGATGGATTTATAACACTCGTCAGAAAGCCACTAACACCCTTATTTCAGTTCCCCGAGATAGTCGGGATTCGTAAAACACAAGGGGGTATAACTTGTTGCAAACATTTTTATAACTTTAGTTAAAAACAGTATAAAATACATGAAACACATTTTTTTTTTTTTTTTAATTTTTGTCTACATGAAACAATTATGCTTCCTTCATGGTACGGGATCAATGTGCCTATCCATTTCCTTGCACAAAAATATTTCTCAATTCTGTTTACTGGTATTCAAGGATTTCCACCCTCACGTAATGTTTCCACGAGAGATGCGTGTTTTTTTTTTAAAGGCTACCTCCGCAGTATAGTGTGAGCGTTCCCGAAGAATGCTTACGTGACACACGCTTCATTGTTATCCGGTCCAGGTCTGATTGCTGATCACTAGGTCCCTGTAGAATCGAAACACTTAAACTAAAATAAATTTGCTGTTGAATCAGGAGGAAAATGCACAGCAAGAAATAGCTCCCGTGAGAAATGCAGGTAGAGATCCTCTTACCAAGGGTCGCCACTTTGTTTTTGGCATCTAATCAATGAGGTGTGCATGCCAGCGTTAGATCGGATGGGAAACTTCTGGCCAGAAACTTGAAGACTAGGTTTTCTTGTACGTTCACACAACTATTCCAAAGTTCCGTTGTACAAAAAAAGGCAAAATAAGATCCCTACTTCCTCTTGTGAAAAGCAGAAAATTGATAGACCAGTCATTCCTAGACTAGGGGCTTTTGATTTCTATAAAAAAGATCCTTGCAAAGGTGCAAAATAATGAGTGAAAAAATAAAGGAACTAAGATTTATATTGCAATGTGTAATCAAAAGAGGACTCTCAGTGTCACTGTTTATTTAAAAAATACCTAAAAACATTTGATTCACAGCTTTCCCCTAGGTATGTCATTTAGTACAACTGACTCATAGGTTCGATGCAGGTGACGCTAAGTTTGTCGGTTGGCAGCAGCTAAACTGAACACGCGGTTTCTCTTTGAGATGGTCAGGTCTTCCACACTTGTTTCAGAGCATGACGGATTGTATCAAACGTCTGGCTGCGCTTCTGGTGACGAACGGTGTCTCAGAGATTGATCCACAGAAACGCTTTCCGGTGGCAGAGAACACCCGTGATTTATTGGTGACCGTACTATCCACCGTGTATCTCTATGTGTGTTTTCAGATTCTTGCCAGAATTTATCATTTGGCCTTTGGGTACCCAAAGATTAAAAATGAGATCTAAGAAAGCTTAGTGTCCCATAGCTCTGACCCTGTCAACTGCAGTGATTAAAGGCATGTCCTGACTTTGGGGGACTCCTGGCTGCTGGCCGTTTGGAAAATGAGCAGTAAACGTGTCGCAGGTCTGGAGATGAACAGAATGCTAAGTTTGAGGTGTCATCGTGACACTGAGATGTGGTCACTTGGCTTAGCGCTACAGCACATGAAGGCAAATATACATATAGTCACATTTGAGAGATTATTTATGGTCTCCGACCACTTGAAAAAATTGTGCTTTCTCCGGAATTTGATGTGCTGAAAATTGCACTCGCCCCCTGCTTATTTGCAAAACTAAACATAAAAATGAAGTCCTTTGCAAACATAAGGCTTGCTTTTTCTTCTCATTATCAAAAAAAAAAAAAAAAAAAGAAAGAAAGAAAAAAAGAAAGAAAGGCTTGAAAATAATTATGAGTTTTAGCTGTGTACAGAGTGGTAGCCCATCGTCTCGCAGGCTGATGACGTAATACTTGCCGATCTGGGGCGGGGGCACAGAATTTTTTTACCTATCCCCTTTGACTACATAAACTTCATTTCAGAGTTTACCTCCCACATCCACGAATTGCAGACAACAGCTGGCAAGGTGTGACGTGTACAACCTTGCTTCTGTTAATTATCTGTTCGTACAAAAGGCCTTTTTGGTAAGCAGGGTGGGAAGTGGGAAGCGCTGAGCCGGCCAAGGCTCGCTCCATCCTATTCGTTTTGGAAAAGGATTTACTTAACTCCAGTGGGTTTTCAAGACGGCCTTTAGACTCCAAACACCATGAGTTTTAAAGAAACCAGAGTTTCCATCTTCCATGCTTTTTAGATTCGGGTTTGGATTTTTGCTTGGGAGTTGCGGAGTAGGGCTCCTGAGAGTAAGGCGAAGGTACAACCTGAGTTTCCTCAAAAGGATGGAGTTTCCTCAGAACTGGCTGGAGCTTGTCTTCTTGCTGCTTAAAGTCCAGCTCCACACTGGGAAGAAGAGAGAGGGGAGAATTTAGTGCGTGATCTTCCCTATACAAAGATCCCCCTTAGTGGCAGCAAAATGCGGTGCCGTCCTACGAGGGTAACGATCATTGGGATTATGTTTATTATGTGATTTTCCGGCTCGGTAGTGAGCAGTCGGCTGTGATCTATTGTAGCTCTGTGTCACTGAACTATCTCAGGTTCATTTTCCTTGAAAATCACTTACGTGCTTTCGATGCGAGTCTTTGAAGTTTTATTAAGGTACTCCATTGGTGTCAGAGTAGATAATGTGTTGGTGGAAATGAAAAAGATGACATCTGAATAACCCTTTTGCTTGTCTGGAGACTGCACACACATGCTTCACGGGATAGATGGACGAACAAAAGTATGAGTGTTCGGGGGCCATCCTAGCACATACAGAACAGGGGCGTGAAGGCCCTTTGCCTGCATACCTTTTCTATAAGATTAGAGAAATCCATGGATCTCACCTCAAACAACTGTGGCATGAAATGACCTTGGCTTATGTTCTTTGCAAAACCTCATCATCTACCAGACTCGTGAGAGCCACAATACCCAACCTCGGGGAAAACTGTGTTTGTGGGGTCAGTGCCATTGAATGTTACACAGTTGTGATCAAAGACAGTTTTCAGGCAAGAACATGGTGTTCGGTGACGATGACCCCAAATCGTAATTACATTGCTGAAGCCAGGGTGTGTGGACATGTAGCCATGTGGAGGGACCTTGGGCAGTGGTGATGATGTTTGCGTTAGAATGACAGGACTGAAGGTGATTTTTTCTTACGAAATTTCTCCACAGCCTGCCTGGAGTCCTAGCTTCTCTTCATGGCTTTGGAAAACCCATTGTTGATCTCCCCACTAGTTTCTAGGTTATCCCCTTGGCCTTTGGGATAGGATGCCCTGGTCCACACTTTTCTGTGATGGTCCCAGTAGCGATGAGCCTCGTCTCCCTTCTCTCCATCCCTGTACCCTGATTATTTGCATGTGGGCGCCGGCTTCTAGAGAATTATGCTCTGTGCTCCTTCATGTCTGGTCTGGATGCTGACTAAATGTCAGTAGATTTCAGTAAAGGCTCCGTGGTGATGATAATACGTGAGCTCATAACATTGTATATCCAGTGGAGCCGTAAACCATTTACAAACATGAAATCCTATTGACTTAGAGAGGCATTAATCCTAGCCAAATTTTGACATTTTGGAAAGACAAAACAGCAAAGCTGTATTATCTGGAGTTTTAAAAACAAGTTCAAGACCCATCTAATGGACCATTTTATGTTTTAAATCCACTGCTCCATTTTTCTTAGCATCAAAGACTATACTAGTACTACTGGAAAAATTAAAAATATTGTCAGAGAAGTTTATGGCTAGTTAATAACCCCTGCGCCCAACGCAAGAGTTCTTCGCCCCCCTCATTTCAAAGGGCCTTTTTGAGTTATGGTGCTGTTTATGGGAAGGAGGAGGGAAGCTCGTGAACTCGTGCCTTGCTAATCTAGAACATGGGATAATGGAGGCACAGTCCCTCTTAAGGGCAGTTGTGGGAAGTGCAAATCTGCAGTTATGTGGCATGGTGGGAAGAACAGGCCCAGCATCCTGCCTTTTCCTCTTGTTGCTGCGGGGGCTGTGCTGGCTTCGACAGGTGCCTGCTTCTCTATCTCCAGGTTCAGTGTCCTTTCCTTCAAGGAGTACAATAATTACTGCCCTGACAATTTCACTGCCTTCTGATAAGGATTTCCCCCCGCGCCCCCCAAAGAAAAGTCAGTGAAAAAGTTTCCTAAACTCTAAGATGCAATTCAGATATTAGTTAATCCTTATTCTCTGTTGATCACTAATTTCATAATGGGAACAGGAGCGAGCAGTGATAAAGATAGATATTAAAGAATTCTTTGGCTTGGACCTTTAACAAGGAAAACAAGGACCTTGTAATTGAGTTTGTGAGATGCTGTGGTATCCAGCGTGGTGTGTTAGGTACAAAAGGGTAATTTTATCAGGCGCTTGGTTCGTATTGAAAGCATGCCTTCCAGATCATAACCACTTCAACAGTCCCAGATAGGTTTTGAGTTATTAGATGGTCAGGCGGGTGCCAGCATTTCCTAGGCCGACAGTACAGTTCTGGGTACCTCTAATTATTGAATTCCCATTAAGCAGCTACATTGGGAATCCTGTTATTAACCAATTTATCACACCGCGGAACCATGTAATCACAGAGTAATCTAATCTGAGTTCTTGTTAACAAAATGACTCGACTCTATCTGTCGAGTTGATTCCTGTTTGCCCTCCCCCATTACTGAGAAGCTGCCCTCAGGAGCAGGAGCTAGAGCCGGCTTCTTTATGGAGGGAGGGTGTATGGCCACGCATGCCCCCTGGGAAAGCCTGCCATGAGATCGGCAGTGACCTTGAGCCGTGCCCCCCCCCCGTCACTCACACATGGCAGTGCGTCTGCCTGTGGAACGGTGTGTCCTGGCTATCAGACACATGATGTGTAGTACCGTGTGCCCTGTTGTCCCCTGGGGGCCTTTTGTCATTGTGGAAGGAACACACCAAGTCACCGGGTTGATCTGAGGCAGACAACTGACTGGAGAGGGCAGTGTCTGAAGGTTAGTAGTCTGGCCAACTGTGGCTGACATACAGCAGAGGTCCCTTCAGTCTTAGCCAAATGGCCAGAGGGAAGCAGCACCTGCTGTCCTGTCTGGAGCACAGGACTTGGACAGAAGCCACCAGTGGACACCGGGCCCTCGGACTCTGCGCACAGACCCCAACCCTGCGAGTTATTCAGTTGTCCTGTGCCTGCAGGAGAGGCAGTGCCCTGAGTGACACTGGATGTGGGGATGGGGCCCTGTGGCTGCCTGGCAGACCCCGTGATGCGGGTGTGGTCACCACTGCTGAAGACATTGCTATTGTCTTCATGGCTCTTACTTTCTCCCCGCCTGGCCCTGGCATAGCTGGCCACTCCTCGTCCCCCTTCTCTAGCCGCCTCCGACAGGTCCCTCCCACCACTCCTTTCTTTTCTCCTTCTCTGCCCTCACCACGAATACTTACTTATTTGTTTCCTGATTATTTTGCCTTTGGCCCCCAAATACAGGTGCAGGGACTGGGGGAATGTTGTCCCATCCCCTGTTCCCAGCACCCACAGTAGAGCCTGGATCATGGCAGTTGACTACATAATACTTACTGAATTGACAAGTGAACGCAGAGCCTTAAAAGACAAAGTCACCTCCTCTTTAGTCCTAGCTGCCCTGGGCTCTTCTGGTTGAGTCACGTGGCCCATGCCCCCTGCCCCCCCTCTCCTCCCACCCTGAGCCCACTCCTTGCCACAGACCAACAGGGCTTCTCCTGGGGGTCCCGCCGTGGAGCCCACTCCAAGTGGAATCTGCCTGTCTCCGTTCTGTCAGAACGTAATCAAAGAAGATAAGGAAACATCTTCTGCAACACACACAAGGATCCTTTTGGAGCTGGGCCCCACACTTTCAGACCCTACTTCTCTTTTTCTGGAAGAGTCTGTCTGAAGATCTTGGAAAGGATGGACGGGGTCCCTAGGCGCTCGTGAGTGGTCAGCTGTTCCCGTGCTCTGCTCAGGGGAGCTCAGGAGTAGTGTTTCATTCTTCCTGTGGGCTGGAGGAAGGCCTGGGCCATAGGTGGAGGTCTGGGTGGTGTTTTCCACCTTGTTGAGGGTGACTGGCCTGCACTGTCCAGTTTAGTCCTGCTTCCCTGGAGTGGTTCCAGCTCGGAGACATAACCCTGGTGGAACGAGTAGATGGAGACGTCTGTATTCCAAGTTTGGGCTGTAGACCTCGTAGTCCAGGTCCGTGGACTCTACTGGGGGTTTCCACCGCTCTCTGCACCCGCCGGGGTCTGTGTGCCCGTCAGCACACATGAAGCAGGAGGCTGCTGGAACTGCCACCCGTCTCCTGCAGGCAGGATCTGGTGTTCGTGATGCACTGTCATGGGGAGATGTAGGTCATGCGGAATCCTGTCTGTCAGGAGGATGAGCAGTCTGGAAAAAGTCCTGATTCTTGAGCTCCAAAGCAT
The DNA here is from genome assembly GCF_024362965.1 of Panthera pardus. Classification (NCBI taxonomy): domain Eukaryota; kingdom Metazoa; phylum Chordata; class Mammalia; order Carnivora; family Felidae; genus Panthera; species Panthera pardus. Next base: position 81,696,369 of record NW_026526788.1, read on the forward strand.
GAATGTGAAGGGGCTGTGGCCAGGCCAGCCGTACCTGTGCTAGGTGTTCTCGCCTTTCATGCTTGAGCAAAACCCAGACTGCAGATTGTGCTGGGTGAGGCAGAGTGCCCCGAAGTCCTGGGGCTGTGTCCAAGACGTAAGTCCCCAGGAGCTGCTGTTATTTAACTTGGCACTTCTCCATTCCCTGCCTGCTTCCCCTTCTCCCGCCAATCGAACCATTTCACCAAAGGCTTTGTGTTGAGAACTCCACATGAACAGAATCACGCAACAGCACAGGCATTCTTGAAGCCACGTGCCCTACTCCACGTGACCCACTGTGATAAATGATTAAAGCAACGGGCTGTCGAGTCAACTTCTTTGGTTAATCTTTTAAAAGTGCAAGTTTTGGGGGCACCTGGGTGGCTCAGTCAGGTTAAGCATCTGACGTCGGCTCAGGTCACGATCTCATGGTTTGTGAGTTTGAGCCCCGTGTCAGGCTCTGTGCTGACACGTGTCAGGCTCTCCAGCTCAGAGCCTGGAGCCTACTTCAGATTCTGTGTCTCCCTTTCTCTCTGCCCTCCTCTGGTCATGCTCTGTCTCTTGCTCTCTCTCTCTCAAAATAAATAAACATTAAAAAAATTTTTTTTAAAAATGAAAAATTTAACTATAGGGGCTTTTCTTAAAAATTATTATTCTGTACATTTCCAAAGAAACAAAAGTGTATCCTAAATCTTAGGCTGCTCCGTCAGCTGGCACCCAAGCTTTGTTTTCTTCCTGGAGACTCTGTTAAGCTTTGTAGTAACACCTCTCCCCCCACTCCCTGTGCAGAGGAGTATGGTTGTAGCTTCTCCAGTCGGTGCTCTGCTTGTCTGATGCTCCTATAAATACTTGGACCTCGCCATGGTTTCTTTAGCACGCTGTCGCCAACTCCTCAAGTTAATTTAAGGGGAACGTAGTTAAAACATCCCTTTCTTCAGTTCTCTGTGTGGAGCAGTTAGGAGTTGAAAGCAAGTGAGTTTGGCTCCCAAGCATTTGTGTTTTCTGGAGTGGAGGAAAACCTGAAATCCAGGATTTCTCCAGCCTCAGCAACGTCGGCAGGCTCCGTAGACTGCAGAGAAGAAGCGTCTGTTTTTAATTCTCCCTGAATGAGATCGCAGAGTCCCCTTCGCTATCTGTGGCTCTGCCTGACTTGCGCTCCGCCACTGTGGGTAAATCATCTCCCCTTGGGGGACCTGAGCTTGCTGGGCTGCGAAAATGGTGGTGGACATGCGCTCTTCCACCACGTGGACATTCCATGGCACAACCTCAAATGCAGAGAAACACAGTCATCAGGGTATGTGCTGGCTCTTGCTGTGTAGATCTGGATGGGACAGATCACGTTCCCCAAAGTGCAATGCTTTATGTATATAGCTAGAATCTGTAAGCTCCCTATCAGCACCATGGACAACGCCGGTGTTGTTCAGAGGGAGCCCAAGGTTAGGCTCTGAGTTTTTAGACTGGCTGTGTCCCTTGCCAGCTGGGAGAATTTAGGAAATCTCTTCCTCCTGGGCCTTGGTTTCCATACACGACCCTGGCCACACCTCCAGGTAGTTGAAGAACCCGGACCCAAAATAGCCATCATACTCTCCCAAGTGCATTGCCACTTGAATATCTGGGGGCATCATACATCCAGCATGTCCAAAATCAAATCTTTCCTCCAGCCTATTGTCTTATCCTTTCAAACACAGCCTACAGCCAGCATTCATCCAGGTGGCCAAAGCCACACACCTTGCCATCAAGCTTCACTAGTCCTTTCTGCTTGATCCCACCAGCTGGGTCAATGGATTTGCCCTCAGCATCCTTCCTCTTGGGCCAACATCCACTACCCTTGTTGAGACCTTGAGAAGTTTTTCCTCTGACCATTGAAACTGCCAAGCAGTGGGCTTTCTTTCTCTTCTCTGCCTCCCTGTCTCCCTTCTATCTCCACTTCCTTCTCTTCTCTCTTCCTCTTCTCCCCTCCCTCTGTTTCTTCTCCCTCTTTCTCCCTCTCTCTCCCTCCCCCTTCTCTCCCACCTCCCTCTCCCCTCCCTCTGTTTCCTACTCCTCTACACCCCTCTCTTCTCTCCCTAACCACTTCTCAGTAACCTTCCATAGTCACCTTCAGAAATCCCGAAACTCCTTGGCAAAGTCCTGCTCATCCTTCAGCCTAGCTACATGCCACTTCTTCTTTCTGTGGGATTTCCAGAATAACCACATCTGCCCACCCTCCTTCCTGTCCAAACTCATGTGGAACAAGCTGCCCCTCAGGCATCGTTGTCTCTGCATTTTTACTAGAGCATGTCCATTTCACATTGGATTGTAGCTGTTTTTCTCTCATGACTTTGAACTCATTGAGGGACAGACCCTATTTAATTCCTCTTAAGTCTGAGGTGTATTTAATACAGTGTCAGGCTCAGAACATGCTTTGCTTCTGAATTGAAATAAACTGATGAACTCAATCCAGATCCCCTCACTTCTGACCTCTACAGAATGCTACTGTTCTGTTTTTTATTTTACATTTATAATCTGTCATCTAAATGAATATATACAAAATATGTTTCTGTGTTAATATACCTATATTATATATTATCTGTCAGTCCCATGCCAATAGGTTCAAATATTAATAATTTATATTGCCAGCTTTTTAACCCTTTGAACATAGAAATGATTCATCATAACTTTGGATCCTTCCCTCACCATTATTTCACATAGTAGGTGTATAAGCCAAGTTTATAGAATCACTATAAGATGTAAAATACCAGAAGTAGAGGAGTATTCAATAATATCAATCCCTAAACTATAAGATCTCCCCCCCTCCTTTCCTGGTACACTATGGCAAGGAAATTATTACAGTTGTAAAAACTAAAAACATTAGTCTGTTATCCTGCTATAATTATACGATGATCGCCAAAGTTATTGTTAGACAATGACTTTTCTGAGTGGTTCTTTATCTTGACTATACTGGAGAACAGCCCTCTTCCTTGGTGCTGGGCGGAGTTCTGTCCTCGATCTCCATCTTAGCTATGACTTCCTTTGGAGTACAAATACTGGTCTTGCACCCAGGTCTTATCAAAGTGCCCGAATTTATGGGCTGGCCAGATGCACCAGGATCAAGGAACCATGTTTTAGCCTCTCACAAATTGTACCCCAGAGAGGTCAAAGTGTAAAGATTCAGCCCTATTTATAACCTCTACCCATAATAATTTCTCCAGTCAGAAAGGGACCACCTCACTAACGAGACTTTGGATGTGTATTAAGCATATCTTACACCACATGCCCAGCAAGCCACAGAGATCATACATTGTAATTACAAGGGAACAGTAATGATGAAATGTAACCTGCCAACATGCTACTGTCCCTGGCTTCAATGAGGAGCATGAGTGTTTTGTCTTTGGGCAGGAAGTGTATTGTAACTATAGTTAAGATGAGAAGACATGGAACTCCCCAGAATTGGTTATAGTAAGTCTGGCAGGTGCTGGGGGCTGGGGACGGGGAACATTAGGTGACCAGAGTGAGGTTGGCCATTATCTTGGCCACCACCTCATCTGCTCTTATCATTTTAAAGATGGGCACCTGTCTGCCCGGAGAGACAGATGACTTCCTGGGGTCACGGTGCTGGAGGTAGTGTGCAAAGGAACCTGACCCCCCTCCCCCTCGAGCCACCAACCTGGGACTCGAATTCTAGATGCTCCATGGAGCTCTCTCATTTCAGATCTGAGCTAAGGAATGCTATCTGCACTGATAGGAATTAATGATAGTCTCACAGCACAGGCCAGAAAACCATTATCTCTTTGTACGTGTCCTCTGGTGTCACCAGTGGCCATGTAAACCCCAGGCTCCCCGGTGTATCTCCAGGGATGCTATGTGTAAGCGAGTAGCTCTTTCAGGATGACTGATGGGAGAGCTGAGTGAGCTGTATGGCCCTAGCAACCACTGTCTTTTCTAGTCACTGTGTTCCCCATGGGATTTCAAAGGATCTAACTCAGGGCATTGTGGTAGGGACCCAGTCCTACATTGAACCCCTAGAAAAATCTCCATATTCATATAAAAACGAGTTACATCTATTTTCTCATGATATTGACAGTGCAACCTTCCTTCCCCCGCCCCCCCCCCCCCGTCCTCACCCCCCCCCCCCCCCAGCAGTTTTGGACATCAGTGAATGCCTCCTTAACTATTCCCTTTGGGCATAACCAAAGGTGAGAGTTTTAAGGGAAGGGTTATCAATATAATCAGCCTTTCTCTGCTGAGTAGATTTTAACTGATTGCTTTACAAATAGTACTTTGAGATCAGTAATCAGTTTTCGGTTTTCCAGCATCTACTCTGTATCAGAGTTGCATTTTAGAATTAAGGTATTACTAACTATTACAAAAATCCAAATCCATATATGTTGGGAGGAGGTGGAAGAAATCATATACTTTTAAAATTCTGATAGAATAGAAAACACTTGCATTATTGGCTTTGGGAATTTCCAGGGAGAATTCTGAGGTCCGTTAAATCTTTTTTTTGACTTTTAATTTACTGTATCAAAAAAATACTAACTCATGCCAGACTCTCACTGCGCAAGGTATTATCCAGGGACTCCTTTCTGTCATCTTCCTCCTAGCCCATCATTCACCGTAAATACTAAGAACAGAGCGCTAAATATTAGACAAAAGTCTAATTTCCTCCACATCAGTTCACGTTGTTAAAGAACTGAATCTACACCAAGTGGCGGTAATTAGAGCCGGACTGGACAGAGCACTTCCACTAAGAGATAATCACCAAATGACAAAGGCTGTAGAGATTCCACTCCAAGTGGGCTCTGGACAGGCTAGATTTGGCACCATTTATGCATACAAATGCAATTACCTCTCTTCACAATAAGACTTCATTAGTTATGAAGCTTACTGTGCTGGTGGCTGTCCTGATCGTGCGTCACCCTCACCAGCTCTTTGCACTTTGTGCACTACACCAGAATCAGTAAAATCTCCGTGCACGATCTCATCTGCAAACTCTGCATCCCCATATGTGGCGCCCTTATTGGCGATGCTATGAATTACCAAGGATGATTTGAGAGAATGCCACCCATTAATTCTGTGAGTTCCTCCTCCGGTCTCATGGAAGGCTGAACTTACTCCTCTTTCCTGAAATCCTCCGGTCGTTTTGGAAAAGAACGTGCAGAATTCGAGAACTGCCTACTTGATGAGCAGTCAGAGATTGCAAGGTACTAGAAAGTTCCCAGCTGCTGTAAAGACGAGTGTGCATGAGCAGCGAGGCATCTCCCTCCATCTTTGGGGAAGCACTGGCTGTTTCTCTCCCTAGTTCCTGCTGGTCGTTCCCGACTCTGCAGTCAGAGGAGCCGGCTCTGGAGCACACATCTGAACCCTCCTCAACATGGTGTCCTTCCAAGATGATCCTGCCTCCTCTGAGTCGGCCCCCTCCCAGGTGGAACATCCCAGCTTCCTTCAGCTCCTTCTTAATCTTTCTTCCTTGTATCTGTGGCACAAGGAGGTTCCCCTTTGTCAGAGCTCTGTTGTTGCAAGTCTTACCCTAGGGGGTGTGCGTGGGTTTATCTTCAGCCAGGTTACAGACTCCTTTCCAGCTCCCAGTGACTGGGGTGGAGCCTGTCGTTTCCTAGGAGTCCCGTGGAAATGGTTGCTGCAGAAATGCGTATAAGCATCCAATGGAAAGGGCTTGGGTATCTTACCAAAATAGTGGTTTGAAATCCCGCCCATTGTTGACCATCAATGGATCATATCAAATGACAAAATTAGGACACAGACAACATGAAATTCTGCAAGATCCCTCCCTCATTGGTGTTGAAAACAAAGCAGACTTCCGGCGTTCCTATCCATCCATATACCTGCCTCCCGACGGCTCCCCCACGTAATTAGTGTCCCTGGAGGCCAACTGTGTGGTGGCCTTGATGTACAGAAATGGAGCAGGTGTGGGCAGTATCTTCCTAGAGGGTACAGTGGCCTCAGGTCTTGCAACTAATGGTGAGACTTCTAACACTTACAGGAAAAATTTAAATTCTGGTAGAGATGCTATTTAATGAATCTGGAATCAGCATCATTATTACCTTTTAAATCTTGCTTTCATTCCCAAAAGCCTCGGAATTGAGTTTGGCACATGCTATTTTCATAAAAATGTACAAATCTGAATTCAAGCCATTTTGTTGTGGTATTATTTTAGAAATTAACCACTTCAGTGAGGGAGGGAAATGGTGTATTTCATTGTTCCTTCCTGAAACACAATCGGAACAAAAGGTGAATCATCAGGAGGGTGACTCAGCAGATTTGTCTGACTAGAGAATTACCAAGATAGGCTGGGTACAAAGGATTTTGAACTGCTTTTGAGCAAAGATTATATTAGTAATTTATCTCTAAAACATTTTCTGAAATAATTACAGCGTACTGTGACAGGAAATACGGATGATTCGCCAGAAAAGTTTTGCTAAAGAAACCTGAAACTTGTATCTCTTTTAATCTTTGTTCATGCCGAGACGGTCTTTAATTAGAATTTCATAATTGGTCCAGATCACAATCCAGGGGATGTCATCTTAGGAAAAACGGTAATCATGTCAGCCACCTCCAAATCCCCAGTTATGGGAAATACTACTTCTGATGTTTGGGGTTTCAGTGGACTGGAGTGAGCAGGGCAATCAATTCGCTGCCTAAGAATGGTGGTTCGGCTGTGCATAAATCGATTTGCCGATGCAGGACCCAGGACATTCCTTGGGTGAGAAATGCCTTGTGACTGTCCACACTTTTCCTCCCATGGATACTTTCCGTGGAAGCTCAGACTCACTGCTGCTGTAAATCACTTGGAAATCCCTGACTCAAGGAGCTTTCAGAGCCGGAAGGGACCTACCTGATCCCTTCGTGCTGTCCCACGTGACGCAGAGATTTGTCGGACACCCCACCCAAGAGAGGGGGTCGGGGTTCAGCCCCGGCCTCTGGGGTGCCCCGGTGCCTAAGCAGCAGGCTCTGGCAGGCTGACGTTGCCAACCTTTGGCTTGTGGTACTGGCATCTTTTTTCCCTGAAATTGCTTCAGGACCTTTTGTCCTTTTGATGTTTCTTCCAAGTCCTGTATATTTCCACGACAGACTTATTTTTTACAGAGAAATATGTACCGCTGCTTGTGGCAAAGGGACACATTTATTACAGGCCCGTGTTGATGAAACTGCAGGCAGCCAGGTCTTGAACACGGCACCCTCTGCAGCTCCCCGGGCCAACTGCTACTGGAAACACGGTGGATTCTTATGCTGCTCAGAGAGGGGAATTGGGTTTCAAGTGTAAATGCAAGACAGGCGGGGTCAAATTCATTGGCTTCCAGGGCTCTCTGCTTGCCAGGGAACAGGTATGACAAATTGCAACATGTGCATATGGCAGCTATGGTGGCCCCTTGTGTTCTGCCAGTTCCTGGGATAACCACAGACTTTTGGCATGTAAAAATTTCTTTAGTTTGAAACTCCTTTAACGTGTTCAATCTCGAGGTGCTCTAGGCATCCTATGGGAAAAGGCCAAGAAGAGCGGCCAGGATGGTGGTATGGGGACTCCCAGGAATATTCCCGAAGTCTAGGATCTGCGAGCTTGGAACCACCTGCAAGAACAACGCTTGGAACCAACCGCAAGGGCCTTGACCTTGAGCTAACTTGACCCTTGGTGACAGGACCCTGTCTCTATAGAGCAGTGTGCAGGAATTGAAGGAGGACTTGTTTGCAGGTTTCCTCGGTGAGAAGAAATGGACTTAAATCCTAAAGCCTATGAAATCTGGGCACTCTCTCCGGCTCACTTTGGGCCTGTACTTCTGGGATGCTGTGGCTGTGTAATGCTGCGGGCTCCCCCAAACAGGTACTTTCTCTTGCAAAAGGACTGACGAGTTCTGAATGCTGTTCCACCAAAGAAACCTCCATTCTTCATGAAGCATTTGACATTTGAGGATGAAGTCATAGGCCTGACTGAAAACTGAGACATCACCCGGCGAATTTCCCCTTGTTCCCCTTTCTTTTTGACAAAAGGGAACCCTGTGATAGGGAAGTTACGAATCAAGGCGTATCAACAACTGTCAGCCATCAGGGCAGACGCAGAGAGATGTAAGTCTTCCAAGAACCAGACCAGGATCTCCTTCATCCTGTTACATTAGTCCTTGGTATTCAGACAGTATGATGGAAGCCACCTTCACGGCTGTCCTGGATTAACCACTGATGTGGTTCTGCCGTGACGTAACCACACGAGGCTGACACTCCTGGTGAACGGGCTTCTCTGTTCTCGCTCTGCAGCTGTGTGCTCCCCAAGAGGATGTTGTGTTTGGATCTGTGTATGCCATTGGTGCCCATCACTGAAATGATGTGACTTACTTGAATGTTACAAAAACCAATGTAATAGAACTTAGTCAAAGAGAATTATTTCTGTGAGTTAGACGCTTTGGACAGAAGAAGGTGTTCCCAAATATCAAGTGTGAAAAAGGTAGGGGCAAATCACGATCTAGAAGCTTTCTGAAATCAGATTCCCTCACAAGATGGTTCATGGAAAATCACTTGGAACGCCAGTGGGGTGCCTGCATTCACAGGAAACACCTGGGCCGCCTCTCAAAAGACTGCCATAACTTTCCACCAAGTAAATATAAGAGCTCCGTTTATAGGATTCAGATTAAATTAACAGGTTAAGCGTATGATTTCCCTTTTGACTGGGTTTTCAATTAGTTGACCAGAAGTGAGCTTGCACTTTTACCATCTATGGAGCTCAGAACACTCTGGCTCAGTGTCAATAACCAGCATACAGAGCGTTTAAATTTTTTGTTGACATATAACCTTGTGCAAGTTAGTCACAGTTAAATTTTAATGACTTCTAACGTAAAGGGGCAGGAAAATTGGGAACAGAGCTTGATGGGCTGTGTGTGTTCAGCGTGTCAGTGATATCAAGGTCCTCGTCTGGATTAACAGCTGGAAGGCTGACTTTATGAGTCCAGCTGAAGCGTTGTTGTTAGGCCTTCTATGGTAGCTTCTGTGTGCGACACAAGCTTGGAGGTTGGGGAATTGTCACTCTGAAGGAGAGATTTTAAAATACTTTCCTGCACGCGAGATCTAAAATTCCCAATTTTCTGCTACCACCTCTCCAAGGATACTTGGCTCATTTAGAGAGAGGGCTGGTGGGGGGTTTGTGTGGCTCCTCCCATGCACCTGGGAGAGATGCACACCCCCAAGGGAAGGCCAGCCTTCCCTCGTGGTCCCATCTCTTGACGAGAAGATCTCTGTGAGTAAGCATGCATTTTCCCATTTTTGTAGGAGGTAAGCACAGTGATCACAATGGCCCCGGTCCCTCTAACTGGCCAGTCTTTGTTCAATTACTTGCAATTTCCTGTGGTTCCGAGACCCTCAGAGTTCTTTCAGAAAGTGGGCCAGTAGCTGGTGTCCTGGGGTTCCTGCAGAATGTTGGCTGAGCCAAGTCTAAATAGCAACCACTCAAAGCTAATTCCTGAAAAAAGACCAATTTCTGTCCTTCACAGGCTTGTTAAATCACTTTTAATATCACTTTTAATGTAAGTCACTTCTGGATTTAGAGCTAAATTTACTTAAATTACTTCAGTTACCCTGGAGAGTGTCCTAATAAATTCTTTTTTCAATCACCCACAAAATGTTAAATGGGTTTGTGCTCATGATGCTCACTCTGAACCTTCTCTGGAAATCTCTGCTCACTTCTGCTCTGTTGCGTTAAAAGACTGGGTGACCTGTAGCTCCCAGAGTAACGAAAGCCAAACGGGGAGGTTATATGCCAGGTGCTTTCGTTCCTCACTGCTTTTCCCAAGTTATTTTATGTCAGAGTTACATCCCTTCGCTGGTGACCCTAAATTCTCTTCCATGATATGAATGTAGAGAAACTTCCCACTGACCAGACTCCTCTGATACGTAGCGGTCCCCGAGGACGTAATTTGCGATTTGTGCGAGTTCTTGACAAACAGAACTTGCCTGGGTGCTTGCTTTTCACCTTCCTCTTTGTTAATAGCCGAGGACAATCAGGCGGGCTGGCAGGCTGGGTGGGGGCTGCCGCAGGGTTGCAGGGTCCTCTGCCTTTTATGGACCTTAACCTGGCGATGGTTCCAGTAGGGTAGGCTTTGTCAAGCCTTGGAGCAACCGACATTTTGGACCAGATAAATTTTTGTTGTGGGGCTGTTCTATGCTTTATCGGACGTTAGCAACATCCCTGGCCTCTACCTACTAGATGCCAGTGGCACCTCCCTAGTTATGACAGCTGAAAATGTCTCCCTCCAGACCTTGCCAGATGTCCCCTTGGAGGCAAAATTGCCTTTGTTGAGAACTTCTGCAGTAAGGAATGTGCTAGTGTGACATCGGTGCTCATGTCTGCCTTGGGTTTCTTCTGCCTGGTCCCACAGAAGGTCACTAGGTGACTCAGCTCTGCTGTTAAAGAGGCTGAGTCCTGTCTGGAATGTTCTGCCCCGACTGGAGATATGTGCTGGGCCCAAGGTTGTGTGGACTCCAGCTGTTTGCTACATTGAAGACATTTATACCCTCTCTCTGTCTCCACTTTTTTGAGGAAAGGATGGTAACTCTGAAGATCTTTCTGGAAGGTGTATTTGCTGGCGGGGGAGATGGGAGTTCTTTTACACATTTCTGGATATGTAACTATGCAGTTAGAATTGTTTTTGAGAAGTCAACTACAGTGGCCCTCCAAGCTTCATTTTATGCAATGAACTAAATCATAACATCTCTCACTCCTCTCTCACTTTGTGAAAATTACATTTCCGAGAAGAAAAAGACCGTAACCTCTCTGAAGGTTGTGACTCTGTCTGAAAATCCTAAATTATCACGAGGAGCCTAACATGGTTTTTCCCTGTTGAAAGTTTCTGCTGTATTCTTGTTGAGGTGAGTAATCTAAATAAAGTTTAAATTAAGAAACATGGTGAACAGCTGCCGGGGTTCTAGACAGGGGGTTAAGTCCCGAGAGTTGCAACTTCAACAGTCTCTGTGAGTTCCTAAGGAAACAAATTGCGCATTTGATGCAAGCGGCCTGGGTCCTTCTACGGTATTTCTAGCACATGCGGTGTGGTTTGCAGCCTTTGATCTATACCATCTGAAGGGCTTATATTTCAGAGCTTTGTGGAACACACTACAGTGCTCATGGCTATCGATTCCGAGGCAGCAGGCCATCAAACTTCTCTACCCGTTTTCAAAACCACTAAGATGCATTTGCAAGACCAACGAGTTCAAGCTCTCCCTCATCCTGGGGATCATAGACCTGGGGCTGAGTATGGAAAAGTAGCTTAGAATTGTGGTCAGGTAAGGCCCTTTACTCGGTGTCTCATACGATCATCCCAGCACGGCCCCCAGTGATTCTTGCATTTGTGGGTAAACATCATTTGTCACTCGTAATAGAAAAGTGGGAGGAGGAGAACGTTAACATACCTATAGATAACACATGCACTGTTCCTGCATGTCTCACAATTAGCTGTGTCTTGCCCAGTCCGATATGAAAGCCTACAAGATAAGAACAGGAGAGCATTACAAGCGGTGGCTGGTGGTCGCTGGCTGTTAAAGAGCAGACACCTCACTCACACCAGATGCCTTCCCAATGCCGTCGCTCGTCATGGTAATGGAAACTGATTAATGTGTGTTTCCCATTTTGCTCCTGTCTGCATTTATCATACAAAACCAATGCGACGTCTACAGCGAAGATGATATGGAAAATAAATCCAGAATGTGAACGTCAGCTACCGGGTGAAGGAGATAATCTGATTTTGTTAAAAGACAATCAGGGCACCTTTACGCTTATGGTGTTTTAAATGAACTTTGAGGGAAAACCGATGCCAGATACTCTGACTCCGTGGCTTAATTTTGCCCTGCGACCTCTCGGTCTGCTGGAGTACAGGTCTGCAAACTACAGTTGTCGGGTTGAATCCCATCCTTGGTCTGATTTTTGTCCAGCAAGCTAAGAATGGATTTTACGTTTTAAATGGTTGGTGGGGGGGGAGGGGGAGAAGGAAGAAGAAGAATATTTGGAAACTGTGTAAATTAATGAAATTTAAATTACAGTGTCCATAAAGATTTTGACAGTAAAAACTAGTGAAAGTTTTTACATAATTATCTACAGAATATCTTCTGTTTTACTTGTTGATCTCCAGATTCCAGAGTATTTATTCTCTGGCTCTGTAGAGAAAACAGTTTGCTCGGCCTTGTGGTCAAGTATGCTATGCTGCTGCCGTGCCTTCCCACTGACCTTCTCTGGCTGTGAGGTCTATAAGTCCTGTGAGGCAGCACTCGTTTGGTGGGGTGTTTTGTGTTTTGTTTTGGGTGGGGGGGTAGAGGATGGGGCATTTGCTAACTCTTTTCCTCCTTAAAAAAACAAAAACAAAAACCAAAAAAACAAGAACCTGAGAGTATTTTTTGGAGCATGCTGTGGAAGGTTGAATAAACCACAAGGTTTGATAAGCAGGATTTTCTTGACCAGGCCTTCACTATTTCTTGGCTCAGTCGCCCCAAGAAACTAGCATAGGGGGTGCTTTGATGCTGCTTCCTCTAACAACTTCAGTTGACCTTTCTTCACTGATATTTTTAACAGCCAGGTGTAGTTTTTCCAAATATTACTTTGTACCCAGGGGCAAATGCGATAACCACAGTCTGTTAAATTTGTGGCAGAAGAAGAGCTTCCACCTGAATTGGCTTATGTACACTTAGGGGGTAAATTTACATTTAGAGAATCACTCAACATAGTAACAGTGTGCACAGGAGGTTTGCTGTCAACATCAGCAGTCAATATTTTTATCACCTTCCCTATGTAAACTTCTCTTGTATGCATCATGGATTTTGAATCGAAAATAACTTTTGTTTTCCTCATTATATTTTGTGTTACATAAACATTTGACAAAAAGATTTTCCACTCAATGTCATGTTGTCTCAGTGAGCTTTGGTAAACTCAGGACTTGACCTTTGAATTCTGTGTATTTTTCTTCTTAATCAAGTGACCATATTTGGCCCTAACGTGTTGCTGATCATTGCCTGTGACCCCACTGTATTTGGGCGAGAATTGGAATCCTTGTGTGGCTGCATGTGCGTTGACTTGGTCCACCATCACTTTCTGTACAGGGCTTCTCTGGATTCCCACTTTTGGCTTAGTAGAGAGGAACAATCGAGAGCGTGTACATCACACCCTCCCTATTGTCTTCACGAGACATGGCCACTTTCTTCCTTAGAATTGTCCCCTTGATGATAAACCCCAAGAGGACATTCCTCATGAACCTTCCCACCTGGTGCCAGATTTGTCAAATCCATTCCAGGGTTCCCTGTGTCATGACATTGACCTTCTGCATTCTTCCATGCCTTACGTATATGTAAAATGACTTTCTCTATTCGGCATATTCTACTAGAGCTTGCCCCTAAGCTCATTTCTGACCAAGGTCATTTTGTACAGTATTGTGCACAACACTTGAGCCCATGTCCTAGCAATGACATGGTGGGTGTGGCACTGTTAGCTTGGGTTGCAAACGACATCCTGTTCTGCTTTTGGGTTGCACTAGCATGTGCTAACCACCAACCAAGGCAGCTGTTTATAGATGCTAGTCATAGTCCAAAGTTTACATTTTTAAAAGAAAGCAGGCAAAATCAGGGACATTTCTTACCCCTTATGTGTGGGCACTCTTTCTTGGTTCTGAGGAAAATATGAATTCCAACCTTGTAGAACCTTCCTGTGTTAGACCCCAGGACAAATCTCTATCAAGCGTCATCAATACCAACATCCCTTACTTGCCAATATCATAGAATTCCCAAGTATCTCACGTTGGAGCCTTGAGTCTTCAAATTAATTATGCTATCCTCATTTTACAGAGGAGAATACAGTAACATTTCAGGTCCAGGATCTCATTATTCTTGGACCCCAGTCTTCTGATTCTCTGTGACGCATTCCTTCTACCTTGGGACTGGTATTCTGCCCTACGTGTAATTGGCAGGTTGGGATAGTCAGTGAATCCAGCAATGACAGGACAAGGGCAGTGGGTACCAAAAATGCACAAAAGGCCTCTCTTCAGGACCTTAGTGTTCTTCAGTTAGAAATTGCTTTTTTAAAGTACTTTTCTGAAAACACTATTCTTACCACCTCTAAAAAGTACACACATTTTTTTTAACCCTGTTACAGTGAGTAAGCAAATAGTTATTAAGTGCCCATTAGGTGTTAGACATTATTTGACTACTGAAGAGACATTTTTGAATAAGACAGAATCCTTGTCCTTACGAAGCTTCCAGTAGAGTGGCAGAGGCAGACAAAAAACAAACACACGGATGGATGGAGGGATGGATGGATGGATGGATGGATGGATGGATGGATGAGTTGGGTGAGTTTTGATAATGCTCTGTATTAAGGAAGGGTTGTGAAGAGGTGACTTTAGCTAGCACACTGAGGGGATGGATTCTGAAATGGGACCTTAGTGATTAAAAAAAAAAAAAGATGTTAGTCATCTGAAGGTCCAGGGCTGAGTGGTACAAACAGGAGGACTCTCCCAGGTAACATCCTGCAATGGGAATGATGTTGGCATGTTTGCACGACAGAAAAAAGGGCTAGTGTGGCTAGAACAGATGTTGCATATAGGAGTACAGGGAGATGAGATCAGACCATGTAAAATTGGAAGCTCTTTGGACATTATTTTAAATGTAATGGAAAGCCACTCTAGAGTTTTTCTTCTAGCTGGTTGAGTGACTTGGAAAACACTTCCTCTTGACTAACTCTCACCCATGCCTCCAATATCACTTTAATTCAGTTTCCTTTCTCTTGCTTCCTTTATTACAACACAACCCATGTCACTCAATCATGAGACATAGTATGGTTTGGCTGATGTCTATTGATAAGAAGCAAACGAGTCATCATGTCTACTTTACATGAAGACATATTTGTGGTCACTGGTTTTTAGCCAATTTAAAAGAAAGATGGTCAGTCATATTCCATTATGTCTGAGAAGTATTATCAGGCTCTCATTGCCATGAACTTTTCTTAGAGAGACCCCTCAGTATGTTTCTAAGATTTTTTTTTAACCTTTCTTTTGTTTAAAGGATTCAAGTGTTTGGAGTCCCTACAGGCAGTTTATAGAAACAGAGATCAATGAGAAATTAATTTGCGGATAAAATTTAATGTGTCGCCCTCGTGTCATGTGGTTTAAGTCATAGGCTGCCTCCAGCAGCTAATGTCAATCAAGGTATACCTGCTAAAATTTTATTAAGCATGCAGGTGTTTTCAGTAGAAGGCTTAAACTATGTAATCCATTGTGCTTATTGCTTTGATAATCCATCTAATTGTCCTTGGAGCTTTCAAGCTGTGGGGTTTGGCTTCACTGATAATTTTATGGTCACATTAATAATTGTGTTACAGCATCTGAATGAATGTGTTCTCCAAATATAGATGAAACAGATAAATTCTTTCTATAGGACAGAGAACACAAAGTGCTCTTATGGAATTTCCCTAATTTTTCCTTCTCACTTGGAAACAAGTCATAAAACCAATACTTGAAATGATTATCTTTTTAGATAGCCATTGCCATGAAGAGGGGCAGTCCAAAAATTTTGAACTACTGGACCGGATACTTCTCCATTGTCAGTAGGGCTAGAGATCTTTTGTGATTATAAGTTTAGAGAAGAGAAAGATTAGGTTATTGATATAAAAGATTCAGAGAATGTCTTGATGAAAAATTACAAATTTTCTGTCTTGCAAGTTAACTGCTGTCTTTGTGAAGCTCTCTTTCCTTTTGTTTTGAGGAATTATACCTCATACAGGTTTATAATCCTATGCCTGTCACAATGCCGGTATGCTATTTGGTTAATGTTAATTTGAACAAATAATACTAACACTCTCTTGGTTCTCCTGTTGAAGTTCAGTAATAGACAAATCTAATGAAACAATTCCAACTAAGTGCAAAAAGCAAATGAAAAGTATACAGTGTGCAAAGCTCTGGTCCCCACTTTTTCCCCAGCAGGAACCCCTTTGGACACTAATGATAAACATGCCCATTATAAACATGGATTTTTCATGCATTGATCTTTGTAGCATATACAGTTGTACTATTGTAGCTAGTTGCCATTTGTCAGTCCTTTTCTGGTCTTAACGATATATGTAACTTGGAAAAACAAACATATCATTCAGCACCAAGGACAGTGCCAAGTACCAAGCTGCTGTCTTTGGTATTTTTTCTCTTCTGTTCCCTTGATTCTCTTGCCAGCCCCCACCCCCCCCCCCACCCCCATCCCTCCAGCTCACAGTTCTAACTGAGGAACAAATTCCAGACCCTGGGACCTCTCCTCACTTGATACCCTTTTGACACTTCTGCGGTCAAGGAGGGCTTCACTGAAAGCTAAATGAGACTAGACATGAGTCATGAGATGATTAAGGATGAAAAGAGCATGGACATTGTGAAAACACACGGAGGAGGAGTTGCTCAAGATTTGCTAGAGCAGAGGGATGTGGACAAGCGCGTTTTACAAGGTGGTTTTGGCGGAGACCAGGTGGAGAGCCATTTCCACTTCTGCTTTGTGGATGCCTTGCTCTACTTTAAAGGAAGTGAAATGACTGTTGTTTATAGAAGACAGTGTGGAACTCTAGTCGGGACACCTCATTCAGACACAACATTGGGGCCTCCTTTCTGGAGTGGCCTAGAATTCTCACGTTTAATTCTGTGGGCAATTCACCAGTTTCTCCAGCTACCTTAGGCTTCTTCTGCAGTAATCTGCTCCAATATTTAGTTGTCGTTTTCAAAAATTCTTGTGTATGGGGCACCTGGGTGGCTTAGTCAGCTAAGTGTCCGACTTCAGCTCAGGTCGTGATGTCACGTGTCCGTGGGTTCGAGCCCCACATCGGGCTCTGCGCTGACAGCTCGGAGCCTGGAGCCTGCTTCGGATTCTGTGTCTCTGTCTCTGTTTGCCCGTTCCCTCCTCATTCTCCCTCCCTCTCTCTCTCAAAAATAAACATTAAAAGTTAAAAATCCTGGGTATAAAAATATACTTTTGTATGCTTACATAAAAAGGAGAAAATTGGTGATGAATTTGGGGTTTGCATGTCTCTGCTTATTCCTCTTGCGGATCAGTCACAAAAGACATAATGGAAAGTAGAGTGGACAAGAACAGCAACAAAGAAGGTACGGTATGTGGCGGAACTGGTGTGGAAGTTTTTATAACAAAGCCATGGGGATGATGAAGGACGAAGGATGGCTACCAGCATCAGCCTGAGCTATGTCCTTGGAGGCAGGGGCCCAAGAGCAGGAGTGGCAGTGACAGACAGCATGTGCTTTCTCGAGAATGCATCACAGGGAGATCTAAGATAGCAAGGCCCTAGGTGGTAGGAAAGGGTGCCGAGAAATGTCATAGAAAGGTCACCGAAAGCTTTCTTCCTGGCCACACATCCGAGCCGCTCTTAGTATCTGAAAGACCTTGAAGATGACGCCCGAGAGGCAGGACTAACAACTCTGACCCTCCCCACCCCCCAAATTAATTGGTTAAAAGGTCAGGAAAGGAAAAAAGAAATGTCTCTCACTGTGCCTGTTACCAGAAACAGAGTCCGACAACGTCATAAATGGTTGGCAAGTAGAAATTAATCCTGTGATATTCAGTAGTAATTACTAGCACTGGATTATTGGATTGGCTTTAGCCATGCTGCTCCTATGGCCACGTCCCCCGACATGATTTCCTCCATAAGATCTTCATGTCCCAAATGAAAATGTTCTTCTTTCACTCCCGGGTGACCGTGGGTGTTTTTTGACTTCAGAAAAGCGTTCTCCTCTCATCTAATGTCACAAGTGTGTCAGCATGAAGTGTGCTGTGGGCCTGTCCCACACGGTGCCCGTGATCCCGTTGCTAAATTGCTGGTCTTTTAAATGGCATGGTGGTTTTCAGCAGGTTCGGAATTTCTAGCATGCAGGCAGATGGTGTCTTAGGTGACGCTAGACCCAGGGCACGATCCTTTCTTTGTGGTCTTCAAAACACATACGTTATGTAGGGTAATGGGATGGTCCCTTTGAATGAACTCAGAGCTGTGTTTTAGGCCCTTAGCTAGAGATGGTGGTTGCTGTAAAAAGAAAATGGCATGATCTCTACTCTCAATGATAATTTTATGTACTTGTTTAATTTATGCTTATTTTGATCCCTCGTGTTCTTTTGGCTTTCTCACTAGGTGCCAAAAAGTGTTTTCTCTGCCTCATTCTAGCCCAGGTTTGTGCTCCAGCCCTCCCTTCTTGATAACGCAGCCATCACTTATGTCAGCATCTTAAAGGGCTTTTTCACTTAAGAGTCACATTAATTAGAGGCATAAATGGAAACCACAACCATTGTTGGGAGAAATTAAGTTTCAAAAAGTAGTCAAAGGCAGCTGTTTTCAGTGACCCCGCACTGTGTTTTAAGACCACCTCTGGCAGTGTTTTTGGCTTGTTCCCAAGGCTGAGTTCTCACTAGGAATTTGCCAGATTATGCTCCGGAAGTGCAGCCACTTCTTATATTAGCTGTTCAGCAGTGAAAGTGAATTTAACTTCCCATATATATCCATGTAAACTCAACTCTGCTTTATGCACTGAAGCTATTAAATGCCAGGATTTGGGGGGGGGGGCATCCGCTTAAAGTTTGCTAAACAATGCAAAGTCGATTGCCCTCACAAACCCCCAAGGTCATTCGTTGATCAATAGGAGGCAGAACCAGCTTTCCCTGGCGATGTTATGACCGGTTCCCTTTTCCCCAGAAACTGATGGGAGCTAGCTGCTAGCCAGTGGCAGTCCTGTGCTCACTAGTGGCCTGGGATCCCCATCCGGCTAAGCATTTTGTGTCTTTTAGAAAGTGAGGTTGTGTTTTAAAGAATGCGAAATAAGTGACTCCAAATCTTAGCGGGACCCCTGTGTCCCCCTGGGTGTCCAAAAGGGCTGGCTGGTCTGAAGCCTTCTTAGATTCTGCAGGAGCAGCCTACAACTGTGCCTCGGGTGCCTTCGGGCAGCCCCCTTACCTTTCCTCTGCCACAACAGCTACCATTCAGTATTGTCTCGGTGAGCCTCGTACTTTTCTTTGTTTGCCCAGCCAACAGCCTGCATGCCAGTCGCAGGAGAGGTGGCAATAAACGTTTGTGGCTACATGGAACGAGGAATGGAAGAACACATCAGGAAATTAATTGGGAAGGTCACTTTGACTCCGTAGATCTATGAGGGTTGGCTTGATCTCAGGTCCAGTGAAGTATAGCGGCTCGTACCTGACGTGTAAATAAAAAAACTCAGTTTTCTGTTCAGTATCTTGAATATGGTATAGGGCAGACTGCATTAGAATTGCTTTGGTATAATTACTGAATTATTTGTGTTTTCAGAATTCTAACCAGCAGTCATTGCTTATTATATAACCCTGGTTTCTTTCCTTTCCTGCCCTTTTGCCTGTAGATATTAGGTCAGGCAATAAGGCCGATCCCATTAACTACTGGTTTCCTCTGTTCATCTAGGACTTCTGTTTTGGAGAAAATAGCTCTTATTGACATTGAAGTACATCAAACTTCTTTTCCGTATAGTCTCATGTGATCCTCCTGAATGTGAATGTGCATGTTCCAAACAAACCCTGTATAAAAAATAGAGTTGTCCTGGCTGACTCCCCTAAGGGAGATCTATTTTTGGGCTTTCATGTTAGAACGGAGAAGGAATATCCTATTACCAACACGATGGTTAGACTTTGTAGCCCTCTTTAGTTGAGCCTCAGTACAGCTGAAACAAAGTTTGAGGGCTAGCCTGGGAACCCTAACACCACCTCTAATTTTGGCTTGTTGCAAAGTGTGCTGAGAGCAAACCAATTAATTAGAAATGATGGTTTACAGTCCATTCATAGATTGAAGTAGTTCTTTCTCCCTCCCGTTTGTCTTCACCTTAATTTTTTTCTACTGGAGGGTAGAGTTCTCAAAGTTGCTATTAATCTGTTCTCCCAGAGCCAGGAATTGAGATGTTGACCCTTAAAGAACTAGCCCCACATGCAAGCCCCGAGTCACCTTATTAGACACATCGGTAGTCCTGGTGATCTCCTCTTCATGTTCTAGTTATGAGACCTTAAAAGACTTGGCTCTAGATTAGCCAGAACAACCGACTGGCTTTCAGCACGGTCGCATGTGATGTGCACAGTTCATCAGCTGCTGTCTGAGCACCAGCTTGGTGCATGGCTTTTTTCTGAGGAGCAGTTGCCTGGGTGAATAAAACATAGTCCTTGCCCTCAAGACACTTCAAGTCTCAAGGACACGTGTTTCCACTGTGAAGGAGCTGCTTGTATGGTGACCAAGTAGAGTTGTAGAACTTTGAGAAATCCCACTATTTCTGGAGACAGTTTCTGTGCTCACTGAAACATACATCCTTGTTCTGGCCCAGATGCTCTGTTCCCTCACAGACAGCATGTCTTCTGGCAGATTCCCAGCACCCTGTGAGGCCACAGACCATTTTTCAGTGGATTTTGATGATGTGATCAGGTGTCTCTGTCCCCGGTGACTGACAGCATCTTGGGGGCCACAGGTTCAAGTTCCCAATCCTGGCCCAGCGCTCTCCATGGAGGAGGGTGAGGTATACATCATAAATATCTGTTTCTTTCATGACTCCTCAAAAGGGGCATGAGATCTCTCTTCTCTGCTTTTGGCATTTCCGCAATACTCACCGCTGTTGAACATGCCACACGTTTTAGTTCTTAGTTTGCTTGCAGTCTGTACCCCCCATGATAATGTCAGCACCATGAGGGCAGGGATTTTTGTCTGTTTGTTCCCTGATGGACATTCATGGCTCACATCGGTGTGTGAAGTGTAGTGGATGCTCAAGAGATATTTTTTGAATAATGAATGAGAAAACGAGTGAATGAAGGCGTGAATGAAGGAGTGAATGAGTGAATGAATGAAGCATCTGTGTGAGTACCCGGCTGGGTTAACTGACATCAGACACTTGTGCTTCTGGAATGGAAAATAGGACGGTCTGCTTTGCGATGTTCCCAGCTGGATCAGGTGAGAACATCTGTCTCCAAGTATTAACGTTATCCCATCTTAAATTTCTCCGGCAAGTGGAAAAGGTCAGTCATCTTCTGCTTCCCACACCCCGGTATTAAAATATGTGGCCCAGTCCGTACCTCAGCCAGCCCCCTCCTCGCCCCTGGGAAATGTCATTCCTTTATCCCAGAAGCAACCCTGGAGAACAAGTTTCAGTGAGAAACAAACACCTTCTTAATAATGAATGCCGTTGTTTTCTTTATAGGGTGTTGACACATTAAATTTTATTGGCCTGGCAGCTCCCCAAATGTGGTGACTCCATAATTCCCGGGGGGCTCTGGCTCTTAGGGAAGCTCGTCATGCTTGTTTTTGTTATAAAGCAAAGCAAAATGGTGGTCAGCGGAAGAGCATGGCTGCTCGTGCAACACGTCAGGCACGTGGGGGTCCGTGGGAGCCAGCTGCTGTCCCTTGCCCTCTGCCTCACCTGCAGCAGTGCTTACTGTTGTCTTTGTGTCTCCCTACGGCTCTGCCTCAACTCCCTGCTTGCTTCCCTTGACACAGAGCCGGGCACGATAAGCAATCAGAATATATTATTATTATTGCACGTATGTTATTATTACTGTCAGATTCGGACAGAGACAGACACCGAGATAAACACTATTATTAGAGCAGAACTTCCCTCTTGAGAGTTTTAAAATCACTTTTCCCTAATATAAAATCATAATAGGCAGGAATTGGAGAAGATAGTAATTATCATTTTGTGTGTGGACTGGCTGGTAATGTTACCACCAGGGCAAAGCTTGCGTCTTCTTTCGTACGTCCCTAAGTTGCAAAATGAGAGCCGTGGTGAGAAAAAAGTCACTTGCCCCAAAGGGCACCGGGAGTAGCTTATTCATAAGGAAAACAACTTTTTAGGGCTGAGCTGAGGCCGAGCTGATTAACTTGTTTTCCCGGAAGACAGATAAAGCTTAAGCTATAATTTATCGAAAATTAATGAACACGAATTGTGGTGGCACTGGCTACCCCACTAGAATGAGGATAGGGGTCTGGGTATGTTGTATTAAAAGCAAAGCTGGCTCTGGCTTTGCCATTTTTCTCTGGCACAAGTACCGTGGGTACCCGAAGTCTGACTTACAGGGGTTTTAATCTGAAGACAATGTGCATTTGCTCTTGGTTCTGCTGGTAAATATCCACAGAGGCCTTTAGTTTTGAGTGACAATTTCTTTTGATGTATTTTATTTTATTTTATTTTGCTTTGTTTTATTTTTTTAGAGGAGTTTGGCTCAATTGAAATCAGAACTTAGGCTTTGTGAAGTGTTTGGCCATTGTTTCAAAAGTCTGACCTTGGACTGACTTTTTAAACAACGGCTTCAGAGCTCTTGCAGTTGAAGATTAAAATCTTTAAATTCTGGTGCCATCATTTATAACATTCTTGATGTCCCATTATGAGACTTTTATCTGGGGAGATAGTCTGGTGCTGTAACCAATGAGATACTGATAGGAAACATTTACTCTATGTTTCGGTATCTAGGAACTCGATTCTCAGAAACGTCCTTTCAAATCCGGCCTTCAAAATACATGCGTGCTTACTTTGGTTGCACTGCATGCTTTCCTCAACTTGTTCACATGAACTTTTGAGGAAGTCCTTCACATTTGAGGAACGTAGAGGAGCCAGCGGGGCACATGGCGGTCACTTTTAGTGCGTCACTAACGTGAGACATGGTACTTGAAGGTCTTGAAGTGTTTTCCCCGGGAAGGTTGCTTAAGGATAGATTTTGTGCTTGGCATTCAGGTCCCTCAAGATCAATGGCTTTGGTTCTTTTGAAATTACTTCACAGAGGACATTCCTCTTAACTGAGCTTGAATCCTTAAAAACATACTTCAGTACTGGGATCCCTTTAAAAGCTGCATTAGAAGCATACTCTCTCCAGAACCTAGGTTTGCATAGACCTCACCAGCTCTGGGCACAAGAGCCTCTTCGTGCCTTCGAAGTAGAAGGAAGAATGCAGATTTATAGTCGCACCAAAAACGCCTGCTTCTTAACTCTGGGCGGATATGTGAGGTTGCCTATTTTTAGAGGGTGAGAGAGTGGGTGCCCGGGCCAGGCAGGTCTAGATGGGAAGTCTGCCTTTGCCAATCCTCACCAGCCTTCTGACCTTGGGGATGTTTCCTAGCATAGCCAAGCTTTAGTTTTCTGGTGCAGATAATTTCTACCTTCAGTGTTATTTTGAGGATAAATGAAACAATGCAGAACGCTCTCATTGTTGGAGGTGCTCAGAACAGCTGGGCTTTAGAGTGGCTCGGCCCAGAGACACTCACTTCACCGAACTGTCATACAGACCCAGTGGGCAACAGAGCTCGAGCCATTTTTGCAGAGCTCAGCAGAAATTATACGGGATTTTAAAAAGTATTTGAAAACTAGAACTTGTATTTCATCTCTTGGAAAAAAAAAAACAAAACACCTGAATTCTGGGACACAAACCCATAAATTCCATAAACGTTCATGTCATGCCTTGAATTGCTCATTTTATCTGCAAATGGGGTGTCTGGATTGCCGGGTAGCTCGGTGGTGAGGCGTTTATTCACCTACCAACTTGAAAGGCCGGGGAGGTATTTGAAATCTATTTTGGCATTCTGCACAGGAAGATTATTTAAATTACATTTTCAAGTACGTGTGATACCTACGTGAAGCCCAAAGCAAGAATCTGGAATGTGTTTTATATTCTTACAAATCTATTTGCTTCATTTCTCGTATTAAGGCTGGAAAGCCTTATTATTTTTCAAGAACTTAAAAAAAGTGTTTACAAAGTTATATAAGCCGTAGAAAAGACTCACCATGGCCCCGTGCATTAGGCGAAGGGACTGCTGGTTAGAACATGATGTGTGCCTTCGATTGCAGAATCGTAAAACAGAACGTATACTTGAGGCTTTCAACTTGAATATTTGATCACACATTTATAAAAGCCATTAGATGCAACAGAAAAAGAAAACAAAGGTTTTTTTCCTGAAATCTGTTCAAAGGATTGCAGCTGAAAAGGACAGAAGCCAATTCCAGCATCTGTAGCAGGTGAAGAAGGAATGAAGTGTCAGGGACAAATTACGACTTTGGGCTCCCTGGACGCATTTATTGAAGGACGTCTGCAGAGAGGGTTGTGTTGCCTGATTCTCTCCCTCTGTAAACTTTTATATGTATTTTCGGGCAGTGGCTGAAATTAGGTTGTTCTTTGGCCTCCCAGGAGGATTTGTTCTTAGAGCAGAAAGGAGCCGTGAGGGCCCCCGTCTCATCTTGACTGTCCTTCCCTTACAGGGGAACATGTATCTGAGAGAGGCCAGGCCAGGATGAGCTAGGACCAGCCCGTGTTTCCCGACTCCAAACCCCGCCTGTCCGTGACCCCAATTCCGCTTGGTCTGTGCACTTCTCCGAAAATGAGTACAGAGCTGAGGTCGCCCCTGGTAACCCTCCACCCCTCCTCACCTTCAGAAATAAACCAGCCTGTATAATAAAGCAGGAGAAGCTCTCTGAAGGTGCCTTGCTTACCTAACCTCTCCGCGTGTTGGCACTTGGAAGGGTGCTTCTCAGTAGTAACAAAGCAAGGAGGGGACGGAACTTTTACTGACTGCTAACCGAGCCTGGATTGAGAGCCTTGTCCTCCGTATTTCATTTAATCTGCAAAAGCAGCCCCCAAGCAGGTAGTCTTAGCCCTCTTTTAGAGAGTGAGAGGCTGAGGTTCGGAGAGGTTAACAGCCGTGCCTAAGCACAGCCAGGGGAGAGAGGGGCAGAGCAAAGTTGCCGACTCAGAACTGGCTGCCTGCAGGGCCCTGGTCGTCCCACCCTGCTCTCCTTCCCGGAAAATGGAAAAACGAAGGGAGCAGGAGGCAGACCTCAGTCGGCTGGCTGCAATGTTTGGGATAGGATACGTGTGCAGAGGCACCGAAACGGACTTATCGAGAGCATTAGAAAGTGAAGTGCTGACATTTTCATCCCGTTCAAGCAGGGAGTGCAGAGGGACGGGGGGCGTCTGGCAGGGAATAAGGACCTTTCTGCTCCTGATCTCTGCGCTGGGTGCTGCTTTCTCCTTGGTGCCCACAGCTCCCCGCTTCTCTGTGATGCATCGTGCCAGACCTCTGGGAAGGTGGCCCACGGCATTCATTCCAGAGGGGACCCACAAGCATCGTTTGTGGAACCATGATGCCACCCACCTGCTCTCTTCCAAATGTGGCCGTTCCAACCCGGTGGAAGGCCCAGCTCTTCCCTCGCCTCTTGGAGTGGGGCTCTGGGAAGTTCACAGAATCTCACACCGAGACCTTGGCGAGTCCCGCGTTCATGCCCTGCCTGCCGCAGTGGCGCACAGATTTCCACGTTGGTTCTTTCTGCTCTGTGACTTAAACTGCCCCCTTATGCTCCCACTGTAACTGTGGTGCAGTATTTATTCTGTTTGGGCATGGATAATGAAAGCAAATTCAGAGAGATTTCTCATCCCCTGACAAGTCCTTCTGAAGGGTGCCTGGTTCTGAGTGATCTGTCAATATAGGGACATAAGATAAAACGACTGTATCACTTCTGTCCATCTAGCATCAGTCTCTAGGTGGAAGCAAGTCACGGGGCACAACTGTGTGCTGTAATGACCTCTTATTCCTGCTACGAGGAGGGGAGTGAGACCTTTCCCAGGTCTTAAAGAAATGCTGTCGTGTATGTGTGATACACACAAATGACATATGTGTGGATAACAGACACACACGCGGGGCTCACAAGCAGAATTCTGAAGGTCGTATGGGCCGACAAACAGGCGTAGGCTTGAACAAACTGGCCGCCAGTGAGCTGGGAACACTTCATTCGACTTGTATGCCCTCCTTGCCTGGCACAGGACTCAACACGTGGGAGACTCCCGTATGTATAGGCCTTCTGAACATGTGAGTGAACGCTACACCTGTCTGGCAGTCACACACCTGGGACTGTCCCGTACCCATCTACTGACCTGGCTTCCAGTTGAGTAAATGTGGTCCCTACATTTACAAGACCACGTGGCACAAGTCGGCAAACTCTGCTAATGGCCCCAATCTGGCTACTGCGTGTTTCTGCGTATCGTTTCACGGGGACACAGCCACGCTCGTGTGGACACATCTTGTCTGTGACTGCTTTCATGATACAGTGGCAAAGCTGAATCATCAAAGTCGAAAATATTTACTATCTGGCCCTTTGTAGGAAAAACGTGCCACGTCGAAAGGTGACTCTGAGGTCTTCAAATAAACATAGATCCCGAAAGCCTGATTTTTTTTTTTCTCTCCCCTAGACATGAGTATCTGCACATACTCTCACCCGGTGTGTGGCCGGCCGCCTTGCTTTAGTGATTAAAAGAAAACAGAGCTGAGCAAACCACACAGGATTCCACGCTGGGTTTGCATTAACTTGTTCCCGCCCTCAGGTCTTTATTTCTACTTCCTTTGTCTTCAAAGCTGCTGTGAGCACTTGCCCTCAAAGGGCCCCTGATCTCAGGGGGATTCCCTTGGCTTACTTTTCTTTGCTCTCCCCCGTGTGTGTGTGTGTGTGTGTGTGTGTGCGCGCACACGAGCGTGCCCCCGGACCTCACGTCACAGAGAAGTACTCTTTCTCGGTGAGGTTGAACAGGATGGACAGGACCCCGGGAGCAGTCCCTGGGTTCACGGCCCTTCCTGCAAACTGCCGGACCCCTTGGGCTGGTTTGTTATTTAGGATTTTCTCATTTTCAGGGAGGGTCCCACATTCGCTCTGACTCAGTACAGATGCTTCAGGGGGCTTCAAGATTTCGTCTCTGTCCATCCATCACATCTGAGGGCCCAGCGTGGCCTGGATTCTGCTGTGACCCCATTCTCCAGCCACCCCCCCCCCCCCCCCAACACCCAGGCCTGCAGGTGACACCCAGGTGATGTTGGGACACTTGTGACCAGCGAAAGAACCTACTTAACTTCGGGGAAACACAGATCCTGCCCTCATGCTTGACAGCACAAATACAGCCCCTCATGTCGTTTTCGGGTCTTCTCTGAATAGCAGAGTATCATTAGACTGTCACTGGCCATTGAACCCGTGAAGACACTAAACGTGTGGGGTACAGACTTGGAAGTAAATAACCGTCTCCCTGTGGAGGGCCCACCACAGTGGCTGGGGAGCGCACGCTGTGAGCACTTGGGACCCACAGCCCGTGGGTCCCGGGGCCCCTGCCCAGCAGCCCACAGCTGCTGTGGGTAATCACGACTGTTAGAAGTAGTGGAGAATTTTAGACTCAGTGCCCGTTTGCCTGGTTCAGCCTTCAACGACTACATTAACGGCTTACTGAGGCAGTCTGTGTGACCCTGAACTCCCTGGGAAGAGACCAGAATAATACTGAGAGCTCTGAAATAAGCAGAATAATTCTTGGCATTCATCCAAGCAGAGTGACCGCATCCCGCCCGTAACTGCATAAAGCGAGCGATTTCAGTGAACTGCCCCAGCAATTTGACAGGGACTAAAAGGCGTGATTCTGAACACTTTTTTCACAGCTACCCGCTTATGGAACGCGTCCTCTGAAATGCTCATATTAGGGCGTGTCCGCTCCTCAGTGCCCGCCGTGCGTTGGTGTCAGCTCCTAGCTTTGCAGACACCGTCCTTATGCTTCTAGAAGCCTGTGGTAGAAGATGTAAATGGAAGCTGCCTGAGATTAAGTAACTTCCCTAAGCTGAGAACGCTCTGCGAGACCTTTTGGAAATCTCCGTAAGCAGATGAGATTAATGAGTCTCATGGAAAATAATTTGGAAACTACTGAATGCGGTTGAGTTGGAGACACAGGCATCCCCATGCCCAGAGGAACGGCTTCAACGAGCTTGTGTGAACCGCTCACTAGTGAGAAAAGAAGTCCTACTAAAAGGTCACACATTCAGGGTACTTCGAGAGATGGAAGTTGGCCACTGGCCACGTTTCAAGAGTCCTGGCTCTTCCCTGGCTCTGTCCTAACATCGTACACCAGGGCAAGCCCGTGGCCTCACTGTGAGGGGCAGGTTTAGAGGCAGAACTTGCCACTGGGATTCAAAGTCGTGGGCTCTGAGGTGCACATAAGCTGCCTGTCCTCACCCAGCTTTCTCCTGCTGCAGGGAAATTCTTTACAAAGCAGGCTGCCCGTGCTTCATTTGGGGGTGGAAGGTGGACAGAGAAATTGATTTTACCCAGCTTCTGGGTCTTCTCCACTATCGATGACTTCATAAACGCTAGAATATTTCCCAAGGAAAACTCTACTGATATTTTAACTTGGCCACGGAACTCTCTGTCAGGTTATTATGCAGTGAGTATATAATAATCTACGTAAAGTAGACTGAGTTTTCATTTTTTACCATGAGGTGCAATGGTAACTCCTCTTCCCTGGCTTAGGTTGAGGACATAAAGTAAGTCCTGTGAATTCCCCCTTTAAAGTGACGATCCTGGCGCATGCCCTTCAGAGGACTTGGTCTGGTGCTCAGAGGAGCAGAATGTGAAATTGTCAGGATTTTGTCAGCTGGTCGCAACTGGCCACAGTAGCAATATTGACGCCGTGGAAATCAACAAATGCTACTATTCCCCACCCCCACCCCCGGAACCAGCTGTTAAAGAGGTGCCAGCAGACCTGTCTTACATCCTCCCACTCTGCGCTGGACCCAGATACCCGGGAGAGGGGTGGACAAGAACCCTGCTCTGTCCACCTGTGAGGCTGCCGATGTCTCAGATTCTGGCATACAAAAGAGTGATGGAAATTTGAGTCTGGGCCAAATTAATGACCATGGGCATGGGGAAGAGGGCCACTCTCAGGGTGGCCTTGGAGTTTGAAAGCACTTGATTCATTGTTACCTGAGTCCAGAGGACTCAGAGACACAGGTTTGGAAATGAAGGATCTGGAAGAGATGTGGGAATTCACCAGGATACAGAACTGCCTTCCTGCAGTGAGCTTGTGCTGCACAGGCAGCGGCCAGACTGGGCATTGATTTTAAAGTCAGGTCACCCTTTCCCTTGATCTGCGGGGCCCAGCGCTCACACGGTTAGGAGCCCAGCACTGTGCCCCGTGTGGGGGATACTGGGGTGACGGACTGACGGACTTTTGGGGACGATGGCAGTGCCCCGTGTCCTGTGCAGGAGCCAGTCCGTGCACGTGGCTCTTGAGCACCTGCCGTGTTGCCAATGCAACTGAAGAACTGAATTTACAATTGTAATTAACTTGAGTTTGAATTTCAATAGCCACATGTGGCTGCTGGGTACTGTATTGGACAGAGCAGCTCAGGGCTTGTAGGAAGAATATTGATGGCAGCCTGTGTGCGGAGAGTGTGGAGGGCACATTCATCACACTGGACTCAGATGTGGGACTGCCAAGTGTTCTCCAACACCTCTGCCCAGCAAGACCAATCAGTCCCATTCAGATGCGCCCGGCACTGGGCGAACCGCATTAGAAGGTCGCCCCGTATCATCCTGTCCCCTCCATCTGCAGGACGTGTGATGATTCCCAACTCCCAGGTGAAGAAACAAGGCACAGAGAGAAACAAGGCAGTCCATGCCCCAGGTCCTCAGACTCCTAATTCCCACCTCGAGGTGCCTTCTTAAGTGCACGGCTCTGTAGACCGACAGCACTGACGGGAACTCAGAGGATCCCATTTACAACCAGTGTCCACACTTGTTCTGATAGTGTGTGGAGCCTACATGTATAACGTGGTTCTCCTTTCGTGGGGTGTTCGTGGCTGTTCAGCCTCGGCAGTTTTTCGTTCGGCACATACCCTCGCGAGCGAACACATTAGCATATGCATTTGGCTTTACACCATTTGGTGACTCTTCTCCCTCCCCCAACTAGTGATGTTGGATTCTTCCTGTTTTGCTGTCCGGTTTCAGTCACTCCAAGCTGCCTCAAAGGCAGTGATCGGGGGCCCGTTTGGGCTTTTAATTCTTCGGTGGGAATGTGGTCTACCGATCGACAGACCCCTTGCAGAACCACCTTAATGTGCTGCTTTTTTGGCTGGGCACGGAGTCAAGCCTAAATGACTGAAATGGGATGAAAATGGAGATGTAAACCCAAGACTGAAAAAGGCCCTTTGAAAACATTCTGCAACCTTAGGCTCCTGCTAATCTCCTGTTAGATTATTTTATGACTGCCTAGCAACTTAATACCATGGACTGCAAACGGTACTTTGTATGAGGGGGTGGGGTTATTGAGAATCTGCTCCCTACTGGATGAGCCACCTGTGCTAAGCGGGAGAAGCCAGCCTCCGGGCCCAGGGCTTAAGCCTCACCTGCTGCCCTGGGACGCACAGACTGTGTCCTCCGCATTGTCTGTGGTCCGCAAACGCTATAACTAAACCACAGCAATCCTCTTGAGGAAACCGGGCACCGCGTGGTTTGTGCCCTGACGGTACATTTCTTGGCTTACCTTCACACTGGCTACTAGCTCACTCGACCCGGGGTGGGGGCCGCAGGGGTGGGGGTGGGGGTACTCCGATCCCACCTCCAGACCATTGCCCGGAGGGAATCCAGACGGTGTCAGGGGGAAACGGGAAAGAGAAAGCCCGGCAGTGAAAAGACAAAGGCTGGTAAGCCGTGGGCACCGTTTCGAGAAGCATGGAACTTTTGTTTCAGCACAGCCCGCTGCCAGACCCATACGAGCCTTCCTAGCTAAGGGCTCAAGACTAGCATCCTATCGTTAGGTCATTTAAGTTTGCTGCTGCACAGTTTCAAAAGATGGGGAACAAAGTTCAGCAATCTGATGTCAATGCCTGACAGCTCGGGCTGCTAACTGGGTCTGGTTCCCCCTAGGGTGAAACTGCACGCACAAGACCACTCGGGGAAAGGCACGTCTCCTCGTGACACACAGGGCTTGCCCGAGGGTGGGCATTGCCTCTAGGAGCTCCTCACAAGGACAGAGAGACATCTCCCCTATTGTGGGAAACCCTAGCCCTAAATATCAATGTTCTTCCAATGATTTAATATAACCAAGTCAGCATTTGCTTTGCAGAACGCCACCTCAGTTCTGTTCTCTACCATAACCCGATTCCTATGAGGCGAGGAGCTTCTGATTTAGAGAATTTGGACTGGCCTACCCTGTGAGACGTCCTCAGTGTCATCAACCTTTCATCGCAGGGCACACAATGGAAAGACCCAACAATTCATTCATTCAAACTATCGGCACATGGTTTGAATTCCAGGCCAAGCACCTGAACGCCAACCGTCAAATAAATCTTCACGGCGAGTACGCAGTGATGTCTGGCATCGTACAATAACCTCGGGGCCCCTCTGAGCTCACGCCAGCCTCAGGCTATCGCCTTTCCGCAGAAATGCGGAAATGTCAGTCTCACTAAGGATCTGGGCCTTGGAGGCTACCGAGGGACCCTGGGTGGGCTGGGCGCGGGGGGATGAGCCCGCATGGCTTCGGGGGAAACGTGGGCATACATACCCTTCCCGGTGGGCCTCTCCTTTCTCCAGCTCCTGAATGACCCCCAAGAGCACTTTGATGGTTTCCTGGCTTGAGCTGATCAGGTCCTCCATCACCTGGAGCTGTGCTTTCAGGTCGACGACTTCCGTGTGAGGCACGATTTGTCGGGATTCTCCACCCGCAGCGGCTGCCGCGGCGCAAGGCTGGCCGTCCTCGCCCGGCGGGGCCCGGGTCTGCGTGGGCCGCCCGCTGCATTCGGGGGACAGGCACTGCATCGGGGGCGAGCGGGCCGCCGCGGGTCCCTGGAGCCCGTTGAGACGCGAGGCTCTCCCCCGCTCCTGGTCGGCCGCCGGGCACAGGGGCCACTCGCTCGCGGTGGCAGAGTTTGACAAGGCGGCCTCGAGGGCCTTCGCGCCGGGGGCAGGTGCATAAACGGCGGCCACCTCCGTTTTGAACACCGTCCCGTGGGCCGGCGGAGCGGCTTCCTCCGTGTCCGGGGTCGCCCTGCCGTGCTTCGCTCTGCTGTGCAGCTGGTGGTCGGGCTCCCGGGAGGAAGGCCGAGCGGAGTTTTGGAGAGGCTCCTCTCGGCAGCCGGGCGCATCAGGGTTTTCGGCTGGCTCTGCGCAGTTGAGCCCGGCAGGCTGGTCCAGCTCATTCACGTGTTCATCGGAATGGGAAACCGAGGCCGCCGTCTTGTGCACCCGGCCGGCACCCCAGGGCCGGGCCTCCTCCCCCGCCCCTTCCTCCTGCTTCTCCGCCACAAACCCGTTGTTTTGACTTTTAAAGGCATCCGCAGCCGGGATGCTTTTGAGATTCCCCTTTTTGCGGTCCAGGGGGAAGGTCTGGTAACACTTTTTCAGGTCCGGCGAGGTCTGCACGCCTGTGCTCTTGGTGACATTGGGGATGGCCCTCCGCGCGGGCACGGTCATGTATTTGCGGTAGGCTGCTCTGTAGGACACGGGCTTCGCCTCCCGCTTCTCGCCGGGCTGTCCCGCCGCGAGCCGTGAGTCCCTCTGCTCATTCTGTGCCTCGCAGATATCCTTAAAGCGCACCTGCAGGGCTTTATTCCGCTTTTTAATCTGCCGGTTGGGATCCAGGGCGTATCTCATCTCCAGGGCCAGGCAGGCGGCAGGTTCGACTTCGCTCTCTGACGTCGTGAGTACGCATTTGCCGGTTTCCTTACTGACCATGATTCCTGCGTTCAGAAACATCAACACAGGCGTCAGTGGGACGGAAACACACACGCGAGCACAGGCACACACAGCTCCTAGCTCACCTCGCTACCGCCTGCTTCCTAATTACTTTTAAACAGGTGAGGTTGGCCTTTCTGTTAAGAAAAATCAGACAGGCGGAGAATCGCTGGCAGGCACAGCTTGAGATGCTTCTCCGATATTAAAGCCTGCCTGCTTTTCCATGTGGGATACACTCGTTTCTTTTGATAGTAATGCATGTTTCCCCATTAGACAAACCTGTTTTACTATATTCATCAAGAAACCCAACGATGCTGCCTCTTCTGCCTTCAAATTATCGTTTTGCATACACGCCTCCACTTCATAGGCAGATGGCTTTCCAAATGCATCTTATTCGGTTTGGGCTTTTACTAGTTTTTTGAGGATGACGCGATTAATCTATTACTGGAATCCGGGAGAATTGGTGTTTTCTTATTGGGGAGTCTAGGTCCTGATCAGAGAGATCCATGTGGAGCGCCCTACGATGAAGGAGGGAAATAAACCTCTTTGTCTGTCTTTGCCAACACGGGCGCCATGGGACAACGGGCACACTGCTATGGGAACACCAGAAACGGTTAATCTTTGCGGTGTGGCTTGCTTCTAATGGGTTAACGCTAACCCTAGAAAGAACATGGGTTCCCCTGCATCGATAAAGACCGTGTTAGCAGCTCTGTTCTTTGATTCTATGGAGAGTGGTATTTGAAAAAAACATTAAAAAAAAAAAAAAAGAAATTATTCATTCTAGAATCGAGTTTTGTGTTTTGATCCCAACCTCTGAAAATGAAAACAATGGTGGTTGTTTCAGTATTTGAATCCCGAAAGAAAATAAAATCACAAGGCTTTATGTTAATCATGCAAATTCATCTTGGGCTGAATTATTAAATGCATCTAAAAAGGTGCAGGTGGCCGATGATCCCTCTGGGGAATACCAGTGGGGTAAGTGCCTTCACTGTATCAGGCAGATTCACAGCTGCTCATTGCACGTGGAAGAATCTTCTTGAGGGCCGAACTTAAAGGAAGAAAATAGTTATGTTGTTTGTGAGTTAGCGCTCTGGAAGAAAACAGTCAGATGGGAGGGACCGGGGTATACAGGGCCCTGGCCTTAGAGCAGCACGTCCAGAGAGGCAAGGTCACAGACGTGAGCCAGATGAACAAGAAGGGGGCCCAGGCTGCACTGCCCAGTGCACGCGCCAACAGGCCCTTCGGGCTGTCCGGGGTGGGGGAGCCCATGAACCCGATACTGAAACCTCCAGGAGCACTTTTCTGGAAATGTTACAGGAGCTGGGTGAGTGTATGGGCCGCCGGGGCTCCGCTGATGCGTGTAGACTCTACCTAACACCTTTAGTGCCGTGTGGTCCATTTCAAGGAGGAAAGTGGGGTTCAGAGAGGTTATGTCACTTGTTAATGTCACACAGCAAGTAGGACGGACATACAGGCAGGAGCAGGATCCTGATCTCCCTGATGTCTGAGTTCATGCTGTTTCCCATAACCTCAGGTGTCCAACAGAGAGGCACCTCCCCACATCCTTAATTCTTATCGGGGTAGGAGTGCACGACACTGGGCATGATCGTCCAGTGAAGGCAAAAAGTGGGGAGAAGCCCAGAGCCCCCATTTGAGCGTGTTCTAGAACTGCCGCTCCTTGCAGCCTGGGGACTCTGCAAACTGGCCCTGGCACTTTGCAGGTCTCCGCTAGAGTTACTGAACAGAAGGCTTAGAGAGAACTTAATTATGTCATCACTTATGCCATGAGGATGAACCGGCAGTCACGTTGGAGGGCAGCAGAAGTGAGCTCTGCCGAAGTTGCTTTAGGTCGGACCAGGGTTTCTCAGCCTTGGGACGCCTGGCATTTGGGGCCGGATGACTCTTTGGTGGGGGTGCTCTTCTGCGCACGTAGAAATGTTCAATAGCATCCCAGCTGCTGCCCATTAGACAGGAGCACCTTCCCTGTGCGCCAGTGACCTGGGGAGAGGGGGACACAGCCGCCCCCAGGTAAGAACCACCACATTAGACCGTCCCCCTTCGATGGCTGGAGTGTGTCCCCGAAAGGGAAGGGCCTTCCTTCCAGCAAGGTGAATGGCTGAGAACAGATGGCAATGTCCAGGCTCCCGGGGTGGGGGAAGGGTGTTCTGGAAGGTGCCTGTTTCGAAGGGCTAATCTGGAAATGACCCAGCTCTATGCCTAGCCAGGAGGGAGCCACACCCTCATGCCACTGCCACATCTGTGTTTCCTCTGACAACAGAATTACCCCCAAACAGTCGCTCTCCTAGGTAGTCTGGAGAAGACAGAGAATAAGCCTTCTTTGGCTGTTAGGCTTTACTGGGCACTGAGGATATCTGGAGGCCTTTGTAATTTGACACTTGAAACACTGGGCGGTTTTGGAGAGAGCATTACAGGAAGGGAACAGACTGGAGCCGCATCATACCCTGGCTCTGTGTTGGGAAGACGAGATTCTGGATGGCGGGTGGGATCGAGAAGGCCTGCTAAGGAGAGATAATGTATATCTTTTACAGACACTTATCCCAACAGGTTAGAATGATGCACACAAAAGGACTTGGTGTGGGGAAGGTATGGGGGACATGGGGGTCTAATGAGAAAATTAAATCTTAACCCTCAGTCTTATCTCGTAGTCATTCTTGAGCTGCCTTTGTTGTCCAGCTGTGTCAGACTGTATTGTCCCATCATTCTGCAGAAGACCTTCCTCCCAGGGAAAATTTGAAAGGGAGAGCATTTTTACAAAAAGCAATTTACTAGTAATGTTTCAGCCTTTTCCCTGCCACTACTGAAAAATGTGTGTCTGAATAAGTTTGTCCTACCATGCTATTCATCATCGCGATTTGCCAGGAACTGCACCGAAATAATTTTCTTACATCCGTCCACTGGTTTGGAAAGATATTCTGAATCTTGGACCCAACCATCAAACTAATAAAACAAATCAGAAAAATTAATTGCCAGTGGCAAAATAATAATAATAAACAACTCCAAGCTCCTCTCTGTTTTACAGGGAGTTGCTGAGTATATAAAAATCATTTTCTTATTAGTAAAAGTGATGGTGATACTTCAGATGCTTTTGCTCAGTGTCGTTTGTTGATGAATTCGTTTTTAACTAGAAATGGAATTGTCTTAATCTCACCGATAAGAAAAGACATCAAGGAATTCTTGTTGTTGACTTATTTGGACCTCAGATGGAGATCTGCACACCTTTTGATGGCTGGGTGGCATTTACTCTAAAGCTTTAGGATGGAATTTTCCTGGACACTGAGAATTACTTTCATATTAAATGGTTACACCTTTCTGGGGGGTTCACTTACTGTTTATTGGTGGGGGGGGGGGCGGTGCTCAGGCTGGTAGTGATGGTTAAGGAAACGGTTTGGTCGTGAAAGGACATCAGGTGTTCCAGAGAAGACATTCCATAAATCGAGGCTTCTGGCACATTGTATTCATTCATCATCCCTTCGTTCATTCAGCGCACGAGTGTGCACCCAGCACGGCGCGAGGTCAGCGTGCAGTCCACATGTCCTCCTGCTTCTAAACAGATGCTAACATTCTCTGCACTTCACTTGGATTTTCTCCTTGACCCTCAGGACGGCCTCCCAGGGGAGGCACTCTTACTATCCTCAAGCTGCAGATAGAGAAATTGAGGCTCCAGATTTTTTTTTCTTTCCTAATTTGCCGAGGGTCCCACAGCTCAAGGGCCCCACCCTGCATCCCTCTAAATCCCGGGCGTTGACCTGCTGTCCTGCCCAGGCAAACCTGGAGCCTCTAAAGTGAGTGCCCTGCAATGAACTTCAGAAAGCAGCCAACGGCTGGACCTCCTCTCAGCGACTTCCTTGGCCTGTTTGTCGCAAGGCATGTGGGCGCGGGTTATGCGGAGAACCTGCAGGTAGTTCCCAGGAATAAACCTGGCCCCGAGCACACACTCGGGCCCGTGAGGGCCACCCGGAGTGTTGCGGTCCTCCTGAGGCCACAGTGGCATTTTCAGCGATGGCTCGCCTTGGCTATGTCACCTCTGAGGAGCATGGGCTCTGGGTCTTGGAGTTAATCTCTCGGTCCCAAAGCAGCAGGAGTTCATAAAGTTTATTTTTCATAAGAAAATTGTGTTTGGGAAGTCATCGGACTGTGTCGTCTTGAGGTGAAGGTGGCGAGGCACGCTTGAGCCCGTCTGGCTCGGGGAGAGCTGGGGGTGTGGAGGAGTGTTTGGAATGTAAATGTCTTAATTACCCTCAAATTAAAGTGCATAATCAAATGTGAGTTGTAAATATATAAACCCTGTATTTTTAGATTAGTGATGGAGAGTCATCTCTGCGTGCTGCTTTAAATTAATAGCTTATATAAAAACGTTCCTTCCAGCCCAAGGAGTGATAAGTGGAAGTAACTAAATGCCTAACAATAGGTAAACGGTTAAGTAAATTATGGTGTACGTTCACTCAGTGCGGCCATTAAAATGATAATTATAAAGATTATTTAGTATCATAGAAAAACACTTACGAAATAATGTGAAGTGAAAGAAAGCAGTCTACCAAATTGTACCGGAAGGAAATGAACAAACATGGTCACCGTCGTGGTGTGTGAAGATCGGGCATTTGGGGAGATTTATCTTCTTCCTTCTGTTTTCCAGTTTTTGTTGAGGGAGCCTTAATATTATCGTGTTGTTTGCCAATTAAAAACCGCAGGGCGAAGTCAGTCCGCACCTCAGGCAGAATGACAGGATCAGGCCGCTGGAAATTACAAATACTTGCATCACAATAAGAAAAACCCAGAAATGATTAGATTTGGGTGCATGCAGCCTCCCAAAGGTCACCTTTTATTGTTGGGAGGAAGCTTTGAATAAAGGACGAAAATGAATTTCAAAGCACTGACGTGTTAGCGTGTGGAGTACGTGTGCAGATGTGCACACGTGTGTGCACAGAGCTGTGTACCTAAGTGTGCGTGCACAGGTTAGGAGAAGCAGCGTTTGGTAGAAGATACGTCGGTTTCGGAGCAAACTCACTGCTGGGGTGAGACCTGCCATCTGTTTTAATTAGACGTGAAATGGACTTGACCTATAGTCTGCATTCTTTTCTGAAGTAACCTGGGATCTCAGCGGCTGACAGGAGACTCTCCACTGGATTAGCTCCATTCTGAAAGCGTCTGCACTACCGGGAGGTTTCCAGTTTGGCGCTGTGTGGTGATCTGTGTGGCACGATGCAGCTGACGGACCGTGGGGGCTGTTGAGCACCTTGGCCTTGCCAAGACAGCCCCTAGTGTCCCATCAGTCAGTGGAGATAGCGAAAGAGCTGGGCAAGCAATCTGAAGAGTCTGGAAGGGGACTGTATGATATTATTGGTTTTTCTAGTGGCTTTCCCGCTGTTGAGACACCTTGGAGTCACAGATGCTGGCTGGAATTCAAGATTAATTGGGTCAGCATTTTATTCCATATGCTGAGGGAAAGCCTGAACATTAGGCCAGTCAGAATGGCGGAGGCGGGGGGTGGGGGTGGGGTGGGGGGGGGGGTGGGGGAATGAACCTACCTTCTTTAACACTCCGCTTCCCGGAGGGAAGGGAAAGAGGGACAGGGTCTCCCCCATTAAATGAACTCGTTTGTGTTGTGAAATGGTTAAGTTTAAGGCCTTCCTTAACAGAAGTCCTCCCTTCCTCAGGGCAAAGCTAACTGCTATAGATTTTGGACTGTGTCTTAGTTAGATTCATTATCCCATTTAATTTCCTTTAATACACTGAAATGATATTTTTCCAGACATTTGTTCACTTCTTCAAAGGCCACTGATTCAGAGGACTAAAACGGGGTAACCGATGAAAACCGACACCCCTCTGAGATTGAAAGTTTAGGGAGGAGGCCGCTCCCTTAGCGCCAAGGCATGTGGGCAGAAACACTGCCCGATCGTGGCCCGTTCCCTTGATTTGTGGAATATTGCAGTAAGGCCTCCATCATTAAGAACCGACGACCGTCCAGTCAGAAGGAGGGAAAGGGGGCACTCGTGGAGCTTCCACGCAGGCTTGTGGCAGAAGGAAAGCTACCCGAGGCGGGGCCCCAGCTCACACATATCTGTGATTTCAGATAAACACATTTCAACCAACAGAAACCCTACAGTCAATTACTTCAGCCACATAATGTAAATCAGTGTTGCCACACAGACTCACACTGGCCTGTTTCTAATGAGCGGGGAACCATCTAATGAGAGGAAGTGAACCATCCGTGTTATACATGGATGCTTGGGGTCTGATGTTCAGGCTTTACAGAAATCAGAACGTGGCCCTCTTCAACAAATCCGACGTTTTTCTTCATTTGTTTCACTATTTACTTAGTTCTTTGATCTTCAGCTTATAGTGATGTTAACCTTTGCTCATCCTCTGTCCAAATGGAATCTAAATTAGTAGAAATGAATTAGCAAAATTTTATGATGTTGGCAAAAATCAACTGGGAGAAATGCCTCCTCCAAGTGAGACGTTACATCAGTGTAGAGAACAAATTTTTTATTTGTGGCAGTTAGCTTTGCTAATTGATCATGTCCAAAGAGGGTCCAGAAACACCGATTCCAACAACCCACCAAAATCACATGTAAGATTAGTAAAAGGAACGAATTTGCCTGCTCCTCTCTTGTCCCCAGTCGGCATGACAACTAGACACGATGTTGAATGTAAGTGCTCTAGCTTTGAATATAGCTCATTGGTTCGTACAGATCAATGGAGCTAACGTCCCACCTACTCTCCTGCCTGGATGGCTCCACGTAATTAAGCAACAATCGTTGTTAGTTTGGAGCTCCAAAGAGGCTGGGGTTAGGTGGCCTCCCATGCTTAGACTTCATGGGAATCTCAGTGGAAAACATGTACATAGTGAATGAACTTCGGGGTAGTTTTGCCTTACTCATTGTGATGAATCTGGTTTTTTTTTTTTTTTTTTTTTTACTAAATGGCATGTCTTCACTCATGACAAATCCTTAAGCTAAAATTAGGACATTGATTTTTCCAAAAAATAAGGATGTCAGAAGAGTTTATGATTTCCCTGCTGTTTCTCAAAGTTGAATCTCGAGATACTGTTTGGGAACCCCCCAGGGCAGGGCTTCTGCTTGGAGGTAACCGGTCACTGCAATTGCAATGATTTAGAGTTGAAGACACAATCTATCTTCCTGGCGAGACCGTGTGAGTGCCCATCTATTACCCTCAAAACGGATCTCCCTTGTGTTGTGGGTAGGCCTTCCCCGTGGATTTTTAGAAGGCTAAAGATGGGTATATCATATTGGTGGCTTCTAAGGATACTTTCTGCGTTACCTGAATCTTCAGATCAGGTGGAACGTGGCTGTTTTCTGAAACCTGGGTAGGAATTAAATGGGTGGAAGGGAGAAGGATACGGTTTCCTGAGGTTCGTAAGTAAAACCATGCTGAGATTTTTATCTTCTGAATCTTGGCATAACTATCTTGAGTTTGATAGTTATGTAGTTTGTAGTGCGTCTACAAACTATGTAGTTTGTAGTGCGTCTCCTGTGTTTCCTTGGCCTAGCCAAACCATAGACTTTGCGAGGTCTTGAGTTTACTGCAGAGGTAGCTAAGAAAGAAAGGGAGAAATGAGCCTTTCTTGCGATCGGTTCCTATTTATAAGTGGACAGCAAAACATAGAGAAATGACTGCCCCAGGAGCCCACTGTACAGAATCCTAACAAGAGGCCGCAGACCATGACCTGAGATCCTGGGGTGGTCCGTACTCAACCCAGAAACATAGCTACTGTGCTCCCCTTGGCCACGCATGGAACAAAGGTACCTAGTATCACATACGGGACTGAACATGGCTTGCAATGGCGTCTAAAGACGCGTCTCCCAACTTAGGATGGTGGTGAGTCCCTCGCTGTCCGTTGTGAGGTCACCCTAGCAGGTGCTGGCAGTACTTTGCCTGATTCATTCTCTAATTTAATTCTTCGAAGCCAGGCTTCTCTAGGTCCCACTGATTTTTGTCTTTCCTTCCTGTTCCTTTACCTATGGGCTTCTTCCTTTCTGTTCCCACTGCTCCCACCCTGACCTTGGTGTTCTCACATCCCCTGCCCTCGGCTCTCTATCCTCCATCCTGGAGGTTCTGCTCATCCAGGCTTCGAGTTCCTGCGCCGTCTCTAGAACATACCGTGGGCAGTCCCTGCTCTGTGTCTTCAGTTCCCGTGGCTCCTGCCCCAGGACCGTGCTTCTCACCTGCTTTCCCCAGGTGGTCTCGTTTTGACGGTCCAGTTCCACCCCTACCTTCTCTGGCTTCTCCAGTCCTCACGCTGCCTTCACTGACACGAGGGGTAGCATCTGCGTGTCTGGGGTGACCCGGCACCACACCAGGTGCTGGGCACACAGGAAAACGAGGCACAGTTCTGGGGAAGGACGTGCGTCTATCGATAGCACCAGCCCACTGTGCCTCCCCAGGAGATGTGCAAGAACCGGCCTAACGCCTGAGTCACTTCCCTTTGACGCGTGTCAGTTCTCTCCTTACGCAAATATAAGTGATTGTAGACGAGGTCCCTCTAAGCGCCTCTTCTCTCCTGAACTCAGCTTTGATACGTAATTGGTCTACGAATATAATGATATACATCACAGTATCCTCACAGCTGGGGCCTTCCCCGTGGATTTTTAGAAGGCTAAAGATGGGTATATCATATTGGTGGCTTCTAAGGATACTTTCTGCGTTACCTGAATCTTCAGATCAGGTGGAATGTGGCTGTTTTCTGAAACCTGGGTAGGAATTAAATGGGTGGAAGGGAGAAGGATACGGTTTCCTGAGGTTCATAGGTAAAACCGTGCTGAGATTTTTATCTTCTGAATCTTGGCATAACTATCTTGAGTTTGAGTGTTACAAAGTATTACCTTAAATTT
Source organism: Panthera pardus (assembly GCF_024362965.1). Taxonomy (NCBI): domain Eukaryota; kingdom Metazoa; phylum Chordata; class Mammalia; order Carnivora; family Felidae; genus Panthera; species Panthera pardus. Next base: position 81,737,755 of record NW_026526788.1, read on the forward strand.
TCTTCTTCGCCTGTAGAGGTGAAGAAGAAATGAGTATATGGTTCAGAAATGGTGTATGCATCAACACTCACAGAAATGAGTATATGGTTCAGAAACGGTGTATGCATCAACCACGCGAGACTTTAAGGACGCCAAACCCCGCACAGTCAAAAATCTGCGTGTCACTTTTCACGCCCCCCAACACTTAACTGCTAATAGCTTACTGTTGACTGAAAGCCTTACTGATAACATAACACTGATTAACACATTTTATATGTGTTATGTATTATATTCTGTATTCTCACAATAAACTAGAGAAAAGAAAATGTGACCAACAAAATTATGAGGAAGAAAAAAGTACACTTATGTACATTTACAGTACAGTATCGGAAAACAAAACCCCAAAACTCACCTATAAATGGACCCGCACAGTTCAGACCCATGTTGCTCAAGGGTCAGCCGGATGGTATATTTAACCATGAGGTACGGTGGGGCCCCTAACGACACGTGTTGTAGTAAGTATGACTTGCTGGGGCCTGCTATTGATTAGTTCTTACGTTATCCAGCTTTGTTCTCGAAAGTGGGACACAGTAGTGGCAAGATTCAGTAAGAATTTAATTCAAAAATTGCAATAGCTTAGGATAACAAAAACATTTAAAAGTGTGGAATCTCGCTAATCTCAGCCTTCTAATTGGACTGTGGTTTTTGCTACAGAGGGGGGGAGCCATTGGCCTGCAGGGGGGTGGGGGTGGGGATCCATGGAAGGTCTGGAGCACACCTTTGAGTCCGGTGACTTCGGAAGGGTATGTTGGGCACACGGCTTGTGAATGAAACAAACCCCTTTCATTTCTCCTTACTTTGAATTGAGTACACGCTATGTGAAATTGTACTCGATACATAAAATCGGTACTCAGGAATGTAATCCTGCACGACTTTTTGTTCATGATGAATATAGACAGGAAGGAAAAGGGGAATGAGGAAATAGGAGAGTGGGGGGGAAACGTGAGGGTGACAGCCACACAGACGGATTGACAGACAGACACAGGAGAGGAAGGCTGCTCCTCAGGGAAGTTAGTCCCAGTAAACCACGTCACATCCTGCTTGCTGTTATTTGGAGCCCCTGCCGTCAGCTCTTTGATTCTCTTTCAGGGGCCGTTGGAGCGGCCCCTTCTCATCCTCTCCAGAATGGAGCCTGACCGCTCATCCAGGCTAGGACAGGCATCTGAGGTAGGACATCATACGGCTTCATGTTCCATGAAGCCCCCAACACAGTAAGTGAAGTGTGAAACCTAGTGAATAATCCTAATTTAAGTTTACATGTCTGGGTTCTGCTTCTGCCTTTAAATCTCTCCGAGACCCTCCTGGATCGGATGGCCTTGTCCTTCGCGAGGCTTGGGAGAGAGGGACCGGACGGTGGGGACGGATTCTGTAGGTTCGTGGAGACAAGTTAGCTCCATAGTGAGTAAGCAGTGCTGATGATCAGGAAGCGAGTCTCTGCATACATCACAACCCTAAAAGTACTTTTTCAAAGGAAAACATGAATCTTTCCAAAACCTTAAGCGACCCCTCTTTGCTTTGGCCTTCTTGAAGCTGTGGACGGGAGCAGAGGTGTTAAACAAGTGGAACCTTTTACAAGTTTTGGGGTTTGTTTGTTTGTTTGTTTCTTTTTTTTTTTTTTTAAGCATTTTCAGATACGGAGAAGAGACTCTGGATGGAGGCTGTGCTTCCACAGGAAACAGAGAGACATGATCCTCCTTAAGGGTTCTACCCTTGCGCCCATCTTTCTACAATAAAATCTATCAGTCCCCACCCCAGTCCAGATCAGTCAGAATTTCTGGGGATGGAGACAGGGCGGCAGAGATGGATGTCATCATCCATCATGCAGAGCCTCCAGGCCACATGTTTTGTCTTGTTTTCTTCCCCACCCCCTCATTCTCTTCTCTTCTCCGCCGTATCGCTAAAGCACAGAGCAACACGGGGTACGTAAAGGTACCTGTAAATATTTATTGAATGAAGGGAATAGTGAGTGATGTCCCAGGGGGGCGGGCACGGCCAGCCCCTTCCATCTTGTCCAGAATGAACCTGGGGCACAGTCAAATGCGGGGTTGGTCACCAGCACTGCCCAGGCCACGGCTAGCAAGGTGGGGCCTGCGGTGGGGGTGGACTCACATTCTGCAGAGGGACAGTGAGTGGCCAGTCATTCGTCAGGGTTTAAAATAAGGGGCCGTTTGGTTGTCACCGCTGCCTTGTGGACTGATTACTGAACGGCAGATTCCAAAGAAATTGGCACCTGGCAGGCTAATAGCAGGAATATGGCATCTTCACACCTCTGTTCTTTCGACATTTCTGGTTGGGGATGTAAAACATCTCGAATTCTGTCCCTTCCTAGCAATCCCACGGCTGGGGAAAGCTCTCCCTAACCATGGATCTGGGCTTTGAGATCTGGGCTTATACATTGGAGGGGGAGTACTCAAGATGATCTATTTAAGATTCTCACACTCTCGGCTTTTCTGGACATAGCGGTTCCTGCGTATGTTTTCTCCTACGATCGTTAAGAACTGGGGTGTAGAGACTGACTGCCTGATTGAGTTCTGGCCCTTCCTTGAATCTGCCTAGAATCTAGAGCATGTTACACAGCCTGGGGGGATCATAAAATGAGTTAATACTTCTGTGGTGCTTGGCACAGATTAGTTACCCTTTTGTTTTTGTGCTTTATGTATGTTCTAACAATGCGTTCTCCAAACTCTCTCGGAAGGAGAGGTTCCCAGTTGTTGTTGTTGTTGTTGTTGTTGTTGTTTTAAAGTTTATTTATTTATTTTTTAGAGAGGGAGAACAGGGCAGGGGCAGAGAGAAGGAGAAGGAGAGAGAATCTCAAGCGGGCGCTGTGCTGTCAGCGCAGAGTCTAAAGCGGGGCTCGAACCCGTGAACCGTGAGATCACCTCTTGAGCTTGGAATCAAGAGTTCGACGCTCAACCGACTGAGCCACCCGGGCGCCCTGAGGTTTCCATTTTTTATAAAGGTGGAGACATCGAGGCACTGATGGCAAGTCAGTGCCCATGGCCACACCGATAGTAATGGTCAGAACTGGGGGGACAGGTGCAGACAGTGTCGCCTAGACATTGCTCTCAACACTCTGATCTGGGACGAGGGCTCAGTCGGTCGGTGCCTTTAAAACCCTCAGAGTGCGGTTCTGGTGATGCCGTCTCTGGTGGCGGAGGGGACGCTGATACGAACAACACACTTAGGACATGTTATGCGTGTGGGCGACACCAACTTCAGTCCTTGACAGAAACATGCTTGAAGGTTTCAACCTCGAGTGGCTGAATAAAAGTCTATACTTGTCTTAGATTTTTTTTTTTTTTTTTTTCCCAAGCCGGGCACACCATTGGTCCCTCTCACTGACTCTTCAGGTCTAGAGTCAGAACTGGTGCTTCGATGTAGCATTTAATGATCGCTAGGAGCGATTTAATGATCACTAGAGCCTGGAGCCCTGGCTGACGGTCCATTCTCTAACACTCACTCGGCGGCTGACCCTGCACCACAGAGGACCTGCCCCGCGCTTCCTCTGCTCAGTAAGAGTGGGCGATATTTTCATAGACCCAGTGTTCCGACCGTGCAATAAATTCCATCATTCAGCCTCACCCTGGGTATTTTTGGCACACTAGCAAATCCGGTAGACACAATAAATAAAGTGAGTTATACTTAAAGGAGAGTTAACTTCATATACTGAGACAAATATAAAGAACAGGAACAAAGCAACTTAAGCAAGGATTGAAACCACATCTGTGAAGCCACCAAGCTGACAGCCGCCATTAAAACAAACACACAGGAAGTGATCGAGAAAGGCAGTTCTCACTGGGCTCTTCGATGACTGGAAAAGTCAAATGAAAAATACGGCCTGACGGTATTTTTTAAATTTCAAATTCTCTACACCGGCATGTGGCACGAACTTTTCTTGGGAATGATTCCCGTCCACACTTCTCTGAGCTGTGTGAGATTCAAGTGCATGATTAACAGGAAACTGGCCATTTGTGCCATGTGATTTCAACGAAGGAACAAGAAAGAGGGCAAGTCTTTATGCAGCACTCCGGTATTGGTAACAAGGAAGTGATAAATTGATGAGCCTGGCCCAAAGATCCATGGAGTTGATGTCATGATGTGAAACTGAGTTGTGAGGTCAAGGCCGCGAGGCAGACAGATACCTTCCGGTCAGCCTTCAGTTGACTCTATGAACTCTCCAGTATTTTGGTAAAGCGGTAGTGGAAGTTCCTTCCAACCAAAAAAATGGTTTGGGGATACAGGAACATTGTATGTGTCTGATTGACGTGTTAGAATTTCTCATTTCTCCTTGTTGTTCTTTTACTCTACTACTAGGCCATTAAACTCAAACACTTTCTTCCTTTAGAAACTCAGTTTCTACCCAAGTGAATTTTTACCAAAGAAAACTCTAAGGTTGAGTCTGGTGGTAGAAAAACCCAAGTCTTGGATTCCTTTTTCTTGCCTAAACACCGTGTAGCCAGGTGTAAGGACTGTCCATTTCTAGAAGCAGGCTTCCTTTTTACCACCCTCTCATGTATTTCTTTCTAATTTCTACTACAAAAAGTGTGCAACTTCAAGTGAAAGAGAAACATTATTGTTCAATCTGGATTCCCTGAATTTCTAGCAAAATCATTGATGAGGTTTATTGTTAGCAGCCTCATTAAATATTTATTAAGCATCTGTTATTAGGTAATACTATTCTTAGTCCTTCAAGAATTTCTTTGTCTTGTGAATCCTTTACTCCATTTTCATTCTCTTCTTTGAAAGTATTTCTCACGTTGGTTCTAAGAAGATGATGAAACTATTTTTTTTGAAATAGTATTTCTGGTTCGAAACTCAAAGTCAACTTTCTAATGGTCATCACATCTTTTCCCCCAAACCTGCTGGTTCCCTGACTTCCCTGTTTCCATCTATATCACCCACTACCCTGGTGGTATCTTTAATCCCGTCTTCATGTTGCCATGTTATAGAGATTTGCCATGTGGGATATTTCTCTGACAGCTGTCCCCTGACATCTCTCCCTAATGCCACCACTCACCCTTGGTACCAGTTAATTCTCACCTGTTATACCCTTTCATCTGGTTCATCTCTAGCTAACAAGACTCCGTCTTCTGGACATGTATGTTAACTGTTCAAAGCATTCACCCTTTACCCATAGCCAGTGAGTGGAGGCCATTCCTGTCCTACTGGTTCTACCTTAAACTGGCTCACACTCCTTCTTCACTCTCCGATCCTCACCCCTGCACCTTTGCCTGGTGTCGCTTCTCACTCTTCCCGTACAGATCTCCAGCTCTGAGCACGTGGCGAATGGGCTTCAGCTCCAGGATTTGCATGTGCTGGGCTCGGGGGTCCAATCTCAACCTTCGTCCCAGCCAGGGTGTTGCTTTCTCTCGGGTACCTCCACGTGTGCGGTCTGTCCTATCCTGATTCTGCCTCCCACCTCCTTTCGCCCTCCCGGACTGGAGCTTCTTGAGGAACCCGTCACTTGGTTTTGTGACACTCACACATTGTCCTGGCCACTGCTGCTACTGCTCAGTACATTTCCATGAACGAGCAGTCCTTTGTAGACAAAACCATCCTCCTGTCAGTCTACCTTCCTTATGTGTGCCCATTTTTCAGAACCCAGGTTTTATAATTCCAGTACATTTCCAAGGACACGAAAGCCACTTACTATGAAAGCAAGCAGATTTCCTAAAGCAAGTTAAAGATGACCTAAGGTGTTTAGTCTAACCACTAAGGACACATGGAAAAGATGAAGAAATGAGAAGTTGACATACACATGCTTCCCGGGGAACAACCAGTGTGGAGGGACCCACGTCACCACTGAAATGACTAACAGAGACTGGTCAGTTTCACGGAGGTCGAATGGGAATGTGATGCATCTCCACGGTAGTTCCTTCACATGAGTAGCCGAAATGAGCAGCTGAGGCCATCAGCCTCCTTTTCCCCTCATTCCCTCTGGAGTACGGAGGAGAGCAACTTTTCTTTGTGCAGCATTTGTGGCCTCCCAAAGTCCTTCTCATGTCCCTCGTATGCTATAGTTTACGGCATTCCATTTTATGCCCAAGGCTAGATTATTAAGGACTGAATTGGAATTTTCCATAGTAACTGCAGCATGAACTTTGATTAGCATTTTGCCATGGTGTTACCATCTTTAAAAAATTTCTTTGCCCCGGTCATGGCTATAAGAGCGTAACTCAGGTGAACGTAGTGTGCCAGCCTGATCCCCTCTCTGATCTTTTCTGACCCACACCTGAGTAACAGCAAGATGATGTGGTAAAGAGAGTAATGTGGATGTACAGTACTCTGAATAATCCGATCAATATACTAGAAAAGCAATATTCACGAACATTGACTTCGGGGATATTTCTTTTCCAATTCCTTTTAAATATGGTATTAGTGAAAAGGTGTGTAATTTGGAAACACGCTCCTTCTTGTCCCTAATAGCTGCTCTTCTATATTCAAATTAATTTTCTCTCTGTCCCAATTAGAGCTGAGAATATGCACTCAGCAGAAAGACACAGAACTATCAGGTTAGAGTGTTTTGTTTTTATTTTAGATCAGCAGTTTGTCTCTCGATAATATCTCTGTCTACCTCGAAGCCCCTCAGCTCATTCATTATGGTATGAATGATGTCTGAAGTGCACAGACTCAGACCCACGCTGAATATCCTGATGGCTTATGGTAGAGGAAATGCTGGTTGACTTTATATCAGAAATTGAATTTGGCACCAGGACATGTGTCCTGAAGTTATGGTTTCTCTTACTCTGAGAGGTATGATTCTTGGTTGCTTGGAGACACTTCAGTGCCTCTGGATCTGAGGCAGATACAGTATAATACATGGTCCACAGGTTCGAACCTGTACTTTGTACGGGTTGGCGTTTAACGTGAGATGACGTCTCAACAGTTTGTTTGTATGAATCCCGGCAGGGTCCCCACAACTTGGTACCAATCCACTCCTCTGACCTTAATACATAAGATGCGCAACTTTTAAAGTAAATGGACTATGGTGGCTCAGTCGGTTAAGCATCTGACTCTTGATTTTGGCTCGGGTCATGATCTCACGGTTCATGGGATTGAGCCCCATTAAGAGCGCATGGCCTGCTTGGGATTCTCTCTCTCTGCTCCTCCTCTGCTTGCGCACGTGTGTGCGTTCTCTCCCAAATAAATAAACTAAAAAATAAATGGATGAAAAATTATGATGTTTTACTATGTTTATGCTATAAGTGAGCTCAAATATCGAAGAAAGGCTTATCCAAATGTTTGTATGCGAATTTCACGGTAATAAAAGTGTTGTCATGTAATATCAATCATATTAAATTTTCCTTTAAAATATTGAAGTCGCTCCATAATGTTATGAAATATTAAAATCAAATATGTGAGGAGGCTGAAAAGGATCTGCTTCATAAATTATGTCAGCTAATTTTGGGCTGGAAGCGAAGGTCTCAATGGAATTACGGTGGGGAAGGGTCCTTCACATTTATGAAGGAACTGTTGAAAAAAGATGCCAGTTTTGTTTGGGGAACCCTAATAACCTCCCTTTCTCCCAGATGACTGTGGTTTGCCTCAAATAGACATGCTTTTTTTGGTTAACCACCGGATCGGTTACGTAGCAGCCTTGACGTGTTACCTGCTCAGGTGTCTGGTGGGCTGGTCCAGAGCTCCAGGATACCAAATCCCCACTGCCCCTGCCCCTGCCTTCCTCCGTGGATGCTGGTCCGTAGACCCATCGCTGTGCCGTCTAGCTGTGATTTCTTTATCGTCATTCCCCGGGAAGTAGCCTGTCCCCAACAGTAACTAATCTCCTCATACAAGAGAGCTCAGTAGTTGCTGCTGTAAATGAGACAGCCATGGGTTGGAACAGCCAGGAGAATACAAATGTCTAGCTAAGTGAACGCATCTGTCCAGCTGGTCTGCTGTGATCAACTGTTCTGAGAATCATTTTTATTTTCTGACTGCTTGTTTCAATGTGTAGGAGTCTTCCTGGTAGACTGATGCCTTTCATGCACAAGCCTTTCAGTTACGTGCTTGTTTACTTGCATTTTTTTTTTCTTGATCGAGGGAAAAACAAGACAAAAATCCTGTATTCTGCCATGGGGAAAACAATTGTGGCAGAACAGAGAAGCCCCCCGGGTAAACAGAGTAAGAAGGGTATCTAACTTTCCACGGGGCTTTTTGGAAGCGATGTGTGCAAAGCCTGGAACTCTCCGGCTTCTGCCTTCTTCGCCTATTTCTTAACCAGTATTTGTGCTCGTCAATCGGATAATGGGCCTGATTGAAGTAAAAGCTCCAAGTCCTAACCACAGTAACAAAAAATGAAGTCGTGACAACTGTAGGAAGTTCAAAGGCATACTCTGCGTTTCAAGGGCATCCTGTCTTTAAGCAGAGGTCTTTCATTTGGCTAAAGAAATTAAACAGAATCCTTCTGTCTTTAAGGAAATGGTGAATTGGGTGAAGAAAAGCCCACACTCTCTGTAGCTAGCATAATTTATGCAAAATCATGCAATTAGCGATAGCTGTGCTAGACATTTTTTATCCACATGCGCCTCCAATAAAACCGTCATGAGTAGCAGTGCCACCTAATGTAAGTAGTAAACATGGGTAGTAAATTACTAATATCTGGTGAGGCATGCAGATCGCAGGCCTTCCATTTTTCCTTTGAGATGCTTGTGCCCATTTGCTAATCATTCTTGCAACAACTACAACAACAACAACAACAACAACAACAACAACAACAAAGAGGCAAGGATAAATATGAACTTTTCTTTGGAAAGTAACATTCAACAGGATATGAATGCAATAAATAGCACAACGTGAATAGTACAAACCAGCACTTTCTGCCTCTGCAAAGTGAAACGATGGTTACTTTCTGCTCGCTCTGTGGCATAAGCTTAACAACGTTAGAGCACTTTCATACATGTACGACTCGTTGGGAATGGCCCAGGTCAGGTGATTTGGGTGGGATTTTTCAGTCAAGTCCCCTTCGCTCTAACCTTGACGGTCCCCCACTGGCGTGTGGAGAGGTAACCCCTAGCCAGTCCCTGTCCGAGGGAAAACCTCCCAGCGCGTGGACCCGACCCTCTGCTAGTCTGAGCTGTAGTCCTGTGAAATGCTAGTGTGCGTTGGTAGCCAAGGCAGGGCTAGCCCAAAGTTCCTTCCCACTCTGGCCAGTTCACCTCAGGATGCTTCCGCAGGATTTAAGCGCCTAAGCAGACAAGGTCATATTAAACTGCTCTACTGCCTTCTCTGGCTCCAGCCCCCAGGCACAGACCTGCGGTGGGAAAGGGGTCGGGGCAGAAGCCCTGCTCTGTAGATGAGCCAAAAAACACCTACTTTCTCCCCTATTTACTCCAGAGGCGCCTCTCCTCCCCCACTCCTGGCATCCCCTTATCGCCAGCTCCATCTGCCCATGGCATATTTCTGGGTAGTAGAATGCTGAGGTCACAAGGACAGGTTCTTCATCCCCGCGCTGGAGACGCCAGCTGGGAACCCTGAGCATGAACCAGCAAGACGCAGACTCTCGCTCTTGACTTTGGGCTCCAGGCGCTGCCCCGGCCCCGGGCCGGCCCGCGGGCACCCTCCTCCCTCTTGCCCTCGCCCGCCAGCAAGCTCGCTTGCTCGCTCGCTCGCTCGCTCTGCAGCATTGGTTGGTTTCCCACGCCTGTCCCGGGCTGACACGGGATGCCGCGCACCCCGAAGGCCCGCGGGCACCGACCCGGGCCCGCGGCCCCGCGAAAGTGCCAACCCGAGCGAGCCCTGGCGCCACGGGAGGAAATGGGCATTTCACGTGGGCATCTGCCTTCGCTCCCGCTCGCTCCTCTCCTTCGCGGCCGGAGTCAGGGCCCTTCTGCTCGGACTTATCCCCACCCCACCCCCCACCCCCGCCCCGAAGTTAATCAGCCGTACTTGCCAGTTCGCTTTAGTTTGGAAAATACTTAAACACCTCGAAACGTTCCGGGGACGCGGCCGCCCGCGATCCCCCAGTTCTGCCTGGTCAGGGCTCTCGGGCGCTCAGGAGGCTGTGGCGTTTGTCTAGAACCGACAGCGTAGACATGCAGCCCCGCTCCTCCCAGGCCGTCGCCAAAGTTGCCAGACGCCCCTCGGCGACCCGGCCGCGCCAGATGCAGTTGCATAACCTCGCCCGCCGCCCGGTCCGCTCCTGGCTGCACCGGCGCGTCCTGGCCCCGGGAGCCGCCGAGTCCCCGGCGAAGCCCGTTTGGGGGCGAGTGCGAGCGCCCGACCGGGGTCGGCGGCCGTCCGAGCGGTGCTCTGCCCGCGGCCAAGTGCAGCGGGCGCCGGGGCGCGGGAGGAGGGCGCGCGGGGCTCCGCTTACCTTCCGCTGCTTACAGATAAGTCGAGGTCGGTGCGGCGCCTGGCTCGGGCATGTCTCGCCGCGGACCCGGGCGAGCCTGGCGCGGCGCGGAGCACTCCGGGCAGGGCATCCGCGGCGAGGCTCGCCGGGCTCGCGCGGGGGAAGGCTCGGCTCCGGGGACTCGGCCGGCTGCGCGCCCGCCGCCCGCCCCCTCCACCGCCGCCGGCCCGGCCCGCCCGGCCCGGCCGGCCCCCGCGCCGCAGCTCGCGTCCGGCCCGGCTCAGCGACGCGCGCGGGGAGGCAGCGGCTCGGCCGGCTCCGGGGACGCCCGCGCGTTCGCTCGCTGGCGGCGCGGCGGAGCCAGCCACAGCCACCCGGCGCCGTGCTCCTCCGATGTCCTCATTTACTGCAATTGTCTTCGGCGAGATCTCGGAGCCGGGGCTGGCAGGCGGGGGCGGAGAGGGGGAGGGAGCGGGAGGGAAGTCCTTGCAGCCGCCCCCGGGTCCCCGCTACTCCGCGGAGCCCGGCGGCCGGAGGAGAGGGCGCCGGAGCCGCGCGCCCGCCGCCTGTGCGCCCGGCTGGCACCGAGGCGGGCGGAGCCCCGGGCCCCGCGGGGCGGGGGCGGGGGCGGCGCGGGGCCCGGCGGGCCGCGTGCGCGGGGTGGGCGATCCGGAGGGAGCGGGGCGGGAGGGAGTGGGGGAGCCCCCGCCCGCCGACGCCCGAGCCCGAGCCCGAGCCCGAGCCGGAGGAGGAGGTGGAAGGAGCCGCCGGCGGCTGCCGCCTGTGCGCGGGGCTCCACCGCGGCGCGTCCTCGGGGTTTCTGGGCTGCAGGCGGCGCTGCGCGGCCCGGGAACTTGTTGAGTCTACCCCCCAGCCGCCTCCGGAGCAGCCGGAGGGCGGGGGACCCGGCGTTTTCTCTCCCGGGAGGGGTGGCTGGGGTCCCCGCGCGATGGCTGCCGGCCCTGCCAGTGGGCCCAGCCCCGCGGGGCTTTGAAATCCCGGAGCTCGGGAAGGGGGGTGGGGAGGGGGCTTGGGCGGCTGCCCCCTCACCTGGGGATGGCTGCCTAGTGGAGGCCAGGGTCAGGGGCGTGCTTCCTGGAGGAGTCCACCCCGGGGTCAGCCTCTCTAAGCGGAGGCCGACAGGCCCGCCAGCTGTGAGTGTTGAGGACAGAAGGGGGAGTGCCCTCTGGGTCTGTTGCCCACTGACATTAGGAACACTCCAGAGCTGGCGGCAGGGCCGCTCCTGATCGAAACCCCCCTCCCTCCCTGACACACACACCACCGGCCTGCAGATGCCACAGGGTATGTGTTGCTTTTGTTCCAGGGCAGAGTTGAGCTCACTTGGGGAGGAAGCCGGCAGGGATGCACGAGGAGGTATGCCCCACCCCTTCAACAAAGCCGCCAGATCCACCAGTGTGGTGGGGGGTGGGGGGGGGTGGGGGGGGGGTGGGGGGGTGGGGGGGGGGGTTCTTCTGAGCTTTTCCTGGCAGACCCCGGTTGGTGCCTGGGCCTGGGACTAAGAAGCCAGCTGGCCGCAGGTCTCCTGGCTCCCCCAATTTTCACAGGCTTGGGGCTTGAAGTTCATTCTTCTCGAATGTACTTGAGAGTGGCCACGTTCATGAGTGTATTTCCCAAGAAAGGGCAGACAAATGGTGGATCCAAGGGCAGCGACATGCTTCGGGGGGGGGGGGGGGGAGATGGGAGGACTGGAGGGAAAGTACCTTCGCGGCCTCTTCAGACGTAGGTGCAGGTGTGCACGCCTCTGCCTGTGCATCCTGGAGTCCCGGCCTCAGCCCCAGCCCTATGCCTGGGACCCAGCGTTTGCTACTCCCTTGTTCCTTGAGCTGGAGTGAGCCTAGCATCATGCTTAACACGGTATCTGTTCTTTATAGATGGCTCTACATGAGATGCTTCATTTGTCTCTATGTGGTGCTTGGGGCATTGTGTCCCAACATTCCAGGAGAAAGATGACCTAAAACCTCCTCGTTTCCCTTCTTACCTCTCAGCCTCCTTTGGGACACAAGTCTCCGGTCCTTTGGCATCCGGAGGTACCCAGGAAGGGAGTCCTGAACCTGTGACTCCAAACTCTGCCCACTCACTGCTTTTATCATCTTTTCTTACTCCCCATCCCGAGTTTCATTTTCAGCCTGTTTACTTCTCTGGCCGGCCCACGGTGCTGCTGAGAGCCGGCTGGAGACATGTGCTAGCAGATACATGAACCGCCCGGGGACCCGTAACCCGCTGCTCTGCCTGGAAGGGACCTGATGTTGGGCTGTGTCGGACTTGGGGGACCTAAGATGCCAGGTGGGAGGGATCATTGCCACGGATCGCGCCAGTGTAATTCCCCTGGGGATGTGCTGTCGTTATTGCAGGCCCAGTATTTCTCCCAGTGGTCCGGGTAGCTTTCTGTAAATCTTGCTTTATTGCTAATCCATAAAATCGAAATCTGCCTTCCATCTCTTAAACATGTCACTGTAAATAAAACTACCAGGAAATACTGAAATTGTGCTGGTGGTAATGGACAGCTAAAGTTTTAGGGGCCATGAGTGAAAACAGATAAACATGAATGCATGCACGGGAGGATGGGACGGAACCACGGGGGGCAGTGTGAGCCGGCAGGAAGAAGGCTCCAGGGACGGTGTTATTTGAGATCCACATGGTGTGTAATTCTAGGAAGAAAATGGAAAACTGTAATTGGCAGGTTAGAAAACCCACTTATATGAAGAAGTGAGTTTAATGAACTTCTTCGTGTCATCAAGACTACCTTTAGGTGCTCAATTGTCTAGGAAATTCATAGTTGTTTTTCAGTTATTCAGATCACCGGTATTCTCCCTCTTTTTTGAAGTAGGAAACCGTCGGTCTGCTGTGTTTCTTAATTGCAAATCTCCACACATCACAAATGTAAATACTGACGAAAGCTTGTTTCACCATACCTCTGCCTGTGGAGGTTCTACACGGGTGAGGTTAATGGGTCATCATGTTCTAATCTAATCTTTAAAGCGAACACTGTGCCAGAGGCTGGCTCCGGAGACCTGGGCCGGGGAGGGGGGTGGGGATTCAGCATCTTGCAACCTCCAGCCCCCGACTGTTATTTTTTACGGATGAGACATCTGTGTTTTTTAGGGTCTAGGATGAGTTGTTATGTTCACTTCTCGTGGGAAAAGAATTAAAGTTGCTAGAGAGTAGATTCATTTTAGGAATCAATTAGGGAAAAATTGGTTTCTTGCATTTCCCTTCCGATTTTTTGCTGAGAAAGATGGACTTGCAAAGGGAAAAATAGCTCCTTTTAAAGTGGGATTTCCTGAAGCAGAAGGACCCGGAAAATAAAGAGACAAGATGGTACGAGAGAGATGACTAAGAAAATAGTCGAGTCTCTCTTCTTTAGGCTTCTTCTTGTCAGTGTGCAGGTGTTGCACAGAGGGTAGCTGGATTCCAGCCCTCCCGTTGAGTAAGTTACGAGGTCTCAATTTCCACATTAGAAAAGACAAGGATATACAGGCGTGCGTGGGCGGCTCTGTCTCTTGGGCGTCTGACTTTGACTCAGGTCATGATCTCACGGTTCGTGAGTTCGAGCCCCGCGTCGGGCTCTGTGCTGACAGCTCAGAGCCTGGAACCTGCTTCAGATCCTGTGTCTCCCTTTCTCTCTGTGCCGTCCCCAGGTCATGTGCGCGCTCTCTCTCTCTCTCTCTCTCACAAATGAATAAACATTAAAAAAAAAAAGACAAGAGTATACAAATCAGAGATGTACTTGGATGTTTGGCACAGTTTCGTCCATCCAGTTCCAAACTGGAGATTGCTCAAACACGTGTCAAAAGTAGGATAGGTAACAATTCCTGGGTTTACTCACGCAGTAGACTACTATACAGCAAGGAAAAAAAGTGACGGCTGATGTGTGCAGCAATGCCAACGACAGTCACAAACATGATGCAGAAGAAGCCAGACGCGACAGTATATGTCATAGGATTCCATTTAAATGAAGTCTCAGAATACAAAGGAAAATAAAACAGTAGAACGGTGGTTCCCTTTGCCCTGGACCACACTACCTTCTGTGGTGCTGTGTTATTCATATATTGAGATAGGTCGTTGCATACTTGATACAGATGGGAAAATTAATCGAGATGCCCTCTCTCTCTCTCTCTCTCTCTCTCTCTGTCTCCTTTTTTTTTTTGAGTAGGCCTCCTTTCTGTCTGGGTATAAGCATTGCCTTTGCAGTGTCGATACACGTACTCCCCTAATCTACCCCTTTAAATGAATTGGATTATCAGTCAGTGAAGTTCACTTGATTTATTGCTAATCCACAAAATTGCTGAAGCCACGTTGTCTCCAAAACCCAAGGTAAGAGAGAAGTGTCTGCAAACGTCGTGCTGTTCTGGATGAGACTTCTTGCATAGCTTTGTACGGGAACTTAGGTTTTGGGGAGTCTCGTACCGAGCATTTGTCTGGCTCTCGGATGCAGCCATGATGGAGTTCGCTTTGGAAATGATTTTCATACCTCGTCCTTTAATGTTCTAAGTGACTCTGTCTGGTGAGTCCGTGTCTGTGATGGCAGGTTCCGTCCTTCAGTTCAGAAGCTACAGTAACAGACCAACTGCGCTCAACCCCAACAAAGGAGAGGTAACTCGGGTCGGCCTGAACCTGGAGGGGAGAGATCAGTAACGTCGGGATGCTTTGCTCTTCTCTTTCAAGAACAAGACTTCATGCTCAAAGGGTCTCCAGCCAGACCTCCTCTTTTGCCTAGAAGACTTGCGAGATAGCCCTTCTGAATCGTTTCCTTTGTCATTTGCTGCTCAAGCATTTACTCTCTGCTTTCTGGACTGGCTTTCTGAGCAACGGAGTCTCCCTCTGTGTAAAGCCCCAGGCCTGTGGCTGTCCCATTGTCCTGGCAACAAAGCTGTGTTTCCTCCCGGTGGGAAGCAGAGCTGTGTCTCTGAAGTGCGGGTCCGTGCCCCAGGGACCCTCCCCACCCGGAATTTCTTTTCCTTCCGTGATGAGCGACAGAGATGGTTTGTTGGCCTGGAATACAATTTGGTTTGGCACAACTGAACATCACACAGATTAGTTGAAATCCCTGGTTTTCTATTATGCGTCATTGTGAATCTCATTTATCTGTAGGAAATGGAATGGTTCTATTTTTCAAGGGAACAAAGGTGGCTGTAGGTTTCCTTTACCACATGGTACCACAGAGGCAGTGGTATTTAGAGATAGTAAAGAGGAGACACGTGCTTCTGGCTCGCTCCCTTCTTTCCACCCTAAACTCCCTCATTTTTAGGGCTCTGATCGAATCCAAAGGCTTTTGCCACCCCTCAGTCAGTTCCTGCCCCTTGTTGCCTGTGGGTGGATAGGCCCAGAAAATAAGCACGTGGCCTGCATTTTGCTGCCTGTGGTCAGTGGGGGTGCTGGGGTCTGTGGGGGTTTTGATTGTCCTGGTCTGACCTACTGGGGAGCCAGCCTCCTCCTCCATATGAGTAGATGGCTAAGGGGCTTTTCTGAATCCCTTCTGGTGACACCAGCAGCTCTTTGAGCTGGCCGACGACAGCCCCTCATGTAGCAGGTAATGTGTCAGGCCCTAGAATGATACCTTGGAGCAGAATTAGGTCAAGAAGGGATAAAAATTGCTTTCAGATTCCAGTGTCTGCTCTGCTAATCTACTTTGTCGGTGTCAAGACTGTTGACGGCCCTTCCACAGACCGTCTGCCCCGGTGCATGCAGGGCCTCTGCCAGTTTCGGTGGGCA
This sequence comes from Panthera pardus, assembly GCF_024362965.1. NCBI lineage: Eukaryota > Metazoa > Chordata > Mammalia > Carnivora > Felidae > Panthera > Panthera pardus. Next base: position 81,753,818 of record NW_026526788.1, read on the forward strand.
CCGCGGGGAGGCGTCGGGTGCTGCACGGCGCGTGCGGGGGGCTGGGTGCTGACTCGTACAGGTGTTTCTCTGCCCTCCGTCCGCACCTGAGCTTTGCTCGCACTGACGGCGGGACGGGGGCAGGGGGAAGGAGAGGAAAGCGGAACCCTCCTTGTTGCAGTCTTGTCCTTCCCAAGGCCTGTTTGACGGTGGTGAGGGGCCACCGTGGTTGTAGAACACAAGGCACAGGTACGCTGCCCAGGTTCTGTCTCCTCTGCTCACGGTACCACCATGAAACTGTTACATTGTGGGCACCGGGAAAGAACAGAAACGTTGAGTAGTTTCTCCAAGGTCACACAGGTAGGAAGGGACGAAGCCTGGATTCGGGTCCAGTTCTGCCGGATGCCTCAGTGTAACACTGCCCGCTCAGGTTTATTATTTCGATACGAACTTGAGCGTTGCCCAAGAACACGCGTTATATAAGTCAGTGTTACTCTAAGTTACTGGGTGCAACTCAGACATTATGGCCCTAATTAAGAATGTCGTTAACTGGTGGTATCCTCTCCTGGTACTTGCCTGGCCCTAAGCAGCACCTTGTACCTGTGTCCAGAGAGGAACACCTCTCTTCGGGCGCTTGTGGCATTAGCAGGGCTCTCTCATGGGACAGATCCTGACTAGAAACGTTAACTGCTAACGCAGGCATCTCATAAAGCAGATAATGCGTCTGGGCTGACCAAAGAATGTCTTTGAGCGGGTGTTCTTTTGCCTTTACTAGCCGTGCCTCATCACTGTGTCACTTCTACTTTTATTTTTAAGTGTATTTATTTATTGGGGGGGGGGGAGTGCGCACGCGAGTGGGGGAGGGGTAGAAAGACAGAGAATCTCAAGAAGGCTCCACACCGCCACCATGGAGCCCGACGTGGGGCTTGAACCCACGAACTGTGAGATCACGATCCGAGCCGAAGTCAAGAGTCAGACCCTTAACTGACTCAGCCACCTGGGCGCCTCTGTATCCATTACACTTTGAAGTCAAAACAGTCCTTGGAACAGCGATGTCCCAAAATCGTGTCACATTTGGATAGCACCTGCTGCTTGTCCGATATAATTTCAATATCGTCACATGGTTTTTCCTTCATCGAATAACAGTTGTTGGCATTGTCCGTCACAATATATATATTCCATATATACCCCACAAAAACCATTTCAGATCCTTTTGGTGCCAGTGGTTGTGACACAGTATTACTTGGGTTTTTTTATTTATCCTAAACAACCCACTGGTGCTTTTGTCACCGGACTTGAGACGTGTTGCTCAGTATTGTGGCTCGTGGACGACGTGATCGCAAACTACTGCTGTACGTTGGAAAGCAGGCATTTTGTTTTTGATTTCTTTTAACGCTTATTTATTTTTGAGAGAGAGAGAGAAAGAAAGAGAGACAGAGCACAAGTGGGGAGGGGCAGAGAGAGAGAGACACACACACACACACAGAATCGGAAGCAGGCTCCAGGCTCTGAGCTGTCAGCACAGAGCCCGATGTGGGGCTCGAACCCACAGACCGTGAGATCATGACCTGAGCCGAGATCAGACGCTTAACTGACTGAGCCACCCAGGCGCCCTGGGCATTTTTTAAAAATTTTTTTTTAATGTTTATTTATTTTTGAGACAGAGAGAGACAGAGCATGGACAGGGGAGGGGCAGAGAGAGAGGGAGACACAGAATCTGAAATGGGCTCCAGGCTCTGAGCTGTCAGCACGGAGCCCGACGCGGGGCTCGAACTCACAGACCATGAGATCGTGACCTGAGCCGAAGTCGGACGCTCAACCGACTGAGCCACCCAGGCGCCCCTGGGCATTTTGGTTTTAAATGCCAAGTTCCAAATGGGAAGAATATAGAATTTCAAAAGAATCTCGAGTTACGTTTGATGACCTCTAAGGTCATACACAGAATTTCAGTTCCATCTTTTTTTATAGACAATTCTTTTTTTTCATTTCATTGAATCCTTGGAGAATTAAATAGGTCATCACTTCAATTCCTCTGCACTGTAGAGTTGCAGGTCTCCCGTTTCCTCTTTGCCTAATTTGTGTTTTGGCACATTCTGGAGCTTTGTTGAGCTCTAAATGTACACGCTGCCTTCGACCTCACTTCGCTTCTGGCTTGCCTTTCATTAATGCTAGTGTCCCTTCAACTGCTGTTAAAGCAGTCATCAAAAACATATTTTGACACATTTCTTACACAATTTTCATTTTCTCTGGGATTTCAAGAAAAGCAAGACATTTAAATGTTGCTCAGTAGTCTTTTTTTTTTTTTTTTGAAGGGAACATGTTTTAAAGTTTATTTAGTTTTGAGATAGAGAGGATTTTTTACGTTTATTTATTTATTTTGAGAGAGAGAGAGAGAGAGCAAGCAGAGGAGGGGCGGAGAGAGACAATCCCAAGCAGGCTCCTCACTGTCCGTGCAGAGCCCGACGTAGGGCTCGATCTCACATACCGTGCAATCATGACCTGAGCCGAAATCAAGAGTCAGATGTTGAACCAACTGAGCCCCCCAGACGCCCCTGCTCAATAGTCTTTCTTAAATACAAAGCCAGTGCTCACTGATCACCGTTCACGTGGTTAGATGTGCACATGTGGTACACATGTCACAATTTTCTCTGATCTCTGCACCCAGTGATCACCGCTCAGTGGCAGGTCCCCTCCCATCCCTGGAAGGAGAACTCCGAGCCGTCCACAGGCCTCCTGAAGCTGGAAGAGGGAAGTGTCTTGATATCCCAGAACATTTCATGTCAGTGAGGGAGGAAAGTCATGTAGAGCTTTTCCCCCACTGTGTTCACTGGTGGACTCTTCTGTTAAAAGAAGAAACTTTCTTCTTTTAAGAAGGCGCATGGGGCGCCTGGGTGGCTCAGTCGGTTAGGCGTCCGACTTCGGCTCAGGTCATGATCTCGTGGTCCGTGGGTTCGAGCCCCGCGTCGGGCTCTGTGCTGACAGCTCGGAGCCTGGAGTCTGTTTCAGATTTTGTGTCTCCCTCTTTCTCTGACCCTCCCCTGTTCATGCTCTCTCTCTGTCTCAAAAATAAATAAATGTTAAAAAAAAATTAAAAGAAGAAGAAGAAACTTGAAAATCAGTGTTTTTTGTTTTTTGTTTTTTGTTTTTTTTTAAATAAACTGGAGATGTGAATTTGGAGATCGTCACCAAAAAGATGGAAGAACATTAGCAGAAAAATCCATTACTCCGTGTAAAATTTAAAGGAAATCTTAATTCATTTTATGGGTGAACCCCAAACAGAATTCGGTAAATAATAAAATGCTCAGCTGGGGGTAAGCCATAAACGAGGGTACAAGACGCTGTGACAGTTGAGGCCCTAAATGGCTGGTTTGGGCCACGGTTCCACATGTCGTCATTACATGTGAGTTGTCCTCTCTCGGCCCGTTTAATGAGATCTCTCTGCCCATTTAATGCGGATCACTTTGCCCCATTTGATCAGCCTGAGCAAATGTAGAATTACCCCTTCATTAGGATGTCTTGGAATAGGACCCTTGTGCCCTCAAGTTCTAGTCGAAAATGAACTTTATTGATGATTTGTTTTGTTCGCTGAGTGCAAATATGAAAATGAAGAAATTCATTTTAATGGTACCTTTTCTCCCCCTTCCCAGCAAAGTAAATATTGTCACATGAAATTGCTGATGATACTTCTGAGTCCCTTCAAATAAGACTTGTGATTCATTCACACCATGAAAATAGTAAAGAGCCAACAGCTTCACCTGCAGTTTCATAAGTTATTGGCTCTTTCCTTTTTGGTCCCTGGGTGTTAATGAACATTTTCACTTCTGGAACTTTCTCTGCTCCGACCCCAGCAAGGACCAGGAACGAGGGTTCTGGCTGTCTGGTTCAGGCTCTGGGGTTCAGCCCGGGCAATTCCATGTTCAGGCTCTGCTGTTGTGGGCAAATGGGCAGAATGGCATTTGAAATTTTGGACAGCCTTTCGTAAGAAAATAGGGTACCCCCTCCTGGGTGCATAAGTGGCCTGGGGCAGATGCCACACCGTTGAGCCTATAGCTTTCCCAAGAATTGGTTTCCTTTTGTACCTCAGGCATGTGCAGAGTGCGGTTTTGAATTCTTGCTCTTCTGATGGAAATGCATACTTTGTTCGTACTTAAAGGACATTTTAAAACATTGCTGAAGTGAAATCAGCGTAAGGTGTGAGGCATGTGACAAGTGTTGAAACGCGGCTGATGTTCGCCATGAAATTTAAATAAGCCGTGCTAAAGCAGAAATAATATCTATAGACCATGTAAAATGCAAAGATCTCCTGTAGACTTGCCTATTCTTTATTTCTTGACAAGCATGCATAATCTCTACATTTGCATACAGAATAGAATCAATATTTTTAAAGTTATCCATTCAGGGGTATAACTCACTTTAAACACACTCCTTGTATGGAAAGTATGGCTTAGCAACAGGTCAGCTGTAAGGTTGCCCTTTAACAAATGCTTATTTGGAATAAGGCTTCCTTCAAATAATCGCTGCCTCTCATGCTCTTACGGGGATCGCTGGTCAAAAATGACTACATACATGACTTCATAGGCTTGCGTCTCCCACCGTGTGTTCTTGTACATCGTGCATGTAGGAATGCACGTATACGCTGGCAGTTTCCGAAATTGTGTGGATTTCTGCACGTGTTCCACAAGTAAGGTGGTCTGGGCGTGATTAAGGCTGCCAGCGCAGGACGCGGGCTGTCTCTCTGTTTGCTAAAGTCTGCTTCTAACACCTGGGTGGCATTTTCTCAGGAGAAGCCAGAGCTCAGAAAATAAAGAAGGCAACGTATCTCCCAAAGAGCCAGGCACCGTACTCGGTGCTGTGCACATTTTTCTCTTATTTTCATCTGCTGAGCAATGTTAAGATGTACTAAGCCATGGAATCTCACCTGATAGGTAAACTGAAGGACTGGTTGTATAGGTCGTGCGAAGGAATCGTGGAACATTCCTAGCCAAAACCTCTTTTCAAAAATTGGAATACACTCATGTTCTCTTCTTAGTAGGTCTATAGATCTTGTCCCGTGTGACTCTGTTTATTTCTGTTTTACAATAACCAACACTGTGCTCTCCCCGATATAAATATAATAGACCCTTGGACAATGCGGGTTTGAACTTACATGTGTATTCTTTTTTTTGATAAATAAAATGCTATAAATCTATGTTCTCTTCCTTCTGATTTTCTTAGTAACATTTTCTTTTCTGTAGCTTGCGTTATTGTAAGAATACAGTAGCTAATACATATAACATGTGAAATATGTGTTAATTGGCCGTTTATGCTATTGGTAAGACTTCCGGTCACCAGTAGGCCGTTCATAGTTCAGTTTTTCGGGGGTCATAAGTCACACGCAGACTTTCCCCTGCAGGGACGTCACTACCCCACATCCCTGCATTGTTCAGGTTCTGACTGCAGACTTACTGGCTCATGAAATATTTTCTTTGAAGTGTATGCTAATTTCCTCTGGATAAAAGACTAGTCTTGGCACCTCAAGTCCCATCCTCCAGGAAGTGCAGGCAGGTGTGGGGTACGATCTTTCCTCCGTAACTATTTTTACACTCTGGACCTTCGTGGAGAAATAGAAAAACACTACCACATCCTCATTCTCTAGTTTCGTTGAGCTAAGTCCGTTTATACCGGTCGGTTCTTCTGTGCCGGTCATGGTTCTAGAGCTCTTACATGAATTACCACCTTAATGGTCCTAAAATCTCTGTAGATCTAAGTGCCATTATCAGCACCATTTGTCAGATGGGGAAAGAAGCAGGGGGAGGTCAACAAATGTGACCACGTAAGCTGGGAATCTTCCATAGAAGCCACTACTGAGAAGTTGTGAAGGATTAAGAATGGACTCCGAAAGTGTCATGTAACAATGCAACTTCCGGTGAGGCAAAACATAGATAGATTTTGCACTTGTTTGTTTTTTCGCTTGTACCTGGATGAACCAATGCCATTTCATTCCGGGTCTTTTGTGAGACCTGGAATTACCATATCCTTTTCCCAGGAAAACAGAAAAGCATTCATTCTTGTACATGTTGAGAACGTGGATGAGGGTCACATTTTGGCATTGCCTTTAGAGGCAAGTGACTCTACCACCTAATTATTGACGGGAGGAATAGTTTATAGCAGCGGTTGTAAACTTCTTCTCAGAGAGTTATATAATAAATATTTTCAACTTTGTACGTCATGCAATCTCTGTTGTGAAAACTCCTCTCTGCCATTGAAGCAGGAAACAGCCATAGAAAATAGGTAAACAGTGAATGTGGCTGAGTTCCAATAAAACTTTATTCGTAAAACCAAGGGGTGGGTCAGATTTGCCCCATGCTGTAGTTTGCTGGTCCCCGGTTTATAGCATAAGTCCTTCTGAAGAATTTGGCTTCCATATGTAGAACCCAATTTTAAGGATGAATTAATAAAGCACTTGATTCATCATGGGAAACTGTTTTTGTTTTTGTTTTTTTTCCTTTTTCTTTGCATATATGCCAGATTCTAGGAAACCTGCCTGAATCGAAATTTGGGCAGAATTAGGTCAGTATATTCTATCAAAGATTACTTGTGGTGAGGGGTATGGTGATGGAGTTGTGTGTCTGTTTTTGAGTAACGATAACTGCCTGCCTCAAGATTCACATCCTTGGAAAAATAGAAAAAAACCCAGACTGGGAATGGTAACATCTTTGTCATTGGGTGCCAGAAGAATTTTGCTTTGCCAGTTATGAGAATACTCTAGTTATTGGAACTAAAAATGCAGTAGTCTCTTCAAAGGGAAAGCCGTGTATGTTGGGGGTGGTTGCCATTCTGTGGTTCCCCCCGAGAAAACACTATATAAGTCAAGACAAGACAATACTGAACAGTTAATATTGGATTTTCATCTCTGGCTGATTTATCTAAGTGCTTCGTGAAACCAAATGGAATATCTTTGCTGTAGGCTTTTAATACTGGAGCTTTTATGGTGACTGATGTATCGTTGTTTGTTTCGACAGCTTCCAAGCAATGGAGATGAATAGTTAAGTTTCTGTAATTGTTCTTTGTACCCACATGAAAAATAATTATTAGCTTAGTACGAATTTTTCACAAAAGTGAGGATCAATAATCGGTCAAATATCGTTATTAATGTTCTACTTAATTCTTCAGATTAAATGTCATTAGGGAGCAAAGATCCCATGACCTGTACTTTTTTAAGCATGCCCAAAACGCGACATAGTGTCTTTTCACCCACTTGAATTTTTTGTCCATACTGTATCATCTGTTAGTACTTTGCAAATTCTCTAGAGACAACAGATACACTTTTAATTTAGTTTTCTATAGCAACATTTTTGTGTTGCCTGTCATTAGGACTGTGGAGCTCATTTATTAATTAAAATTAGTTCCTTGTGCATTGTGCCCTGATTTGCCAAGTGGTCGTTAATATAATCTCTCTTTGGCAATGGCCGTGTGTTTACCCAGCAACGAGAAGCCTAGCCTACCTTCATTTCTCTCAAGTGTGTTTAACTTAAAGAAGCATTTTAGAATTTATCTTCTCACTGCGTAACTCTTGGAAGCACTGAAATTCCCTTGAATATCCAGAGGCAGTTCTTTGGGTTTATACTTCGCTTCAGCCGACAGCATGTGGGAGCTTTGAGAACCGATGAGTCAGGATGTTTATCTCAGAGAAGTTAGGAGAAGGGTGAGCTTGCCTTTGGAGTTTAAGAATAAACAGGCGTGCACGTGCGTGCGTGCGCGCACGTTTGTGTGTATGTATGTGTGAGGGCTTGACTGGATTTTCATATAAGAAAACAAAATCAGAGGTCATTTCGCACGGGAAGATCTCACTTAAGATTTTCTGAGGGTTGGAGAAAGCAGCAACGGCAAGTTGAAACTTTGGGGAGAGCGCAGCGTGGGATTGGGCGGACCCCGTGTCACCTTTGTCTCTTGGTGGACGCAAACGTGAGGCTGGGTGTCATCTCCCTGCCGGGACTGACGGTATGAGGGGGCACACCAGTGGAAGGTGGGCTTCACGGGGCCCAGCACATCCACTCTTCCTTTTTCCCTTGGTCAGAGCTGCCTTCGTTTTGAAATGATGGGTTTGGGAAATGCAAAAGTCGTATAAATGCAAGAAAGTGATTCACACCAGTGAGCGCTCCATCAAATAAGTTGTAAAAATAAATATGCCCCGCAACTGGGGCGATTAAGTCTTACACGTAGAATTTCTTGAAAGGACTTCTCAGAGACCCAGGCATCGCCGTGACACTCGTGAGTGGCTGTGGCCGCCTCCTTCTGTTCCCTGTTCTTAAAAAAACTTTTTAATGTTTATTCATTTTTGAGAGACAGAGACAGAGCACAAGTCAGTGAGGGGCAGGGAGGGAGGGAGACATGGAATCCGAAGCGGGCTCCGGGCTCCAGGCTGTCAGCACAGGGCCCGACGTGGGGCTCAAACCCACGAACCGGGAGATCATGACCTGACCACAGTCAGACCCTTAACTGGTGAGCCCCCCAGGCGCCCCCTCCTTCCGTTCACTTGTGCTCCCAGCTAGGCAGAACCTCTGAGGACTTGACTTCAGCCGGGACCCACTCCCGAGTTCACCCGAGTAGGGCCTCAGGGTTTCAACGCCTGCTCTGCTGTTCTCCAAGGACAGGGAGACTTGCCTTAGCGGATCCACGCTGGGCTGCCGTGCGGCTGGTGGTAGAGTCCCTCCGACGCATTACCGTGCTGGGCCGGTCTTATTATCCTCATGTTTTCAATCAGGGGGGAAAAAAGAGAGAGAGAGAAAGAGAGAGAGAAGATTTCTATCTCCGCTTCTTGGTTCCCTCACAGTAAGAATGAAATTTTTTATGAAGTCTTAAATTTGGTGGTTATTGTCCCATTACCTAGAGAAACTACCGTAAAGACTCCATTCTGCTGCCATCCGACACGTGCCGCGGGCACCGTCAGCGCCCATAACGTGGCCCCAGCGCTCATCCCGGGAAGAACGGCCCCTGCTCGCCTCTGCAAACGACTCCCACAGAAGCCGTGTGGCACCGAGGAGGTGACAGGAGGCATTAGAGCCGCTGTAAAGGGACCCGTGCCTGAGAATTTCTTCTGAAGGAGGGAGGGACCTGTGCAATTGGCTGCTAATACAGTCAGGAGGGGCCTTTCTGTGATTACCAGGAAATAATCTCTCCGGTTGAGCTCCGGAAGCCAGACGCGCAAACCTACCACGAGCCAAGTCGGGCTGCTGCCTTTTCCTTCCTCCTCTGCTTCCTTGGCCCTTAATTCTGCCCTCTGTCACCGTGCACCTCAAGGCGCTCATGGCACAGGCCTTAGACCCTGTGGTGCCCTGGAAGCTCTTTGCTCTGCCCCTCCCGGCAGGAGCCAGGGCTGGTTGAGGTTAGGGCAGGATGACCTCTGCTGGTCTCTCTCTTTGTTTTCTTCCCTGAGGATTCCTCAGTACAGGAAGTTGAAAGCCTCATGCCAATTCTCTCCCTCTGCTGCCTTGTCCTAGGCACTCCTAAAATGTTTTGAAAGAGTGACGAAAAGCTCAGACTGTTCTCGAGGCTCATTTCTGAATGTGACAGGGGCTTAATGGCTTCGTGCATTACAGCCAGCTCCCCCCCCTCCCCGAGTATCAGGCTGGGCCCCCTCCTAACCCTGTACACCCACCGCAGGAGGGGGCACTGGGGAGAGGGGGTTTGTGCGTCTCCTCTGTTGGGCAGGACGTTTCTCTTACTCAGTGGGTTGATAGTCGAGGGTCATAGGCAGATGGTATCAGATACTTAAAAAATAATTTTTTATTAATGTTTATTTTTGAAGGACAGAGAGGCAGAATGTGAGCAGGGGAGGGGCAGAGTGAGAGAGGGAGACACAGAATCCGAAGCAGGCTCCAGGCTCTGAGCCGTCAGCACAGAGGCAGACACGGGGCTCGAACCCAGGAGCCGTGAGGTCATGACCTGAGCTGAAGTCAGACACTTAACCCTGAGCCACCCAGGTGCCCCAGATGGTGTCAGATGCTTTAAGAGGAGAAACAGGGGCACCTGGGTGGCGCAGTCGGTTAAGCGTCCGACTTCAGCCAGGTCACGGTCTCGCGGTCCGTGAGTTCGAGCCCCGCGTCAGGCTCTGGGCTGATGGCTCGGAGCCTGGAGCCTGTTTCCGATTCTGTGTCTCCCTCTCTCTCTGCCCCTCCCCCGTTCATGCTCTGTCTCTCTCTGTCCCAAAAATAAATAAAAAACGTTGAAAAAATTTAATTGTTAAGAGGAGAAACACTCCGGCCAGGGTGCTCCTGAGACTCACTGACCTTGGCAAAACCTGGATCTGTGTGTGTGGTCTTCTCTCTTCACAGAGGCGTGTGGACTGACTATCCCCGCCTCCATCTGTGAATCTGGGATCTCGAGACATATCTCTGACCAGCATCTGGTCCCCCTTAGAGGACACTTTTATTACTGTCCTATTTGTCTCTGGCATTTAACAGCTTTTATTACTGAATTTTTAATACATTGATTTTTTTTTTCCTAGTAGAAATGATTTCCTAGTAGAAATTACATAATTGGTCAAGTAAGAAAAGTTCAAACACCATAATTTCTATAAAAAACACATTCAAAAGCAATGCATGTCATTGGTGACAGAAAGATGGTGTAGCCAGCGACTGGCAGGGACCCTGTCGTCGCCAGCCACCCCTGGGGACCCGGAATCCTCCCCGGGGATGGGGACGTGCCCTGAGATTACACCCTGTGGCCGGGAACATTGACCCTTTCCTGACTCAAGTCCTTTGACTTTTCCACGCAGACGTGAACGTCGCAGATCACTTCCTGTCGGTGCGAACAGTTGTGGTTCCCAGGTTTGAAAATAGTGCCCCTGAAAAAGATTTAAACCTGCAAACAAAATTACATTCACTTTCGAGAATACAGTGCGTTTTCCTCCTTGAAGAAGTCAACGCTTTGGAAAGTATGCCTTTGTTCCAAAATTATCCCACACTGGTTTTTATCCTGGCGATTTTTGAAAATCAATTTTATCTCGTTCGGTTTTTAAGAACTACCCGTCGCCAGTGGCTGCATGATTTTGATTATGGGCGTTATATTCGATGGCTTGGAGGGTAATGTCCTGAAGGAAAACGCACCATGGAACCCCTTCCACTGGCTTATCAGCTCTCTGCCCGCCAGTCCCCAGTTGGGTGTCCGTGCGGATCAGCACAACATCGTTTCAAGGCTCAGTCTGGCCGTTGCGCTCACGTAAAAAATGTCGGTAGAAGCAGACGTGCGCCGGGCCACTATGTGCGAGCCGAGCCGGGCTGCGTTTCAAGAAAGGGAGACTTTATTTTTACTAGGTGTTTCCTACTTAGGTGTGCTAGAGGGGATATGTAAGCCTGTGACAGAATCCAGAAGGAATTTGAAAATGGGTTTCCACTGAAAGGTAAAAAGCTTTATTATTACGAACCGATTCAGGCATGTGCCGACTGCCCGGGACCGGACCCCTTGCTTCCTGGACCCTCTCTTCATATTCCCTCTGCCCCTGTGTGCTTTCAGATCAGAGTTAAGCTTTGCCCTGCCAATCACTCGGAACCTCTCGTGTCCTTTATGAACGTTTTGACTGTTTGTGCAGACTTTTTTTTTCCATCAACCGAGGATGAACTTACCGAGTCTATACTGTGCCTGACCATAAATGGCGGTCACGATGACCTTCTCGGTTAAAGACTCTGCAAGACCCAGTCAGCTGGTTGGCCTTGTTGTGAAAGCTTCTTCATTCCCTACCTGCCGTGCTCCCCCCCGCAAATGATGGAGAAGATCACGTTTGCTTCCGGGCCGCGTTCCTGCAACTCAGTTCCATGATGATGTTCTGCCCCTTAAATTTAACTTTGGAGAAGTGTTTTCACTTAAAAAAAAATTATTTGTTTTACTTTTAGCTATAGTATGTGCTTTGTGTGATATGTGGTAATCATTTAACGAAAGGATGCATGAAATCTCACTTCTCTGCCCCGTCCCCCTTCCCCTTCCCGTGTCTGCTCAGGTAGTTAACTGTGCACACAGCCTGGTGTTTTGCCTTTACACACCTGTCTTCACGTTCTTTAGAATTAGGCAATATTTTATTTACATACGTAAGTTTGGATTATTATTGGGAGTGGAAGGGAGAGTGGTATTTTCTTTGTTTAGTTTTGTTTTTACAAAGTAGAACTAACATATTGACATTATCCTGCAGTTTTTCAGATTATTTTCTTAGAGCAGATTTAGGGTCACAGCAAAACTGGGGGGCAAACACAGACATTTCCTCTTCACGCAGGCACAGCCTCCCCCACTATCAACATCCTGCACTAGAGGATACATTTGTTACAAGTGATGAACCCACACTGACACCTTATAATCACCCTAAGTCCATAGTTTGTTTGGGTTCACTCTTGGTGCTGTGTATTCTGTGGGTTTGGACAAATATATAATAACACATATCTACCACTATAATATCATACTGAGTAGCCTCATTGCCTGCAAAATACTGTGTGTCCTTGTCTGCTTATCTGTCCCCAAGATTCCAATCCTTGGTAACCTCTGATGTTTTTACTGTCTCTAGCGGTTCGCCTTTTCCAAAATTTCACGTAGGTAGGATCCTACAATATGTGGCCTTTTGAGATTGGCTTCTTTCACCTAGTAGTACACATTTAAGGTTCCTACTTCTCTTTTCATGCTTTGATAGCCCATTTGTATTTAGTGCTGAATAATATTCTGTTGTCTGGATGGACCATAGTTATACATTATCATCCTGAAGGACATCTTTGTTGTTTCTAAGTTTTGGCAGGTATGAGTAAAACTCCCGTAAACATCTATGTATAGGTTTTTATTTGCATTTATGTTTTCATCCAGTTTGGGTAAATACTAAAGACCACAGTTGCTGGATCTAATGGTAAGACTATGTTAAGTCTTGTCAGATTGCTTTTTTTTTTTTTTTTTCATTTGACAATATAACAGGGATATTCCTGCAGTCCATAGATAGAGGTGTAAGTTCTGTTTTATTCTACTAGAGTATTCTTCAAACATTTCTCACCTGTAACGAACTCAAGGCTATAGTTTCTCCCCTAATTTTTCAGAACAAATTTATTAGTACTAATTATCTTTGCTGCAAATACATTCATGTTTGTTCTTCCTGGTGGAAAAAAAAATGATTTTAACACACTGCTTACAAGTTAAGCATTTTTGGGTAGCCTTGCAAGCAGCAGGTAGGATCCTAGATACAGAACACGACATATTTTTCTTTTTATTCAGAGAATCTGTGATATTCTCTAAATGCTTCAAAAGGACAATACATCTAGAGTGTTCCCCTGAATGATCTGATTTATTCCTCATAAAGTACTCCTGTCTGCTTCTGGGCTAGGGTAGACTTTATATGATTTGGAATCCGAAATAGGATTTTGGGGGCGACAGTGATCAGTTCTGCTTCGTGGATTGGTCACATAAGATTGCATAAGATCGAGTCAAACCAAATGAAAATGTTTCCCGACAGCAGTGTTTGCAGCAACTTTAATATGTTAATGTACGCTGTAAATTTGTAAAAGCTGAGACAGAGCTGAGCATTACAATGTTTTCCGGACTTTCCTTACCGGAGCTCTTTATGTATGCATTTTTGTGAAGCATGCCGGGACCGTGTTCCAGGGAACACACTTTGGGAAACGATGCTTCCTGGTTTGTATATTTTGCAGGGAGAGCCCTGGGCTTTCCTACTACAGAGCTTTCTGCCTCAGTCCCCTGATTGTCAGCATCACTGTCTTCCTTTCATTTTTTTTTTCTTTCTTTAAAATCAAAATCTATCGAGCATAGGAGAGAATAAATACAAGTGTGTACAGTTTATTTATTTATTCTGTTTTAATTTTCATTCCAGGTAGGTAACATACAGTGTTATATTAGTTTCAGGTATGCTGTGTAGTGATTCAACAACTCCATACAAATACATGCAGTTTAAGAACATAATAAAAACGGGCCGTATGCCGCCCACAGCTCAAGATCCTTAGATGTTCCCTTGACCCTCAACTACATGCCTCTTTGTTTTTCTTTCTTTTTAAGCTTTTTTTTTCTTAATATTTATTTATTTTTGAGAGAGAGAGAGAGAGAGAGAGAGAGACATGAGCAGGGGAGGAGTAGAGAGAGAGCGAGACACAGAATCTGAAGCAGGCTCCAGGCTCTGAGATCTCAGCATAGAGCCTGACGCAGGGAACTCAGAACCGTGAGATCATGACCTGAGCCGAAGTCGGGCGTTCAACCAGCAGAGCCACCCAGGCGCCCCTCTTTCTTTTTCTGCTGTGGTCTTCAGTCCAGGTTTTTTGAGCAACTTATCTCCTTGCTCTAACTTGATTGCCGCATCGCATTTTTATGTATCCCTTAACAGTATTTTCTTACATTTTGCCTGCTTTCTCCTTTCGTATAAGTGGAGTGATATAACACATATTTTCCTGTGACGTATGGTTTTGTGATGTGGGTCATTCCCTTTTTTTTTTTTTTTTTTACAAAATATAATTCCAGGTGTAGAACAACATCATGGCCACGTTATCCCTTCTTCCTGCTTGGACGTGTAGGCGGTGTCCTTGTTTGTCATTGGAACAGTGCTGTTAAAATCATCCATCTAACCATGCCCTGGTGTTCTTATGCTCGAGTTTCTCTAGGCCACATACCCTGGGCTGGAATGTGGGTCATAATCTCGGTAAGGGGAATGCATAGGCAGGGAAGGAGTCCCCAGTGCTTCCTGGGTCCCCCAGATCTAATCCGTGCCAGTCATAATGGAACTTACTCTCTGCCTCTCTGATCTCCTCTCAGGCACTCCTCATTCTCTTTCTCCAATCCAGAATTATGTTTATGGTTATTATATTTCTTGATGTAGGCATGTACCTTTGCTGTGTGATGGGGACATATTGGTGGCCTGACCCTGAGCACTGTCCCGCTGTCTCTAGCTCCCAGCAACCCTGGAAGCCGAGGGCTTGTGACCAAGACAATGTAGAACAGGAGCCTCAGCTAAAATCTGTACCCTGTTTATCTTGAGTTCCTGCTAGCAGGGATGAGCAGTGATGGATTGTGAACAAATAGCGCTGCCTTGTTTTTCTAGACCCTGAAATAGACAGGATGGCTCTGGTAATGCTCTTTGACTGATGGGCACTTTTTGTAACTAGAGCTCACTCAGAGGCTTAAAATATGCTTCCGCAAGGTTGATTTCAAGATAAATGAAGCAGAGCTAAAGAAAAGGCAGAAAAACCCTACCCACACATGAGATAACTTTTATGGACATGGTCGAAATAGTCAAGACCCAACTTTTTTTCTTTCTTTTTCTTTTTAGTAGATACAAAAAAACCAGAAAACAATAGCAAAAATATCAAATTTTCATTTATTTATTTTTTAATGTTTATTTTTGAGAGAGAGAGAGAGAGAGAGAGGCGCGAGTGGGGGAAGGGCAGAGAGAGAGAAGGAGACACAGAATTCGAAGCAGGTTCCAGGTTCTGAGCGGTCAGCACAGAGCCCGACACGGGGCTCGAACTCACGAACCGTGAGATCATGACCTGAGCTGAAGTCGGACACTTACCCAACTGAGCCTCCCAGGCGCCCCTAGTAGCAAAAACATCTAAGTGGCATGGGTAGTGAGAGCCAGATTTCTCTTTTACTTACCCAGTACCTTCAGCCTAAAGGAACCATGCCCTCTGTTCCAGAGTGGCTCTGCATATTCATTTGTGTTGCTGCGTTGAATTATCTGACTGCACCTTTCTACCCAAGATGTAAGCTCATGGAGGTGCTGCTCCCCAATAAATGATTACCAGCTTTCAAGGGAGGGTTCGTTCCCAGGGGTTGGCATCACAGAATCCTTGACACCTGGGAGTCAGGGAAGGGACTGATTATAGAATTCATGAATGAAATTATTTTCAGGAAATTGTGGTCATCTGCCAGATCCATGGGCTGAATCCAGGCAAAGAACAAAAACTCCCCTTTGGAGTCACTTGGGAGTCACTCAGTGGAGACTGTGTGTTGACGTGTCATTCATTATATTGACTCTTAAGTACTGGAGTTTGGAAGTATCTTCTGTGAGCTTTTCTATCAGACTCCACGTGGAAGTGAATATGTGGTCCAGAAGGAAAGAAACAAGTCCTTGGAAGCAGTCTGAAAGTGCACGGTACAGAGTCTCACTGGGCAGAGACAAAATCAAGGTCAGTGTGTGTCCTCAGAGGCACCACCAGCTTTTAAAGGGAAGACCACTTGAGACACCTGTCATTCTTTCTGAGTCAGGAAAGAGGTGGTCCCAGGAGGCACCACCCTGGGAAGTGTTCCTTATGACCCTGTGTGGCAGCCTCCGGGCCGGGCGACCTCACTGTTCCACCTGTTGGAAAATGAAGAGGCGAAAATTAACGCTCATACGTTCCAAATTCATCATGTCCCGGGTGCATGAATCGTGCCCCACCCTCCCGTGCTGCAGAGCGTTGCCGTTCGAGAGACGTGGGCAGACCCCCACGTACCCTCCTCCTCCCACTGTAGAAGCCTTATCTTTTGTCCTTACTTTTCAATGTGGCAGAGGTTGTGAAACATTAGAAAAAAAGCCAGCCTTCTAACTGAACAGAAGATTCAGCCCTGAGTAGAAAGTGTATGCGTGGCAGGTGCAGCTTTGCCCTCTCCTTTTGGAGTGGGCGTGCGTCCCCGGAGGTGTAGGGACCCTCCTGGAACTGGCAGCCTTTCTGTTTGGTCAAGAGCGTAGCCTTGGCTGGGGCGCCTGCGTGGTTCAGTCAGTTAAGCGTCCGACTTCGGCTCAGGTCATGATCTCGCAGTTTGTGAGTTCGGGCCCCGCGTCGGGCTCTGTGCTGGCAGCTCGGAGCCTGGAGCCTGTGTCTCCCTCTCTCTCTCCCTGTCCCTCCCCCACTTGCACTCTGTCTCTCCCTCTCTTTCAAAAATAAATATTAAAAAAAAAAAAAAAGAGCGTAGCCTCGGGACCGTACCTTGAGACCAGGGCACGAGCCTTGTGGTTGAGGCCACCAGGCTGCCACGCGCCTGGTGGTCTGTGAGCTCTGCTTTGCCAGGTGGCACTGCAGGAGACACATGTCCGCAGAGAGGACTTCCCTTGCTTTCTCTCCCTGTCCTAGTGTCCGCCTGTGTCCCCTTGTGTCCAAGCTGGCCACCTTGTCCGTGGCATGACCGTCTACTTGAGCCCTTGCTTGGAGGTCACGCTTCCTCCCTTCGCGTGTTTAATACAAGCCGTCAGATAGGAATGGCCTCGGGCTCCTCTTCCTTCGAGGTCATTTGAGAAGGACATGCCTGTTGTTGGCGGTCCTGTCTACAGTCCTCTCCTGAATTGGAGACAGATGTGTTGTCTCTTGTTCAAAGCCGGTTGTGCTTGGTCCTTGTTTTCACTCCCTCACCTTTTGTGGATTGCCGCGTTCACGAGTCCCATGTCCTCGCGTGTCCCCTCTCCAGTCGTGCTGGAGCGGAGAACTCTCCTAGCCCTCAAATGCTGCCACTCTGCTTCCCCCTTCCCAGGTCACACTGGTCTCTTCTTTCTTGCTCTGTCGCCATTGGGCAGCTCCTAGGGAATGTCCAGCTGCTGCCTTCTAACCAGCACTCCGGGCATCTCCCCCTGCCCTGCGGTCCCTAACAGCCTCCTGTTAGGGTCGGATGCTCTTAGGACAGCTTTCATCCTGTGGCTCTCTTGTGGGCATGTAGTTATCTTTTCCTTGTTGCTGATGGATAGACCAGGAGGACACGTTTGATGATCCATTAGGTATCAAACATTGTGAAAACAACCTTTGAAGGTAAAAATAACCACCCTGAATCTATACGTGAATAAGTTGCTGCTCAGAGAGGTTAAGTAACATCCCTGCTTTACATTATATATGAAATTATTGGAATTATGCTACCAAAATGTGTGTATGTGTTTTAAACACACTACATACCTTAAGTTCTTTCCTGTTTTGTTTTTTTTTTTTCATAAAGTTTATTTTCAGAGAGAGAAGGAGCAGGGGAGGGGCAGAGAGAGAGAATCCCAAGCAGGCTCCACACTGTCAGCACAGAGCCCGGCGTGGGGTTCGAACCCACGAACCCGTGAGATCATGACCTGAGCTGACATCAAGAGTCGGATGCTTAACTCTCTGAGCCACCCAGGCGCCAAAATCCTTATTCCTTTTATCTCTCTGAGCACTTTCTCTTGCTCTCTTTTTATGGCATTTCTCAATCTGCCTGTCTCCATCCTGGTCCATCCCTTAATACATTTTCTCTTTCAGTTTCTCTCGTTTCTTGTTACTTTCCTGCTGCATAAATCTTGACCTTGCGTGCAGACTTCCATGGTGTGCTGCTTCCTTTCCCATCACTTGCTAGAAGTCCTTACCTGGGTTCCTCACTGGTGTACCTATTGAATATCCTGCGACTGGCTCTTTTCTCCATGTTCCTGCTTTGCCTTCCTAATAAAACTTTGCAAATTGTATCGGCCAAAACAGTGTTCCTGATTTTTCTTAACTATTTTGTAACTGTAAAATATTTAGATTATCTCCAGGGATAAGTAATGCTGCTTCGAACATCTTTCTGCCTCGAACGTTTCTCTGCTTAGGTTTGTTTCCTTAGGATCTGCTCTCACAAGCAGTATTGCTGTGTCAAAAGCATTTGAAAGGAGCACTTAAAGATGTCAGCGTGAGAGATCAGATGAGCAAAACAGGAAAACAAATTGAAACTGCAAGCCTAAAAGCTAAAAATGAAATGGTATCTGTAAATGAGAAAAAGCTTCAATGCCTATTTAAGTATCAAATATTCTTGTTTATCATGTTCATACGCAGCGGGTTGCTTTGGCTTTAAGCTGTGCACGGATCTCTGTAAACCGTCAGGAGCCTGCGTTTTTACAAGCGTGTTGGAATTTCGTCCTTTCTCCTTGTGGTAATAATCCGTATTCCGCCCCGTCAACTGTTGAGGTACCAAATCCCACGGCGGACACCCAGATCGAGCCTTACGCTACAGCAAGGTTTTACTGGTAATAGGATTCTGGTTCGTTAATTTCATAAATTAATTCTTGCCTGCTGCTACAAGGTTTTTGGCCTTCAGAACAATGTATTCATAACTGCAGTCAGACAGAGGCTAGAAGCCTGTGGTTGTCAAACGGAAGACCTCTCCTAGCAGCGGTGAAGTCAGGTGGGGATTTGAGCTATGCTTCAAAGGAAGAATGGCGTGTACTCATTGGGAGGGAAAACCGTTCTCACGCAGGGCAGCGGTCCCAGCGGCTGGCTGGCTCCGTCGCCGTGTCTGTGCGAGGGGCCGGGTGTGGCCTTTGGCGTGGTTGGTCCCGCAGCTCTGGTCTGGTCCAGGCCAACGAGGGGCACACACGGGCCCTTGTCTCTCTTCTTCCCTCCATCTGTGAGCTGTAGACAAGGGGGTGGTTGGAGGTGATCATTATCCATCCGCCATATTTACAAGGTGATCATCACATGTCCACGTTCTCAGTTCTGAGCCTTCAGTGCTGCACCCTGTAGCCTTGACCCTGCCCTTGTGGACGCTGTGTTATAACAGAGAGGCAGCAGGGTAGGGGAGGGATGGGGCGTGGGCGGGAAAAGCAGGAAAACTTGCCAAGACGTGCATCTCAGGACAATGTGCCTAGGACGAGCATCTGCTAATGGGATCCCTGCTAACGCCTTCTTCTTTCACTGCACTTCAACTTTGTCCTTGATTTCCAGCCTTAAGAGATGAAAACTGGTTTTTTAATTAGATTCTGCACATTGCTTCCGCGAAACTGCGTAGTGTAAGCGGGTTAAGCAGTTTCATGCTGGGTTTTATTTCATTAGCTACACTATGTATGGATTATAATTCACATAAAATGATAATATGCTAATTTTCTAGAAGGCCGAACGGTGAGAAACCTACTGTGTGTACTGGCAGTCTGTTGAGTATGCTGTGCTCCTCCGGAGGTTTCTGGGCTCCCACGGATTTCTCATTCGATTGTTTTTTTTTTTTGACAACAACAAAAAAAAGCCAAGATATTTTAAAAATATTTCCAGTTAATAAATTTTAAGTCCGCATAATAGTTTCTTACCTGTTTGGAGATCCTCCTGGAAATCATGGTGAAGACATGCCTCCGACACCTAATGCCAGCCTATTGGCTGTCCGAGCCTCCTCAGACATGTTTTTGTGTCGAAGAATGACTTTTTCTTGCATCCCGATAGCACTGCTCTGAGAAAGAAATGCCACTTGGAAACTATTTTATGAGACTTAAAAACTGTTGGCTATAAATACCTTCACTAATCTAAGGGAATCTTGGTTAAGATATTTGGGGATTTCCTTCATGGAAAGGTAAGCCTCATTTGACTTAATACGTGGTCGTGTATGTAAGACCGCGGAACTGAAAATATCACCGTGTCTCAGAATCTGCTTACGCACCTCTAGTCTTGCAAATAGTTGAGCCAGATGAAGAACGTCGGTTCAAAATGGTTCATCAAATCATAACGTTTTGAACCAGGGGACTCTTTTTACTTGTTTTATCTTACTTTATCGATTTTATTTTCTGTATTTATTTATTTTTAACTGAAGGATAGAGCCCACGCCAGGCTGTGTGAATTTCAGGGGCACAGCGTGGGGCATCACAATTCCACACTTGATGCCGTGGTCCCCACAATTTGTACAGCTACCATCTGTCACCGGACAACATTACTACAGTATTACTGACTATATTCTCTATGCTGTGCTTTTCATCCTCGTGACTTATTTACTTGATTTTATTATTTAAATAAAATGTTTTTGTAATGTTTATTTTTGACGGGGGGAGAGAGAGAGAGAGAGAGAGACAGAGCATGAGCGGGGGAGGGGCAGAGAGAGAGGGAGACACGGAATCCGAAGCAGGCTCCAGGCTCTGAGCCGTCAGCACAGAGCCCGACGCGGGGCTCGAACTCACAGACCGCGAGATCGTGACCTGAGTCAAAGTCGGACGCTCAACCGACTGAGCCACCCGGGAGCCCCCTTTATTTTATTATTTTTTTAAAAATGTTTATTTTGAGAGAGAGTGTGTGCATGCGGTGGGGGGAGGGGCAGAGAGAGAGGTAGAGAGAGAACCCCAAGCAGGCTTTGAGCTGTCAGCACGGACCCCGATGTGGGGCTCGAACTCATGAACTGTGAGATCATGACCTGCGCTGAAATGCAGTCGGATGCTTAGCCGACTGAGCCACCCAGGTGCCCCTCTATCACTGGAAGTTTGTGCCTCTTAGTTGCCTTCAGCTGTTTCATCACCATCCTCCACAACCACCAATTTTTTTTCGTTATTATGAGTCTATTTTTGTTTTTAGTTTTAGTTTTTGGTTGTGGGTAGGGGATATGAGAATTTTCTTTAAATGAGAAAAATAGGGGCCTTGTGTGGCTTGCTGGCCAGTGACTAGGACAGATGCATACGCCTTCTCTCCGGTCAAATCTCCTGCCCATCCCTGTGCTTATCCATACTTTGCCCAGGTCACCAGCCAAGACTGCTCTCTTGGCAGTTACCCCCGGCAGTTTGCACTGAGGCAAAGCAGTGCTTTTCCAGAATTCACCTGTCTCCCCTCTCTGCACTGCTGATGCCCATAGTCTGTGGCGTATTAAAATTCAGTGTCCTTGTCCCTTTTCCTTCTCACTTTTCGCTGTTATTTTCCAGTCAGAGGACAACCGTGTTACTAACTTCTAACTTCTAGGATATTATTTACTTAATTCTGCAAATTCAGACTTGGGCCTATGGATTTGTCCTGGAGTTTTCCTTTTAGGTGAAAATAGATCAAAGGGTAAAGCAGCAGCCATTAATTCACTGTGGCCGAGCTAGACTTGCTGGAATGCTCCGCAGGTCCTCACAAGTATGAACATGTAGATGCATTATCTGTTCAGACCAGCCCTAAAGAAGTAACGATTTTGGTTAAGCTTACTGCTGTGTCAGGGTTACTGCTTAGCTTTTTGCTAACTTCTTCAACCTCCATCATTCTATTTGCCCACCTCTTGGCCATTTTGGTCCATGTGGGGGTGGTAGGTCATGTCCAGCCTGATTTTTTTTTTAAGTTAAAAAAAAATTGTGATAAAATATACATAACACAAAATTTACCACCTTAACTTTTTTTTTTTTTTACATTTTTTAAAAAGTTTATTTATTATTGAGAGACAGAGAGAGACAGACCGTGAGCAGGGGAGGGGCAGAGAGAGAGGGAGACACAGAATCCAAAGCAGGCTCCAGGCTCTGAGCTCTCAGTACAGAGCCCGACGTGTGGCTCGAACTCAGAAACCGAGAGATCATGACCTGAGCCGAAGTCGGACGCTTAACCAACTGAGCCAGCGAGGCGCCCCGCTTTTTTTTTTTTTAAGCGCAGGGTTCAAAGGCATTGAATACGTTCCATTTTTGTGCAGCCTTCACCTCTGTCCATCTACAGATTCATTTTATCCTCCCAAACTGAAACTCTTGACTACCCATTAATGAATAAGCCTCCCTTCTCCCCTCCTGGAACCATTTATCCTTCTGTCTCTGTGGATTTGACTACTCCAGATAATGGAGCTTATTCTGACGGTATTTCTGAATGTGGAGTCCCATCCAGTGCTGAGCCAGACCCCGTCTGGGGAGCCCACCCTTACAGGCTGGGCAACTCTGTCCCCAGCCCACCTGTTCTGTGATACTCATCACACTTAGAATGTGTAGACTGGCCCTTACCTTTCCTGCAGCCCTGTCCAGTGTTCACACTGTCCTCTTCCCTCCTGATTGAGATTCTCACATCTTGAGACCCTGTCTCCTATTTCTGTGTCCTCAGCCTCTCGCTCAGTCTTTGGCACGGAACAAACACAAGAACATTAGGGATAAATTATGGAGAAAAAAAAGAAGTTCAAAAATTCATCTGGGTTAAGATCCTTCCTCTCTTGGGTCCCGGAATGGCCTTTGTTATATCTTCCCGGGCCAATGAGCAGTCGTCTTTCTGAGTAGACACAGTATTTAAAGGTACCAAAGTTTAAAGTTTGCCCAGAGAAGAGAGAGAATAGAGGAGCCAAGAAAGGGGCCTTGGGGAACACCCAGACTGAGCAGATAAGAGGAGGACGGGGAGGAGGAGCAGTGTTAGAGCGGGGAGGCTCAGGGATGTGTCTCAGAGCAGTTTTTACTTGGCTGCAGAGGAGGAGGTTGCAGGTGCAGCCCCCCATCAGCAACTAGAAATCCAGAGCATCCAGTTAAATGTGAATTCCAGATAAGCAATGACGTTTTAAGTATAAGTATGTCCCAAATGTTGCATGAGGCATACTTACTTTAAAGTAATTTGCTTTTTATCTGAAGTGAACATCCAGCAGGAGACCTGCATTTTATGCTGCAGTCCTGTCTGCAGAAGGAGGGGGTTCCGTGAGGACAGATGAGTGGAGGAGTCCCCCGCTCAGCAGCAAGGGCAGTAGGGGTGGAGATGATGGGGAGGCACAAGGGAGACGGGGACATGGAACTCTATCTCCCACCTTTAAGGAGCTTGCCTTTTTATCCCCCTTTTAATTTGTCTTCACCTCTGTTGGGAGTTATTCCCTTTTAAATATTCATAAATTCATTCCTCAAGCAACTATTTTTTTTTCAGCGTATGTATTTATTTTGAGAGAGAGAGAGAGAATGAGCTAGTGCAAGTTGGAGGGGGGCAGAGAGAATGAGAGAGAATCCCAAGCAAGCAGTGCAGAGCCCAACTCGGGGCTCGATCTCACAAACCGTGAGATCGTGACCTGAGCCGAAGGCACGAGTCGGATGTTTAACTGCCTGAGCCACCCAGGCGCCCCCAAACAACTCTGAAATGCCCTCCACTTAGCTTGGTCAGTGCAGCCTCTGTTGGTGCCGTCACCATTTCCGGGCAGCAGCTGGCGGCTGGTGGTTTTTAAGGGTGACTGTACCCAGTGGCTCAGATGTGTCCTTGCTCAGAGCCACTGGTGTTTGTTTCCAAACCTGTTGATAACACCTGTCCAGGTTAAAATTACTTGGCTTTGTTACTTGCCATAGGAAGATATTTCATTTTCAACAAGCTACAGAACGGGCAAGTAAAGCTAGTCACTAAACGGTTGTTGAATTGGGGGCTTCTGGACCCTCGTCATAAAAATCAAGGAAAAATGTGTATTCAGGTTGCTTTTCATATGTCATCAAGTTGTCTGAGGGAACTGAGACTGAAAATTGTAGAAAATGTGTTAGGGATATGATTTAGGAGACAAAGATACGCTGGTGTTTCACTCACAGGACCCACACTCAGAAAAAAAGGAGGTCTGGTCCTTTTATGGGCCAACTTGTGTCTTTGCCCCTGAAACACAGGTGCCAGGTGTCAGCCTCCAGCACCTCACACAATAAGAGAGTAACCTTATTGGGAGGTCAGGTCTTTATTTATTTTTTAAAATGTTTCTTTATTTAGAGAGAGAGAGAGAGAGAGAGAGAGCACAAGCGGGTAGGGCAGAGAGAGATGGGGACAGAGGATCCAAAGCAAGCTCTGTGCTGACAGCAGCGAGCCCGCTGCAGGGCTCGAACCCACAGACCTCACAAACCATGAGGTGGTGACCTGAGCTGAAGTTGGACGCTCAGCTGACTGAGCCAGCCAGGCGCCTCAGAGATCAGGTCTTAATTATCTTTTTAAAGACAGTGAAGTTCAAATGAGGCCTTTGGGGTGGGTCCTAATCCAACGTGACTGGTGTCCTTGTAAGAAGAGGAGATTACGACGCAGAGGAGAAGCAGGTGCTCAGAGGGACGGTCAGCCCTAGAGAGCCCAGGAGAGAAGCCTCGGGAAAAGCCAGTCCTGCGGGGCCCTTCAAAACCGAGAAAATTCGTTTCTGCGGTGTAGGCTCCCCTGTGCGGTATGTGCGAAAGGCAGCCGGTAGTGGGCAGATCCAAATGAAGTTACTGGGACACGTGGAAGTTACAGTGAATGTCGGGTGCGTATTGTGTTCAGCGCCTCCCCGGTTGACTGTGGTTTGATCGACTGTCCGATCAGAGCGGCCGAGAGAGTCTTCTCCTGTGCGCCTCGTGTGACCACCCGGCACGCTTTTAGCCCCCCTTTAGCGTCCGCTCTTTCCATCCTGGGACTCGCTGCTTCAGGGCTCACGATCAACCACGTCAACGGTTGAAAGCGGGGATTTCAGGAAGTCTGTCCTCCCTCAAGGTCAAACGTCTCTTTCGTCGAGGTGTCACTGTGACATCTCAGGACTTCATGAAGTGGTCTCTGCTGCGGATAATAGCTTCCAAAGTCTTTCTGGCACAGCTCACCAGTCCGTCCTCGGGAAGTGGTGTCGTGGGCAGCTCTCGGGAGTCAGCATGCGTCTCGAAACGGTAATCGCTTGCGTGGAACCCGCGTATTCTTGGCTTCTCATTCCTTTACTGGGCTTTCTTCAGTCATTTCCTTCATTTAATATAGAGCTTCGTGCTATTTTAATTAAAAAAAAAAAAATCGAAGTTAACCGTGTGGGAGGATGTTGTGCGTCTTTTGATGTTCAGCTCTTCTGTTCTGGAAAGCAACAAACGCATCGGCCTCCCTCGGAGGGGGGTCAGTGCTGTGCCGTGCGTGGACCGGCCTGCCGGTGGCGGAGTCCTGCTAGGGTGAGGGTTGGACACAGGCTCTTAAACGCTACGGGATTCCCTCTGGATGCAGCTCTCATTGGACCGTCCGGCGTTGTTGTCTTTGGTGTGGGCACACGGGGACATCGCCGTGTCTGAGCTTTCTAGCAGCAGCACAGCGGGTGCGGGCATGCTGGTATTTCCAATCAGGATTTGTGCTTGCAAACGGCTGGTTTGCAAGTCACTGCGTAACGAGCTTACTAAACCCCCTTTTTGTCATTAGTGTCTCCATCTTTCTGAGAAATACATCCTGTCTTTTTATTTATTTATTTATGTTTTAATGCTTTATTTATTTTTGAGAGGGACAGAGAGAGGGAGAGGATGAGCAGGGGGAGGGGCAGAGAGGGAGACACAGTGACAGAGACAGAGACACAGACTCCAAAGCAGGCTTCAGGCTTGGAGCCGTCGGCCCAGAGCCCGACTCGCAGAGGCACAGAGCCCGATGCGGGGCTCGAACGCGTGAACCGTGAGATCGTGACCTGAACTGAAGTTGGATGCTTAACCGACTTACCCCCCGTCTTTGAGACACCCCATACGTCAGCACGGTTTACCTTCTTTTACAGTCGGCTTCTGGGAAGAACTGTCTAGCACACCCACAAATACTGGGTTTGTGAGATTCAAATAGCTGCCTTGAAGCACCAGTTCCTTTGCTGTATCCAAGTTTTAAAAAAGGCTTAAATCAGAGTATGTCGCTTTGACGATCAGGATGGCCCTCACTGGATGGCAGTAGCTGACTCATGCCGGGTTCTTTTTGTTCAGGCTTTTTGATTAGACATCTTTATGTAATTAAAGAAAACAAAATCATTACATGATCATCAGGGTTTCTCACCAGATGAATTTTATAGTTTTTCTAGAAAGAGAGATCACTCCCCCCTTTTATTTTTTGGTGTTGCATTTCTACTATTATTTTTTTTTTTAAGTTGGCTTTATAATTTGGAGTAGACTTATGGAAAAGTTGCAAAGATCCTACAACACGTTCACTCACACGTACCCCTGACTCAGTTTCCCCCAGTGTTAGCATCTTATGTTGCTGCTGTGGGACATGTGTCACAACTCAGTGGTCAACCCGCCCGGCCACTTTTGAGCTTATGAAGATGTTTGATTATTTCATTTTATGACTGTACAAATTTGGAACAACACAAATCGGTATCTTTTGAGGGTATTTTGAATAAAACTAGCTTAGGAATGTGTACAAAAACAAATTAACTATTAAATTTTGTGTGCTTATTGTTTAGAAAGCTAACAATCAATTAGTCCTTGCAAAATGATCTTTTTAATGCCCCTTAATTTAATGATATGCCACTTATGATTTTTTGAGCCTAATAATTTCATTTTGCTAATATACCTTCAATTCCTACTGCTTTGGTAGAATGTTAATAATATTCTCCACCCGGGAAGCAATGGCTGAGACAGAGCATCAGAACCGGGCTGCTAACGAGCACTCAGCCCCTTTGGGAGTGACGTCTGTCTCTCTAGAGCAGTGGCGTTTGTGACAACATTGGTCCGTTCTCCTCAGCTCCCCCTCTTTTTATTGTGGGGGAGCGCTGGACACCTTCCCGTATGGGGACAATCTGGGGGTGTGCTGCTTCCTGGGACACTCAGTGGTAAAAGGATAAGTGAGTGTACCTAGCGGCTGTTGAGAGAGAAGTGGGTTAGTGTAACCCTGGGAGACGCCCCTTGCTGTGTGGTTTGTTTTCTGCTACTTAGCTTATCAAAATATATTGGAGACCCACGACAAAAATAAGATATCGATATTTTCCTGAGTATGTGTTTATATCCATTCTTCGGGCTTACGTGTTCCTTGTTAAAAATTCATGTATTTACTTTCTGTCCCTGGAAAATCAGTTTTGTGTGTTTTTTTTTTTTTACAAGCCATTAATTATTTATCAAGAATTGGTTTATTATATACAAAGACAACTTTGGATGACGATTTTTAGGATGGATAAAGACTATTAAGAAATACTAATGTGTTTTTTTTATCATGGCTTACATTATTTGAAAGAAATAATTTCAAATAAAAATAATTGAAAATTTGAAGCAGGAGTTTCGAGAAGGGCAAGAGTGTATGTAATAATTCTTTTAAACTCAAAATAGTAGACAGTTTATGTCTGTTTTAATGAATCCAAAGATGTTAACAGGGCTGTTGGAATAGTAAGAAAAAGCTAATACATAACCATTAGACTGGATGTAGGTATCAGATGAATCACTATGTATACTTTAGTGGATTTTTAAGTAAGTTCCCGTATATACATAAAATCTATTTTTACAAAATATATGCCAAAATTCACATTTCCCCCCAATAGCCATTCTCTCTCTGCCAGGAAATCTGAATTAAAGAGATTTGCAAGCCATATGTTATTATGTGTCAAAAACATACAAAATAATTAGTGGGAAGGGGAACAAGAATTGTAATTTGTCAGCAGGCCCCTTGTAATTGAATTTTCTAAGTACTACACTGACATTTTTTTTTTATAAATATAATTGAATGTTTTACTGGCAAAGACAGGAAAGGAATACGTTTCAGTCAGTCACGCAAAACGTTCCCCTACTTGCTCTGTCAACGCTCCAGGCAAAGAGGGGCGTCTACAAGGTGCATCCCAAGGAGGAGCAGGTAACACCTGCTGTGCCCTCTGGATTGTCATCTTGACATTTTCTCTGATCGTTGTTCTTTCCTTTTCGATCCCAGAGCGGTGACGTGCCACGGAGTGCCACCAAGGCTTCCCTGGTTGACATGCGTCTCTGCCTCCTGCTGTTCCCCGTTGCCAACAACCAAGGGCGGGCTTGGTCACTCGTATCCTTACACGGAGCTAGCCTTCGGAGTTCTAACTATCGTATGTGTAGTCTAGAAAAATTGTGAGTTGTTCCAAAGGTATCCTTTTCCCTTCTTCACTCTGTGTTTGGTAGAAAAGGAATTGCGTGTGTGTGTAAGAGCGTGCAAACCAGAAGGCAAATGAAAGCTGTTATCCGGAGGAAGTAGTTACTATATACATTCATTTCTAAGTGAACATCCAAGGTTTCGGTGTTTTGAGTTTCCCTAATGGGGCAACTTTCTTTCCCATCACGTTAGCTGTACATGTGGACAGGAATAGCGTCCGGTCTACTCTTGGGATGATGAGTTCTAAGACATAGGAGGCTTGAAGGCAAGGAAGATTAAACAGCGCCCCCAAACCCCCATTATTTCTTGGCTTCTGACGAAGGCTCAAATACAAGAACAGGGTTGGCGAAGGCTGCCAGCCAGACCCACTGGCCTCCTGGCTCCACAGAGCCCACGGCGTCTCGTGCCCGGTGTCCGTGACCGTTTCTTTGCTCCCCTGTTTCTTTCGGCCTCTCTGGCCGCTTCTTATCATGAGGCCTGCTGGGCTCCGAGGTCTCGGGCTCCTGATGCCTCCACTGTCGTGATGAAGCATCGCCTTTGCCTGGACTGAATCCACCCCCCTACCCTCTCCACCTCCACCTGGCTAGGCTGTCCCTGTTCCCTTCCTCT
The DNA here is from genome assembly GCF_024362965.1 of Panthera pardus. NCBI lineage: Eukaryota > Metazoa > Chordata > Mammalia > Carnivora > Felidae > Panthera > Panthera pardus. Next base: position 81,782,773 of record NW_026526788.1, read on the forward strand.
AGAGCACCTGTGTCCCCCGTCACCCCTCCTGGCTCTGTCTCGCTGCAAGGATTGTTCCTGTAATGGTGGTTTCTCGCTAGACATGGGCAGGCACCCTGACGGTTTATTTCCTTTCACGTTCCAAGCTCCAGCACAGGCCTTGGCCTATAGCAAGGGGCGATGCGCACATTTGTTGACGCCAGGGAGTGGACCATCCCAAGGACCCCGGTTCCAGCAAGCTCCCCAGTGGCCCGTTCTCAGCGCCTTCAGCCCACCGTGTAGCCGGGCAGCGGGCTCTGAAGGACACGGCTGGAACGAATGCTCTGCCAGTTCTCTTTTTCAGTCTTCTTTGGCCCTACTTGTCCTAGTCTTTGGTTCTGTTGCTCCAGAGCTTCTGTCCCGGACACCCTGGGTTCAGGGCCACGGCCGTGTGGATATAGAGGTGAAGACACCCGGCCGTCTTCGGTGTCTGAGCACCCCTGGAGCAGGGGGAGGGGAGGCTAGGCTTGCAAGGCTCTGCCAGCATCGGCTCCCTCAGCTCTGGGGACGGTTGGCAGTGGTTTCCATGCAGCACGTTTTACAAGCCGTGTTCCTAATGCTTCCGCTCTGTACCCTTGGTCCGTCCTGAGCACCCATCTGAGTGGCAGGAAAGAGACGCAAAATGGGCGTGAGCCGGGCTCTCGGTCTCCTGCTGTCTTCATTCTGAGCCACCTGCCAGCAGCCCGGTCACCGGAACGGATGGTCTGAACCCTTTGCGCAGATCCCGGGTCTCACAGACATGACCCTGTTCTTCCTGGACCCCACATGTTGCTCTCTGATTGGAAACGGCTTCCTTCGCGCTCAGTTATAGGGGTGAAGCCGCGGGGATGTTCGGCTCTGCCCCGTGGCTTCATGGTTCCAGGTAGTCACCCCGGGCCCGTGGGAATCTGAAAGAGGCCGCCCTTGACTTGTGACTGTAATATCGGGGTGTCCACACGGAGCTTTTTTGCTGTGGCTCAGACCCCCTCAACTCTGAAAGCCGCGTCTCAGAGTGACTTGTGGTTGGTCTCAGGATAGATTCTGGGCGAGCCCGCTCACGGCGACAAGTGGTGAGTTAGGACTTGTTGAGCCTTTCGAAAACCTGGTCCGTTGAATGTTTCTGATCTCTGGCTGTTTCTTCCCCATTACTTTCGTAACCCTTAACTTGAATTTTACTGCTTGACTCCTAGCTGATGTGAGTAATCAAGTAGATTGTCCGTCTGGCAAAATCACAAACCATTGGCAAGTCGAAGACAATTTTGATATTTCCAAACAAGCTGCGTGTGCCCTTTGCCTCCTTATGAAAGGATTTTGCTCTCAGGTGGTAGCATGAGCGTTAGTTGAGTCATGTGGCCGCACGACCTCACTCTTTCCTGATTGATATACACACAGTGCACTGAGTAAACCCTCCCGAGAGTTGTGTCTGGGTCCCCTCAACGCTGCCCAGGCCCCGTGGTGGCGGCAGGACTCACTTTGCTTCTCACTGACGAGTGCAGTGCGCTGGGCATGATGTTTTCTCCGATGTGATGAAAATGAGGTTTCCTGCTTCCTCAGTTTTCCTGGATTACATGCCTGCGTTGTGATGGCTCGGTGGGTACCAGCTCGCTCTTTTTGGTCTTGGCCTTTGCCGTATGTTTTGATGGAGGCTTATACTAAATGACCCGATGTGGCTGAGCCCCAAGGGGAAGCTTTGCCTGGGAGAGAAGCCACAGGCTGCACTTCATGCCGGAGCAGAACCTTGTTACTGCCTCATAAACACGCTCACACACCCTACTTCTTACGACGGACCCCTGGCTTTTGCGTTATGTACAACACTGCAGAAGTTCTCCAGCATACCGGGTACTTGTTATTAATGCAATTTCCATTCAGTGAGCAGGACTCATTGGGTAGTTTTTTTTTTTCTTTTTCCTGGGCAGGGTTTAATTTGTTTTGAAAATGATAAAACGGAGAGGGAGCGTGCTTTAGAGAAAAGAGAACACCTGTGAATACCTGTGGCCCTAAGGTAGATTTTAGCATTCGAGTGCCCTCCCTACAAACCCCAGCACAGAAATGTGTTGCAAACATGAACTCAGTACCACTAGACACAACGAAACTCTGGTAGCACCGTTGTCCCAGAAGGTGCATTTCAGGTTTGTTGTAGAAATTGCTTTGGTGCATGAATTTCTTTAGAATGATGCCCATTGGCTGTCAGTTGAGAGGGATCTTTAAAAGGATGAGAAAAGCAGTAGTCAACTTCATCAGAAGTACCTTCTCCTATTTATTGGTAGAATCGGTCTCTCCTTATTTCAGGTCGTGGCCTTTGCTGCACCAAACAATGTACCCTTCTACTTGTTCGTATTGGGCCTTATTCTTTTCTTTGACTTTAAATATTTAAAAAAAAAAAAAAAAAAAAGACAACTGAATGCAAGCATTAGTCAGCCTTGTCATGGACTCATTGTTCTTTTCTAGAAACGAAAGGTCCATTGGTAGTCAAAACCCTGCTCTTGTGGAGTCTACATTTTTGTGAGGAGAGTTGGTGGACCATGATTCTAATGAGCAGGTGGATTAGGTAATGTTCCCGAAGAGGGCAGGGGCTGGAGCTGGGCTACAACTTGAAATGGAATGTCGGCTTAGCCGGTAGAAAAGGAGGCATTGAATCCAAACACTGAAGAAGGGGCGGGGGGTGGGGGTGTGTCAGATGGTCTTCTCGGGAAGTAGGCTTTTTCAGAGGGCATACACAGGCAGTCTCTACAGGGGGAGGGAGCCTGGCAAGGTTCTAGGACGCCTTGGAAGTGTGGCTCGAGCAGGGAGGGAGGTTGCTAGTGCTGCCCTAACAAAAGGCCACAGAGTGAGTGGCCTGAACAACAGAAATTCACTTCCCCAGGGTTCTGGGGGATATCCAACAGTCCAAGACCAAGGCTTTGGGCGGGGTGCTTTCTTTTAAAGCCTCCCCTTGGCTTACATATGGCTTGCATTTGTAGGTCTCCTCTTCTAATGACATCAGTCATATTGGATTTGGGACCCCCATGACCTCGTTTAACTTTAATTACCTCTTTTTTAAAAATTGTTTTAAATGTGCATCTATTTCTGAGAGAAAGAGACCGAGCATGAAGGGGGGAGGGGCAGAGAGACAGGAAGACATGGAATCCGAAGCAGGCTTCAGGGTCCGAGCCCCCAGCACAGAGCCCGACGCATGGCTGGAACTCAGGAACTATGAGATCATGACCTGAGCCGAACTTGGACACGTCACCGACTGAGCCCCCAAGGTGCCTCTTAATTACCTCTTTTGAGGCCCTCTCTCCAAATAACAGTCACATTCTGAGGTGCTGGGTGTTAGGACTTGAATATATGAATTTGGGGGAGCACAGTTCAGTCTACAACAGACGTGGATTCAAGGGGAGGGGCGGAGCATCTCATGGTCTTGCAGTTGGAGGCCTGTACCTTGGTCTGCATTAATACTGCAGTTTTGTTTTTTATGTGTGATAATGGTTTTATCCCAAGAAATGGTGATCGCCTTACCAGAATGTGCGTGTAGCAGTGTTTGAGGTTTGTGATTCTTTCAAATAAAGGTCTCCTATTGACTACGCCTCTACTTAATTGATCAACCTAGATTTCTGCTTTTTTGCCTTTTCCTGGCACCAAAACAGTTGATTTAAATTCAAAACAAGTGGGCTTCATTATCCTGTATGCTTTTTGTTTAGACAGGAACTAGCAACATTACAGTTTGCAAACTTAACTGTGTAGCCAGATAATTAGCTTGTGGAAACTGTACTCAATTTTGCAAACAAGTAGCGACTCTGGAAAATAATTAAAATTAGTCATTTTAGTATCATTTTGTGGGTTTACCTTCTTTTACATGCTGTTAAGACCTTGCCTAAGCAAGATTAATAAAAAATAAAAAAGTCTTGACTGAACATGTGTTGGAAAGTGACTTCCAATTTGCGTCTTCTCCATGTGACTAGTGATTAGAGTGTTGGGGTCAGGTAATGGGAAACCCATTTGATTGGTGACGCTTTCGTTTTTAATGATATGCGCTTGGCAAAAGACTGCAGCGTCCTTGATTGTCGTAACGTAAACATGTTAACCTTAAAACTGTATGAATTTTGTTCAAGGAGATTAACCTCCACAATCCGATGTTTCGTATTCCCTAATTTAAAATCACGACAGTCACTCCTATGATCAAAGCTAAGTAATTCGGTAATTATAAACCGCGGCTCTATTTTTTCATCAGATTGGTGGAGTGGCCTCTTCTGGTATTTTCATTATGTCTCTGTAGAAATAAATGGGAAATATAAGCTATATATTTTAATTGGCATCTCCTTGAATGTTTTCACCAAATGGACATTCAAGAGGGTTCCTTTGCTTTTGCACGATTTGATATGACGATACCTACAATGTATACTTGCCGTGAATATCAAGGTAGTCATTTACCTCAACTCTAACAAGGGAAGCTAATGTTTACATTTCTCTGCCAGTTAGCTCCCTGTCAACACACTGTGTCCACCAGAATGCGAACCACACGTGGACTTCAGAATCTGCTGCATATACAGCATGCCTCTGTGGATGTCTCTTACGTGACTGAAAGTAAGGAGTGGTTCCGTTACCCTCCGAGGAAATGAGGGGTCTAGGAGGTGTTGCTGCTCTATGTTTTATTTTATTACAGCTAGCCTGTCCTTACGTATTTATGTTTTCTGGGGAGTCCCATTTTTACCCATTAGTAAGAATTTAAAAGCATACCTATGTGGTTTTTTGATGCTTAATTTTTTTTCTGATGCATTTGCTCTTTAGTGAGAAAACTCTTCTCTGGTAATAATATCCATCACCATCTTTGTTTAGCCTCACATATTTTGTTATAAGCGATCTCTAGGTTTGGAATACTTCCTTAACATCGTATGCAAGGTACATCCTCAACTAATATCCAAGAGACTAGATCTTAAATGTTCTTACCACACAAAAGAAATGGTAATTTCGTGACCCAATGGCATGGTGGTAATCAAATTGTAATAAGTATATAATGTATCAAATCAACATATTATGTACCTTACGCTTACACAGTGTTATATTTCAGTTATATCTCAATAGAAAAATAGACATTAAAAAATCAGACCCTAAAGCATGCTGACTACAATCTTTAAGAAAGCAAAGACACCAGAAGTTATTATTACAACTTGACATTGTGTGCTTGGTGGTGATACACTGTGTCCTAAGTCTAGAAACAGAAATAAGAAAACAGAAGTACAACAATGACAAAGGACAACACAGAATTATTGACAGATGTTTGATTCATTTAAACATTTTTTTTTAACATTTATTTATTTTTGAGAGACAGAGAGAGGCAGGGTATGAGCAGGGAAGGGGCAGAGAGAGAGGGAGACACAGAATTCGAAGCAGGCTGCAGGCTCTGAGCTGTCAGCACAGAGGCCGACACGGGGCTCGAACTCACAAACTGAAATCATGACCTGAGCCGAAGTCGGATGCTCAACCGACTGAGCCACCCAGAAGCCCCATGTTTGATTCATTTACAGCCTCCTCCTCCCCCACAAAATTAAAAAAACAAAACAAAACAAAACAAAACCTGTTAGGAGTAGTAACAGAATTCTGTAAGTTCAATTACAAAATATACACATCAAATTTAGTCATTTTCCCAAATATACCAATAAAAATGTAGAGAAAATTTAAAAGGTTTTTGAAGAAGGCACCCTTCCCAAAAGGGGGAACGTTAACAAGAGCTGGTCATAGTCCTTATGATGAAAACCACAAAATATTCTTGAATGGCGTAAAAATAGACCTGAACAAATCTAGACACATTGTGTGTGCGGAAATGAGAAGGCTGATATCCTAGGCCTTTTCAATTAATTAAAAAATTCAGTGGGATCTCAATTTAAATTCCATTGGGAACTGTTTCAAACTCAATAATGTGGTTGTAAAGTTCACATGTGAGAATATATTGGCATGGATACTCAAGAACAATGTGAAAAACGAGAGGAGTGATGTAGGGCTTGCACCACCGCATAACAAAGCCATTTGAAAGTGACAATAATTAAAGTATGATCCTGCTTTTATTAAAGCTAGTCTTTTTCTATATGTGCAAGAGCGAGAAAGAATCCAGTATAATGCCAAGATTAGTTACATATCATTTACAGGGAATTTTTTGATTGTCAAATTTTCTTCTTTACGTATATTTTTAAGGTTATACAGTCACATCCTTACTTTTTAGTTCTGCATTTTGACAGGTGTGTCCAGTTCTGTCATCAAGACCAAATGCAAGGGTTAGAATATTTCCGTTCTCTTACAAAAGTCCCTGGTGCCCTTTTGGAGCCCATCTTTTCCCCTTGGTCAATCTCATGTTTGAGTTTCCAGGATGTCAAGTAAACGAATCCATACTCCAGGTTGCCTTTTGGGTCTGAGTCTGGCATCTTTCACTTACCCCGATGTGAGAATTGTCCATGTTTATCAACAGTTTATTCCATCTGGTCGCTCGGTACTGTCCTATCCCATGGACGTACCACTATTGTTTATATGTTTGCCGAATAGTAGATGTGTTGATATCTCCCTGTTTGGAATTATGAATAGAACTGTCTACAGGAGCGCCTGGGTGGCTCAGTCTGTTAAGCGTTCGACTTCAGCTCAGGTCATGATCTCGTGGTTCATGAGTTTGAGCCCCACGTCGGGCTCTGTGCTGACAACTCAGAGCTGGAGCCTGCTTCGGATTCAGTGTCTCCCTCTCTCTTTCTGCCCCTCTCCCACTAACACTCTGTCTGTCTCTCTCAAAAATAAATAAACATTAAAAAAATTAAAAGAACAAAATCTGGGAAAAGAGCTATCTATACACATTAGCGTAGAGGTCTTGCTGTGAACTTGTGTTTTCACCTCTCTTGGGTCCCTACCTAGAAGCAGGATGGCTGGGTCAAAAGCTATATGATTAACTGTATAAGAAACTGCCAAAGTGTTTCCCAGAATGGCTGTATCATTTTGCCTTTAGACCAGTGATACAGGAGACTTTCAGTGTCTCTGCAGCTTCCTGCTTTTTCTTTTTCTTTTTTCCTTAAGCTTCAGCCATTCTAACAGGTATGGTGGTATCTCCCTATGGTTTTAATTGGCATTTTCCCATTGAGTAGTGACACCGAATGCATTTTTTTGTGTGTGTCCTGGCCATTTGAATCTCTTTTTCGGTGAAGCATCTATTTAAATTCTTTTGCCAGTTTTTTGATGGGTTGTTTGTTATTGACTTTTCAGAGTTTTTATATATTCTTGACACAAGCGCTCTGTCAGATACGCATTTTGCAAATATTTTCTCCAATTCTGCAGCCTATCTTTTTACTCTTTACAAAACCTTTCAAAGACCAGGCATTTTTAATTTGAGGAAGTCCAAATTACCATTTTTTTTTCTTTTGTTTTATGCTTTTTGTATCCTAAGAAGTATTTGCCTAAGCCAAGGTCGGGTTTTCTCCTGTGTTTTCCTCCAGAAGTTCTGTTGTTTTACGTTTTTTTGGTTTTTGGTTTTTGGTTTTTTGGGACTTTTTTTTTTTTTTTTTTTTTTTGCATTTGGGTCTATGATCTATTTTGAGCTGGTTTTTGTATGTAGCATAGGGTATGGATGGGCCTTACTGCCCTCCCTTTTCTTCCTGTCTTTCCATATGGTATCTCATTGTACCCTTTGGAAATCCCACTTGTTGAAAACACTATACTTTCTCATTGAGTTTTCTCAGTACTTTGTTGAGAATCAGTTTGCCTGTTGTGCGGTCACTTTGTCTCATCAGTTTATTCTTTTCCTGGTATGCCTGCTCTTTTGATATCTGTAGTTTTATAACACATCTGAAAATCTGGTAGTGTGTCCTACTTGGTTCACAGTTTCTTTGGCTGTTTCACGTTATTTGCCTTTCTGTAGAAAGCTTAGATTCTGATTGTTAGTTTCTACAGTAAACACCTGCTGCTATTTTGTAACTGTAGATCAATTGACATCTGAACTCTTATTGATTCTTCTGATCCATGAACATGATATATCTCTCCATTTCTTTTAGATCTTCTTTGATTCTGTCATGAATGATTTGTGAGTTTTAGTATGCAAATTTAGTGACCTGAAAATAACCTTCTGCGTATGTTTTTCTCTTTTATCCGCCATCATCGTCATCGCCCCCATCACTGCCACCGTGAGATCCCTTATTCGTTACGTAGCCAGCGACTATGCTAATATCCTTACATATCCTTACCTATATGACTAATTTAAGCCTCTCAAGAACTGCACATTTTCAAATCACTGTGGCCATTTTACAGATGAGGCAGCTGAGGCTCAGAGAAGTGAAATAGCCTGTTCTGCTCCATATAGTGTTCTTGATCTCGATCAAGTGATTACTCCAAAATGTCTGCCTCTCAGACATTTACTCCTAAACTAATTTTCTGTTACGTACCTGTATAACTTCTACCATTAATAGAATGGTATTGTAAAATACCAAAAGGAGAGTGAGCGATATGTAGATCCATATTTGGTAGGAAAACAGGATGGTTCTTCCATTTGCCTTTCACTGTAGACTATTTTGTTAAGGTCAGAATACATACGTACAGGGCATGCTCCCAATCAGTTAGGCGTTCTTACATTTAAGAAAAATGCATATGGCAGAGCTTTCTGTGCAAAAGCAATACACCCCCCACTTAGTTCTACTTCAGCTCCTCGAACATTTTCCTGAGTGAATATTTCTGGATGTGGGTTGCTTAAGGCTCTTCACTTTTATCTCCCCTCTCCAAATGTGTCTCAAAATAGCTAAATCATTGCTTGTGTTCCTGTTATTATATTGAGTAACAGTTCCTGTGGTTGGAAAAGGAGCACTTCCTCCTTAGAACTCCCTTGTCAGTCTGTAATAACTCTCTTTTATAGTATCTGTAACACTGGGTCTTAATTAATTGTTGTCATGTACGTCTTCTGCACTAGACTGCGGGTAGACATTGTATTCCCTCAGCTTTTTATCTTGAAATTTTTCTTAGGTACAGAAATTTGAAAAAGCTCTGATAGTAAAAGCCAGTATACTCACCAACCAGATCTACCACTTACGGACATTTACGGACATTTTGCCCAAATGCGTTGTCTCTGCCTCCCCTCCCTTGTGGAGTTGTATGTGTATGTAATGAAAACTGGCTTTTTACTCGACCAGAAGTTCACCACAGACATCGTGAATGTCATTCCTAATTGTGTTGTGCTTCTGCTTCTGCAACACAGTCAATACGATTATGATATTCATAAAAATTAGCAGTGATCCCCCTAATAACATGTAATATGTGGCCCAAATGAAATTTCTTCATTGATTTTTTTTTTTTTTTTTGGAAGGCCTAGGACAATTGTCTTGTCAAAAGTCCCATTTCTGGATCTATCTGTGCATTCCCTCATGAGTAAACATTTTTGGCACAAAACCCTACCTAGGTGATAATGTGTCCTTAGAACACCATCACACTAGGAGGCACAGAAGAATCTGTGGGGGGATACAGTACTTTCAAGCTGAGCAAATGCCTTCCTTTCCAGTGAGCTTGACCTACTGGTTTCAGTACCCATGCAGGACCGTTGCTGGAATCATCCAGTCCTTCTGGAGTTGAAAGTGGCAATTTTTGCATTTTCCTCTGCCATCTACGTTATTTAGTCTTCTGTAAGAAGGGCTTTTCTTTCTCTTCTCGTCACCACCCCCCCCCCACCTTGTATACCAGTTTATCAATGGAGACTTATGTTTTTCTTTTTTTTTTAATTTAAGGTTTATAGTCCTTTGCTCTTACTGTTCATTTTGAAACTCGGATGTCCCCATTGTCCCACTTGTGGCCAGAGGACCCTTCTCAAGTATCCTCCTGTGTCCTTTTGACTTGGTTCCACTGGTCTGGGAGAGAGTTGTGCCCCTGGTTCCACGTGTGCTCCTCCTAGGCAGGGCTGTGTCTACTCATGTCTGACCTTCCTCCAGGAGCTCCATGCTGTGGACATGTGCCCACTCTTTAATGTTCATGGAGTGTTGTATTGGTACTACTCTGCGCCATTTTGAATCTTCTCATCGATTTGGTCTTATTCCCTCAATGTCTTCTGGTGTTTCCCCATTGGCCCCATTTCCTCAGAATCTTGGGAACCTTTGATTTTCTCCGGGCTGTGGTGATGGGGAGACAGGGTGGGCATAGAGCCCCAAAGGGGTGTGTTTCCTGTATGCTATGTTCTCCTTTACACACCTGCTAGACAGATACATTGTTCTGCAGAATTTCTTTGGCGTTCCCCCAGATTGTCAATTTCTACTTCTCCATAGCGGGAGACTTTGAAAGTAAACGTCAAGGCATTTAGCTTCAAAATCTCTCGAGGGCTTACAGAGTCGTAAGCAGACAAGCCATGAGTGCTGTGTCATTATGTATAGTGCTTGTACAGATATCTGCACACAATATATGTATTTATGTATAAATAAGTATTTCCTAAGAAATAATAGAACTGAGATTATCTCTTTTTCTAGTATATAATAATCTCATATTTCAAAATATATTTCATCTTCTTGTGACTCATGAACTTTGTTTTCTTAACACTTGGTATGTGACATAGTTTCCTCCTCACCAACACATCCAACCAGTATAAATTATATTGAGGACAGTATCCTTTATGATTCATATAGAGGAATTTCTTTTTATCCAAGAAAGTTTCAACTGTAATCTGTAACTATGATGGTGACAGTGTCCTTTATGGACAGAAGTCAATTTAAAAAAAAATCTGCAGGCATATTGATCTCCCTTCAGTGGTAAAATTTTATTAACACTGAATTATTCTTGTTTCTATTACAGTGTGTTTACAGATGCTATATATCTTGGGAGAAGATTTGGGAAGTCCTAGGCCCTCTAAGGCTTTAATATTATCTGATTGCCTGAGTTTACAAAAATAAATTTAAAATTTTCTCCTCTACTCTCTGATTTGTGTTAGCAACAAATGAATTATATTGAGAAGTTATATACAAGTATATATTCCTCATTATACCGTAAAGTATAATTGTATATGTAAAATTTTACCGTAATTTATTTTTATCCTCTGTAACAAATGTGAGTATGTGTTTAATTTAGTGCATTGAATAAGTAGCAGATAATTGTTATGGGTAGCTTAAGATCTAGATATTCCCTTTTGGTATATTTGGCCTATAAATGTCTTCCTACAATTACTGCCACTGTAAAATTGAAATTGATTTTGTTTTTAAAATTAGATTTCTTTCCTTATGGTGTCTACAATAATATGAAATACTAGTATTCTCTGAACTCAACCAGACACTCCATTTAAATTTAAGATACAGGTTTAATTTTGTTGCTAGGAGTTGAAAAAGCTAATAGATGACATTAGTGTAGTTTCTCAACCATACTATTCTTAATTTTGTGTAGTTTCTTTTTACAAACATTTTTCACTTTATGGTCCTTCATAAAACCAAGAATTTCAATATTTGGGAAACTAAATGAATAAAGCAATGCGTACATTGGATAAAGGCTGCATGGGGGCTGAATTTGTCTTGAAGCGAGAAAAGGGACACAACACAGTCCTCAATTTTACCGTAGATTGTATTTCCGGGAACGGGTGCCAAGTTTAAATGATGGGAGTGAATACTCGTTTTCCCGAGAACCTGAGTTTTAACTGAACTCTCTGATTCAGGCTTTCAATTATATCTTGTGCTTCGTCAAATATTTAATTAACAACACATGAAATACCTTTCCAAGGTACAGCAACAACTTGTGCCTTCTGATGTATTTTGCATGGCACACTTTTCCTTTCTTCATTTTACAACGTTGTCCCGTCTGCATTTTCAGTGATTGTTTCTTTATAGTTCCCCTCCAAACCTAGAAGGGTGAAGACATTTCATATGATGTGGAAACACAAGTGAGTAGATCAAAACAAAGGAAAGAACAGTCGTACATCTATTTCAAAAAATCTAAGGAGAAAGAACAGCTTCAAAAGGATCATAGAATTTGGAAGTGTTTTTCTGAGTGTGTTATTTTGATTTTAAATCCGAGTAGTACATTATTTTGTTGCTAAGGGCAAATAGTTTACTTGTCCTGAGAATGAGCTGTCCCCTGCCGCATCCTCTCCAGGAGCAATCCCAATGCACTCTGCGACTCTTTGCTTTCCTTTTCTCTTTAATGTTTTAGAATCATTGTTTTATCCTTAGTACTGTGAAATCTCATGATGATAAGTCTTAGTCATGCTCGACAATCAGTGCGTGCCATTTGAGAGAAATTATATCATTTAATTAATATCTGTTTTTAAAAGCTTCAAAAAAAGTTATGTTTATTTATTTTAGAGCGCGAGAGAGAGACAGACAGACAGACATTGTGCAAGCAGGGTCGGGATACAGAGAGAGAGACACAGAATCTGGAGGAGGCTCCAGGTTGTCAGCACAGAGCCCGACGTGGGGCTCGAACCCACAAACTGCGAGATCATGACCTGAGCTGAAGTCGGACGCTTCACCAACTGAGCCACCCAGGCACCCCTAAACATTTTTGACAGCTTTATTGAGGTGTAATTCATATATCAAAAAAAATTCATCTATTTAAAGTGAACAATTTAAGTGTTTCGTATAATCACAGAGTTGTTGAACTACTACCGTAAGCAGTTTTAGCATATTGTCATCATCCCCAAAAGAAACCTGTACCCATGAGGACTCGCTCCCCGTTTAACCCCCAAACTTCCAGCTCTTGCCCGTCACTGATTGATCTATTTCCTGCCTTTCTGCATTTGCCTATTCTGGACATTTGCTAACAATGGAATCACACAGTATGTATGGGGTTATCTGTGATTGGCTTGTCAGGCTCTACAAAACAGCAGGCTGGGATTTTGATAGGGATTGCATGGAATCTGTAGATCATTTGGGGGGTGCTGCCCATTAATTGCTGTTAATATCATAGCATTATTAGGTCTTCCAATCCATGAACATGGAGTATATTTCCATCAAGTATTGTGCTGGGTTTGGTGCTTTTGTAAATAGAGTTATTTTCTGAATTTGATTTTTGGGTTGTTCACTGCTAGTATGTAGAAAAACAATTGAGTTTTGTATTTTGGCCCTGTATCCTGCAATCATCTGAACTCATTCTAATAGTTTTTATGTGGATGTTCTATCATTTTGTAAAAAAAATAGCTTTTTTCTCTCCATCTTCTGTGTTCTTTCTGGAATCCCTGCTTCTCAGATATTGAATCTCTTAAATGGATTCTCTGGTGTTCTTATTCTGTGTGTGTGTGTGTGTGTGTGTGTGTGTGTGTGTGTGTGTGTGTCTTTGTGTCTTTTTTGTTCCATTTTCTGGAGGATTTTGTTAGCTTTACGTCCCCATATTTCTGTGAAAATAGTTATTTCTGCGAACATAATTTGAATATTCCAGAATCCTTCCTTGGTCTTTGTTCCTTTTCGTAACATTATGTTCTCGTTTTATGGATATAATCTCCTGTGTGAAGGTAAATGTTATAGGTCTTGGAATTTTCTTACATAGCCCCATTTTCCCACCCCCCCCCCCACCCCAACCCGGCTTTGTTTCTGTTTGCTTTGGTTTCTCTTACTAATGACTTTCCTCATGAGACTGTACAGTCTTGATCAGACTGTTTCTCATGTGTGCACAGAGTTTGGAGGTACAAGGCTGCGTGGGCTGAACCTCTATGGGCAGACAGTGGATATGCTGTCTTGGGCTGTTCGGTTTCTCCAAAGAGGATTTTTCTGGTCTCCCGTTCTATTTTGACGTGGGGCTAAGACTGGTAGAGGAAGTTGGTTTAACCCCCACTTGCTGGTATGTTGGGAGCTGGGCAGAGCAGAGAGCCGATTGCTCATCACTAGATACTCTCAGCCAGGTGGCTCCTGCCCCCTTCTCTTCTGCTTTGTCAGGCACCCCCCTTCCGCAACCCCCGCCCCCAACGCCTTGCAGAGAATAAACACATGGTCCCCTGCCTAGGAGTGAGTGGGCGTGTCTCTCGGTGGACATGCCGGAGTCGACAGGCCACATGTTGAAGACATCAGTGCTCTTGATTTCCACCTCCTATGTAGTCTTGCCTTCTGAGTCTTCCTAGGGTTCTGTGCCAGGAATCAGCAGGTTCCCGTTAGATGATCACCCCCTTCCTGCGTCTGGGGCACTCAGTAACCACTCATGCTTCCCTTGTCTGCTCCCAGAATTCTCTTGTCTTTACTTGTGTCTCTTCTCTCTTTCTTCTTACGGGTTTGTGAATTAAAAGGTGTTCTTTGTTATCAGTTTAATGTGAGGAAACAGGGGTGAATGCATGTGTTAGATTACTTTTAATTCATCATGCAGAAGCCCCTAGGTATATTTTCACAAACCTCATCTCTGCAGAGACTTTGGAGGAATCTTTGGGCCAGTGAGTGGCACTTTGAGGTGCTCCTTGTGTTAGCTTTTTGGACTCCTTGTTTTTCTTTATAAAATTTCCTCTTGGCAAATAGAAGCCTTACACATTCCACTCGTGGCTTTCACTTTTGAAAACAGAAAGACTTCGTGCATCCTAGGGCTTTCCCCTTAACTGTACCAACAACTCATCCATTCACGCCTCACCTCCCTTTGAAACGGAAGACTTTGCTCTGTTACTTTCCTTTTCCCTAGATTTCCGGTGCTCATAGTGTTGCTTTACGGTATTGGTTCTTTGGCTCGAATGTCCCCCAAAGTGAAAGTCGTCAGGAATTCGCCAAGTCCTTTGTCCACCCACTTTTACTACGATTCTTGCCCAGTGTCACTGAACAGTAGATCCTAAATGTCGCTGAGGGATTCCTTTTTCTTTAATCTTTAATGACGATTAGGAGGCAGGTTCGTTTTCTTTACTAGAGTTGATACTTCAACATCTCAATAACAGTTTCTCTTCAGAGGACTCGCCTCGGTGAAAACATGTTTAAAGGTTTTAGCAAAAGTCGTCTCTGGCAGTCATGGAGTGTGATCCCAGGTTTAAGTGGAAGTCTCTGGTTACTCAGATCTGGAGCCTGCCCTTCGGACTCGGTGCTCCTGGGTCACTCTTCACAGCTCTCACAGCGCCTGTGGTTTGGGGCTGTCCCCAAGTCCCTTGGCACTTAAAGCACTTTGAAGAGAGTTGAAATTTCTGCCTGTGCCGTGTGTCCCAGGGAGAACAGGCGCCTGCCTGCAAAGCGTGAGCTCCAGGGTCATGTGAACCATTGTTATCTTGTTGACGAACCACCAAGAGCAACTTCATACCTCACCTTCAAGTCATGTGTCTAAGTCTGTCTTTGTTATATAGAGAAGTCACACTCTCTCAACTCCTCCGGGCCAGGCATTAAAGCCCTTAGGATTGTTCTTTTAAATGATACACTCGCCCTAAGACCTTAAACTAGGCAGAGTTGGCAAAGATACTGTGTCAAAGGTAGGTCTCATCCTCAGTTCCCGTTTTCCAACATCTGTCCTTTTTTTTTTTTTCTTTTTTTTTTTAATCCCTTGCCCCTGTATCCCTCGGTGACATCTTACATTCACCTACCTGCCACAGAATGTCCCCTCCTCCACCACCAATGCTTCGTTCTGCCTGTCTTTCTGTTCTCCCTGTTCCCTGTCCTACTCTCCACCTGCCTGGTGCACTGGGACCCCAAGCATATTTAACTGGAGCATTGAGGGTAGTTCTAGGAGGTCAGGGGCAAGTTTAGTCCAGGGCTTGGGCAATGCACAGCAGTAACCATGTCTGCATGGACAGGGCAGCCTGAGGATAAGATTTTTGAGGATCGGGGGGCAGGAAACACAGAACTTAGGGACAGGGAGGACCTGTCTTCTTCTCTTAGGACCGTCTTCTAAAATATTAATATGTATTTCAGTTTATAAAGGTAATCTGTGGTTTTGTTCTCCAACCCCCAAGGACTACCTGGTTTGTTTGTTAGTTGCTTAGATATGTTTTCTTTCTTGTGCTGTATTCTTTACATTGCTGAAATACGTATATGTAATCATCTCCAGGTTTCTTCCTCAAGCATTTTCTCATGTTATTAAAATAGTTCTTATTTGCATAGTTAACGCTTAGTGTCTTAGTGGTCGCATAACATTTCATGATCACGCTATGGTATGGTTGCCTGACTTGGCAAATAGCGATCGATACAGGGTACCCGGTTCAGCCTGAGCTTCGAATAAACAATAAACGGATGAGTCAGCATATGGATGTCCCATGCAATATTTTCAGTGCGGTATTTGCGACATGCTTATTTCCTGTTATGTGTCTGAGATTCAGATTAAACTGGGCATCCTGTATTTTATCTTGCAATCCTACACCGTATCCTATCACTTACACAGTTTCTGGTTGTTGAACATGCAGATGTTTTCAGCAATGCAGCAGACATCTTTGGGCGTAAACTTCCATAGTTTTGAATGACTTCCTTTGGTGGATTGTTAGCAGTATCATTACCAAGGCGAGGAGTGGGTTTTTTTCCCCCCAAGACTTTTCAAGCCTATTGGCAAATCGCTTTTTAAAAAGGTTATAGCAATTTATGCTCCCACCAGCAGTGCAGAAGAGTGCTCATTCCCTGCACCCTTGCTAACATTATCATCCCTTAGATACTTCTTTGCTGTTTTGGCAGGCAAATAATGATACATCATTTTCATCTGTGATTACTAATGAAGTTCACATTTTTTGTTTCTTAGGCATTCTCTGTCCTGATTTTTAAGTTTTCTGCAACTGTATCCTGACTTCTCTGCCCCTATTTTGCATTGCTTTGAGGTCTCAGGAATTGTCTTGTTTTTATTTACTCATTTTTCCTCAGCCTCTAGGCCTGGAACCTGGTCCCCACACTCAGGTTTCAGGACGCGTTCTGCACAGTCACCACCAGCCTACCTCCCAGCCTATCAGTTGTTCAAAAGTAAAAGCTTCCTATGACTTCTCAGTGCATTTCAAATAAATCAATTAAAAAGCAGACAATAGTAATTTTCTTTCGAGCCTGCAGAATGAGTTTTCCTTTCACAGCTCTCCCCCATTTCTGCTTCTAGTTCCTGGCTGGTTTCAAATACAGCTTTCATAACGACCCACTGAATGCCTCCCCAGAAACCCACTGGTCCACCACACGGGGCTCCACTGGGTCCACGAGAACAGTAGAGCATGGTGAATGCATTGCTTCCCTTTGGAAATACGGGTACCCCATGCATGGGACTCCATTCCAAAGGCCATAGGGAACATTTCTATGGATTTCAGCAGGCATATCACCCCATTCCAATTGGGGTCCAAAGCTTCAGCTTAGAAGGGAGCTGAAATAGTGAGATTTGCTACCTCTAAGAAAGTCTGAACAGGACAACTGGTCTGGAACAGTTCCGTAGGTGAAATAAAGAATACATTTGCACCCCCTGGCCTTTCGCCCTCTAACTCATGGTGGAGCCCTGCCTCTGTCCCCTTCCCTGGGCGGATTCCCAATTGGTCCTCGTCGCCATAGAGTAAGAGGCCATTGGCTTGCCTCCATGACATTCTCATCCAAAGCAAAGTCTGCCCGACTGGCCATTTGCATATTCCCGGGACTGGCTTTGTGGAAATTGCTACCTTCTTGTCATTTCTTCATTCCTGCATCATGTCAGTTGCCCCAGTCTTGGCCTTGCGTGAAGTTTTCAGCATTACATGGCAGTCTGCTGCCTACGTTGAGTGTCTCCGTATCACCTGTTTGAGTGTCTGGCCAGACTCCGGATGTGCACTGTTTCTTCTCATCCATGCTGCTCAGTGCTCGGGCGGTTGGCATTCTCAGAACTGCCCTGGGGTTCTGCTTTTCTTTCCACTTTTGGCTTGATATTTTAAGTTAAGTACATGGGTATACTGGATCTAATTATATACATAGCTGGCTTTGTGATTTCCGATGATTCTAATGTGTAGGTTCCCATTGTTTAACCGTTTTGACCTGCAGAAAATTAATTTGAGCCCCTGCCAGGTGCATCTTGGCCAATACAGGCCTCTACTTGGTCAAAAAAGCCCGGTGTCTCCTGAGGAGAAGGCCAGCCACAGATAGCTGCGTCAAGGAGGAAAGTGGGACATTGTGTGTGGCCGCCTTTGCCTTCCCTCACCCTCCTGCAACTTTCTCTGATGCCTGTAGAAGTACGGGAAAGTCAGTCTCCAACTCCTGTTGGCCATTAGCAGCGGCCTCAGGTTTCTCCAAAAGAGAATTAAAATGTACATCTGGACAAGAGGAAAGAGATTAGTTCAGCTACAAAGTGCCCACCTTGCAGCTGGAAGCACTGGCTTTACACCCGGTTTTGCCATTTACTCATTTAGAGGGGAACACTCAGCCCCCTGTCTCATTGCCTGTAAAATGGGGCAGGAAGAGAATCTGTGGTGTGGTGGACTGGGCCTCAGCACAGCCCTTGACACATGGTGGTCAACGGTGCAAGGGCCATTTTCCAAAAGGGCATCTCCTAAAGAGCAAGGGAGATACAAAGGCAGCTTCTCTGGAGTCATGAGGATGCCAGATATTTACATATTTCACAAGTTCATATTCATAGACATTTTGCCATTTTCCAAATCATCCCTCCAGTGGAAAACAGGCAATCTTCAGCTCTTTCTCTGAACCCCAACATGGAATCAAATCTCAACAATTATCATCATTCACAAAGAATTTATGTTTCTATGCAAGTGGAAGATAGCATATTGTCATTCTTGTATTTGTTCAGTTTGTGCAATGCATCCTTTGAGGACTCATTTGGAAGCATACACGTATACTATAGGAACAAAATGGATTGGGAAAAATACCGGACGGTAACATTTCCCTGTAGAATATGCGCCCAGATGAATACAGAGCACATTTAGGTATTCCGGTAGAGTGCTTGGAGAGGTGGGGTGGGTAAAAGAACACAGTTCGGGAACGCATTTAAGAGGGCAAAATTGGGGTATGTCTGAAAGAATGTCTCATCCTGTAATTGGACCAGACTCGTACTGGTCGAATGGGCGAAAATGTATTCCCTCTGTTTCTTAAAATGTCATTAGTTTATGGGGGGGATCTAGAAAAGCAAGGAAGGTTTTTATGTTGAGCCATGACCCCCCAGAAGGGATACATTGTACCCAGTGGTAACGGGACCACCTGACCCTCTGCCCACCCACCAAGCCCAGCCCCCTTCAGCGCACACACCCACAGCCGCACACGTACTGGCTGCCTCTTCCTTGGCTGCTTTGCTCCATGACTTGATTCTGCGTGTTGGTTTCTGTTTTCCCTCCTCCTCTTCCTTTTCTCCCGGCTCCGTCTGCCAGGAGAAACCGTCCTCTCTGCCACTTTACATTCTGATGAGCTTGCATGCCTCTTCACATTCTTCTTGTGGAAGAGAATTGGACCATAACTCATCGTGGAATCGGTGGTGATTGCCTCCAAATTGGCCAAGGGGGACACGGGCAGATTTTGAGAAATAAAAGGCCTCTCTTTGCCACGGCCCGAGAGGACGGGCTGCACACACATTTCGCCTGGTAATAAGAGCAGCAACTTTCCACGGAGCACAGAACACAAGTGTCAGTGGTTCCAATCTCGTCTTTCATTTTTGCATATTTAATGCAAGAACATTTAAAGCTTGTTTTTCCAGCCTCGACAACCGTGTGTCAGGAAGCATTTAGCGCAGCTAGAGAGAAGGAAATAGAGCAAAGCCAAGATGGTGAGGTTGGCAGTGACCGGTCCTCACGTGCCAGGGGGCCGGGGCTCGGCCCCCCCCCCCCCCCCCGACAGCCCGCTGCTTCTCTGTGCTGGTTTTGCCCCCAGACTCTTAGTCGATACCGACTTTCCCCGTTGTTCGCGAGAATGTTGTTCTCTAATTGTACCCTTTGACTCCTTTACAGGGAAACTTCGTGGCTTGTATGACAGCTATCTTACGACAGATGGAAAATTATCATTACGCCCATTTGATCAAGACTTTTGGAAAAATGAGGACTGATGTTGTTGTGAGTGTTACTTTGACCCTTTTCATATATCCACGTGGGGGGGGGGGCAGCATTTTAGGCAAAACACTGGTGTGGAGATTTCCATTTTAAATGTGATTTTGCCTGGGGATTTGGCTCCAGTTGACTTGAGAAGCCACCTGGCAAGGTCCTACTGAAGTCACATCTCTAAGAAGATGAGGGTCCCCACCCGCAGGCTTGTTTCTTACGCTGAACTGGGGAGGGACTCATCATCTCAGCCCAGAACGAGGTTTCTTCTCTGATGGGTTCCCTCTCCTGTGTTCAGGGATCACTAAAGATGTGGAGATGTCCCAAGGAGAGTCTGCCGGTAACTCCTGTTCACCTGTTGACTGGTAGCAGAAGCCAGAAAGTCTTTTCAGCTTTAAATTATACTCTGGTATTAATTAGCTCCAGTCATGGGAGCTCATCAGCATTTCTCCTAATAATTCTCTAGTCATCCTCAATACAACTACGACACAGCTCAATTAGGAGAAGCATAATAGAGGGGAAGTTACCACTTAGGAACCACCTCCCTAATGGCCTGAGATCCCACGGCCATATGGCAGATGTCTTCCGCAAAGCTGCAGCCGCCCTTGTTGGCGGAGTTCTCGATTAGCTGTTGACCTCAGCTCTGGAATCTAGTAACGTAGAGTTCATTTCTGAGACCCCTGGATTCCTATAGGGTACGGCAGATGCTATTACTGTCTCCACGACTACGTTGCTTACGCTGCACCCCGTTAAACCTCCCTTACTGAGGGAAGGGCAGAAGAATGCACTTGATGATTTTTTTCAAAGGATTATTTCTAAGAAGAACATGTTCTTATTAATTGTTGCCACTGTGAGTGTGTGTGTGTGTGTGTGTGTGTGTGTGTCCGTGTCCATCCACATGGATGCACTTCTGTGTATGTGTGTGTGCGTGTGTGTATTTAAATTTCTAAGGAGACAACAATGAATCTGCATCTTAAAATCATAGCGGATTGCCTTGAATAAAAAGCAAAGGACCAAGAGTGTATGTGTGAATGTGTATGTACGTGTCTCTGGGTGTTCAGTTCTTTTCAAAATCATCGGCATGGAGTTTAAAGTAGGGGTGTGCTCATGGGGGGATCTGTGTTACATTTATATCCTGCCAGTCTTGAGTAGTTACGGCACAGTGAATTCACATTGGATATATGTGATGTTCCATGCCCCCGGTGAATCTTCACTGGATCCCTCGGCCCCGTTTGGGTCACCGAAAGGATAGTTGTAGGTGAAACTACGTGCACATTTTCCTAACTAGCCTTCCAGACTGAAGAATACGGTTTTTCGAGTGAGAAGTACACCCATCCTGAGTAATTAGGATCTAATTAGTAATTTGCCCTTTATCAGAAGAGTCCTGTGATCAAAATCCCCACATGCAAATCGCTAAACATATTTCATCTCAACTATTAAGAGGTGCTGTTGGTAGAGAACCTTTAGTGCATTGTGAAAAGTGATGTTACAAAATGGTTTTTAGAAATGACTATAATTTGCTGAATTCCGAGCGTGTGCCCTCTCTGCTTGCACAGAGCAGACGATCAGATACTTACTCCATGTTGTGGTCCTGATTTCCCCAGGGATTTATTTTTTTTCCCCCTTAGACACAGCAGTTCAGAAAATCAATTATTTGCAGACGATTTGATTTCCGTTATAAAATGGCATTTGTGGTTTGGATATCAGGAATTCAAACTGCAAGGATCGTAGACCTATTTTATTGTTGCTAATCTGTTGGAACCTTTGTAAAATGTGTTCCTGTCCATTAAGTATACCTAGAAAGTATTTGACTGTTTTTCTACTCTGACAACCACTCACAAAAGTAAGAGATCATTTTGTGTTAAATAACTGAAAGTTAGTTAGTGCTGCAGGAGGAAAATAGTCTAGACCATTTTCTCAAGACTATTTCCTTGTAACAAGTGCTGCTTCAGGTTTTCAAGTATAGCCCTCTTTTGGTTGGATGAGTGATTCCCATACGAAATCGCAGTTCCTATCAAGACCAAAGTCACGTGCCTCAGAGCTGTTAATTTTATAGTCTCTCAAATGGTCCCTTAGACCCCAAGACAGTTAGAGAATGGAGCACAGCGTGAGGCAGATAGACTGATCCAGAAAAGAAAAGGAACCGACACGTTCAGTTCCAAACTCTCTCGCGACACGGCGATCTCTGTAGCATGGCGAGCCTCGCAGGACCGCAGTGGGGATGCCGGGCTGCAGAATGGACTGCTGGCTGTTCCGTGTCCAGTGTCAGAATCAGGAACACCACGAGAGAACTTGCAGTGTCCACGGTAAGATCAGAAGTGATGCACAGTGCCCCGGACCTTGCAGGGAAGAGAGTGGTCTTGGTGCTTATCCCAAATTTCCCAGTAGGTGGCCTTTACGAAGCGTCTGTTGAGGGACTGAATGGTCAGTGTCCCATATCCAAGGACAGTAGGGGCAGAAGTGACGCTTCCTGGTTAAATGTCGAGTGAACGCGGCACCCGAGTACTGTAGCCCTCTTGCCTCTACCTTGGACTCGTGGCTGGCCGTGTGTCCCCGAGCAGCCCAGCCTGTCCCCATGGCCTCTCCACTTC
Organism: Panthera pardus; assembly: GCF_024362965.1. Taxonomy (NCBI): domain Eukaryota; kingdom Metazoa; phylum Chordata; class Mammalia; order Carnivora; family Felidae; genus Panthera; species Panthera pardus. Next base: position 81,805,159 of record NW_026526788.1, read on the forward strand.
TGGGTTCTTTTTTTTTTGTTTTTAATGTTCATTTATTTTTGAGAGAGAGAGAGAGAGTGGGGGAGGGGCGGAGAGAGAGGGAGACACAGAATCCAAAGCAGGCTCCAGGCTCCGAGCTGTCAGCTCAGAGCCCGACGCGGGGCTCAAACCCACGAACTGTGAAATGATGACCTGAGTCGAAGTCGGATGCTTAACCGACTGAGCTGCCCAGGTGGCCCTCCACTTCTAGGTTCTAACCTAAAGAAGCCAAGTTAGCAGACCTGTGAGTGAGCAGGGCCCTCTATCTGGAATGCCCTACCCCCTTCCTGCAGCTTCAGTCCCCCCCTTCGGAGGACCCTGACCCGACACCTGCCCTGGTCTCGCCAGGCGGACGCACGCCCTGTGCTCCTTCCTCCTTTCCTTGTCTGTCCCACTCGGCCATCAGCCTGTACCGAGGTGGTGCTGATGTCTCACGCCCGGTAGCAGTGAGTGAGGATGCTTGTGGGGGTTGGGAAAGCAAGGACGGTAGCAGGTGACTATCCACGCCCGGGAAACATCCCGATTTTGGGTGAGCCTTGAGCGCCGTGTGAAGCAGCCACCACGGGGTAACCTGCAGCCTGTGTGGGTGGCGTCCTGAGTGGGAGGAGGAGTCTTGCGCCGAACACGTTTCTCTACTTCTGGTGACCATTTCCTTGTAGACGAAGCTGTAGTGTAGGTCCTCCTTCCCGAACGGTGAATCTGGGGGGTGCAGAGCCCTTTCAGAGTGAATCCAGTCAGTAGCTATTTATTGGACACCAGCTTTGTGTTAGCACAGTGGAGGAAGTCGTGGGCAAAGCAGACGTTCCTGTCCTCCTGGGCCTACATTCTGGTGGAGAACATCGCGGCTCATCGGGGAGTCCTTCCAACCAGTTCCAACTATCCATGCTGCAAGGGCATGGTCCTTGTAAAATAGCCGGACTGGACTGGGTTGGGTGGTCAGGAAGCCTCCCTCACAAAGGAGAGGACTGTGGAGTATTGAAGAAGGGAGAGCCATGCAGTTTGGGGTGGGGTGGGGGGGGGAGCATGTACAGGAGCCTGTGGTGGGGGGAGGCCGTCGGTGGGGGGGGGCAGCAGTACCAGGGATGAGATGAGCCTGGACAGAGGCTGGGATGTCAAACCGCATGGACCCCACAGGCCAAGCGGAGACACTCTGTGCTCTTTGCTTGTTTGTTGTCGACTTTCTACACCGTTTGTTTGCTATTTTCCCCTGAATTGTTTTAAAATTATTTTTTCAGACACTTATTTATTTACTTATTTATGTTTTAATTTTTGAGTAAACTTTTTGGGGTAATTGTAAAGTCACCCGCGGCAGTAAAGAGAGAGGTCTGTGGGCGCTGCGCCCGCTTTCCCCGGGGGGGGCGACATCTTGAGGGACTCTAGCGCGGAGTCAAGACCCAGTGCCGGCGTTGACGGGGTCCTTGGCTCTCATGCGTCTTCCCCCACTTTCGCTTGTACTCTTTCCCCTATTTATCGTGAGAAGCTTCAAACATACGGAGAAGCTGAAAGAACAGCGCAGCGAAAACTACTGCCCTGTCCCCCAGAGGCATCGGTGGTGAGCACCACACCATGTCTGCCTCCACCGCGTCTCTCTGTTTCACCAGCTGGGCAGCCACATCCCGTAAGTGTGTGAGAAGCATGTGTCTCCCCTGGTGGTTCAGCAGGCCTCTCTCGGGAATGGAGATCTTCTCCCGTGGCCTCATTGCCTTTCCTGAACATAGCAACCATGCCCTCATTGGTGCCATTGGTATTCCCATTCTCTCAATTCTGTCCAGTCTTTCTTGTCTTTCGCTAGGGGCTTCCGCAAATCAGGATCCAGCCCACATTCACTCATTGCATGTGGTTGTACCTCCTTCGTCTCTCTTTCTGCTAGAACAAGTGCCTCACCTTGGTTTTTTTTTTTCTTTCTCCGTGCTGCTTTGGGATGCCTTTCAGTGTGTGTCTCCATCCCTCCATATGTCCTGCAGACTGGAAGGTTGGCCTAAAATTCAAGTTCATCCTTTTGGCAAGGGTGCTTCAGAGCTGGTGTTAAGTGCTCTTTGATGCTGTGCCCACTGGGAGGCTGGGATTGCCAAGCTGACCATTACTGACGAGAAGTTTGATTGCTTGGTTGACAGCGGTAACAGCCCGATCTCCCCGTTGTGAAGCTATGTACCCCGTTACAATTAGCACGTAGTCCTTGGGTGATACTTTGGCACGCACAAAATGTCGGCAGATATCCAATCCCCTGACAGTTCCTCATCTGATGAGTTTAGCATCTGTTGAGGGTCCTTCTCTGAAACAGTTATTTCTTTGGCAAAGCAGAATTTCTTACTTCTGGGAGTCACAACATTTTGGCTTTAATCTCAGAACATTGGGAACCCCCTGGGGATGTGGCTGAATGGGAGGTTGGGAAGTGTTGGTGCCTTGACCAGATTTACAACTTGAAAAGGCCATTCTGGGTCAAGCGTGGGGATTGAGAGGGACAATAGGGGACATAGGTAGACGGGCTAGGATTCTCCTTGGCAGTCCAGGTGAGAGAGGATGACCGTTTATTCAGGTGGATGGGGGTAGGGATAGACAGAAGCAGGTGGATTTATGACAAGAAGATTCCGCCTACGCATTGGTGCCTTTTGTTAGAGCTGCCCACGTATCGTATGGGGCATCCGGTACCCCCATAACAATCAAACTGGAAAATGCCGCGGAAGGAATTGGCGCTGAAAGCTGAAGTTTTCACAAAAAACCTTGTATCAGTCCTCTGTCTCCCCTTGTTGACTCGGAGCTTCCAGCGTAATAGTCTGCTAAGCCTCATCGGCCATGGTGGGGACCATCGCCATGCCTAGTAAATTATGCAGACCGACAAGGACGCCTTTGCAGAACCTCATCCTCCACAATACGCAGAGTTTTGTCTGATCAGCAAAGTACCAACATTGAACAGCTGAGCCATACTAATGAAGTATGGGGCTGTGTTTCCTAGAAAAAAAAATCAGGGAGTTGGGAAAATATGCTCCTCTTCCAGAATAATAAAACCCAGACCCTGTATCTCAATTATCAGGCTTTGAGGAGTGATCAGCAAGAAAGCCAGCAATTTCATGCAAATAGAGATGTGGCTAAATTATGGCACCCAGCCGGCCAAATGTGCAACCTGGTCATTAAAATGTGAAAGTCTTGGCAAAGCGGGGAAACTTAAGTGGTGAGCTCTGCATGGCGGGCATCGACCGGGGGAGAGGTGCTGTGCGTTGTGTCTGGGTTGCCCGGAGCACCCCTGGTGGTCCGAGCTCGTGTGAGCAGGGTCTGGAGGACGTCGGGATGCCTCTTCTCTCTTGACTTTGGCTACGTCCCGAACCTCTCTTCGACTGGGGGCCCCTGTTGTAAAAAGGGGGAAGGGATCACAGTTGCTCCCTGAGGTCTCAGTCATGGTGGGGGGCCCACCGCAGGCACGACTTACCAGAGCCCGACATTGCCGTTAAGGTTGCCGTGAAAGTATTTAACTTTGCACATCAGCTTATTGATTCTGTCAAATCGAGCTTGTACCTATTGGCGAGAACCGCCTGTTTCGAACTTTGCTAAGAATCGCGTTCCTGGCCGTTTAACTTCCTCCCGTTCGTCGCCTGAGTCCTCACGGCCGTTGCACCTCCTTATGGTTCCGTAGATTAAATAAATGACACACGGCCACTCACTGGGCAATCTCTGACCACGGCCTCATTTTTCTAAGAGAAGGCTCTGTTGCTTTTCCCCTGCCCACCTCGGACCTTGAGGGAGCATGCAGACTGCTGGGGCCGTGTGCTTTTGAGGATAAATGCTAGTTTTGTTCCAGTCAGCTCAGAACAAGTGCCAAGCTGTCAGGCTCATGAAGTTCTCCTACTTCTGACAGGCACAGGCCGGAGCCCCCAGGAAAAGGGGTGTCCCTTCCTGATGCCAGGAGCAGTCTTAGCGTGGAAGCAGGGTAGCAGGGCAGGGCATGCCCCGCAAAGAGCAAAGAATCGTGCCCAAGACAGCACAAGAATCGCTGAATAGCGTGTGGGGTCGTAGCTGCCAGATGAAAGTGACCACGCGACCGCGTAGATGCTCAGAGGGTCATGGCGAGCTGAACAGGTGCAGGTGGTCGGGAGTTCCCGCCCGAGCCTTTTCCTTGTTAAGTTACACTAAAAAAAAGGAATGGATGTTAATACCCCGTATTCCACCTGATGGGCCCTGTTCGTAATGAAAAATGGATTTAGAGTAAACAGAACAAATAGCTACAACCCGCGTGTGATGCTTGCAAAATATCTGTTTCCCTACAAGCAGAAAGAATGCATATGGGTAACCTGAAAATCTACTCCTTATGACCATTAGATGTGCCCAGGTGCTGTTTCTGAATACATCCCTGAAAACGTGATCGCAGACAGGAGGTGCTCAGGCAAACAGAAAAGTAGAAGTAAGGCACAGCTCCTGTGAAATACATCTTCATTACTTTTTAGATTGTTTTCGTTCAGCCAAAAAAAAAAAAAAAATGAAGTCATTTATACTGTAATTATTCAAGGGGGGATTGGTTTTCTCCTTTCTCTTGGTGGGCTGTTTCAGTGTTCTGTTTTTTATTTCAGGATTTCCTGATGGAAACATTCATCATGTTTAAGAACCTCATTGGGAAGAACGTCTACCCTTTCGACTGGGTGATAATGAACATGATGCAGAATAAGTAAGTACCGGGAGGAAAGCTCTCACCTTTTACAAGGTGCCTAATTCACATCTGGTGGGAACAGTGGTGTTGCCTGTATCCCGTGGGGGCTCTCCCACAAAGAGCACATCCTCCCCATTCTGCGGTGCAGACAATTATTTGGAGAAACGGACCTGCAGATTGGGTGATTTCCTTGTGCCGATGCGGGGCTTTGTCCCCCTGGGGAAAGAGGGAGGTGAGCCCTAGCCCCTCCTTAGCCTTCGTCAGAGGCGACCTTTGTCTACCTCTTGCCATCCGTTTGCCGTCGTATTTTAATCACATGTGTTTATTAGCCCAAGTGTTTCTCACCCGGTCGAGGTTTTTGAAAGGTCTTTGCATTTTCTCATTTCAGCTTTAAAGAGCGAGCATTTTCTTCATACTTATTAAATATTAATCCTGTGCCCGGTTTATCATTTCGCTGTGAAGGCTGTTGGTTAATGTTCCAGCTCTTGTGTTCTCCACTTCCTGTAAGCACCAGCAATGATCATTGGGTTCTCAATCACATGTGATTTCTGGAAGAAATTCCCCCGACCTCCTTCCCCCCCCCCCTTATTTCTTATTGCATTTTTTATGGAGATAGTTATAGATTCATAGGCAGTGCGGTTGTAAAAAGAAATACAGAGAGATCTTGTGTATACTTTACAAAGCCAGGTTCCCTCGATGGTAACGTTTTCCAAGACTATCGCACGATTCTGCTCCCAGGGAGTCGGCATGGATGTGATTCACCAGTGTTACACCGATATTTCCATTGTACTTGTGTGTTTCCTCGGCGCCTGTTCTTGAATCCACCAGCACAAGGGTCCCTCTTGTTGCCCATCGATAACACATCCTTCTCGCCCCTCCACCTCCCCCCTCCCTAAACCCGGGCAGCCACTCATATTTTCTCCACTTCTAAAATTTTGGCATTTCCAATGTGATACATAAATGGAATTCTACCGAATGTAACATTTCTAGGATGGACTTTTTTCACTCCGCTTAATTCCCTGGAGATTCACATAGGCTGTTGGGCATACCGATAGTTTCTTCCTTTTCTTTGTCTGGTGGCCTTGCAGGGTATGGATGGACCACAGATGGTTTAACCATTCGTCTGACGAAGGACGTCTGGGTGCTTGCCAGTTTGGGGCTACTATGGATAAAGCTGCTATGCACATTCATGTACAGATTTGTGTGTGAACATAAGTTTGTTTCTCGGGCGTAAATGCCCTGGGGTAGGTACGCTGGGTTGTATGGTAACTACATGTTTAATTTTATAGAAGCTGCCAGGCGATAGCTGTACCATTTTACGTTCTCACAAGCAATGTAAGAACGATCCAGTGTTTCTGCATCCTTGCCAGCATTTGCTGTCCTCGCTATTTTTCGTTTTAGCCCTTGTGATAGATGTGTGTCTCATCGTGGTTTTGATTTGCCTTTTCCCTGATGCAACAAACAATGGCTTGCCATGTCATTGAAAACCACGGGTCTCTTGCTGGCAAGACCCGGGTCTCTTGCTGAACAGAACCACAGGCAGGCCCCTGCGCAGAGTGCGGGAGGTGGTGGGTGCGGACTCTGCTCTCCACCTTGTGACCCCACACATGAACTTGACCTGCGTCTCTCCTACAGAGTGGCCGTGGCCTGGCACCCAGCCTAGGCATTCTACACCCGGGGCAAGGGAGGGGCACTGCCCCCTCACAGGTCAGATGTGATTCATGCCCCAAAATTGTTTGACTCGGTGCCTCTGATCCCAGGGGTCCCACGGGGTAAACTGTCAAGGAAGGTGTGGCCACACTGTATTGATTTATGCTACTCTATGATGAGTGAGAGTCTGTTTTCAGTTTTAGCATGAAGATTGCTTTGTTCCCTCTTCCCACCACTCTGCCATCTGCCTCCTGCTGCCAGCCCTGAAGTCTGGGAGCATAACCCCAGAGCCACATGCGGGTGAAAGCCACGTGGTCTTTGGTTCCAAGTGAGGGCCACTTGTTTAGGGTTTCCTTCTCTGGATATTCTGTCCAGCTTCTCCCGACATGTTCTATTATTTCTACAGTGAGAAGGTGGCTTGATCTGTGGCCTCTGGAATCACATGCTCCCTGTACATCAGTCTAGCCTTGTCCCTGTGTCCTTTCTCACTAGGGCACCTCCACAGGGCCCAGCCTCATGACAGAGATGCAGGTGTGTGGTGGCATCTCAGACCCAAGCCTTTGCATCTCGCCATAGGAGGAGAGTCTTGTTTGGGGGGCAAGGAATCTCTGTGAGGGAGAAGCCATAGGGTGCTGTGTCCTCATAGCAAGGGATGTGATGGACACTTTGGGGCATAAAGTCTTGTGTAGGTGATAAGAGAATTAAAGTCTGGGGGTCCTGGGTGGCTCAGTCGATTAAGCGTCCAACTCTTGATCTCGGCTCAGGTCATGATCTCACGCTTCATGAGTTCGAGCCCCGCGTCAGGCTCTTGAGCGGATGGCACGGAGCCTACTTGGGGTTCTCTCTCTCTAACCCTTTCCCTCTCTCTCTTTCTCTCTCTCAAAATAAATAATAAATTAAAAAAAAGAATTAAAGTCTAGAGCGGGGAGCCCATCCTTTTAGCTTGTTCAGGGTGCACGTAGGCTGTAGCCCCAAAGGACATCTCGACAGGGGACACACTGAATATAAGATCCCTATGGTCTGACTCATGTTGCACATCAAATGTTGTACAGGATGGTCTAATCTAAAATCCTAGCACTGTGACACCAGGCCATCCAGCCGACAGCGTTTCCTCTGGCAGTGCTTTCCAAGGATGAGCAGCGTCTGTGTGCGTGTAAGTAAACACGTGGTGCGTGTGTATGGGCACGCACGTGTGTATATGGACACGTTCACGGAGGAGTGTTGGTACCAAGTAAAATCTCCTTGATTTGCGGAGATTCTGGCTGTGAGAGGCTCACATCCATCCAGGTCCCTCTCACACTGCCGCCTTCCCCAGGAGCACATTCCGAAGCCAACACGTACAGAGAGGCATAAGCCACAACCGAGGCGTTTCGGTCAAAGTTTGGGCAGCAATGATCGTAATCTTCATTCTGGAATCTTCCCACTGCCCCAAATGCTGCCCTCTCTGTTGAGTAAACAGTGTCAATTTTTAGAAGCTGAATCAATTGGGTTTTGGAAGGAAAGGTATTACTTCTGTGCCACCAACTCGCTAAAACTTATAACTTTTATCTGAAGACATCTGCTTTAGTGACCCTGCAGTTTTCTTTAACTTTAAGGGTTTAAATGCCAGGTTCAGAATGAAGCGTTTATTTCATTTTCTTATTGAATGCAGTCCTTCTTTGTGATGTGTTCCGTGTTTGCCCCCTAAGACTCAAGATGAATATTTGGCTGCTTTCTACGTGCCAGGCGCCGCTGTGGGGACATGCGGTACTCATGGCCATAAAACCCACAGCAGCGCTCTGAGACGGCTGGGTTTTTATGCCCATTTTACAGATGTGGAAATCGAAGCAGAAAGCTTGGGTAACTTGCCAAAAGACGCACAGCTGGGAATTGATGGGGCCAGTATTTAAATCCCGAGCACACCCTCTAAACCACCCCGCTACCCTGAGTATGTTTCCTGTCTTTCAAAGAGAGTGTTGTTGTTTTTACCCTGGTGTCCTTCGAGTGGGACTTTCCTGCAAGGTTTCCTACGTATCTAAGTGAATGTTAAGCCTGGAAGTCAAAACATTCTTACTCAGCTTTTGTCGCCATGAAAAGTGTATGCTGTTAAGGAGCATATCATTTACTACTGGAGTCCTGTTGTAAACTTCTAGAAGAATAAAAGGTCATTAATAGTGCAGTAAGATCATTTCCTATAGAGGTTACATAGATGCTACACAGCACTGTTTCTATGCCGTTATCTGCCTTTTTAAAAAATCTGTAACTTAATAGCTCGATACCTTCTGTGTTGCGAGACTTCTCTGCTCTTCCTCTGCTTGGCATGTATCAGAGACTTCTTTGCCTCCACAGGATGAGCAGTGATGCCCAGAAGCTTTCAGGAGTCTGTATTAAAATATTAATGGTACAGCTGGACACGCGGTTTTACCATCCCCAGCTTAGAAATGGACAAACTCAACCCCTGCGGTCTCCTAAATATTTGTGTGCTTGTTCAGCTTTGCATCTGCAAAGGCACCATCTCAACACCTGGGGCTTCTTAAGTGTAATTAAAGATGGCGCCCGTCAGTTCTGGTGCAACAACTCCAAAACCAAGAATCAAAGTTAGAAGATACAATGAGTGTCCCAAGGACAGGAGTTGCTCGGTCGCCGTGTTGTGGATAGCAACTGACTGGTGGTGGCCTGACGTTAGAGCTCCACTGTAGGATCAGACAGTGCCAGATGGCAAGATGACATTTAAGATAAACACAGTTCAGATAGAGTAGAAATGTGCTTGCCTGTTATCCAGAAGTGCTTTAAAATCCTCCCGGAGGGAGGCAAAGGCTAAGTCTCCGTGTAAGATCTGAGGCTGTATTGGAAGCAGAGACCTTCACCTGAGTCTCGAAGTGCTGGTATCCATCCTTGAACTCATATTAGCCAGCTTTTTCAGAGTTAAGCTTCGCAGGGTGGGCAGCGTAGTCTAATGTTGAGGACTCACGCTGCGACTCTTGAAGAGTTCTCCTTGGTTGCTAGCGGAAACGTGACCACTTGGTTGAGTTTCCATGTCTTTCTTCTAGTCTTAGGACTTGGATTTGTCATAGGAGGGTGTTTGTACACTAAAAATCCCTGACTCGAATTTTAAGGCGTAGGAGTGATCCAGTAGGCGTTGAGTCTACTTGCTGGTTTCACTGAATCTCTTTTTCACCTTGAAGAAAGCATCTGTTATTAACCGCCATAATGTCACTTGAGAAAGACACTTCTACACTATACTGGGTGAGAAAAAGAGCAGTAGATTTTTAGAATTAGACTTTCTAACTCATATTGAGTGCAGAACATGGTACAAAAACCCTTTCTACGTTTGTCAACCATTCAGTCTTGGCAACAGAACTAAAAACAAATTCAACTACCCTGGTTCGGATTCTCACTAGGCCTTGGTGTTTGTGTCCCTCTCTCAAGATGAAAAAGGAATAAAACCAACATTTTTACTTCCTCAGAATACTCCTAGCTTGCAACAGTAATTATCCATCGTTTTGAAACGTTCCTGTAGATTAGCACAGTTTCTGTGTCTTGTGCTTCCTGCTCTAAGCTGGGGCCAAAAGGAGATTATATTTATGACTTGTGGTTTATATCCTACCCACTTTCAGACAGGACTTGGTCTGTTCTGCAAGTAGCGATTCGTAGGCCCTGAATATAAAATAGAACACGTAAAACCACAGAGAAAACATGAAGCTCTCTAGAAGCCGAGCAACTTGAAGATACCGGGAAGACAAAGCCAAAATAATGGTTTGCAAAATTCTCGCTGGATGATAAAAAAGTTCCTTGCCAATTTGTCAGCGGAGACTGATGATATATGTTACAGGTCCTTAAATGACATATCAAACAAGAGAACATCACAGTTAAGGAATCGGTTGGGAAGTCAAAATTCTGCTCACAGAAAAGGGAAGAGATGGTCATTTCAATTTTGAAATGCTTAGGATATTGCCAGTTGGAATCTACTGGCTGTAACAGAGCCTGGTCATAATTGGACCTGTCTGAAAGACTAGCTTGTCAAATGAGTGGGTTTTGCTAACTTGCCAAATAGAGCATTGTCTAGTTGTCGACCGTTTAAACATTAAAGACCATCAGTCAGAAGTGATGGTCTGGTTTTACTATATCTGGAATCCATTTAATCTAATATTTGTCCTTAGCAACCCTGAAATTAAAAAAAAATTTTTTTTTTATTAACATTTATTGATTTTTTGAGAGTCAGAGAGAGACAGAACACGGGCAGGGGAGGTGCAGAGAGAGGGAGACATAGAATCAAAAACAGGCCCCAGGCTCTGAGCTGTCAGCACAGAGCCCGACGCGGGGCTCAAACTCACAAACCGTGAGATCATGACCCAAGCCGAGGTCGGTCGCTTAACCGACTGAGCCACCCAGGCACCCCGCAACCCTGAAATTGTATCTCATCTCAGAATTTGTGAGATCATTATTGCTACTTCCTTCATGCGTCAAAGCCCTAGTTTTGATCATGGCCAGGTGGAGACTGTCCCAGAACAGTCCAAGCCGATGTTTGTACCATCTGTTTTTGACCACCTTTCTTTGGCCTACGGTGTTAGTGCATTTCTGTGTGGCCTCTTCTACGCCTTCTTCTCTCCTCCATGATTCAGGCGTCTTTTGACCGGGATTTGTTAGCGTCAATGCATTAATACAACGTAGTATGTTTCCACCACCCTGATTGTGCACATCACATATTCACACACCCATACTTGCATGTGGCTCCTTCGTGGGGTAAATTTCCCATGCACATTTTTATAACGTAGCCATTTCTCTCCTTTTAAACACAGCACATTTCCCCACTCATAAGTAGTATCCATCAGATATATCAGAGTCCAAGATGGCAAGCTCATGGATGTTTCTGCCAAAATTAATCTGGCGTATAGTCAGGACAAGAAAGGGCCTTAAGCCTTAGAAAGGTATTCTACCTTTGAGATGCCAGGCTTCTTAAGGATAAATCATGATAATGCTCAGAAAGCAAATTTGCACGGTAGGCTGTTTGCAGGTACAGCGCCATTTGGTTTCATTGCTGTGGAAGAATTTTTGTCCTTGTCCACACTGTGCCCTGGGCTCAGAGCAGAGGAAATGTGCCACTTGCCTTAGGGTGAGAGAAAGCGAGGTGGGGGGGGGGGTCCCCACTCACTGGGGATCTGCCTCAGGGGCCCTGACAACAGCGATAGCTGAAAACGGCCCAGTCTGGGAGGACTGTGTTTTCCTGCTCAATCTCCTGCTCAGGAAACACCTCTCCCGTGAAAGGACACGCAGCTGAAATCTTTGTGCAAGTTGAATATAAAGCATTTATATGGATATAAAGCATTTGGGGCTCCGGAGACTCTTGGATTATTTCTCCTCAACATCTTTTTACTCCCTTTGAAGCCTGAGGTTTTAGTTGATGTTGTTACTTTTAATTTAATTTATTTTTTAAATTCACCGGTTTCCTACCGAGGCTTTGCATATCCAACGGCTTGAAGATTTTAAGCACACCTCAGAATCCTTTTTCCCTTTGAAACTATATACAGTTTCAGGCCGTTGACAGAAACACTGTCACCACACAACTTGCTGAAGCCCACAGGAAAAAAAATAAATAAATAAGTATTGTTTTTCGGTGGAAGAAAGAGGAATTCAACGTCGGTGTAATGAAAACATTCTGGAATGAAAATTTCCCCGGAGCTCAGCATGCCCACGTTTCACCCAGCTCTCACACTTAATAATATCGGTCTTTGAACTTGGGTGCTTCTCCAAGGAAATTGGCCTCACCTGAGATGTCTTGCTGCTCAGACCCCAGTTTGTAGACAGTGAAGGCGCAGGCCTGCCTCCTCGGTCGGGCCAACCGGGGCTATCCCTGAGCACGGTTCTGGCTGGTCTCCTGGGGAAACACGGGAGATGTTTCTCTGGGGCTCGGCTGGCCACCGTGAAGCCCTGGGATTTCAAGACGGATGTTGATTCAGATCTAGTAAGGGCACCTTGGATCTCTGAGCAGGACTTAGACCCCCACCCGTGTGGTACTTTGCCACCAGTTTTCAGTTCCGTGTATCCTTCATGGCATTTTCATAAATTATTTTAGTACTTTCCATATAGTTATCCAACGGTATGCGTGCTTTTGCTCTGTGCTTAATAATTAAGCTTGGCCTGAAAACAAATAATTCCAGATTTTACCTCGGTCTGTATAACCAATTTATCACACATAACGTAGATCTTTTATACAGTTGGGTTTTATTCAAATGGCCTCTTTATTTAATTCAGAGATGAGAACTCAAGCTACTCTTCAAAGGCATGGCAGTGATGAAGAGCCCTTAGCCGGGACTCTTATTGAGGGAAGCTCGTTCCAGAGGAAAGTTTTGAAAGGGCAAAGTCTGCTGAAGAATTCTCAGAGACACTGCACACCTTGCTGTGAGCTCGTGGCTGGCGTTGATGAGGCCGTCTGCTGGCACTTAATCCTGGAGGACGTACTTCACTTCACGAGAAATGATGCCAAGCACACTCTCTGTTTGATGCATGAAATTTCTTGCAATGCGCATGACAAAATGGAGGAAATACGTTTTATGAAGGTCACCCTCCAGATCCCTTTGTCCTAAATGTTCACCTCCAGTGCTACCGGGACTTCGAAAAAATCATGTGCAGTGTAAGACCCTGTGCTGTTTCGCTTTTATTTCAAGTCTAGAATGGGAGGGAGGCGGCAGCCAATGTGGATCGAATGCCTGGTGAGATGCCAACATGGTCTTTGGTACCTTTTCCGTGGTTCTCAGCCACGGGGGATTTGGCCCCGCCCAGGGGACATGGCAGTGTCCAGGCACATTTTTGTTGTCACGGCTCGGGAAATGAAGGCTGCTGACATCTCGACTCCTGGGATACTGCTAAACGTCCTTCCATGTACAGGATAGCCCCCTTTAAAGAATCACTCAACTCAAAATGTTAAAAACCCCATTTTATAGATGGAAAAAACTGAAACTCTGTGATGTCAAGTAATTAATAGTAATATATGTGATGGATTTCGGTGACCCTCTTCTCTTTATTTGCACATTTCTTCGCCACCTTTTCCTGTTGCATGACCCCAGCAAAGACAGCATCCCTTAGAATGAACCCTAGGGGCCATCCTCTGAGGATGCCAGGGCTGACCTTTCATGTATTCAGGCGGTGCCTGTGAATTGGAGGCATTTTTCTCCAAGATGCCCTGGCAGGTGCTCCAGCTTTATGGCAAATCTCTGTGGGCGTGGTCCAGGGTCACATGGCCATGGGAGCAAGAAGGGCGTAGAGAGTCCAGTCCTACTGACATGAATTTAGATCCATCCCGCCCCTCCTAATGGCTGGCCTGTAGGACATGTGTAGAGAAGATTAGCAAGTGTCTCTTCTGGGGGAGTTTGTGTATGTGTCTTTTATAAAACATTATACATAAGTATAATATTATAAATTATAAATAAATAGGATTCCACATATAAGTGAGATTACACCAGTGTTTGTCTTTTCTCTGTCTGACATATTTCACTTAGCATAATGCCCTCAAGGTGCACCCATGTTGTCACAAATGGTGAGATTTCATCCTTTTGTGGCTGAATGATTCTCCATTATCTCTATCTGTATCCCATGTTCTTCATCCATTTATCCATCTACGGACACATAGGTTGTTTCTGTGTTTTGGTCTTTGTAAATAATGGTGCAGTGAACGTGGGAGTGCAGATATCTTTTCAAGATAGTGTTTGAGTTTCCTTTGGAAATCTCCCTCGAAGGAGACTTGGTCCGTTATGTGCTAGTTCAATTTTTTTTTTTTTTTTGGAAGAATCTCCATACTGTTTTCCACAGTGACTACACCAGTTTACATTCCCAGTAGTCATACACAAGGGTTTCCTTTTCTCCACAAACTCACCAATATTTATCTCTTATAGTGTTGATAATTTCCATTTTAACAGGTGCGAGGTGATATTTTACTATAGTTTGATTTGCACGTCCCTGATGATGAGTGATGTTGAGCATCCTTTCATAGGCTTGTTGACCATCTGTCTGTCTTCTTTGGGAAAATGTCTTTCTGGAAAAATGCCCATTTTTTAACCGGTTTTGTTTTTGCAGTTGCGTTATGTGAGTTTTTATATGTATTTTGGATATTAACCAGTTATTTTTGAATGTTTAGTCCTTACGTCACTTGTCTTCTCTGCTTGCAGGATAAGAGCCTTATGTGTGTTGCGATATGTTTTCCTATTCAGTTACTGCTATGTTTTTTCTTTCTCTCTCTCTCTCTCTCTCTCCCTTTTTTTTTTTTAGTTTTTTTAAAAAAATGTTTACTTATATTTGAGAGAGAGAGAGAGAGGAGAGAGAGGGAGGGAGGGAGGGGGAGGGGCAGAGAAAGAGGGAGACACAGAATCCGAAGCAGGCTCCAGGCTCTGAGCTGTCAGCACAGAGCCCGACGCAGGGCTACAACCCACAAACCACGAGATTATGACCTGAGCTGAAGTCGGACGCTTGACTGAACCACCCAGGCATCCCTTTCTGTCTCTCTCTTAGTAGTGGTTTTCTTGGTTGACATTAAACATTTTCATTTTAAATATTTTTTCCTTTGGAAAAAATCTTCAATGACTCTTGCAGAAAGAAACTGAGTGGACTTCCTGCTGGCGAATTGGTTGTAACCAGCATGGTGACTGTCCAGATACTAAGGGAGCCTGCTGCCTGGTATTGTAGATTCTGTCTATATAGAAGCTCCATGAAATACAGTTCCTGAAATAAAATTATCTTGAAGACTGAACATGGAATCACACCATTAATTACCAAACTCCTGCTATTTTCTAGACATGGGATCAGAAATAAAATTGACTAATAATTTTATTATTATTCCACCACTTACAATGTTTAAAAATCACATAGGTAATATATTTTCAGATTTATAAAAAATGATAATAATATTTTTCATCTTTTTATTAATTTTTTTTTAATTTTAGAGAGCATGTAAGCGGGGTGAGAAGCAGAGAGAGAGAGAGAGAGAGAGAGAGAGAGAGAGAACCTTAAGCAGGCTCCACTCTTAGCACCGAGCCCAACACTGGGCTCGATCCCACAACCCTGGGATCATGACCTGAGCTGAAATCAAGAGTCGGACACTCAACCAACTGAGCCACTCAGGTGCCCCAAGATATGATAATAATATTTAGTATAATTTCTGCATAGAATCAAAATGTCAATAGGATTGTGGCATCTTCTATACACTTTTGCTCATACAAGATGCTTTTATGTGTCCCTTGTTCTTTTTTCATGGAATTCTACACATTGGTGCTTGGGTCTTTGATGCTGCTGGGGAGAAATCCCTCCTTGTCACTATGATGTCTGATCAACGCCCAGTGACCCTGCCTGGCGCATCGCAGGTGCTCAAACAAAGAGTAGCTGCCTAACTGAAAGAATGTCAATGGGAAATGTTTTTTCTTACAAAGTCAACCGATAAAAGTACACGACACATTTTTGTAGCAGTGCTTTTCCAGGAATACAATGCAGTTACCCATTTTATATTTGTGTCCACAAAGAAATCATTCCAGAAAGAAATAATCCCACCAAGAAATAATTTCAGTTGTGTTTTCCATGAAAATGAAAAATGGTGCTTCTTATTATCTTAGGGATCTGTTAGCTAGTGAATTTCCTTAACTGAGAGTTGTTCTAAACTCACGGGCGAGGGTGATCCACGTTCGTATCTATGTGCGGGCGTCCCTAAACAGCAGGGAGATTGCTGTCTGCTGTTTCATGTTGACCTTTCCAATAAGACTTCACAGGAGGGTTTTTACTTAATACTGTACCTGTCAAATTCCCAGAGCTGCAAGGAAATTGAAGATACAAATTATATTGTAAAGTGAAATATTTTGTGTTATTCTACAGTTTGGTTGATTTCGGAAGAAAATGAACACTGACAGCTTGGTCTTTTCAGTTCACTGGATTCTAATGGTTCAAAACAAAAGCCCTCCACGGAAAGCCTCTTCCCACGTTGCTGTATCAGAGATGCCCGAGCTGTTCTCCGTGCTTAAGACCCGGTGCCCCTCAACTCCCATGTCATGGATACATGGGGCCTGAACGAGGGACAGACAGTGCTAAGTGTGAATATTTGTGAATATAAATATTAACCATCCCCAGCAGGGGAGAGGGCTTGAGCTGTCCGGCCGTTTGGGCAGCTCTTTAGCCCTTGACACTTTTCTTAGCATGCGATCTATTTTTCATAGCAGGAAAGCTCTCTCCCCCAATCTGTCTGATGCGTTGCCCTCGCCTCACTAACAAGGGGCTGCTTGGGATTCAGAGGCCTGGGAGAGTAGGTTAGAGGACGCCTCTCTATCTCTCCTTTTCTGTGATTCTTGACAGCCTATCTTCTCTCCTGATGCATTGTGTTCGGGGGGGCAAAACCCTGAGGTTTCCGGCAAGAGCTAGAAAGTCCTAAATGGTCAGATTGAGTTCCTCTGCTGTGCTACAGGGGGATGGGATGTATGTTGTGAAAAGGTGGGGTGGTGTTTCATCAGGCCGTACTCCTTTGATGGAAGCTAAACCATAAATATTTCCCAGTTAGGGTTTCTTCGGGGCATTTTCCTCATCTTGGTCCTGACTGCAGTGGTCGCATTTGACAGGTGGCAGTCAGGGCTCTCTCCCTGGGACCGCTCCCCCCCCACCCAGTCCCTTCCACGTGGCAGCTGGCCTCCTGGCTGCTTTCCCCGCCCTCCGGGGGATGAAGGGGTCAGAAATCTGATTTGATTCTTCAAACGGAATGTTATTGCTTGACTAAAGTAAAAGGCCATCTCATCCCCGTCTGATGCTGCAGTTTATTGTGCAGAAGGTATTTTTAATTCGCCACTCACCTGCGGATGATCTGGGCATTGAATGGAGGAGTCTAGCTGAATATTGGATCGATTTGTTTATTTTTGGTACTAAACCTAAGAATTAAGCTTGGTTTAAAGAGAACGGAGCACTCCTCTTTTATGAGGTACCCTGAGGGCAAACACGGTCTGCGTGTCATTTATGGGGCCCCGGCTCTTCTGAGCGGTATTTCTCAAACGGGTATTCTCTCTTGGACCTTAAGGTCCCTCACAGACAGTGCATCACGAAGTGAGTTTCTAATGGCGAGGAAAATGGGAGAGAAGGGAAATGTCCCACTTGTTATTTCTATTCTGCCTGTCGGATGGATTTGGGGTGGTTTTCAAGTTACGGGAAACCATACGTAACAAGACAGCACCTAAAAAGTAATCTCAAAGTAATCGTGTAGTGAGATGGGGATCTTTGTGGGTAGAAGGGGCCAGAGGGAACCCCTGGGAACCCGGCACGTTGTAAAGCAGCCCATTCTCTCCCAAGCCTTGCCAAGCCCAGACAAATGAGGGACACTGTGAGTTCCAGCATTCTTGGGGTCTGATCAGATAGGCGCAGTCTTTCTCCACAGGAGGCCCACTTTTCCCTGACTATAGTTTCTAAGGGAATTTCTTTTTTTTTCTAATTTTTAAAAAAATGTTTATTTGTGTTTGAGAGAGAGAGAGCGCATGTGCCCAAATGGGGAGGGGTGAGAGAGGGAGACACAGAATCTGAAGCAGGCTCCAGGCTCTGAGCTGTCAGCACAGAGCCTGATGCAGGGCTCGAACCCACGAACTGTGAGATCATGGCCTGAGCCGAAGTCAGACACTTAACGGACTGAGCCACCCAGACACCCTGAGGGAACTTCTTAATGTCATCCTTGGAGGCGGGGCAGGAGTGGTTTTTGTTTTGTCTTACTTAATAGAAAATGTCCTCAATGGTGGACCTGAAGAAGTGGTATAGCCCTTCTTTGTATATTATTCATCATGGTCACCTGTCCAGAGTCAGGACGGAAAAGCGATCGCCTGATGAGCTTTCTAAGATTGCTAACGTTGCGTCACAGGAAGGGCTCACTTTGTAGACGGAGAAGCACGCCTGCTTTACGGCGGGTCATACTTTGTTTTCAGCACACCCTTGGGAGCCAGGTGGCTGTGGGAGAGTGGTCCCCTCCCCCCCGCCATGGGCCACCTATGGGATACTAACATTCTGGAAAGATTCATGTTAATGTATGCCAAGTGATGCTTGGCATCCACTGATGCCGGAGGGAATGACCTCCCCATGCCCATGACTATTATTACTGGACTGTTGCATTAAGGGTCGAGCTTTGGGGGCCTGGAGAGCAGGTGGCTCATGAGGCTCTGGCCTCTTTCTCTCCACTGTCCGTGGAGCTGCCCTTGCAGGAGGGGCACCTCGCCGGGCTATCCGCATAGAGCTTTGTGGTGCCAGTGACCCCTGTTAGTGGGTGGACATCAGTCCTGTGGTGAAGTTTTGTGATTCAGTGCTTCCCGACCCCACTCTGCCTGGGTGGACTGGAATGACTTTATATTTTAAGTACTGTGCACGTCCAGGGCTGCTGGCCTGAGAGGGTATCAGCCTCCAATTTGGCCCCGAGTCTGGGTCCTGGCACTGAGCGTGACCGGGGGATGGGGCCCAGCTCTGTGCCCCATCTGAGGTTCCAGGAGATCGTTCTCTGTAGCCCCTGTGGTGCTTTTCACATTGTGGTCTTCCCAGGGTGAATGAAGCCCGTGTTCTCTGACTGCTTCAACCTCTTTTTGCCTGTTGGAGGCCTTGAACCTGAGTTCTCTACCACCCCAGACAACGACTACTCCAAGGAAGCCAGACCCCTGCCAACTGAGGCCCCCAAAGGAGAGCTTGCTTTCTGTGCTGTGAGCCGTGGGGTCCTCACTGGGTAGCACCTGTCTCCCTGCTCAGCCCGTGCAGCTTTGACAAGAAAATGCTCCTCGTAGCTGTTCCTATTTAATTTAAAAAAAGATTAATGTTTATTAGTTTTGAGAGAGAGACACAGAGTACGAGCAGGGGAGGGGCACAGAGTGAAGGAGACACAGAATTCAAAACAGGCTCCACCTCTGAGCTGTCAGCACAGAGGCTGACACGGGGCTCGAACCCATGAACTGTGAGATAATGACCTGAGCTGAAGTCAGACACTTAACCAGCTGAGCCATCCAGGCGCCCTGCTGTTCCTGCTTAGTTTACAGAGCTTTGGGGGTGGGGGAGGGAGTCAGACCCTAAAACCTTTCCTGGACAGCGAGTGATCGGGTCGCCGGGGTGGGGGGGGCGGGGCGTGGAAGTGCTCCTTTAGTGGAGGAGCTATGATCTTCCACATCTGTGTGCCGAGGTCCCTGCACAACATGTCCTTTCAACAAGTGGCAGTGTCTGTGTCCAGGGTTGGGCCCACTGAGGCCTCCAGAGCTGTGAACGCTTCAGAGTTCTGGGCATGGAAAAGAGGAAGAAGGATCTGGTAGCTTCAGAATGGCCTCGGGTCAGCTCCATGCAAGACCAGCTCTGCAGGATTACGTGGCCGCACCCCCAGTGATCAAGTTCAAGGCAGATTTTGCAGCGGTTGCCTTGGGACTAGTCAAAAGTCTTGAGCTTAGACTTAAGGGGAATTATTTTTATTCGCTGGGATTTCTGATTTGTTCTGTGAGGAACAAGTCAGGATCACAGACTCCCAGAGCGAAGGTGTGCCTGAGGCTGGGAGATGGGAGGTCTGGGAGTCCAGCAGAGAGCTTTTTACCCATGGTCATGTGGCATCACTGACGAAGGGAAGGCAAAAACAAAAACAAAAACAAAAACATGAGGTGCCACGTTGTCATGTAGCTTCCTTTTCTCGTTAATTTTTTTTTTTTTTTTTTAATTCTGCTGCTCATAGAAAGAGAATATTTATCAACTTGGTTATTTAAACTTGTGATTGTGTCAGGATGCCGTGGGAGGCTTTTGGTGGTTTGGTGCACTGAGCCCTGCAGGTTAGCAGAGGACATCTTTAAGTCCTATCAGGAGGTTGTTACGTACATTGGGCCGTCTCTTGTAGACAAACAGATCCTGCTCTGCCTCATTGCTGAGTTTCACTTTTCTTGGGTCTTTGTTTCTTTAAAGTAATTCCCTTTGGATTTCTAGGTTTCATCTTGAAAACCAATTTCTGCTTCAGGGTTGAGCTATCCAAGGACAGGTCTTTTTCTTACCCCCAGAGCTGCACGTAAACTTGTTATTGGATGGCTGTGGGGATAAAGGGGGATGTAAAGGTGTGCCCAGCCTTCTGGAAATTCTCGAAAGGGAACAAATAAAGCATGAAAATAGCGTGAAGCTTCCGAGTTTGCCAGTTCCCAGACTCTTTGTTTTTTATTGTTTTTAAAGTTTATTTATTTATTTTGAGAGAGACAGGGACAGTGCGAGTTGGAGAGGAAGAGAGAGAATCCCTAGCAGGCTCTGCGCTGGCAGTAGGGCTCGAACTCACGAAACTGTAAGATCATGACCTGAGCGAAAATCAATCAGAAGCTCCACCGACTGAGCACCCCCCAGGCGCCCCCAGACTTTTTAATTGGCAACCTGTGTGCAGAAATTACACTTTCCGTAAACTGCTTGGGGTGACCTTAGTGTTCATTCCACGGATAGTGGCCATCGTTGGCTGTGTCCGCACCTGCTCTCCCTCTGTCCGGCTTGGCCAGTCTTCCTCCACGTCCTCCCTGTCATGTCCCTCTCATCACTCACGCTCATCCAGATGCTGAGATCTCTCTTTGTCAGACGTCAGTGCTGAGATCTCTCTTCCAGACGTCAGCACTGAGATCTCTCTGGTCCAGACGGCCACGCTGAGATCTCTCTGTTCCAGACGTCCGCGCTGAGAGCTCTCTGGTCCAGACGTCCGTGCTGAGATCTCTCTGGTCCAGACGTCCGCGCTGAGATCTCTCTGGTCCAGACGTCCGCGCTGAGATCTCTCTGGTCCAGACGTCCGCGCTGAGAGCTCTCTGGTCCAGATGTCCGCGCTGAGATCTCTCTGTTCCAGACGTCTGCGCTGAGATCTCTCTGTTCCAGACGTCCGCGCTGAGATCTCTCTGGTCCAGACGTCCGCGCTGAGATCTCTCTGGTCCAGACGTCCGCGCTGAGAGCTCTCTGGTCCCGACGTCCGCGCTGAGAGCTCTCTGGTCCAGGCGTCCGCGCTGAGATCTCTCTGTTCCAGACGTCCGCGCTGAGATCTCTCTGGTCCAGACGTCCGCGCTGAGATCTCTCTGGTCCAGACGTCCGCGCTGAGATCTCTCTGGTCCAGACGTCCGCGCTGAGATCTCTCTGGTCCAGACGTCTGCGCTGAGATCTCTCTGGTCCAGACGTCAGTGCTTTCATCCCTTCACTGGACTCTCGTGCAGTGTTCCTCAGTGGTATTGAACACCTGAGACATTTGGTGCACATCACGTTCAAGTAAATGTTGTAACTCCTCAGCCACGCGGAGGCTGCTCGAGGGGGGAAACCAAGAGGCAGTGGGTGGCCACAGGGGCGCTGGAGGCATCAGCCCAAGGCTCAGGTTCTAGGTTCACAGAGTAGCCACATCGTGTCAGCCGATTCCATTAAATCTGGAGTCTCTGCTTCCTCGTTCCTGAGTGGAGGTAATAGGGGTTTATTTACAATGAGCATCTCAGAAGATGCTGTAAAGCAAATAACTGGCCTGCAGCCGACACACCGTAGCTTAAGGGAAATAGTGAAGAGTTTGATGTCTGTGAGAATGAAGACTTTTCCTCAAGGATCCTGGTCCTCACGGAAATAGAAGACAGAGAGATGTTGCAAATAAGCAAAGGACGGAGCTCTTGTCTTAACTCCATCGGAACATCTTTAGCCCAGTGTGACGTCCTCAGGCGCAGGTGCAGGTGTAATTCTGTGCTGCTACGTAACGGGAGAAAATTTCACCGTGCTGTCTCACCGTGGCGTGCTTTGTGAGATGTGCATGTATTGTTGTTCACGCGTGGGAAAGGTGTGGTCGTGGCTCTGGGGACACAGAAAGTACATGGCAGAGCGGACCCAGCCCCCAGGGGCCCCAGGTGTCTGAGCCATCAGAGTTCAGGGTATTTGGGAAAGGACAGACAAGAAACAAACTGACAAGCAAATTAATAAACCAGAGTCTGACCACGAGAAAAACTTCAGACGAACCCAGATTGAGGGACCTTCTGCAAAGTGCCTGACTGGCTTCTCAAAACTTGTCAAGATCATCAAAGGTGGGGAAACGTCCAAGAAGCTGTCACAGCCACAGGGGCCTGAGGGGACATGAAGACTACAAATGATGTGGTTTCTAGATGAGATCCTGGAGCAGGAGAAGGACATCAGGAGGAAACTGGTGAGATCCGAGTAAGTCGTGGGGTTTAGTGAGTAGCAATGAGGCAGTGCTAGTTGCTTGACGGAGACAAATGTACCACGGCAACCAAAGAGCCTGAGTGTGGAGTGGATACCAGAACTCTCTACAACTTTTCTGTACATCTGCACCTAAGATTTACGTTTATTTCAAATTAAAGAAAAAAAAAACTGAAGGAGCAAATTGGGGAATATCCAGTGGTGATGAGGATCCCCCCAGAGGATTTGAAGGGCGGCTGTGACAGACTGGGGCACCTGCCTGAGAACCGCTCCTCGGGGAAGGGTTCCCGGGGGGCGGCAGTTAGGCAGCATTCTAAATGATAGGTAGATAGAAGAATGTTCCAGACAGAGAGAGCAGGTGCCACAAAGCTCTCGGGTAGAAGGAGCAGGAAGAAGGCCGGTTTACCGTTACAGCAGGGATTTATTTTGAAATGGAAAGTTGATGGACAGTTTAAAACCGAGAAGTGGCATCACTGACCCGTGTTTTCATGACACTGGTCTGCAGCGTAGGCAGAAACCAAATTGGAGCACGAGTTAGGAGCTCGTGGCATAACGTGGGCCGGACAGGCTGTGGCTGGGGCTCAGGTGGTCTTGGGGGGAGAGAAGCCAGTGGAGGATTTGTGGTGTGTTTCGGGGGAAGGGGGGTCAGGTGGACTGCTCTAGAATATGCCGGGAGGGAAGGAAAATGAAGAATATGGGTTTTTGGCTGGAGCCACAAGGGATTGGTGGGGTTTTTGAGGAGAGTCCGGTTTAGAGGGGTGGGGCCCTCACGGGCTCTGTCCTGACCTAGCTCCCTGTTTCTCGGCCTGATTTTCATTATCACCCTCCTAAGGAGAAGGATTAGATTAGATTTACATTTAATTAAGAGACATTAAGTGCTAACAAATAAGCTTTTGCAAGGGAGGGTGTGCTTTGGAAGGCTGCGGGCCGGTATAATATCTTTGTCTTCCCCGAGAGCCCATTTCCACCCTCTCGGGGTAGACGTTGGCCCCATGGAAAATGCGTGGCCCCATGAATTACGAGGTGCCTGGGCGGCAGTGGGCAGTGGGAGGGCGGATCTAGGGAGCAAGTGGAGATTTCAGCCTGAGGTTCGGGAGAAAGGGAATGTGCGAAGGTACAGCGTGGGGCGTCCCTAGCATTCAGATGATGCCTCTGCGGCCACCTGGCGAGTGACTGTAGCTGGAGAAGAGAAGCAGACCAGGTGAAACCCTGGGTCTCCCTCCCTTTTAGGAGCTTCACGGTTGAAGCTAAGCCAGCAAAGCAGTTGCAGAGAAAAGTTGCTGCTATCAGGAGAAGAGTCCGAGACGGGAAGATGGTGTTACAGAGAAGCCGTAGGTTCTTCCACACAGGGTCACTGCCAGTGTGGACCAGGGCAGTGCTCTTGGCGTGGTGAGGGGGAGACTGGCCCGTAGGGGCCCAGAGCAAGTGGGATGTCGAAGTGGGCGCCTCCTTCAGGATTTGGGAATGCCAGGGGTCACAGTTATGGCGTCTGGAGGGGGCTGTGGTATAGACGGGTCTATATGGTCGCTGCTGATTTGGGGCATGCTGGGAGAGAGGAGCGGTGAGCGGTGGCCTGGAGGCCGGTGGGAGCCGTGAGGTCCATGTTGGAAAATGTGGAAGGGGAAGGGCTGGCCATCGATGGGACCAAGTACGGTCAATCCGTTGGGACAGGAGAGAAGGTGGAGTGGGCACAGTGGTCACCACGGGGCTAGATGTGGGGACTGGATGAGGAGAAAGACTATGTGTGGTTTCTTTCTGTTTTCTCGCTGAAGTTTGACACGAGGTCATTAGCAAGAAGGGGTTTAGGGAACAAAGATTAAAATACACCTGTGTCTGTGATGACCACGTGAATCTTTCATCTGCGCCCTGTTCCCTGGCAGATCACACTCGTGGGTACAGAGTGAGCGTCAGGTCCCTG
Source organism: Panthera pardus (assembly GCF_024362965.1). Taxonomy (NCBI): domain Eukaryota; kingdom Metazoa; phylum Chordata; class Mammalia; order Carnivora; family Felidae; genus Panthera; species Panthera pardus. Next base: position 81,829,506 of record NW_026526788.1, read on the forward strand.
GATCGCAGGCTGCCCTCTTACATAAGCCTGGGAGAGGCCTCATAAGCGGATACGTCTAAAAAGATACATTGCTTTAAATAACTCAGGTGAAATCATCCTTCTGTGAACATTTCTAGATGGATCTTGTCTTTTAAGCTTCAGTGAACCCTATTAGCCATCAAAACCGTCCAGTCTCTCAAAATAGCCCTCTCGCAACGTTCCTCCCACACACCTGCATCGCGGCTGCGTGGCCACTGGAGAGGCTGGGGCGGGGTGTTAGCTGTGCCAGTAGGGACCAGAGGCCACCGGCCTCCTGATGTCTGAAGTGTAGACTCTCTGAGGCCCTATGTGTCTCCTTCTGTTTAATTCAAATGAGGGCTTCCGTCTTTGGGGATGGGCAGCGCGAAGCCTGTGTCTGCAGGTGCCTTGACCCGCTCACGGCCTTCCCTCCCCTTGGGCGGTGACTTCTACACTTGATCTTAGCCAAAAGGCCGAGAAGCGATCGGGCGGTGAGTTCTGTGATGCCGAGGCATCTTCCATGACCCCTTTCCTCTGCCGCAGCCTCAGCTTGGAGATTCCCGGAAGACTGCGGCTCTCCTCCTCTTCTCGCGTCCCATACTTCATGGCTTCCTCCCCTCGCCATGTTCCTTAAGAACAACAAAGGCAGGACATTTCGGGTCCCAGGTGTGGTATGCTCCAGTCCTTCCATTTGTTAGCAGGATTTGAATGCACAGCTCTCCACAGAGCTTCTTTATCAGGGCCAGGAAATCGTGACTGCAGCGAAAATTTTGAGAACCAAACACTTCTTCTATCGCCCCAGTTATTCTTTGGTCTTCATGAGGCTACTTCCTTTCCTACTTCGCCATTGCAGAATGCATGGAGGGACTTTCGAGATCACATGGTAAGCGTTGCTGACTTCACCTTCCTGGTTCCTCAGAGACATAAGATGAATATCCCTGGTACCTGCGAGCAGCGGTCAGTGTGTGTCGAGCTCAGAAAGCTAATAGATGCATTTTACCAAGCACATTCCTACAGAAGGCTCTCCTCTCTTGGCCCGGCTGGAAACTTCATGCCGGCTGGGGCAGCCATGATGAAGGGATTCCTCTCTTCCCTGCCACCATGTTGAGGGTTGGGAGCAAGCTCCATTGAATCATAATCAGTTTTTCCCTTTCAGAAAAGATGTCAATGTAGAAATATCTATTGAGCACCAGTGATCCCAATGGGCTTTTAACTTTTTTTTCTTTTTTCTTTTTTTTCTTTATTTATTTTGAGAGAGAGAGGAGTGCAGGCAGGGGAGGGGCAGAGAGAGAGGCAGAGAGAGAGGGAATCCCAAGCAGGCTGTACACTGTCAGCACAGAGCCCGACGCGGGGCTCGAGCTCACGAACCGTGAGATCATAACCTGAGCCACAACCAAGAGTCGGACGCTTGACCGAGTGAGCCACCTGGTGCCCCATCATTGTTTTTTTTCTGTTTTCAGTACTGCAGAAGCGTTTCATTCAATTCAATCATAACATAATTGATTGTTAATTGAAACATTTGGTGAGGTCGTGAATCATTGAAAACATAATACGCATATACCACCCACGCTTAACTTGCAAGCGGTAAGTGCACGTCCATTTCACGAGGAAGGTCTGGCACTCTGCTTCACTTTGGTGGCTTGAAGATGGGTCTCCTGGTGAACCTGTCACATCATCGTCCGGGCATGTGACGCCTCTGGTGCCATGTTCTCCTCCCGCTTGCATAGCAGTTTGAACTCTTTTTGGATCGCTGGGGCCCTTCTGGGGGGGTCTCATGCCCACCTGAGCCCACAGCAACTGAGTTGTCACCACCTGTCTTCAAAGTGATTCATCTTTGTTGTTTTCAAAGCTTCCAACTTCATTTTCACATAAAAGTCAACTTCCCTTTCATGGTCGTATGCTGTCAAGTTATGTAATATTTTCAAGTAAATCAGGAGGTTATGCTAACAGGTTTAATGAGTATAAACCAGGTTGAGAACACATACAACTGTGTGTACAGGCGTGTCCGTGTGCTTCGTGCTCAGTGGTACCATCGCTCAGGGAACTATTGAATGGAACCCGTGGCCCATGGTGTCATTGTTGGACAGATTAAAACAAAACAAAATAAAACAAAAAACTCTGTTAACGTAAAAACTAGATCCTCCTTGGTTAGTGTTGGGCGTAAGGGATTTTGTTTACGGGCGTCTCTCAAATCCATGCACATTAGAAGAAAGCGACCTGCTCTAGATTGTGTTGGACATTCCCAAGCAGAGACATCAACGTACATTAGCCCTAAGTCTATACTGGCAGTGATAAAACCGGTGGTGTTTACTGTTAATAACCAGCTGTTTGCTGACTTCTCAGAGGTGGCACGTTGGGGAGCTCTCAGATCCTCCAAAAGTGAGACCGAGTTTTATTAAAATCCGAGAAGGGACATAGAGTAAGCAGAACCAGAATTCAGGGGACCAGCAGGCTTTGTTTTCGTTTTCCTCCTGTCTCCGATCCAGTCCTGGGAGGGTTAGGGAAGGCTGAGGGAGTTGCAGCAAATTAAGTTCGGAAAGTTATAAAAGAAGGTGGATGCCACTGTAGGTTTATGCTCTCTTCTAGCCTGAGCGTTGAACCTAATCATGTAGTAAAGCACCGGCTGTCACACAGTGATTGACATGAGCACACGGTGCCTGATGACAGGGTAACTGATGTCACATGGTACCCGATCACAGGGTAGCCGGCGGGGTCACATGGTACGTGGCCAGATTACATGGTTAACACCAGCCAGGCTGTAAGTGGTGGCAGGGGAGAGGGTGGGCGGGGGGGGTGAAGAGAGGAGAGAAATTCAAAATGCTATCACCCATGTTAACAAACTAACAAGATGCTCTTAGCATTTTTTTCTTTACCAAAATAGGAAGTTTCCTTGTGACAAACAGAATGTTTGCTGCTTGTAAGATGATGGGGACAGAAATAAGTACCTAAAGAAGAAATGAGTATCTAAGCAGACTCCTGAGGTATGAACCGATAGAAACTCCAGCATGGGACCCGCCACCTGGTGCAGCTGCTATGCCCCCAGGACACACACCCAGTGCCCTGAACATCGGGGTTCCCAGGAAGTATTTGATGAACTGACGAATCTGTTGTTCCTACTTCATATCTAATAATTTCCCAATGCAGTGTCTCCCACAAAGGGATATAAATCTGTGCGCCTGGCCTTTTCACAATAAAGTAGCATTCGGGATGCTTTGGCACCCCTCTGAAAGCCCCAGATAGTTTCTTAGAATTTCCAGTGTGCTTCGCAGGAATTGCTATCAAGGATGATGAAAATCATCATATTTAATCTTCATCGAGCTCTTAGTCTGGGCTGCATACTGTACTCGTATCATTTTATTTCATCCTCTCAGTAGCCAGGAAAGGCTGGTCATATGATCCTTATTTTTGCAGGCGAAGTTGATACTGATTTAGCGGCTAACCAGTCGGCCAGGACCAAATTCACACTCTGTTTGCCTGATGCCAGAGCTTGTGTTCTAATTTTTGAATTTTGTTACTTTTTCACCTCCTTCGTACCTTCTTCCCCCTCGTGGGGATGAGTGGGGTGTAACGGCATGCGATTATCCAGTAAGGTAACTGCTTGGACGAACGTTATCCCCCATTGTTTTGATGTAGAACTTCCCGCACCAATGTTAACCCTCCCCCGGCTAAGCACACGTTTGGGACCCTGATGAAAATAATCATGACACTTGTTAGATTGGTAAGGCAGACCTTACGCAGGACCTCCCTGCTGGGTGTTGGAACACTGTGGTGGAGTTTCTCAGTGGAAGAGAGAGATGGGGCTCAGCTCTAAATGCGGCCCGGGCAAGTGTCGATTTATAGCCAAGGAACAGGTGGGGTTGGGAAATCACCAAAGCAACATCACGCTAAGGGGAGATCATGGCAAAACCAACCTAACAGGACTCCTGCGGAAGGCAGGCCAGGCTCGTCGGACATCACCTGGGGGCTGGCGGGGGTGAGGAGCCCCATCGGATCTCGAGGGTGGGGGATTCTGGCTGAACTGACTTAGGGCTGTTCTTGCTAGAGGTCAACGTGGAGATGAGCAGGGAAACCCAAAAGTCTCAGGGGCTAGTGAGGGGAGAGTTCAGGAGAGCCCGAGTTTGACCAAGGAAAGGATCTTTGTCAGGAGACAGAAACGTGGCAGGAATTCACATAAATAAACATGTTCAAGTTCCCTGCAGAGCCTGCTCTCACCCTTGTGCAATGTGCCTTGGAAAAACAGGACAGGTAGATGGCCCCACTGCCCTGGCGGAGTTTCCCCGAGAGACTGCCTCAGTTTACCTGCATACACTTGTGAGCTCGGGAAGCCTGGGCGACGTGGCAGTCTATAAAGGACGGTCACAGGCAAAGGAAGGATTTATGTTAGCCTACCATCTGTCATTCATCACAGCATGGGCTTTTCCTACGTACTGTCTCCGCATAACCGGTAGAAAAGTGACCTTCCATTTGGGTCGGGAGTCCTATTTTGAAATTGCACTCATTTGTTCAGGAATTTTTGTGGCTTTCAAAATGTAGTTCACATATTAGGTTTTATTTATTTATTTATTTTTTTTGAAAAAAGGGAGAAACCTTTGTTCTTTGAGTAAAATGCCCCGGTAGTGAACATCTCTCTCTCTCTCTCTCTCTCTCTCTCTCTCTCTTTAAACTTAGACAAAAATACCCCACATTTCACTCAGCATGTCCTCACCCTTCTCATCACCTTTGCATTCAGACAGCTTTCAGGCACTTGGAAAATTGAAGGCCCAAATGACGGGGATCCACTCAGCCTTGACAACTGCTGGGGACCAGGTTGGTCATTTGTTCACCCTTCCTGCAAACACTTAGCCTCTCGCGGAGCTCTCCGACATCAGAGCGTTCAAGGGCGTAGATCAGTGACTACAGAGACACATGAGGTGCAGGAAAGCTAGGGGCTTAGAGCAGAAATGCAGAATGCCAGGCTTCTCCGACATCTGCTGGGAGATGCCCTGGGTCGCATAGAACTGAAGATGTCTTTCTGAGGCTTTTTTTTTTTTTTTTTCTCCAAGCTGGGGGAAAAAAAAATCAAGACTATTTTCAGCCTTTCCATTTGCAAAATGGTGCCGAGGACACAGATCGGTTCGGTGTCATGGTCCTCATTTTATTCCTTGAGTTAGCGAATCGCTGACACTATTTAGTTTAGCGAGTTACTCTGTTGGAATTTACAGTACAGCCTTATTTAATATATTTCCATGTAGTGAATATTTGTTTTAAATAACTGCCCTGGCTTCCTTGTTTGGTTTGTGCTGGAGACTTCGTCTCTGTGTTTCCAACGTGGCTGGAAATGGAAACCCAGGGGCTTTGGCACACTGATACAGTTTTATTTTTAAATTGAAAAGTGGATTTGTTTAATGTCCTTCAAGAAGCAAATTCATAAAGCCGCGGCATTCCTAAAAGGCATTGCCAAAGTCATAATTGGTGGAAAGTTAGCAAGAGAGAGGGATTAGCTCGTTGAGCCATGGCACGGCAAATTGTAATGGGTCTCAAGTAGTTTTGTGGCTTGTTGACAGAATGATACAGGGTTTAGTGTGTGTGAGCACCCAGGCATTGATATAAAGACTGCCTTTGCTGGGAGAATTTGTAATAGGACAGTTTCTGACCCTCCCGGAGGAACGTAAAAGGACATACCATTTCAGAAAGGATTGGGAGGAAAGTCTTACCCCGATCGCATCCCATACTCCCACATTCTCACCACAAGAGTTGGGTACCTATTTTGAAGGGAGAGTAAGATTGGGTTGGAAGAAGGGAGGGGGGGGGTCCCTGTGACTTGAGGGCACAGACTGTGCACATGTAGAGGGCTAGGCCATGGCCTTTTGTTAGGACATTACTGGGTAACCCGGGATGGCTGGGCACAGAGGGCCACGGGATTTAGCAGGATAGAGCCATGGCGAGGAACTCTCAGGCCAGATCCCAGGATTCCGGAATGACAACCTCATGCCGTACTGTTTCCATAGGAACCGTTAAGGGGTTTCCCACTAGGGAGGGCAGGTGTGCTCATACCCTGTGGCTACTGTAACAAGTTACCACAAACAAAATGGCTCACAACACCCAGTCATTATCTTACAGTTCTGAAGGTCAGGAGTCCAAAATGGTCCCATGCGCTAAAATCACTTGTCGGCCGGGCTGCAGTCTTTACTGGAGACTCTAGGGGAGAATCCATTTTTTTGCCTTTTCCAGTTTTGGGGGCCTGCCCTCATTTCTTGGTGCATGGTCCCCTTACATCTTTAAAGACGGCAGGGACGAACTGAATCTTCCTCACGCCTATACCGTGCGACATGGACCCCTCTACCTCCCTGTCCCATTTACAAAGACTACTGAGATTACGCTGGGCCCACCTGGACAATCCAGGCTAAGCTCCCATCACAAGGTCAGCTGACTAGCAGCCTTAATACCACCTGCAACCTTCTCGTCCTTTTGCATGTAACATAAGCCACGTTCACAGCCTCTGTGGAGTGCGACAGACGTCTCGGGGCGGGAGCTATTATTTTGCCTCCGGAAACAGGCATGGTTTGTCTTGTTTGTTCCAATATGTGAATTCTAGGATAGGGCTTGACACCTACTAGGTGCTCAGAATTATCCCAGAATGTGTAGTTGGTTTATCACAAATTTTCCTTTCCTCTTTTCTCCTTCTCACCAGCGAATGCCCTTAGGGAGATATGTATGTATGTTTTTTACTGTAGGAAGTTCTGGTACAGGTGCATGGGGGCACTGAGCAAATTTTGTCCTTTTGTACAAATTTTGGACAGTTGGGTCCTCAGTAGGGGTGGTCCCCCCCTCTAGGTCTCCCACTCAGGGAAAGGTGAGCTGTCACCTTGGGCTCATCTGAGTCAGACTTTTTTTTTTAAGTTTTATATATTTATTTTGAGAGACAGAGAGAGAGAGTGTGAGCGAGGGAGGGGCAGAGAGAGAGAGAATCCCAACCAGGCTCCACACTCTCAGCACAGAGCCTGACTCAGGGCTCGATCCCATGAACCATGAGATCATGACCTGAGCCGATATCAAGAGTTGGACGCCTAACAGACTGAGCCACCCAGGTGCCCCTGAGTCAGACTTTCTAATTAGCTAAATTCTAATCAACTGTAGACTTTTCCACCCCTATTACATCTTATCAAACCATCACATGGGCAAAAAAAAAAAAAAAAAAAAAATGAAAAGAAAAAGAAAATCGGGAAAGACTCAATTGCTTTGGCTGTTATAAGACTTCCATCCGGCAGAGACAGTACTCAGGGTTGGTTATAGTATGTGAAATTTTATGTATGTAAATAAGTGTAATTAGTGTCTTGGTGGCTTTTAATCTTTCTCTTTTTTTTTTTTTTTTTTTTTTTTTTTATGGGGGAGGGCATTATATGTTTGAGAAAAACCAAGGGGAAGAGGCAGTCATGACCTCTTCTGAAGGGGGCAATCATCAGTTATTGCTTACAGCAGCGTCGCTGTTCCAAAGGAATTTGCGCTCGTCCTCTCTCTTTTTTTTAATGTTTGTTTATTTTTGAGACACAGAGAGAGACAGATTGGGAGTGGGGGAGGGGCAGAGAGGGAGACGGAATCCGAAGCAGGCTCCAGGCTCTGAGCTGTCAGCACAGGGCCCGACGTGGGGCTCGAACTCAAAAACTGCGACATCATGACCTGAGCAGAAGTTGGACACTTAACTGACTGAGCCCCCCTGGGTGCCCCTGAGCTGGTTCCCTTTAAGTGACTTCTTTCATCAATGTTATCAAGGTATAGTTTGCATTCGGGACAGCTCACCCATTTTAAGTGTGTAGACTGTTTTCATATCCTACTTGATTCTGAGATCCTGTTGGGAGAATGAGCTTGAACTGTTGCTACCCTCTTGCATGACTTTGTGGAAAGGTTTGAAATTTATGATTATAATCCCGAGGAGCATCTTTATTAAGCATGATTCTGATTCCTTCGATGAGCAACATCACCTATGCCCGAAAATATAGCTGTTATTTCATCTTTCTGTGACATCTTTGTTCTTCAGGACTTCAGGCATATGGGGTCAGGGAATCTTCCAGAAGGTTCAGAGTTTCTGGGTCTTTGTGTTAATCATGGAGGACCTCAGCGCCTTTTTTTCCCTCTGCTTCACTGTTTCCTTTTTGTGGAAGAGAAGCCAAGTGCACAGGCTGATGTGACTTACACGGACCTCTGCGGCCCTCCGTGGAGCTGGTGGTCTCTGTGCACCCGAGAGGCAGGCAGCTCCCTCCGAGAGAGCGGGCGGGAGAGGGCAGCTGACACCTCTGTGCTGTGCGGGTGATCTGCGAGGAACCAGCTTCTGGCTGAGCTGTGCTCAGAAACCTCGAGGCTTTAGCCACCAGATGGGGATCTGCCCAGGAACGAACGGTGGTCAGAATCCTTTTGCGAGGATTAATTTAAAAAAGGCCAGTGTAAGCCCGCAAGGCCGTCACCTGGGAAAGCCACGGTCCACCTCCACCTTTCCATTACGTACCACACTTTCCCACCTACTTTGTTCTCCTCCTCTCTCCTCTTGGCCGTTTCTTTCCGTGATTCTTCGGCAGCAGTAACTGTCCTGTTGGCTCCACATTCCCTTTGCCTCAGCTGATTCCAGAGTTACGCTGAGTCCCGAGAGCGAGCTCTGTTTTGGTGATATCCAGGCGGGATTTCTTAGTGGCAGAGTTTTAATTTTTAATTATTTATTTGAAACTTTTTTATTTATTTTTGAGAGAGGGAAAGAAATAGATTGCGAGCAGGGGAGGGGCAGAGAGAGAGGGAGACACAGAATCGGAAGCAGGCTCCAGGCTCCGAGCGGTCAGCACAGCCCCGCATGGGGCTTGAACCCGTGAACTTGGAGACCATGCGTGACCTGAGCCGAAGTCGGATGCTTAACCGACTGAGCCACCCAGGGGCCCCAGTTGCAGACTTTTTAAAAAGAAAAACAAGAAGAAAAGGCAGTCTCTGCAGAGCGATGCTGTGGACCTGGCAGCCGGCGGGGGGCTGGGGGGGGACAAGTGCAACTCATGGGTTGTCAAGTACTCCGTTTTCTTTCCCGCTACCGCGTAGGAACAGACGAGTGCGCCGGGTTCTCCGAACAAGGGCAACGTGTCCTGAGAGTCCAAACTGTGGCAGAGGAGCAGAGCCTTCCGGGGTCCTGCTGGCAGAGGACGGGGAAGCGTGGCTGGGTCTGTGTGGGGCCACGGTGCCCTCCGCTTGGCTGCAGAAAGAGGCCTTGAGAGCCAGTTGCCAGGTTCGGCTCCCGGAGCGTGGCGCCGAGGTTTTGCTCGGCTGCACCGAACCATGAGTCATCGGCTTGCCTCCCCCAGCTGTGCTCTCACGCCCACGCTCGTGGACGGAAGTGCTGGGTTCCTTGTCTGCCACCGGGAGTCAGGGTTGTGAAGGAGCAGGTCGGGCGAGGGAGAGTGTACCTCATAGCCCGGCGAGCCGGTGAGATCCGGGCAGAGCCCGGTTTTGCAGCCCTGACCTGATTTCTCGCCAGGGAGTTCACAGAAGGCTCCAGAAGGCGTGCTGCCTCACAGGGCAGAGAGCACGGCGTGGTGTTTGCTATCAAATCGTCACATTCATTGGTTATGGAAGGAGTGAGACCATCCTGTTCCCCAGCCGCAGAGGAGTAAGAGCGGTAGGAACACTCCTACCCCGCTACGGCTCTGCCCGGCTTGGATCCCCGCACATCTTTATACGTGTTTGTTTTACTTTCTTATGATCGTAGTGTAAATATCATCTGTGCACTGCAGCTTCTGACGCACCGGTCTCTGCGAAGCATTTTTCCATGTTACTACAGACTCGTCATCCCCAACCTGCCTCCTGGCTGCTTGCAAATCTGTCCGGTGCTTTCCCAGCACATCCCCTCATTTTTTATACTCTGAGGGTGCTCTCAAGTTGTATCTGTTACAGATAACATTGTGCTGAGTGTCTTCATGCATATGGTTTCTGTATTTTGGATTATTTCCTAGGATGCATTCCCAGAAATGGGATTACTGGGGCCTGATACATATTGTCAAATTGCTTTCCAAGAGGATTTTATTGCACCCTTGCCAGGATTCAGTATTAGCTTCAAAATGAAAGTTTTGTTGATTTAACAGGTAAAATGTTGCTTAATTTTGTTTATATTTGTATTTTGTCTTTCCTTTTTTTTTTTTTGCAGGATAATATAGTTTCTATGCATTTTCTTTCTGTTAGTTTCTGCTCTATAAACTATTCACGTCTTTTCCCTATTTATGTATTGGTTTTAATGTTTTTTCTTAAGAATTTTATTAGCGTTTTTAGACAGTGCTCATATGAACCCATCTAACACTTCTACAAATATTTGTCCTGTGTTGTTGTTTGCCATCTTATTTGATTATATATGTGTCTAATGCTAAAATGTTTATGTTACTTTACATACAAATTTTAACTTGTCACATCTCCCCATCTGTTTCTTTATCACGTCTCTATTTTGGCACCCTTTATCCACGAATGTAATGTTCAGTTATAGGGTTTATATTTATTTTATTGTTTTACATTTAAATTTTCAGTTTAATCTAGAATTTGACTCTGCGCTCCATGTATCCGAGTTGATTGCTAAATTGCAAATAGTTATTACAATACCACTTACGAAAAATCTTCTACAGTTTAAAAATGATCTTTCAATTAATTTTTTTTTTTTTTTTTGGTAGTGTTATTGGTCATTTCTGGGCAATCTGGGTTACTTCAGTGATATAATCTTTTATTCTTGGGTCAGGACCACATTGTCTTGGTTACTACCGTTATGGTATATTTTAATATTAATATTTGGCGGCTCTGGGCTCTCTTATTATTCCTTTTCTTTTCTTCTTTATTATTCTAAACTATTGTTGTCCCAAATGAGACTTAAAATCCTATTGTCTAAAAAAAAATCAAATCAAATCATATTGTCTAATCTATCAAAAATAACCGTTTTCAAGTTGTGATTGGATTTTTATTAGATCTGAGTGTGAAACAGGCACATTTCATAAGGCACCGAATTTCGTGCTCGGTGTATTTTGTTTATTTCATGAGGGAAATCCATTTTAATTATGGAAAATATTGGAAGATATAAAGCAAATGGCTCATCACTCACAAATGACCTTGCTGACCGTTTTATGTAGAACTTTCTGGTTTATTCGTAGGTTTCCTCTTTAGCTAGCAGCTTTGGCGGTGGGGGTTCCCCACCCTGCTTCCCCTTCAGTGTGGAGGTCAGACAGGGACTCCAGGTGAGGACCCCGCATGCCATCTGTTCCATATGCAGGGGGCCTGCGGGGCTGGGGAGTGAGGAGTGCAGGCACGCTCACTGGGAGAAGGCAACGTCAGACCACAACTTCAGGCTGTCTTGGGGGCATTGGGGGGTCTTAATAAAGTGCAGCTGGGGCTGGGGGGAGGGTGCGGGGCACTTGAGGATGCTCCTCAAGACACCCTTACCACCACAGTGCTTGACAGTCCTTGAAGACAGTGGCTTTGTAGCAAGGGGTTACCTGAAAATCCTCCCTGTGGCCACCGTGGGGCTGTCTGAGCAGATTATTCGATGAGATAATTTGATAGAATTGGGCTCCAGGGAGCCCAGGGGTGGCCTCACTCTCAGAGCATCTGTCGAATGCCAGAGCAGGTGTGGTACTCCGGTTGCTGTGTGGGGTCCTCCCTGTCCCTTTTTCTGTGGGCTTCTGCATCAACTCCGCCCCCAGGGTGCCTCCCTGAACCCTTTCCCTGCCCTCCCTTCACATAACTCAGTATCACCCTGCACCTTGCTCCCTTTCCATGGTAATTAAGTGATCCTTTCATGTCCCTCTTACTTTCCATCTGGGACTTTTTTTTTTTTTTCCTTTCCTGCTGAAAGAACACTTGAATCTGCTGGTTTTGAATTCTTTAATTATTTGCCTAAACACGTCTTCAGTTTGGCTTCATTTTTGACCAATATTTTAGGTAAAGAATTTGGGGCTGTTACTTTTTTTCGGTAACTTGAAGATAATTCTACTATCTTTGGCTTTCATTGTTTCTGTGGAGTCTTAATGCTGTTCTGAAGGTGATGTGTCATTTCTTCCAGTGGGTTTTTAATCCTAATGTGTTTTTTTAATTAATTAATCTATTTGTTTTAAACTCTTTATTATGGAAACTTTTGGATGTATGCAAAAGTAGAATAGTGTGGTAACTCCCTGTTACAGCCATCATTCAACTGTAACATCATAAACCGTGGCTAAGTTTCTTGTATTAAATACCCGAGTCCTCCTAGATCGTGGCTTGGCTTTCTGATATGACAAAAAGTCCCTGGCTGATTGGATCTACATGTCCTGCCCCATACCTGGAATTGACCAATGAACTGTAGGTGCTTTTAGTGGGAATTGGTATTTAGAGATCATAAGCTGGGCAATCAGGGTGCTCATTTGCAACTGAGTTTGTCATTCTTGCCAAGCCTTTTAGTAGGTAGGACTGGAAAATACATTTTCAATAGAAAACGCAACCACCGAACTCATACAGTTATTTACAATTCCAATTTAGGATTTTGAAGTTTTAACTTATCTTTTTTGAGTTTTTATTTATTTTTTTTTATTTTTTTAAGTTTTATTAAAAAATTTTTTTTTTAATATATGAAATTTACTGTCAAATTGGTTTCCATACAACACCCTTGAGTTTTCATTTGTAAAGTTCTTTTTCTTCCCCTGAAAATCTTGGTTGCTAATTACACTAACATAATTACTTTTTCCTTTGTCCGTATCTGTAGATGTGTGATTATATATGTATATATGTGTATGTGAATAATATATACTAATTTATAATACATAGTACACAATATAGAATGTATAACATATAACATTTATTTATCACATGTACACATATATGTGAAATATTTTCAGAATAGCAATACGAATATTATTACTAACAATGTGACTACAAAGTACTTTATGTTTTCTTTACAATGTATCCCACAAGAAATAGTCAAATTATTTTGTTTTGCACACACTTGAAGGGGTAGCTGAAGTGTGGCTAACTTCATCTATTTGATATTTAGGATAATTTCATTTTATTCTTGATTTTTGTTAATTTGCCTTTAAAAAAATTTTTTTAATGTTTTTATTTTTGAGAGAGACAGAGACAGAGTGCGAGCAGGGGAGGGGCAGAGAGCGAGGGAGACACAGAATCTGAAGCAGGCTCCAGGCTCCGAGCTGTCAGCACAGAGCCCGACGCGGGGCCTGAACCCATCAACCATGAGATCATGACCTGAGCTGAATTCGGATGCTTAACCAACTGAGTCATCCAGGCACCCCTAAATTTTTTTTCTAATGTTTATTTTTGAGAGAGAGACAGAGGGTGAGAGGGGGAGGGGCAGAGAGAGAAGGAGACACAGAATTCGAAACAGGCTCCAGGGCTGTGAGCTGTCAGCACAGAGCCAGATGTGGGGCTCAAACTCATGAGCTGGGAGATCATGACCTGAGCCAAACTCAGATGCTTAACTGACTGAGCCAACCAGGCGCCCTTATTAATCGCCCTTTTGTTTTCTTTTATAATTATGTGTTTCAAACATGTGTAGGTTACTTTCACTTCTGCCCATCCTTTTCTCTATAGGAAAATGTCTGATTTGTTTGTATTTCTTCTCTCTCATTCTCTTTCTCTCCTTTTTCTGAAACTCAGTTACATATTTTTTAGAGTTTTTCATCAAATTACATGTATCTATTATGCCCTCTTTTTAGTTTATGCCTTCTATCCATTTTTTTTTTTTTTTTTTTGGTCTGTGCTTTCGATTTCTTTTTCTGAAATATCTTCTAGTTCCATATTTCTTTTATCTGTCATGTATTATGCCGGCAAGCCTATGAATTATATTCTAAACTTCTGTTATGGAATTTCCTTTTGGTTATTTTTGCTAACCAAAAATAAAATTACTCATCATTCTCTTAATCACTTAAACACTCTTGGTGGGTCTGTTTCTACAGTCTTTCTTGTAGAGAAGGGGGTCTTAGTCTATGGCTGTATCTTGATTTCTTGAATGTCTAGGTTATTTTTAAATTAATGCCAGAGATCACATGCGAAAAATGTATAGAGTTACTTGAGGATCTGGCTGAAGTTACTTCAGATAGGATTTACTTTTTCTTCTCATTTCATGTGTTTTTGTAGTGTGTTTATTTAGATATTGTGATGAGACCTCTTTTCTGTGCTATTTAAAATGAGAGTAAGAGTAGAAAACAGAATTTTATGTTTCGTTAGCTTGTTATTTTAAGATAATTGTAGATTTCCGTGCAGTATTGAGAAATACTACAGAGAGACCCACGTACCCGTCACCCACTTTCTTCCATTGGTAACATCCTATAGGACAATGTATCACAACCAAGAAATGATATTGGTACAATCCATAGACTTTATTGTTTAGATTTTACTAGTTTTACATGTGTGTATGTGTGTGTATATTGAGTTCAGTTCTATGCAATTGAATCCCACGTGTAGAGTCACGTGACCAACACCACAACCACGATGGAAATATTTCCGCCACAGAATCCCTCCTGTTACCTTTCGATAGCCTATCGCCCCCCTTCCCTGTCCATCCGTAACTCTTGGCAAACACTAGTCTCTTCCTGACCTCTATAACTTTTTTTATTTCAGGAGTGTTATGTAGTGGGATCACACAGTACATACCCGTTGAGACTGTATTTTTTTTTTTTCATTCAGCCTAATTCTCTTGAGATCCATCTGCGTTGTATGTATTGTTAGAGTTTCCCTTGATGGCTCAGGACTCTTCTGTAGCATGGATATGGCACAGCTTTAACTATTAAAGGACATCTGGATCATGTCCGGCCTGGGGGCTATAATGGAGAAAACTGCTAGGGTCATTTGTGTATAGGGGTTTGTGCCTAGAGAGTACAATCGCTGAGTCATATGCTAATTGCATGATCTGTTTTGTAAGAACCCGGGAGTCAGGATTTTAAGGTTGCTGGGCCTTGGGGACGTATGTCCTCACTGAGACTTTGCATCCCTTTCTGCTTCAACTGTGGAACCTGACTAGAACCTTCTAGAGCCCGACTGCTGCTGGTTTAGGTTGAGATTGGGAACCGGCACATATCCTTTTATTTGGATCTTGGTTACAAGGGTCAGGACACAGGCTCAGAGTAGCTTCAATACAACACAGATTTACTAAAAGGACTATTGAGGGGCGCCTGGGTGGCTCAGTCGGTTGAGCATCCGACTCTTGATTTCAGCTCAGGTCGTGATCTCACAGCTTGTGGGATCAAGCCCTGCATCAGGCTCTGTGCTGACAGTGCGGAGCCTGCTTGGGATGCTCTCTCCTTGTCTCTCTGCCCCTCCCCGACTCTCATGCACTTGCAAAATCTCTTTTTTTTTTTTTCCAAAATAAATAAACTTAAAAAAAAAAAGGAAAAGAAAAACAAATTGCCCTACTGTGAGCTCCATAGGGAGTCCCCTACCTTATTTTCTCTGGGTTTTCCTCACCTTTTTTAAAAAATTTATTTTTGTTTACTTGTAAGTTCTTCGTAAGCAGCTTTAAATCCTTTCTGAAACAAGACAGTAATACATGTATGCGCCCTGACACTTTGCAACATGCATTCATTTCAGCAGGAGAACGGCGCCTAGAATGAACACAGAGCCACCCGATATACTACACACATTCCAATTTGGAAAGCTGGCCAACCTAATACCATCCCCAAAGTTAATTGGACTAGTAATAGGATGGCAATTTTCCAATAATCCAGTGATTGAGATTTCTCAATTTCATGTTTTAAAAGCCATATTCTAGGGGCCCTTGGGTGGCTCAGTCGGTTAAGCGTCTGACTCTTGATTTTGGCTCAGGTCATGATCTCATGGTTCGTGGGATCGAGCCCCGCGTGGGGCTCTGCGCTGACAGCACAGAGCCTGCTTGGGATTCCCTCTCTGCCTCTCTTTCCCTGCCCCTCCCCAACTTGTGTGCACGCACGAAGGCACGCTTGCGCTCTCTCTCTCTCAAAATAAATAAAGTTAAAAAAAAAAAAAAAAGGACGGTCAAGGAACTTGCAAAGCAGTAGTTCAGATGGGCATCTGGGGATAATCGGTCCTAGGGGTTTCAGTGTTGTCTTTCCTCTGCCTCTTAGTTCGAGCCAGCTTCACTCCTTCCTGCCTTGGCCCCTTCACCCTCGAGGCAGGTGGAGAATATGGCCACTTGCCACGCTCAGCTCAGGCCTCCCGGCTCCCTGTTCTCAGAGAACATACCTGACCCTGGTTGCAGTTCTAGAAATCCTGGATGGAACTCTGAATGCCTTGGTGGGTCAGATGCCTAGTTCACAGCCCTGGTGTCAACCAAGCGGCAGAGATGGGGGGTTGTTGTAAGTCAGAGGTGCCTCCGGTCGCATCAGTCAACAAAGGAGGACCTGGCGGGGGTGGGGCTTGCTCAAGCTCATTCGGGGCTCGTAGCTGAGCCACAGCTGCCTGGTATTGGCCTCCTGCTCGTGGCTTTGGCTAATTCTCCTTGTTCGGGAGGCAGAGGTCAGCCTCCCTTCTCTCCTGTTGCAGGAGGTGCATACTGTTTATTAGAAGCCTAAATAGATGGAACATAGGGACAGACAGCATTTCCGGTCACAAAGCCAAGTGGAGTGAAATGCAGGCCATAAGGAATTTGCTGAACAAGGGGTCGTTGGCGACAGGAGGGCCTGTGTGAGCACGTAGGTGAGGCTGGGCTCTCTTTGGGCTTCTGCAGCCCCCACAGTGTGCTCACTGGCCCCCACTGTCAGGCTCTGCCCCCGTACCACTCCGGAGCAAGCATCTGTGGGCTCACAAGGACACACACTACAGCGGATCCTTGGGAGGTCTGTGCGTCCAAAGCGCCTCCAGATACGTTTCATCGATTTGCCTGAGCGGTTACAGTTGGCCTCTGACAGTGTCTCTAACAGACCACTCTGATTTTGGACAGTTTTCATTATGTGCATTTCCAATGTGACCACTCCAGATCCGTCTGTCTGTCTGTCTCGCCATCTCTCTCTTTTGCTTTTTAAATCCTCCGTGAAATGTTTGCTGGGGCCCCCACATCACCAACATGGCGTATTTCCAGACAGTCTGGGCTCTGGGGACCCTTTATGCCAACCCCAAGGAAGGACGCTGCGAGTTCTCTCCGGCTCCAGGACCTCAGGGCCTCGGGGGGCCTTTTCTGCAGGTCAGGACCCGGGCTGCTGCAGGTGGGTTCCTGGCCGCCTCCGCTGCAAACCTCTTCTATGCTGCTTCATGGGACTGGGGGGTGTGAAACCATGCCATGTGTCTTTACGTGTCTTCGCAAGAGAGATGGGCCACCGGTTTGTCACAGGGCTTCAGGGTAACGTTGGCAATAGTGGGATAGTGCTGGGGCAAAAAGAGAATTGGTGACGGGCGAATCCCAGGTGTGATGTTACCATCTGACTCACTTCCTCCACCAGACTCCTTACCTCTGACTTGCCCTTAGAACCTTCCTGGTCACCTGGTCTACCTCAAGGATTCAAGGACACCGTGAGCTCCCTCAGCTTTCAGGGAGGCTCCTGAAGATCCCACAGATACGCAGTGTGGGGAGGTCCCTCCCGTTTCTCTCAGCCTGCGGACAGGTGTGAGTGACCGCCTCTCTCAGTCCGTCCCTCCTCACAGATCGATTTATGCTGTTACCCCTCCCCCCCACCTCCGCCAGACTCACGCTCCCGTGGGGGTCATTGCCCGCTTATTTTAAGGCCTATCTCAGGTAGACTTGCAATGGAAGTTTTTATTTAGAAGTTGGAACTTTTCCTAAAAGAGCAGTATAGTTAACATACAGTGTTAAGTCAGTGTCAGGGATACAATGTAGGGATTCAACAACTCCACACTTGACTCGGTGCTTTTGACCATAAGCGTACCCTTACTCCCCTTCGCCGACTTCACCTATCCCCTCACCCACCTCTTCTCTAGTAACGAGCAGTTTGTTCTCTAGAGTCAAGAGTTTCTTGGTTTGTCTCTCTCTGTCTCTGTCTCTCTCTCTTTTTCATTTACTCATTGTTTTGTTTCTTAAATTCCACATATGAGGGAAATCATAGAGTATTTGTCTTTCCCTGACTGACTTATTTTACTTACCGTTAGACTCTGTAGCCCCATCCGTGTTATTGCAAATGGCAAGATTCTGTTCCTTTTTATGGCCAAGTAATATTCCATTGTCCTTATATACCTCTTCTTCTTTATCCATTCATCTATCCGTGGACACTTGGGCTGCTTCCATAATTTGGCTGTTGTAGATAACGCCGCTATAAACATCAGGGTTCATGTATGCTGTCGAATTAGTATTTTTGTATTCTTCGGGCAAATACCCATTAGTGTGATTACTGAATCATAGGGCAGTTCCATTTTTAACTTTCTGAAGAAACTCCGTACTGTTTTCCACAGTGGCTACATCAGTTTGCATTCCTACCAACGGTGCGTGAGGGTTGCTTTTTCTCCACGTTTTCTCCAACACTTGTTTCTTGTCTTTTGATTTTAGCCATTCTAACAGGTGTGAGATGATATTTCATTGTACTTTCGATTTGCATTTCCCAGAGGATGAGTGATGTTGAGCGTCTTTTCATGTGTCTGTTGACCATATGGATGTCTTCTTTAGAGAAGCGCCTGTTGATGTTTTCTACCCGTCTTTTAATTGCATTATTTGTTTCTGGGGTGTTGAATTGTATATATTCTTTATATGTTTTGGATACTAACCGTTTACCAGATATGTCATTTGCAAATATCTTCTTCCATTCCATCGGTTGTCTTTTGGTTTTATGACTGTTTCCTACTCTGTGGAGAGGCTTTTCATTCTGATGAAGTCTCAACGGTTTGTTTTTGCCTTTGTTTCCCTTGTGTCAGTAGACATCTTTAGAAAAAAACATTGCTATGGCCTGTATCAGAGAAATTACTGTCTGTGCTGTCTTCTAGGATTTTTATAGGTTCGGGTCTCACATGTAGGTCTTTAATCTGTTTTGAATGTGTCTCTGTGTGTGATGTAAGTCAGTGGTCCAGCTTCAGTGTTTTGCACGTACCTGTCCAGTTTCCCAACGCCATTTGTTGAAGAGACTGTCTTTTTCCCATTGGCTGTTCTCTCCTCCTTTGCCAAAGATTAACTGACCATATAAATGCGGGTTTATTCCTGAGCTTTCTGGTCTGTTCCATTGATCTGTGTGCCTATTTTTCTGCCAGTACCATAGTGATTACTGCAACTTTGTAAAATAACTTGAAATCTGAATTATGATACTTCCAGCTTTGGTTTCCTTTTTCAAGGCTGTTTTGGCTATCTGGGGTCTTCTGTGGTTCCATGACAATTTTGGGATTGTTGGTCCTAGTTCTGTGAAAAATGTTGTTGGTATTTCGATAGCGATCGCATTAAATCTGTAGATTGCTTTGGGTGGTGTGGACATTTTAACAATATTTGTGCTTCCGGCCCATGAGCATGGAATATCTTTCCACTTGTTTGTGTCATCTTCAATATCTTTCATCAGTTTTCAGAGCCCAGGTCTTTCACCTCCCAAGGGCTGTATTTTATGTGAATTGGCCTGTTCTTGAATCAGGATGACAGAACTGTGATGGGGGTGGATTTGGGATAGGGAAAGGAGCCCCTTCAACAAGCACAACCCACAGATGTGTGCTCATAGAGGCTCAGGGTTCTGCCTCATCCCAAGACTGTGCAATCAGATGGCTATCATATATTCTTTTTCTTCTTAAAAGCGGTTATAGGTAAAACTAAGGTCTTGAAAACATAACAAACCTAAATCGGGTTTGTGGAAAATATTTACACCTTCTCCATTGGAGACTGATAATTGCTCTGTTAAGTTAAACCCAAGGGTCCTGTCTGGGGTAGACAGGTTGTAGCTTTCTGATGGCATTTCCCATGGTGGTGGGCAAATTTCTTAGCCTCTCTAGGATTTCCTTTCCTCATCTGTGAAATGAGCAGATGTTATACTTGCTGTATATTTCTGAGGGCCCTTCTTACTCAAAAATTTGGACTCTGCTTCAAAAAAGTGGATTACTTCTTACCTGACTGATCATATGCCAGGCAAGCACCCTATTTCATTACAGAAACTCGCCAATTATTTTTCCCATAGGCCTTTGCAAACCACTGAAACACGACTTCCTCACAGGGGAAAGCAGAAGAAGAGAGAGATGCGGTGCCTGGAGCTAGGGCCTTCCCGGAGCAGAGTAGCTGCACCTGCCGATCCCGAAAAGTCCCCGCGCTCCTTCCAGTGCCCCAGCACACGGCCTGTTCTTTGCATATCAGTGCCCAATGGATTGACCCAGACTAGCTGTGCTCTAATTTGCAAAGCAAATTAGCAGTTGAGTTTGCTTTTTGTCTCTCTTATTTTTTCTATAGTTTTTTTTTTTTTAAGTTTTATTTATTTTGATAGAGAGAGTGGCAGGAGTGGGGATGGGGAAGGGACAGGGACAGAGGGAGAGAGAGACTCCCAAGCAGGCTCCACGCTGTCAACGCAGAGCCTGACGTGGGGCTCAAACTCACGAACCACAAGGTCATGACCTGAGCCGAAATTGGACACTTAACCAACTGAGCACCCCATGCTTTTGTCTCTTTACCAAGCTGTCACGGCAGACACATCGAAAACGTGCTGTTCTCTGTGCGAGAGATTGTCTCTGTCCTGTGTATACTCCCACTCTGCTCTGATTCAACGCATCTGCAAAGCAGTTGCTGTACAGAATAGTCTCCCCTCGTCTACCTTAGTGCTGAGCTTCTGAAAACCCCCAGGTCCCTTGGAAGGGCCAGGTCTGTGCACAGGGCTAATGTCAGGACGGGGTGCTAAGGGCAAGATGAGAGAGGCCAGCAGAGAAGGTGCTGGGGAGGAAAGAAGGAGGCATGCCCCTGTGGGACGGGATTGATGAGGGGAGAGGAGCTGGCCCTGGGAGGCTGGCTCTCAGGCGGCGGGGGAGGGGAAACAGAGAAGGAGAGACCAGTCTGGAAAAGTGTCCTGGAGGGCCATGTCAGCCTTGTGATGTGAGATGAGCCGTGTCCCTTTCAGTGGCTCGAGGTCGTTCATATTTTTCCCCACGAGAAGGACCGGGGCAGGGTGTCTGGTGCACTTGCTGTGGCCTCAGGTGAGGATGGCTGTGGAGACACAGAGGCCAGTGGAGAGGACATGGCCGTGAATGACAGCTCAGAGGATATCAGCAGCTGGAGGGCACACACGGGGTGGGAGGAAGCCGGAGGTGTTTAGCACTGGGGAGTCTCATTTTGGCAGGCAACTGGCCAGCTGTGGAAGGCGAGAAGGGAGTTGGGAGAAGACGGGGCTGGATGCTCCGACCAGGGCTAAGTCGGTTGGAAGGGAAGAAAGTCGGGGCAGATTTGGTTTGGGGTGTGGAAGCTTCCAGTAGGATGTGCTGGCCAGCAGAACATGGACGCACAGGTCCAAGGCTCAGAAGCTAGCAGCATCTGGAGGGGTTCCTTTCCTGGTGGGTGGTAGAGAGGCGATGGGTCATGAGAATGGTGAACCTTCACTGTGGGGATGAGCAGAGGGAAATGGGACATAGGACACGGTCGTGGGCACTGTCTTCATGGAAGGGGACAACGAGGACAGTGAGCCGTGGAAAGCCATCCTGGCACTCTGCAACTTACACCAGTGAAGGAAGCATTAGATGGGATTATTCTCATCACACTTTTGTAATTAGGCAACGGAATGATGTTCCTCAGAAATACAACATACCTCTCAGTCATTCGATGTCCCTCCCCAATTTTACACTTACAAGTTTTAGTAACTCTGCTAAACTTTAGTAAACTTTAGTAAACTCTGCGTTTGAGCGTCTTGGAACATTGAAAGCACGAACCAGACGCTTGTGGCATTAGCTTGAAAACCCTTTGCGATGACAGTCAGCTCAATGAGGAGGGAAATGAGGGAATCATTTTTATAGACAAGCGGTGGCAGCCACGGGTGTCGTGTTGGAGCCAGAGTATCGATTCAACACCCATTACCTACTGGGTGCCTTCTTCTCCACCGCCTGGCCCAGACAGCGCTCATTTCAAGGTGTCGTTGATATTATCTGGAGAGGAAACAAACACTACTTAATTCACCCCACCAAACATAGTATTGGAAAAGCAATAATATTCCCTACCACGTGTAATAACCCATCTGTAGGGAAAATAATCCATTAAATGTGAATCAATGTGACTTTAAAAACTGTATTAAGATCAGATTGGTTCCTAGTTATGAGCACTGTCATTTCAGCATTTGCTCACGCATACTTTGTGATACCGTGTTCTGTGACCCTGAAACTTAATACCCATACAAATAATATCTATATGCTAATTAGTGTCAAAAATCACAGGTAAGCCAATCAAATATTTCACAGATGAATCCCTTTGTTTAGGGTTAATTCAAATCTGTGACTAATTAGATAGTGATCCCCTGTTTTGAAATTCTAGTGATAATTGTAGCAGAGAGTGAATTTGTTTGCATTTTCAATAAATCATTCATTAACTGAAATGAAATCTTTTCATTACATTACCTCTCATGGTTGAGTTAATAGGAAGTTTTCCTTTCTTTTTAAATTTACTGGGGTATCCTTCAGTTCTCCTTGAGTGAACCAAGCAATTGCTTTGACCATTGTCGACCAGAAAGCATTTCCCCTCAGTGTTCTCTCTTCCCCAACTGGGCCATAAATTGTCTCGCAGCTGAGATTGCTGTCTTCCAGGGAGTGTGGGAGCCGACGATCTGCTCGGAGCTGGTTCTTTTTACACCTTACGCAGACGCATAAACACTGCTATTGGTTGATTTCAAGAGAAACGCCCAGCAAACGTATCTGGGTTTATGTCACAAGGCCCAAGGCTGAAGTTGACAGAACGTCACCGTAGAAAATCCACTGGGCACATTCGTCAGAACTTCCCCGCGTTTTGACTGGGGAATGGACGTGAAGGCCCTGCTCATGAGAGAAAATCCACCCACAGGTGACAAACAGCCTGGTGATTGTCTCGCTCATAAAGTAACTCAGGTCACCTGGAGGTGTTCAGGGTGTGATACAGCCAAGGCATCTGTTTTGCGATGAATTGTGTCCTTCAAAAGATATACGTGGAGTTCCTAACTCCTGGTACCGGTGACTATGACTTTATTTGGAAATAGATGTAATCACGCCAGGATGAGGTCATACTGAATTAGGGTGGGGCCTAATCCAATGACTGGTGTCTTTATAAGAAGAGAAAGCAGGCTCAGATAGAGACTGGGACACACAGGGAGAAGGCTCCGTGACAACGAGGACAGAGGTTGGAGTGATGTATCCACAAGGGATTCATCCACCAGCTATACTGGAGAGACTAAGGGAAAACCATGGAACAGAGTCTCCCACACAGGCTGCACAGAGAGCATGGCCCCACTGGCACCTTGAGTTTTGCCCTTGTGAAGGACAAAATTTCTATTGTCCTTGGCCACCAATTTGTGGGTATTTGCTACGGCAGTCCTGGGATGCTGGAGCATCATCTGTCAGCAGGTCTGGTTGAGTCCTGGTGTGGCCTCCCCAACCCGTTCTGGACATTCTGGAAGGTCTACGTGCTATAGTCATATAGACAGGACTTGGTCAGTTCACCTGAGGTCTCACACCCCATACTCACCCCAAACCTTGCCTCCTGGCCCTTTTTCTCCTGCTTTTCTGGAGACAGAGTTTTTAAAAAGCAGGTGTCTGTGTGGCGTTCTTTATTCCAGATTCTGTATCCTTTCTTGGAGCATCCTGGCCCTCGGGAGCTGACTCTGTTTCCCCCATGTTAGTCGTGTTCTGAGAGGCGGTGATCCAGGCACAAAGCCCCAAGAACCGTGGAAGGGAAGGTGGTCAGCAGCCTCCATGGGCTCAGCAGGCACAGCTTTCCTTCCTGGAACACCCCACAGGCCGGTGGCAGCCTCAGGAAGGAGCTGGGGCCCCCCTCCCCTGCTGGCAGACTCTGGTGGACTGCCTCTCAGAACTCGCCCCACCTGAGCCTTTGCGAGACAGAGGCCCCAGTGTGAGGTGACACGGAAAGAGGAACCCAGAAGGCCTCTCTCCCACCACCTGCTCCTCTCTGAACTTCTGTCCCCGTCTGTCCCCATCAGCCTGTGCTTTCCTGGTAATTCTGACTCGTCTCCGAGCTACCTGGAGAAAGCAAAATGGGAAATAAGCCACTCAGCCTAAGTAGTAAAGGTCAGAGCGTTCTAGAATGGTGGACCCCAGAGAAGGCAGCCGGAACCTTGGGAAATGTGTAGACCATCAGGGACCATCCATTGAGAAGGTCGTTAGACCACAAGACAGAGAAGGGGTGCCCCCTGCCTTTATGTCGTGAACTTTACCAGTCTCGCTGGTGACAGGGATTATATTCCAGTGTGTTTTCCCTTTTCCTTTACAGGCCCTGGGATTCCTTGTCTGTCTGCTTTGAGTTCTTTGTGATTGTTAACTTTGGGGGGCTTTTGGCCTGCTCACTGGTCACAGGGATGGCTGCTCCAGGCTTTTTCCATTTCTCCTTCTCCAGGCTGGCCTGCCTGTCTGCCCTGGACACCATCTGACTTTCTTTACTTTGTGCTTATGCTGAAACTTGTTCCGTCCCTTCCTCCTGGCCATTTTGAAGGCACTGACCGTGCTTTTGGCCCCCGAGGGAGCCAGGCTGGCTAAGGGCTGGGCACACCCACTCATTGCCATCTCTCGAGCGGATACCAGTTTTTCCGAATCTCCCAGCCTCATTCTCAGCCTCGAACTGTTGGATAGATACCAGAATCATACCTCCCCTGGGAAGAGGGATGTTTCTATCTTCAGAGAGATAACACAAATCTGTGCCGTCGAATCTCTGTAAAAGAAGCCAAGATCAAGAAAGGGGGTTGGGTTTGAAGCTTTTTTCCATTTATGTCGAGAGGCTGAAGTCCATTTCCAAGCACATCCTGGGCCTCGGTTTCCCCACTGCTTGCATGCAGGGCCTGAGTGCAGGTTTCGTTCTAGATCTGAGGGTTAATGATTGAGCTTCTCCTAGGCTGTTTTACACACTGGCGTGATTCAACAAGAGCTTTGAAAAGTAAATTTTGCTTTCTTTGTTTGCGCTTCTAGCCATGTGTATTGATTCTAGCAAAATGACCCAAATGTTTGGTTGATTTAACAAATATGAGTTTGTAAAACTAACTTTAATGAGTACTGTACTAACAACTTTTTTTTTTTTGCAGGGGTAGGAGAAAGACAGCTGTTTGCAAAACAGCATCACCTTCATGGTGTAGAATAATAATTTTCATCGGTGTGAAATGGTCATTTCTTAAGGCGTTGAGGTCACCTATGGCTGTGTGCTTCCAGGTTTCAGTATTGGTAAAAACAAAACAAAACAAAACAAAACAAAATGAACAAACTGAATGTGTTATGAGCAGGGGTTTGCATTGAGCCAGCTGCTTAAGGATCCTTGAACACGAATACACACACCGGGAGCCCACCGCCACCTCCCTCTGTGTTTCTATTTGGTGATGGTCTCCTGGGCCTGTTTCCTTCTGGTGGCCCTGTGGGTCTTCAGTGGCAGGCCTCAGAATCCAGGGTCCCTTTTGCATACAGCACGAGCCTCAGATGCTTGTCCAGGACCCCTTCCAGCCCAGCTCTTGTCCACAGCCTGTGTTTCCTTTTCTGTGTCTGCCCTAGAGCCTGTCAAGTGAGCCTTGACCTCTCTGCGTGGCCAACCTGAGCCCCCCATGCACCTGTAGCCCCAGGGTGCATGCCCTCTCTGCCCCCACCTGTAAGGGAGGAGGGAAGGCAGGTGGGTGAGGGAGGTGCTTGAGACTGATGTGCTCAGGCATCACTGAAGAGGCAGGTGGGCACTGAGCTGAAGGGAGGCAGTTCCTTTGGGACCAGAACTCCTCTCGGAGGGAACTTGGGGGCTGTTCTGTAGTTCTCTGTTAGCTCGGCCTGCCTCCGAATGAAAGCTGTGCCTGTTTTCCATAGTTAAAGTTAATTTGAGGATGCGAGATTTAATATCATACTGCACACATGGGACCAGCTTCGTGTGCAATGAAGAGGCAGGTTTGAGGGCACTAGAAAAGCTGCATTGTTCTTTAAGTTTCTAGTTCTTTGACTCACCAGTGTGATATTATTATTATTTTTCGCGAAGATGTGGCATGATTAAGTCCTGTGTTTAAGTCTGGGATGAAAATCAGAAACACTGTACGTCGTTAAAAAAATTTATCCTGACGCTTGTTAAGACAGCAAGGATGACTTCATTCGGGACTGTTGGGATAGGCGTCAGGACTGTCGCAGCAGAGGAGCGAGATCAGGCTCAAGTGAGACTAGGACAGGAACAACCGGGGATGTGTGGCCAAGGAGCGGGGGCGGGAGTTGGTGGACCGAAAATTACTAAGCGTCGGAGATTCTCGTACGCCAGCGTGACACGATTCCTGCCGAAGGCAGGCCGGGGCTCGTACCTCTGAGGTGCAGAGGAGGATCAGACATTGATCTCTGATCCCTGGTATTGGGAGAGTCTCTCTACACTGACTCTGCAGGATTCCAGGCTATGAAGGTCCAATAAGGATGGGGGCAAAAGTCAAGGCCTCGTCGATTAGAGGGCTCAGTGGAGCCTGCCTACAGTTCGGTCACCGAGAGAGTCTTGGCATTTGATTTAAAGTCTTATTACTCAACAGCTACTGATGTTTTCTGGGTCAGGCACTGGGGCTTTAAACAATTTTTAGTGGAGGATGAGAGAGAGAGTGGCAGACAATCACAGGACACTGAAAAGTGTGGTGTGTGTTCCTTGGCCGGAAGCATTCACGCCGGGCCAGCCCGATGCTGCCAGAGTTCCACCAAGAAGCTGGTTTGGGGGTTGTTCTTGCAAGATTTCTAACAACTTGCTAGGGCCGGCAGTATTTGGGAATGGGAAGGGCGTGGGGGTGAAGGAACCGCGTCTGCAAAGCAGTGAGGAACACAGGAGCCTCCTTGCCTCTCTGGATGCCGAGTTCCAGATGGGCTCAAGGGCACCAGCGGGTCAGGAGTTGAGACTGGAAAGTAGGCGGAGGGAGCCTCTTCAAGCGTTCGCAGATGAATCCAGAAACGCGCTGTTCCATGAGGGGTGACGCCAGCAGCTTGTTCCTCAGCACCCGGTCACCTGAGGCCATCTCAGTGGTGCTTCAGAAAATAAATTTCCTCTTTCATGTTGAGCAACTTTCTAGTGTAATTTTGTATTTATACCAAAGAGAAAACTTTGTTGGTCGTGCCTTTTCCTGAAGTCTCTTAATGCCCACTTGTGGCATTCACTTAAATTTTAAAGCCTTCCAGACTAGGTGGGGTCTCTGGCAGTGAGGTGAAGCCAGAAGGGAGGTGACTAATTGAAAAAGTGGAAGGATTTTTATGATTATCGCACACCTTAACATTTTTCACTTTTCCTTTTTTTTTTTTTCTGCTGATTTTTAATGTAGGGCCGTGTAGGGCCAGTGCCTATTTGTGAATGTGGTTCCACTGATTAACTTTCACGTAAGCTTCCTGTGACGTGGAGTTACGAGATTTTCTCTTTTTCCTCTCGTCTCCGCCTTCCTAATTTTGCCGAATTTTTAAAGCTCTTTACCTTTATCATCTTTCTAAAAGATGGGATTTCCTTTTCCAGAAATGGTTCTTCCTTTTTGGCACTCAAATGCATTGTTTTATTTTGTATTTAATTACCCAGCTGACCTTGGGACGACTGTGCTCTCTGATGCCTGCGTGTAGGAAAAGAGCCCAGATGTCTAGAGAGAAGCCAGTCAGCCCTGGAGACTGACTGGTCAGCATATTTTATGGAGATGCCCATGAACGTGGGAATTTATTTCCCTAAAAAGAATTTTAGAGGATTTCTGCTGTACTTGAGTTCCCAACCCAAATGCACACGTTGCCCAGCGCAAGGTTTTGAGAGGAACACCCATGATATACATGCCCAGGTCCCACCTTCTGGACCTACAGTTTAGGAGAGACGGTGGCTGTCTGGTAACATGGTACAGAAAGTGAGATGTGCCCCTTGGGTGCCAAGACACGGAGTTCCTGGGGACAAACGGGGAGTAGCAGCGAATGTGTGTAAGCTTCAACAGTTGACCCACAGGAACAAAATCTTACACGAGACTGCCAGTCTGTTTGCAATCAGAAGAGAATCCAGAGGGACTGCGTTTAAGACTAGAATTCAGATGTGGGTTTGCCGTGGTGTCTCCATACTAAGGTAGAAGTTTCCTGATTTGTGTCTCGTAGTTGATCCAGAGGTGGCTCTTCTAGACCTGTGTTCATGTCATAGACCAGGCCCTTGGCCTTTACAAGACGAGGTTGACCAGGTGGCATAAACCCTGTTTTGTGGCATCTCTGTATTTAAATCAAAGTAATTGGAAGTTGTATGTGTGTGTGTGTGTGTGTGTGTGTGTGTGTGTTTAGCTCAAGGAAATTTTTGGTATATAGCTGGTTTGAGTTGGTATATGAGCTTGAAAACCTCAAAGGTGCTTGTCAGAGATGCTGTACCTACTTGGGAGACATGTCTCTGTGTTCAGTTAGTCAGCTCAGTGGTCTCTCGATGCGTTGTGCTGTTTCAGTGTCTCTGGCCCACACGTGCAGGAGCAGTGAATGTGCGCGTTCGCCCGAAACCTGGTTCGGAAACAATTAAACAAAAACCCAGCAAACAAACGAATAGACTCTAAAATCCAGAGAACAAACTGGTGGTTGCTGAAAGGGAGGTGATTCGGGGATGGGCGAAACAGATGAAGGGGGATTAAGAGGTACACACTTCCGTTCATAAAATAAGTAAGTCACGGAGAGAAAAAGCACAGCAGAGAGAGTACAGTCAATGACATTGTAGTAACGTTGTCTGCTGACAGATGGTGACCACACTCACCGTGGGGGGCCCTGAGTAATGGATAGAAGTGTCGAATCACTATGTTGTACACGGGAAACTAATATAACATTGTATGTCAACTCTCCTTCACAATAAATAATAATAATAAAAAACCCTACTTTATAGCTGTATGGAGAAGCAAAATGTTTGGTATCGTAGGGGCTCTTCGGGGCATTTGAAAACATGTTTGTATTGATGAGAGTGAGAATTCTTCACGTAGAAGTTTTTCCTAAGTTCAGCATTGGGCCTACTTTCTCTGACTTTGACATTTTATGGCCTTAGGAATTTGTCAGAGAAATGTGTTTTGTTCACACCGACTGTATGATAGGGAAGCATGGATAACTGTTCAGGGGGCTTTCAAATTTATCTCTTTGTGCTAGATTTTTAGCTATTATGAAATTAAACCGAAAGGAAAGCAATGGGAGGCATTAAAATTGAAATTTGAGAATCGGAACGTCTTGATTTCTTAAAAGGAAATTTGCTATAATCTCTCTCTGGATAAGAATTAAGAAAAATATTTACATGTATTATATGCAAAGTGTAACAGTAAAATTAGCCATCATTGAAAAGATACAGTACCCTGACAATACTTCGGAACTGTTTTAGGATTAAAAGTAGGACCCATTTATAAGAAAATCTTTTCATTTGGTTTTTGTAATGTTAATTTGATAAGTTCAATCTGTTGCTCTGAAAGCCAGTAAAGAGGGTGGGAGAGCCCACTGGCGCCCTGCTCATCAGATTAATGGTGCGCCTGGCCCTACATCGCCTTGTTTGAACATTTAATGCTCTGTGTTGACAGTTCCATCATTTCCTGAAAGGCAGATGAAACTCCTTCCTCTTATGCACACATGTGGGCAGCGAGGTCCTTGGCAGGAATGACACTGTAACACAAAACACCACACTGTCACGGTTCACCCCTGTACCTTTTCAGGATCTGCACTTTCTCTGCGGGACCGTCCACTCTCCCCTCCCACCCTCCTCTCCTTGGAGATGATTTAGATTTTTTTTTTTAATGTTTTATTTATTTTTGAGAGAGATCGAGCACAAGTAGGGAGGGACAGAGAGACAGGGAGACACAGAATCCAAAGCGAGCTCCAGGCTCCGAGCTGTCAGCACAGAGCCCGACATGGGGCTCAAACCCACGAACCGTGAGATCATGACCTGAGCCAACGTTGAACGGTTAATCGACTGAGCCACCCAGATGCCCCAAGATGATTTACATCTTAATCTGGTCTCTAAAATTGGACCCTAAATCTCCAAAAGATGTTCTGGCGTTTGACGCACTGTGTCACGGCAAACAGTGCCCAGTTGGGAGACGGATATGCCCTTCCCAGATCCTAGTGGGTTGTCCCAGCCTGGCCTGGGACAGAAGCAGAAGCCAGACACCTCTGAGGCCCCTGGTGGAGGGGTCCTGCTCTCTGGGGACCTGTCTTCTCCTGAGTAAGGCCCTGCTTGAGCCCGGTACTGTTTAGATCCCTTCCACAGCAGAATTCCTGGCCCACTTCAGGTCTCCCAGACCTCCATGTAGATGCAAGCTTTCTCCACCCTCCCTCTTAGCAAGCACATGACCATACAAATGCCACCATCCCTGGGACATCCTGCCATCCAGACCTCTCAGCCTCCTTATCTTTGCTGGGAGCTGCTCCCCTGGGGAGGTCTCCTTCTGCTGCTGCTGCCCGTCTCCCCGGAGTTGTCACAGCCCAGGTAAGGCTGTGTGGTGCCGGGCTGGGGGGCGGGCAGGCAGCCCTCTAGTTGACTCAGTAATGGCCCCTGTACAGTAATGGGACACCAACCTGCTGGGCTGGTTCCGTTTATGTCTTTTGCCTTTTGACCCAGGAGAAAACCTGTGGGGAAGTGGCCACAGATTTCAAGTCTACTTGCTAGATGAGGTTACCGTGTTTCTAGCTGTACCACAAGATGAGTTTCAGATTGTGTTTCTTGATCCAGTCCTGTTGACTTTGTGGTTTGTGCAAATTCAGAAAACCACTTGACTTTCTGCCCTGGTCTGGCAGCTCCTTGGGCTTACATTTACTTTTGTTAATCCTCACGAGTATTTTAGGACCTGACTGGCACGTGCTTGAGTGCCAGGCCACTGGCCAGCTCTCTCTGTGCCGTGGGATCCTGCCGCCTGGTTCTTCAGTCTTGCGGGAGGTGACCTGGGACTTTTGCTGAGCCCACTCTCTGCAGGATCTCAGTGTGGGATTATCTGCGTCGTCTTAGCAATGACACAGCTGCACCCGTGCTTCTGTGTTTCTCTGAGCATGTCCAAGGCTTGTTGGAACCCCCAACCTCGTGGAGGACTTTCTTTCATGCTCGACGTTAACGCTTTTTAATCAATGAGATGGCTCTCGATGTTAAAAAAATTTCCTTTCGCATCTCTTGTTCTAGATCAAAGGAGTACCATGTTCTTATCACAGTCCTGGTGGTAATTAACATTGAGGATTAGGACTTGTGTTTGCTAGGAACGGGAGCCTGTTGTATCCTACCCTCCCCCACCCCAACCCACCTGCCTAATACAAAGAAGGGATGAGGCAGCCCATCCAGCATTGAGCAATTGCCCTGGGAAAGGCCCGAAGTGGGGATGGGCTTTCCTTCAGTAGCTGAGCTCTAAATCAGGTGGGATGGCTGGATGGCAAGTAAATAGTTGAGCTTCGTTACCTCCTCTTTCTGGGTTTGTTTGATGGGGAACAACTTTTCTGACCGTTGATATCATGGAAATTTGATAACCCATTTGTATTACTTAAACTGCATATTTTGTAAGAGTTGTCAAAGCGAGGGAGTAATTTGTAACAGAAGCAGAGTATGTAGAAACTGTTCTCATAAAAGCGTTCTCTAAATTGCTTGGCTCGCAGCTATGGAGGTTGCTATAAAGAATGATTTCTCATATTGGATTTCCAAAGCCGCGGGAGTGGTCACAGAGCAGGCAAGGGACAGCGTGATGATTTAAGACTATTTAATGCCTCAGTTGTCATGAAATAGAAGAAAATAAACTCCAGTGGGCTGCTAGAACACATCACCACAATCTCTTAATGCCCCAAACTAGGAGGCTGATTTATCTCCTGTTATGTCTTATTAGATGGCAATCGGAAGAAGAGAAATAAAGGTACGGCCAGAGCCAGTGGCAGAAAATTAATCTGAAATGAGTGTGATTCGGGCAGGCCTGTGTTGTTCTTAAGTTCGAGCCAACCTCGGATCCAAAGCTCCTTCAGGGGGTTTTATTTCTTTGAGTCACAAATATGTGAATATGGTGGAACGGGGTAAGAATCGGTCAGGGGGACCCCGTGCTTCCCAGACTCTGTTGTGCACGCAGATCTCCCAAAGAGCTGATCCAAATGCAGATTCAAATCCACAGGACCTGGGAAGGAGCCTGGGACTCTGCATTTCCGGCAAGTTTCCAGGGGCGTCCACGACAGCTCTTCTAGGGTCCACCCTTAGAGGAGCGCACCCCTGGTCCCTCCGTGCTGATGGCAAACCAGCTATAAGTCGTCCTTTACCCAGCACCTCCCGTGTCCACCTGTGATGAAGAGGGAGCTGACCCCTCCCCGGTTAGCATACTGTCCTGAGTGTTTGCCATTCCTCCCTGGAGGAGGGACTTTCTGTGTCTTTTCAGTGAGGTCCGTTCCCTTGTTGTATTATCCTCGGTGAAGGGAAAGAGGGTTCGGGGACTTCCTGAAATGATTTAAATTATTGTCTCCTTCCCAACTTCCCTTCGGGCCTGAGTCATCCTTAGGCCTTTTCTCAGGTGTCCTGGGCCTTCTCACTCTGCAAGAGGTGGTCTCGGGTTTTCTCTGGATATTTGGGATGGTTTTGCAGTTTTACAACCCGTGATGATCAACCAATCTTATTTCATCTTGCCCAGTGCTTCTGGCACCCACAGCAGATAAGGCTTTACCAAGTTTACAATGCAAAAAGGAGGCCAATTAGCCTGCCGTTCACTCACCTAGAAAAGTAGCCAGTGGAGATCAGCAGTAATGGGCATCTTGGTCGCGTACCAAAATCCGTGTGCTGAGAATAACAAAGCAGTGTGCTGAGCCCTTCCTGTGTCATAAGGACGTCGACTGTGTGTGTGTGTGTGTGTTTTTCATTAAAAAAAAAAAATTTACTTCTAATTCTGACACGGTACCTAAAACTTAAAATGAACCATCTTAAACATTTTTACGTGTGCAGTTCACTAGCATTACCAATATTCATATTGTTGTTCCCAAACATTTTTTATCTCATAAAATCGAAACTTTTCCCCCATTAAACACTAGCTTCCCATTTTCTTCTCCCCCCAGCCCCCGGTATCCACTATGCTACTTTTTTTTTCTGTGAATTTGACTACCTTAGATATCTCCTAGAAGTGGAATCATACTGTATGTGTCCTTTTGTGATCAGTTCATTTCACTGAGTGCAACATCCTAAGGTTCAGGCATATTGTAGCAGGTGTAGGTATTTCCTTCCTTTTTAAGACGGAATGATGCTCTGTTGTGCGGATGGACCACGTTTTCTTTGTCTGTTCATCCACTGATGGACAGTTGGGTGGTTTCCATTCTTTAGCTGTGTGAACAGGAGTGTGCAAATACTGTGTGTGACCCTGTTTTTAATTTTGCGGGGGGGGATTTCCCTCTAAAGTGGGACTGTTGGATCTCGGTCATTCTATTTTTACTTTTCAAGGAACAGCCATTATGCTTTTTATATCACTTATCACATTTTACAGCCCCAGCAATGGTGCACAGAGGTTCCAGTCTCTCTACAAGTGCTCACCAACACTTGTTTTTTTCTTCCTTTTTTTTATAGTAGACATCCTAATGGGCGTGAGGTCTGCTTTACTTTGTTTCTTATTTATTGGCTTCCCATTATACTCCTCGCACAACTCCTCAGTCTGTACTCATTTTACAGACAGAGTCTCTGGGGCGCTAAGGTACTTGTCCCAGGTCACAGAAGCAGGAATGGAGCTGACCACAAGTCTCTCATTTTTGTCCTCGTGCAGCCTGCTGGCGGTGCTGGCCCCAGGAGTCCACTAGGACGTGAACCTAAGGAGACTTCGAAGGGCCTAAAAGGACAGTCATCTGTTGACTGCTCAAGTTTGAGTTGTTTAAAGCCAAGAAAATGAGGGGCGCCTGGGTGGCTCAGTGGGTGAAGCATCCGACTTTGGCTCAGGCCATGATCTCATGGTTGGTGGGTTCAAGCCCCGCGTTGGGCTCTGTGCTGATAGCTCGGAGTCTGGAGCCTGCTTCGGATTCCTTGTCTCCTCTCTCTGCCCCTCCCCTGCTCACACGCTCTCTGTCTTCTCCTCAAAAAAATAAATAAACATTAAAAAAATTTTTTTTTAGGTCAGGAAAATGACCAACGACGTCTCCGAAATCCCCCTATGTCATCAGAGCCTTTGTCAAAGGAAATACTGCCTCCTCAAGCAAAGGAGGTCATTTCTCGTTGCCTGATGTTGTCAGGGGTTTGCCTGGGACCTAATCCTGCTCTTTCAGGTCTCGATCCACACCCACCCTCCATCCTGTCCAGTCTTGACCACTCCCTTTTTGGCCTCCCTCCCCCTACCTTCCTCCAGCCCTCTTGCCCCTAATCTTCTCTAGCTTCCCTTTGGAGATGCCTGCCAGTGCCGTTCTTGAGACCCATTCACCTATGGGCAGGGGGACCTAATCTGGAACTAAAGACCCAGCCTGGCATTTCCTGGACCCTCGACCCCCATGGGCTCCCGTCTGCGTGGTTCTGAGTTGGTACATGTTCGCATTCGGCTTCACCCCACTTCCTTATCTCTGGCACAGGAACTTCTCACCGGCCCACAATCAAGCACCCCTCCCTTGTCTCGGGCTTCCGTCCGTTCTTCCCTTCTACCTTGTGCGTGTCCAAGCCATCCATGCATATCTGCATTCCATCTGGGTCTCTCTCTGTGTGTGTGTGTGTGTGTGTGTGTGTGTGTGTGTGTGTGTGTGTGTGAGAGAGAGAGAGAGAGAGAGAGAGAGAGAGAGAGAGATGTTTGTAGAGCAGCTCCTTGTGATGTACACAATTGATTTGTTTTGTGAAGAGGTGTTGTGCAGAATAGATTTTATGTGGTAGTGTTTGGAGCTTTGCACCCTCTAAAGAAAATAACATTTCATGCCCACAGATATCGAAATTGGAAATATTTCTCTTGACTTAAAAGCATCTTGTACACACTTGTTTTTGCACTTGGGATGATGAGCCTGCTGACGATCTGAAATTCCTTCAGGGGCCTGGGTCATTGTACTGATGACCGTTTTCAGTGCATCCTGAAAACAAGAAAAGGCAGACCACAGAAATGCTCTCCTTGGGACTGAGAATGTTTCGAGGTGGTGACATTGTGGGTATGGGTGTGTGTTTGCCTTGATAGACCATTTTTCTCACGATGAGCCAAAGGAAGGAAACAAGAATGACAAAAGGCCCAAGCCGACAGCCACTTAGAAATGAATGATGGTTCCTCGCGGGGGGTTCTGGACGAGCTGTGGACAAGCTTTGCCTGCTGACTTCTGAGATGAACATCACACTGGTGTTGGGGAAAGTCCAAAACATTTTTAGCAACTTACATTATACATGAGTTTCGTTCAGTTGTGAGTTATTCTGAATGCTCTCTGGCCCCAAAGCTGCTGCCCCTGTAAGTAATTTTGAGTACATGTGTATATGTAGGCAAAGCCACATGTTTTCTGTCTCCGTTAGGTTTCTGTTGAAAACTAGGAATCACGATGTGACAAAATCCCATTACTCTCAAATTGAGAGGGGCCACCTGGGCCACAGGAGGACCTCGAGGGAGGCTGGCTTTCGGTCTCCCTATATTCCTCTTGGAAATGGCTATGAGGGCAGGAACCTTGTCTGTCTCACGTGGAAGTTCCTGTATGTGGGAGCCCTGGGCGGGCTCACCCCTCCTAGGACTGGCAGAGGGGCTCGGCACTGGCATTTATGAACACACACACACACTCTACGGGCTTGTTGTGTTTAGAAGGCATGTGCTGTCTCTACTTTGCGCATTGGGGATTCAGAGATGAAATATTTGGATTCTGCTTTTACGACAGTTGCTACTCAGATGGGCAGATAGACCCAGGTAAGCAGTGTAGACAATCGTGGTCATGATACAGTGATTACATAGTATGTGAAGCAGAGAAGCAGGCCCTCCGTCCCCAACCAGTGGGTCCTGGGCTTAACAGTTTTTCTGGGCCAGCTCTTTTTCCCTTATGCTGGTATGGTTATCCACTTGGCACAGGGGAGTGCTGTCCCCTCATCCATGTGAGGACTGGGGTGGTGGTGGCAGGGAATGTTGGCAAGGGAAAAATAACTCTAAACGTACATGTAGATTCATCCATCATGGCAACCCTG
The DNA here is from genome assembly GCF_024362965.1 of Panthera pardus. Classification (NCBI taxonomy): domain Eukaryota; kingdom Metazoa; phylum Chordata; class Mammalia; order Carnivora; family Felidae; genus Panthera; species Panthera pardus. The sequence goes on from NW_026526788.1 coordinate 81,865,561, forward strand.
TTCTCTAGCCTGCTAAAAGTAGATGTGAAAGAGCCCACGGAAATGAACCTGCTATGGGCTGAATTAAGCACCTTCCTCCCAAATTCATTTGTTGAAATCCTAATCCCCGATACCTTCCGAATGGGACTGTATTTGGACCTAAGGCCTTTACAGTGATAATTACAGTTAAAATGAGATCATTAGAGTGAACCCTAACCCAATATGATGGATGTCCTTTGGAGAGGAGTGGATTAGGGTACAGGTGTTCACAGAGGGAAGATCACACGAGGACACAGGGAAAAGGCGGCCATCCATCCACACGCCAAAGAGAGAGGCCTCAGGAGAAACCAACCTGGCTGCCCCCCGATCGTGATTTCCAGCCTCCAGAACCGTGAGACAAGAATGTGCTGTGTAAGCCCTTCCCGTGATAGGACTTGGTCACGGTGGCCCCAGCAGATTGATAGGGCGCCCTGTTATCTTCATCCGTTATGAGGGCTGCCGCTGGAGTCCCATGATTGAGTTTCAGTGTGCCACGTGGCCTTCTGTGCCAGGCGCGGACAGGCATTTGTGTGTCCTCTCTTGCTTAGAATCTGGGGGAAAGGCCAATGATAGACTCTATGGATGCAATGGTGAAACTCCATGATACTGGTTAGAAGGTAGGAGGCAGGTATTGAATTCTTGTTTTTAGAAATCAAAATCGTGTTGAAGACAGGTAGAAAAAGCCACCTGTGTTCTGTTTGGCTTTGTTTTTGATTCATTTGGAATAGAGCATTAAAAACGCAAAAGGCTTTGCTTCCTTTCTTCTTGCTCTTTCCTATTTGAAAGTACTGTGTTTGGGTTGTTATTTTTGTGATACTTGGGCTTTTGTTTTTTTTTTTTGTTTGTTTGTTTGTTTTTGGACTGTTGGTGATTTGGGCCAAGAAAGATAGCATTTTGCTCCAAAGGGCAGTGGTACCAAGATAACTGAAGCTGGGCCTAGGAAACAGCATCATCCTCCAGAGAAACTGAAACAGAGATGGGGAGCCACTCTCCCCTCGCGTCCCCCCTCCCTGCAGCCCTACCCCGAATGCACCTGCCTGGTGCACTTGCAGACGGACTTGGAAACCAAGAACAAAGACCCCTGACCACCCCTGGCTAGCCATGAAAACCATGTCGGCATGGAACGTAGAAATTCCCCTTAAATAATGAAGTGTGTTCTCTTAAATCCTGTTCCCTGCTGTCATTAGCTAAAACGAGCTGATGCTTCTATGTACATTCTTGTATCCTTTTCCTGGATGATTTCCCAACATTTGACAGACCTTAGTAAAGCTATTTTGAGACTTTGCTGACAGTTTTTCTGGGCCCACACTATGTATTTCAGCCATTTCAGTCTTAACTCTGTGACCTCATTAAATGTGTATTTTTGTATGAGCCTGTGGGTATGGGTACAGTGACACACACTGTGTTCTTATTCAAGAATCCCAAGTTAAAAACAACCCTGCTCTTTTACTGCACTCTCTGTGCATCTGAGTTTGGCCCCAGAGAGAAAGGCTTGGTCCACTACAACCTTCTTACAAAAAAAGCATGGAAACGATGTGTGTGTGTGTGTTTTTCCCTACAATTTCTAAAATTTCCTATAATATGGAACCCTTTGATCTGTTGAAATCATACAGCTTTTTCTCTCTTCAGTTGCCTTGCCATGTTCATAGAGGTAATTGCCAAACATCCAACCCGGATCCAGGCGTCTTGATCTGTACGCAGGGTACCGATCCCCTGATGTAACTAATAATTAAGGAAGTGACAGTGTGTTCTGGAGAATGCATGTTGTCCAGGGTAGGAGCTCTGGATTCTAGATCAAGTTCACTCATCGGTGATGTCAAGAAGGTAATTCACTCAAACCACCTTGTGCTGCGCCTTCCGGGTTGGCCGTTTAACACGATAACCTGTCTCAGAGCCATCTCGTGGGGTTTGGATAGTTGGAGTGATGAATCTGGCACGCTTTGAAAATCTTGCACGAAGCCTTTCCAACTCTCGAACATGCCTGCATATTCTGCGTGCCACTCACACGTGGCTGGGGGTGCCTTTCCTGCTCCGCGTGTTACTGGAGGACGCCTGAGTTCTTACGTGGACACCTCAAGGCGTTTGAACAACAGCGGCCACCGTGTGGAGACGCACTCAGTAGTCACCACCAGCAGAGTTGGCTGCCGTTCTAGCACCCGCAGGCTCTGCCTTGGCTGTCAGACCATGAGGAGCGCAGCAGCCTTCGAGCCGTTACACCGAAGGCAGACAGGATCTCTAACGTGCCTCAGTATCTGGGGCAAGGACCCCGCTCAGCGATTCGTAACCTTGCTCTTCTCCCACCTTCAAGTAGAAATGTATATAAGGACACAACTGGAAACTGACTCGCTAAATTCAACGATATTCAGATTTTACATAAACGAGCTTGGGGATCGTTTTCATGGCAACGTTTGTTCATTCTTGCTCTGCTCAAGTGTTTCCTGCATGCCTACTAATGGACCGCGCGGAGCGCTAGCTGCTGGGGATGAACGTGAACAAAAGCAGAGGTGGAGCCTACAGGCAGGAAGCTGAGAGTCCCAGGGGAGACGCGGGACATTGCTCAGACTACCAAAGGAGAGAGCATCCACTGACTGACGCAGCCCAAGCACTCTGCCCGAGAGGCACATGGGTCTGTAGGAGCGTGTTTTGGGGAACTAGCGGGTCTGAGAAGGCTGGGAAGGGAAACAGTTGGAAGGAGCTAGCCAGGTGTTTTGGGGAAGGAAGCAGACGCCCTCCAGCGAGAGGGAACTCCCCTTGTGAGTGGGAAGCACTGAGAAAAGGTCAGTGGAACCTAGTACTGCGTTCATCCTAACAGTTCACGTGTCAGGCCCCCAAGGCCACCTTTCATCAACACTTTCCCTCCTACCCCTTCCAGCTAGAATGACGCTCACCATGCTTTGGCCTCAACATGGTGCTATCCTCTCATTTTGTAAGGTATTTGACTATTTGCATACATTTGTGCCAGGCCCTGTTGTAGACATAGACAGCTAATGTTGACTGAGACCAACGGGGCCCCTGCCTTTGTGGAGTTTGCCTTCTGCTTGGGTGACAGACAGCTCAGATGACAATCCAGCAAGCGTAGGACAAGTCTGCATGGCATCAGTGATCTGAAACAGACATGGCAAGGGCCGGAGAGTGCCTGTTGGCTGCGTTGCTCCTGGTGGGGAGGTGAGGATACCTTCCTCGGAGGGTGGGCATGGGTGTCCTCAACCGGGATGCTGACATGACCTTGCCAAGGGTTCCCCTCTCGGGCTCACTCCTACCTGCCTCCTCTCCACCCACAAAACTCAAGCTTCCCCAAGGACAGGGGAGGGAGGAAAAGAGAACTAAGAAATGAAAAGGGACAAAACCAACAGAGATCGCCAAAAGCATGTGGTGCGAACACTGATCACATCAGTAAGAAAATTGTTTCCATCCCTGATTTGCTTTTCCTTTAAATAGGACATTCAGTCATAGCTTCACCATAAAATTGATTTATTGTGTGGAAATAATTTCCGTAGCAGGGGAACTAATTTGATTGTGTAGCATAAAGAAAATGTATGTGGGACAATAGGGAAGAATAGAGCCAAAATGAATCCAATATATTTTAATCTCTGCAATACAGATTATATTTTCAATTAAGAAGCTCAACTTGCGTGTGTTCGGCTGGCGGGAGCTTCCCGGAGCACTTTCTGTGTGTGTTTATGGGTAATAAGTCGCTTAGCATTAAGAAGGTAGACAATCATTAGCCCATGATCACCCAATTGCTTCCGTTAATAGCAAAGTCAATGCGCATCGTCGCCATGGCCCCATTCGGGTGTAAGAAGTGGAGTAACGTGGAGAATGGAACAGTTGTGTTGGCAAACGCGAGAGAGCTAGACAGAACAAGGAAATCCTCTCTTCCATCCCCTTCCACCCAAGCAGTGCCTGAGTCCCTCTAATCATGGTCAGAGGGGAAGGTAGCCTTTGGATCATCACTGCCAGGCCCTCTGGAAGCAGACGGAGTACGGCCTTGTGTCTGTGTGGCTTTGTCTAAGGACCTAAGGATCACGGGCTTTGCAGCAGACTTTCGTCTTGGCTCCGTGGCTCGTTTCCACATTTCTTGGTATTGCTCACCACCTCTCAGCCTCCTGGACTCCTGAACTCCTCGGCAAAGGCGAAGTGAGGATGCCAGCCCTGTCTGCTTTTCTCGGATCCCGTTTAATCTTAAGTCCAACCCACGAGGTGGAGCCATCATCGTTCATATTTTATAGGCAGTAGAATCGGCTTTTTTTCTTAAAATGTTTATTTTATTTGTTTTGAGAGAGAGAGAAAGAGAGAGCAAGCGGGGGAGGGGCGGAGAGAGAGAATCCCAAGCAGGCTGTGCGCGGTCACCGTGGAGCCTGGCGCGGGGCTTGAACTCACGAACCTTGAGATCCTGAGTTGCAGCCAAGATCGAGAGTTGCAGCCACACAGGTGCCCCGAATCAGGCTTTTTGTACAAGAGTAGATAAGAGTAGATAAGGCAACAGCCAGCACCCTCCTGTACCTAGCCTGAGCTCACGGCTTCTCTTTCTGCCTCCAGGTAGGCGTCTACTGAGCAGAAGACTCTGGGGCCTGGCTCTGGAGACTCTCACTTTGACCACCTCCGCTCTTTAGCACAGACATACGATTGGGAGAAGTGCAGTGAAGAAATAAAGGGGTCATTAAAAAAAAAAAAAACAAAAAACACACACACAAGGAATCTGGCAGGGAGAGCAGAGGCAGATGTGGAGTTTGTGTTTGTTTTTTTTTCTCTTTTTTTTAAATAATCTATTTCGAGCCTTTCCAGAAGGCTGGCTGGGTAGGCTGGGGCCATGGACACACACGGGCCGGTGCAGCCAGAGAGCAGTTGTGTAAGTGGCACGAGATGCCCAGGGCTCCCTCCTGCGCAGCCACGTGGCTGCGATCCCATCAGGTCTGATAGCATCAAATCGGACACCGTGGAGCGGGACGAAGGCCTGGAAATGAGGTCAGAGCCGCGAAGGGGGCCGGGGCTTGTGAACCAGAGGCAACCTGAGAAATGGGCCCAAGGCTGAGGGTGTGAGCAGCAGGTATAAGGAGCCCAAAACCAGGACGTGGGAAGCTCAGTGAAGGGGAGGAGAACCATGATGTCAAGTCCTAGGTTCAAACTCGGGGACCCTGGCATCCTTTGGGCATTCATTTGTTCTAGAATGAATTTATGGAGCAGCCCCCTGTGGTATGGAAAGGAGTCAGACCCAGGCCCAGCCCACAGGAACCCTGCACCTCTGCCCTCCCTTGTCCCCTCCCCTCCACCCCCTCCCCACCCCAGTCTCCTTCAGGGGTTCATCCTCTCCTGCCCAGAAGAACTGCTAGAGTTCCCCAAGTCTCTATGTTTGGCCTTCCTCTTTAAAAATCTTTTCTTATTCTAAAATTTCTCTTCCATGGACTCTCATCCATTCCTCAAGGATTTGTTTATACGTGAACTCAGATCCGGCTTCAAATATACATCCCACCGTTGACCTTTTGTCTGCTCCCCGACCTGGCTGACCCCCGGGGTCCTGGGTCTCACTCCTGGCGGGGCACTCTGAGCACACTCCCCACGTCCGTAAAGACCGCTGGGGATGGCCCCGGCCTTCCGTCTTGCTGTTCTGCCCAGTCATCCTCCCAGACCGAATTCAGCCCATCACCCTTTCCCAACCCGTATACGTCCGAGCACAGTGTGGGCGCCCCGTCTTGATAAAGATGAGTAGGCTGAGAATGAGGCAATGGGAGGTGGGCCCAAACATAATTTTAAGCCATAGGTTGGCAAACTGTGATCTGTGGGCCAGAGTGGTCCTGCCACTGGTCGTTGTTGTTGCTTGTGACCCACAAGCTAAGGATGGATGTTGCATTTTCAAAGGGTTGAAAACAAAAAGTCAAGAAGAAGACGATCTCATGACACGCAAAAAGGACATGAAAGTCAAATTTCCGTGTCCATAAATAAAGTTTTATTGGCACAGAGCCATTTCCCCGCTCATTTGATTTTTCCCTTTGGCCGTTGTTGCTGTAACAGCAGGATGGGATCGTTGCTACTGAGACCATATGGCTGCAGGGCCTAACTTATTTACTGTTTGCTCTTTACAGAAGAAGGTTGCCGATCCCTGGTCTAAACCATTTAGTGTGGAAAGTGCCATGTCTGTGACGGGCAGTTATTCACATGGAGCTATCAGTAATCAATAATCGATAATTCTGATGTTAACTGGGAACCCGTAAAGTACAGGATGGTATGAAGAACACAGAAGGCGGCTTACCTGTAGGGTCTGCCTTCCAGGAGGTAGGGTCATTGCCGTGGAAGGAATAGTGGAAAACAGAAACCCTTGGGAATTAACTCCGACGGCTGTAGCAGGAGACGTGCACCGTAATGATGCCTCGGATCACTAAAGGTGTTCTGGTTGCCAGATCGCTTGGTTATTTCAGTGTCGTAGGCAGAATAAGAGTTCCCCAGCGGGGTCCGTCCCGCATCCCCAGATCCTGGCAGTAATGATGTTACAGGGCAAGGGGTCACCTTTCACAGTTGCAGATGGACTGTGAGAAGCCAGAAAAGGCAAAAACATGGAAGCCTCTGGAACCTTCTCTAGAGCCTCCAGAAGCAGTGTAGCCCTCCTGACACTTCAGTTTTAGCCCAGGCTGTCCCATTCTGGACGTCTGACCACCAGAGCTGTAAGATAATGCATCTGGGTTGTTTTAAGCCACCAAATTGTAGTAACTAACATGTTACAGCAGCCGTAAGAAGCTAGTACACTCAGGAATATCACTTTTGAATTTCCTACTTAAAAAAAAAAATGCCAGGAGGTGCCTGTGTGGCTCAGTTGGTTAAACATCCAACTCTTGGTTTCAGCTGAGGTCATGATCTCACGGTTTGTGAGTTCGAGCCCTGTGTCGGGCTCTACGCTGACAGTGCGGAGCCTGCTTGGGATTCTCTCCCTCTCTCTCTCTCTCTCTCTCTGCCTCTCTCTCTCTCTTTCTCTCTCAAAATAAATAAACATTTAAAAACAAAACATAAACCCACTAGGACTCCTTCTGGCCTCCCTTGTGTCGTTCACACATCAGCTTGACTTTCCCTGTCCTTGGCCTTCCCTCTTTCCAACCTGTGTCAGGCAGGGGTCCGGGATTCCAGGCGAGGGCCACTTACGGCCCCGAGAATAAATCAGCACAAAGCTGGAGTGCTGCACCTTCCTCTTGATTTAACTTGACGTTTGTGGACTGTGTTCTAAATGGCAGTTTCATAGAGATTTTCTTTATCTCGATGTAAAAAAGTCATTAGACTCATCGCAGTTATAAATTTCTGATGCTGCTTAACACTTTAGGCAAGTGGGACCACTCAGCCTGGAGAACTGAGAAGGGCGTTTATTTTGCTGAACCCACCCCCCCCCACCCCGTTCTTGACAAAGCTCTGCCCTCCTCTCTGCAGAGTTCCCTGGCCCCCTTCGGCCCTCTGTCCCCCTTGATGGTGTCCTGCTCACGGCGGGGGCAGGGCTTGGCGGTGCGGAAGGCCGAGCAGAGAAAATGGTCAGTGGCGCGGCCTGCGCTCCGGCCCTCGATCAGGACTTCCCTGGTGCCCTTCACAGTCTTTTGCAAATTCAAGGTGCTCCAGATGTCATTGGGCCATTGCACATTAGAGTCCCAAGAATCCCAAAGAATAATCAAGTCAAACATTTACAGGGTGAGCTGCAGTCACTTTCCATAGGTAGAAAGTTCCGCCTCCAGGGTGCCTGGGTGGCTCAGCCGGATAAGCGTCTGACTCTTGACTTTGGCTCAGGCCATGATCTTACCATTCGTGAGTTCGAGCCCCACGTCGGGCTCTGTGCTGCTGACAGTGCAGAACCTGCTTGGAACTCTCTCTCTCTCCCCCCCTCCCTGCCCTCCCCCCCTCTCTGCCCTCCCCCCAAGAAAAAGTCAAGTCCCATCTCCTCCACCATCCCCTCTCTCCAAGCCCATTTCTCCCCGGCCTTGCCGCACGCGCGGATGTGAAGTCTGCACAGACTTTCCCGCTGACCTTCTGGAGTTCTGTGGCCCCGCCTGCCCTGTGGTGCTGCTGGTCCAGCGTGCCGGCTCCTGTTTGCTGGGAAGGCTGGAAGCGTGACCTTGCCCCAGCCACGCTGCCAAGCGGGTAGGTGATGTGCTGCCGAGGCGTCCGCTCTCCCTCCTCGCCTGCGTTCTGGCCTCTCCGCAAGGGCCCCTGCGGTGGGGGCCGGCTCGCCCATGGGTGCTGTGGGGCTCCCGCAAAGCGCACCTATTTCCTTTCAGCCCGTTGTGCTAAAACGAAGCCAGGCTGTTTCAACTGTCTTCCTTGACAGTATCTTCTCAACCCGAATACGTCATGTATAAGGGGTGCTTCCGTGGTGACACCAGGCAGCTCAGTTACCTGCGGGGGCTTCCCAGGGGAGGGTGCCCGAGTCCACACACCAGCCTCCACCTTCACGCCCTGTGGCCCGTGAGCCGTGGCAGGTGTGGCTTCCTCTTGCCGCTCCGCATCTTCTGGCCGGGCCACATGCCTCCTGGATGCTCCGGGTCCCGCCTGCCCGTCGCAGCGCGTGGAGGAGGAGTGCACCCGGGAGCCCCTCGCCCGGCAGGTGCCCGCAGAACTGCTTATGTGTCAGCCCTCCTGTCCTCCTGTGTGGCGAGCAGCACCTGCTTTCCCCCTGCTGCGCATTTCAGCACCCAGCTGCTGTCCGCTGTTTCTCGGGCTGCTGGGTGGGGTCAGGGTCAACTGTGAAATACGCCACGGTGTGTCTGACTCCTGCGCAGTCCCTCCAAGGTGAGGTATGGCGGCAGAGGTGAAAAGAGCCGCAGTCGTAGGAAGGGCGCCGCTCACACAAAGCTGGTTCGTGATCCTTGAGGAGGCGGGAGAGGTCCTCGGCTCTCCCCGGCTTGGCTGTGTGTTGTCACCGCATCAGGAGGCATCAGGAAAACAAAGGTACTTAAGGACATTGAGAAGTGTAACGTAGATGCTGACGGAGAGGAGATCCTTGTGGGAAGAGATCGCTGCTTCTGATGCCTTCAACCCCTGGCTCTGAAATGACAAAGAGATGGGCTGAGCAGAAATAACCCATCTCAAATTCGGTTGACAGCCTCGCGCCAGCCACATCTCCTGGGACACGTGAAGCGGCCCTAACTGTCATCTGCCTGTCATCTCATACTTGCCGTTAATTGGTCATTCATTAAACAGCATGCCAATATGGGAATTGAGAAGTGCCTGGGAAGTTTATTTCCTGAGGGGCAGCTCCAGCAGACGGCACGTGTCCGGCCCCCCCTGGGGCCCCAGGTGGGGCTGGGGACTCATGCGTGTGTCATCCCACGGACGGCCCATTTTGCGGATGTGGACTTGGTCCAGTCCAGCGACAAGTCACATGTCTGTAAGCGGGAGGGCCACGCTGTTGGGAACTGGCCAAAGGCAAGTCTTAGGGTGTGTTTTATTGATTTATTTTTTTGAGATCTGGTTAGTTGCGCCTCAGTAAAAATGGTGAAACTTACCTGTTCTCTTTGCTACCAGCTTATAATGAAGGAAAGTCTCAGATCAAAGTCCATCACTCCGACAGTTACGAAGAAACACTTCTTCACCAACTGGTACATTCGCGAAGCCCCACCCCTCTGTAATTTTAGGTGCTGGGAGAATGTTCCGGAGACAAGATTCGTTGAAGCGTATAGTCATCATCAGGCAACCAGGGTCCTCAAAACCAATGACATAACACTAGAACACAGGCTCAGGCTTTAGACGCTGTCACTCGACACCCAGGCTCCTTGGATCCTTAGGGGAGAGTCCCTAAAATGCTTCAGTTCATCCATGTACCTTTCTATTATCCGGTAAACTCATTATAAGGGCACAAATTTCACATACAAAAAAATTTCTGGGTTGTGGTTATTTTGTTTTTTTTTTTTAGTTTTTAATGTTTATTTTTGAGAGAGAGAAATAGAGAGACACACAGCACAAGCGGGAAAGGGGCAGAGAGAGAGGGGAGACACAGAATCCGAAGCAGGCTCCAGGCTCCAAGCCGTCAGCACAGAGCCCAATGCAGGGCTCGAACGCATGAACTGCAAGATCATGACCTGAGCCAAAGTCAGACACTTAACCGAATGAGCCACCCAGGCGCCCCAAAAGAAAATAATTTTTGACCATTTTTATTCTCATGTTTCTACTTTGGATCAAGAAAAGGAGAGCCAAAGCCCTCCTCTGGAATGTGGTTTTCTGATTAGAAGTTAGCAGCCCAGGTGCCTCGCTCAGTCGGTTAAGTGTCTTACTCTTGTCTTGTCTTGTCTTGTCTTGTCTTTTCTTGTCTTTTCTTTTCTTGCCTTGTCTTGTCTTTTCTTGTCTTTACCTGTTTTGACAGAGAGTGTGTGTGTGAGCAGGAGAGGGGCAGAGAGAGAATCTCAAGCAAGCTCTGCACGGTCAACATGGAGCCCGACGCAGGGCTCAAACTCATGAACTGTGTGAACATGACCTGAGCCAAAACCAAGAGTCAGACATTTAACCCACTAGCCACCCAGGCGTCCCAAGCATCTGACTCTTGATTTCAGCTCAGGTCATGATTTTGAGGTTCATGGATTTAAGCCCCGCATTGGGCTCTGCACTGATGTCACAGAGCCTGCTTGGGATTCTCTCTCTCTCCCTCTATCTCTTCCCACTGCCCACCCCCAAGCTTCTCTCTCTCTCTCTCTCTCTCTCTCTCAGAATAAATATTTTTTTAAAAAGTCAGCAGCCAGCTGATTTCTAGTGGATGCCTTAAACTCGTGTTCTCTGAAGTGCTTGAGAGAGGTTTACAGACCTCGTAACACATACATGGTGCTTACTATTTGCAGGAAAGCTCCAGATTTGCGGAACATTCCAGGCACTGCACACATTTTAGCTCATTGAATCTTCACCACCTAGCGAGTAGATGTACTCTCGATACCCATTTCGTAGATGAGGGAACTCAGGAAACCAGCTAAAGATTTCTACAGCTGGTTAGTAGTAGAGCCTAGATTTCCTCGCAGACTGTTTGTCCCCAGAGCCCCTGCTCTAACCAGCACACTCAGCTTCCTCCAACACCAACTGAGGCTAGAATCCCAGCCTTCCAAATCTCATTCCAGGACTTCTGTTTCGGGGAAACTTAGGGTTGCTCGATAGCTGTGGCCAAGGATATGGATGCTGTTACATCCAGGAAAGCATAAACAAGATCAAATGGTCTTAATAGTGAAAGGAGTAGGTTTTAATTGGAATATAGGGAAGGATTCTTTAGAGACCTCAGTGGAAACTGTTGTCAGAGGTAGGAGTAGGTAATGATATCTTTTATCCTTGAATATCATTTGATGGAATAATAAACCAGATTCTCGTCTTTGTGGACCTTGGCTTCTCTGTTGCAGCATATAAATGAATGGGCATGGCTGTGTGCCAATAAAACTTTATTTGCAGAAACAGGCAGTGGGCCAGACTTGGCTCACGGGCTATGGTTTGCCCACCTCTGAGACATGAAGTTGTCCGACCTTGGAAGTGAAGCTGTTCAATTTTATATTTCCCTGCCTGAGGTTATAACATGGGTGTGGGAAATGTACTCTCAGTAAAAAGACAGCCTGGTCTGCTTAGTGTGGATCTGAGGAATTATGTAAATGTGAATGACTATTTAGGTACATAGGGTGGACTGTATGAGGAAGAAAATCATTATCTGGTTCTTGAGCTCTTTTTCTGGGTTGCCACACTGAATCTGGTGACCAAATGAGCTTGGCATCAGATGACATCACGGGCTTAGAATAAGGTTATGCCAGCTGATAGAAAGCGTCACTCAGTGGGGGTGCCGGGGTGGCTCAGTCGGTTGAGCGTCCGACTTCGGCTCAGGTCATGACCTCACGGCTTGTGGGTTCGAGCCCCGCGTCGGGGTCTGTGCTGATGGCTCAGAGCCCGGAGCCTGCTTCGGATTCTGCGTCTCCCTCTCTCTCTGCCCCTGCCCCGCTCACACTCACTCTCTAAATAAATAAATAAATAAACAAAGAAACAAACATTAAAAAAAAAGTGCTGCTCAGTGGATCGCAGACACGGGGCCTCCTGAAAAAGCCGCTTCATTCTCGCGACACCTGGCTGAGGATCATACCTGAGCTCTATCTCCTAACCTCCCCTGGCCTACACTGAGTCTTTCGCCTTGTCACAAATACTCAGCACAGCACAGCACAGCACAGAGGCCAGCCAAGGAAAGAATTCCCTGAAGACATCCTGTCCCTTTGGGCTTAGTCTCAGGCTACAGGAGAATGAGAGTAGGGTCCGGAAAAACCAGTTTGGCACTGAGGTTTGTGGCTCTAAAGAATCAGTGAGGGTCTCCAGGACCCTCTTCCTTACAGAGTCTCCTCTGCTGGGGTGTGTGTGGAACCATGAATAGCATGCGTGATCCCTCCCGTGACTTTTGTTCTGGAAAAAGGGGTCATGTGCAATAATTAGCCTTAAGATAGGGAGGGGGGCCTAATGGAACCACAAGAGCCCTTTAAAAAGAGAGAGTTGGGGCGCCTGGGTGGCTCAGTCGGTTAGTGTCCGACTTCGGCTCAGGTCATGATCGTGTGGTTCATGAGTTCGAGCCCCGCGTCGGGCTCTGGGCTGACGGCTCGGAGCCTGGAGCCTGCTTCCGGTTCTGTGTCTCCCTCTCTCTCTGACCCTCCCCCCATTCATGCTCTGTCTCTCTCTGTCTCAAAAATAAATAAACGTTAAAAAAAATTAAAAAGAGAGAGTTTTCTTGGGCTGGTAGCAAAAGAAGGAAGTGGGAGATCTGAAGCATGAGAAGGATACAGCATGCCCATGACCTTGAAGATGGAGGGGCCGCGTGAGAAGGAGTGCAGGCAGCCCCTCCTAAGAGCAGAGTGTGCATCCCGGCTGATAGTCCGCAAGGAAACCGGGACCTCCCACCTCCTGGCGCCTCCGCACAAGGAACTGGCTTCCGCCTACGACCTGGATGAGCTTGGAAGATCAGAAGCTCTGCATGAGAACCCGCCCCGGCCCACACCTTCACCTGAGCTGTCTGTGACCTGAAGCAGAAGACCCCAGTGAGTCTCGAGGGAATTCTGACCCGTGGGACGGAGAGAGAATCGGCGGGCATTGTTTCAAGCCACCGTGTTTGGGGTGATCTGTTGTGCCCCGGCAGAAACCCTACCAAGGTGGCAGCCTCCCCACACAGGTAACCTTCACCTGACACCTGTCAAGCCAGGAAGCCCCAAGCCGCCCCGCGCTGACACCCTGTCTCTGGTGCTGTTAGGAAGGCGGTCTCAGAACCTGAGCACACACCTCACCGGGCCACTCGTTCCCGTCCACCTTGGGAAGTGAGCCCCTTCCAAGGAAGTCCCAGAGCTGCTCTCCACGGACCAAGATGGTGGAAGACACTCCATACACTCAACACTTGAGTGGTGATAATTCTGAGCCACAATGACATCAAAGAGCCGAGCTGTCAGTTGTCAGACTTTCTAAGAGCTTGACCACAGCTGAGGTTTCGTGAACATGGATCTCCTGATTTCTCCTTCGCCCACTGCAAGCGAAGGAGGTCCTTCAGAGGCCTCTTCGGAAACAAATAGCAAAAAAAAAAGGGGGAAGGGGAAGGGGAAGGGGAAGGGGAAGGGGAAGGGGAAGGGGAAGGGGAAGGGGAAGGGGAAGGACCGAGGCCTTTATCTTTTGCATCTTTATCATATTCCCAGTAGTAGCTGCCACTCATTGACCAACGAATACGACCCAGGCCGTTTACAAGCACTGTCTCCTCTGATCCCCCTGACCCACCAGAAGAAGTGAGTCAGAGTTGTTAGTTTACGTGCCCAAGCTTGCACAGCCTGTAAGCGAGGAACACGACTTAGGCAGAGGTCCCAAGGCCCCAGAGCTGTCCTCCTCGTGTGTTTCTGTGTGGGGGCAAACACGCAAAGAGAGGCCCACCTGGCCTAGTGAGAGGGAAACTAAACCAGTTGTGAGTAGAAGTAGCCAAACACCAACAAGGATGGGCAAATCTAAAACGTCACCCACTGCCAGGTGGCCATGTTCAGAACATTCCCGAGCACCTAGGCCCCCACATGGACACAAAGACATGACCCAGTTTTCAGCCTGTAACAAATGAAGTTAAAGCAAATTACGTTCATCTGCTAAATGATGGCAGTGGCCTTTAGCGAGTCCTGAAAATGAACCAGGATAAATTCTCCGCATGGTTGGGATATTCCAAGCATGAAATAACTGGAAAGAAGCATTCCCCTTTGTAATTATCCTAGATTCTCCTTAGAATTTCTGCCTACTGTTGGCTCAAGGCCTCTGACCACTTAATGTTTTCCTGGGCTCCCTAGGTGGATTCAATTATACTGTATTTTATTCTATGTAAGATACATTGCTTGGTGCCATAGGGAATAAAGATTCGGCAGAGATGGGCCATCCAGGGACTCACAGCAAATCCGGGACACGTCACATCTGTGACCACTGTCATGTGTCGAGTTAAGTGAGAAGTGACATACCAGGGCCATAAAGGACTCTGGGTGGATGGTTGTTGTTGTTATTATTATTCCTGTTTGTTTATGCTTGTTTATTAATGCCCTGCCTACTCCCAGAACAGATCTGAACAAACTTATTCTTTGGAGAACAAAGGCCAGCAGTTCTTATACCTAAATAATGTGTGTGTGTGTGTGTGTGTGTGTCCAATTGTGGGTCTGAGTCACACTGTTGATAGAGTTATGGATAGAGAAATCATGACTCCCACTGCTGCAACTTCTGGAAATGTCTCGTTCCCTTTCCTTCTCATTTCTTTTTCTTTATTGTGGTATAATGTATATAACTTAAAATTTGCCATGTTAACCATTTATACGTGTACAGTTCATTGGCATTATGTTCACAATGCTGTACAACCATCACCATTATTTATTTCCAAAATGTTTCATCACCAAACAGAAATTCCTAATTCCTCATTCCTACCCTCCACTTCCTGTTCCCACATATTTGTAGCCCCAAAACTCCAGTGACGGGCATGCTCTTGCACAGGCAGTGTGGACCCATGCCCAACGGATGGGGCAGTGATCACCCCCTGCCTTTCTTCCTCTGCCCTCTAGCCCACTCATGGTTGTCCTTCACTCCTCAGTTAGCGTTCATGGGAACAACTCGAGGACTCCAAGGGAGGAGGGGAGAGGCTTGCCAGATGGACCCCGGGTGCTGGTGGAGGGGTCTCGGGGGAGCCATGCCCTTTGCTTATCTGTCATGACCAGTTCTTGAAGTCAGGACGTGCCCGTTCCTTCTCTGCCTCCTCCAGCGACAGGACTCTCGCTTCCAAGTATCTGCTGGCAGACATTCCTGATGTGTCTGTCTTGGGAGTTTTTCCCCATGCCCATGGTACTCCTAAACCCGTCGGCACTTATTCTGTGATATTGACATAGGTAAGCCCGGCAGGGTTGGGGAGGCGGAGGAGAGTAAGAAGGAGGAGGAGATAGAAAGTAGAGGGAAAGGGTGGCTTTCTGAATTTTTAAAACTTGACCCTGAAATAAGAGTGCTGGTAGAGATATGCCTTGGTGGTGCAAGCAGCAGGCAGCTGCCTGCTTTGGTTTCTAAACCGCTTGTATCCCCAATTTGGTAACTCCTCTTCAGGGCTTGAAGTGGGAAGTAACCTCTCCCAAATGTTGGAGGGGCTTTTCTGAGGCCTTGTTGATGAACATGTCTTCTGATGACCAAGAAATGGGTGTGAGCCCCATCTCCGACCATATGGAGGTGAAGAGCTCTCCAAAACTCTATAGAGGACAGATCAGGAGCGCCTGGGTGGCTCTGTCGGTTAAGCGTCCGAATCTTGATTTCAGCTCAGGTCATGATCTCATAGTTCATGAGTTCAAGCTCATCGGCGGCAGACTCTGCACTGACCACACAGAGCCTGCTTAGGACTCTTTGTCGCCGTCTCTCTTTCTGCCCCTCCCACAATCTCTCTCGTTCCTTCTCTCAGAGACAAATAAACATTGAACAACAACAACAATAGCAACTCTAGAGGACAGATCAGAATGGAATCACAGCTTCACAGCGGTGACAAAATGTTCTGTAAAGGGCCACACAACTTGGCAGGGCGACTACTCAACGCTGCTCTAGTCGTAGGAAAACAGCCACCGAGAATCCCTATGTGGGTGTGTGCGATTGTGTTCCGATAAAACTTTATTTCTATCACCTAACACCCATGAGGGGGGCTACTGTCACCAAAACCAACACCTCACAAGTGCTGCTGAGGTCGCGGAAGCATTGGAATCCTTGTGCATTGTTGGTGGAATGTAAAATAGCACAGCCAGTGTGGAAAACAAAGCGATGGCTCCTCAACCAGTTAAAACTGGAATTCCCACGTGATCCGGCAATCCCACTTGGGAGAATACGTCCAAAAGAATTGAAAGCAGGGATGTGAACAAATACTTGTGCACCCATGTTCACAGCAGTGTTATTCACAGAAGCCACAGAAGGAAGCAACCCCAGCGTCCATGTGCAGATGGACAGATAGATGAATGTGGTCCATCCACACAACGAAGCATTTTTCGGTCCTAAAAGGAAGGAGATTCTGAGACTTGTTCCAGCATGGATGCACCTTGAGGACATTATGCTCAGTGACCTCAGCCGTTCACAAACAGGACAAGTGGTGTGTGATTCCACTTACATGAGGCAGCTAGAATGGTCAGACTCCTAGAAATAGAAACGAGATGGATGGTTGCTAGGGCAGGGGGAGGGGCGGGGAGAATAGGGAGTTGTCTAATGGGTTGGGAGTTTCAGCTTGGGAAGATGACAAGCCTTCTGTGGATGGACCGAGGCGGTGCTTGCCCACCAGTGTGAATGCACTTTATGCCACTGACCCGTATGCTTAGAAATGGTTAAACGGTAAATTTACGTTATATGCATTTCACCGTTCTTTAAAAGTCTTTATTAAAAAGAACTTCATTTACACAAACGGGCTATGTATGGGGCTGTAGTTTGCCGCTTTGAAGGATAGGGGGCCGGGAGTGTTGTAGCCAGGGTGGAGGGGAAGCATTTTCACACAGCCGGCTTGCTGAGGATAGCAGACGTGGGATTTGTATCCCAACTGGTCTGTATGTAGTTGACAGATCTGTACATGTATGAATTATAATAGTAATCCGTGCCATTCACGGGATGTGTGGTTGGTGTTAATAGCCATTTTATTTTTATTTTTAAAAAAGTTTTTTATTGGGGCGCCTGGGTGGCTCAGTCGGTTAAGCATCCGACATTGGCTCAGGTCATGATCTCACAGTCCGTGAGTTTGATCCCTGCGTTGAGCTCTGTGCTGACAGCTCAGACCCTGGAGCCTGCTTTAGATTCTGTGTCTCCCTCTCTCTCTGACCTCCCCCCACCCAACCCCCACCCCTGCCATCAACACTCTGTCTCTGAGAAATGAATAAACCTTTTAAAAATTTTTTGTAAAGGTTTATTTATTTATTTTGAGAGAAAGAGAGTGAGTGAGTAGGGGATGAGCAGAGAGAGACCGAGGAAGAGAGAGAATCCCAAGCAAGCCCCGCACTATCAGGGCAGAGCCTGATACAGGGCTCGATCCCATGAACCACGAGATCATGACCTGAGCCAAAATCAAGAGTCAGATGCGCGACCGACTGAGCCACCCAGGTGCCCCAATAGCCATTTCACGTAGGTAAAGACCGAGGCTCTGAGAGCAGAGTGACCTACTCAAAACCACACAGCTCGTCAGTGGCAGGGACTGCGTCTTGACCATTAGCAGGCAGTACGGGGCACTGGGTACCCTGATGCTGTGAATGACCCATAAATTCTGGGGAAGGCAGGCACTCTTTGGCGCCAAGGTGCGTAAGAAAAGAGCCTAACAAGAGCACGTGTTGTTGGCCCTTGCTGCAAAGCACCTTAAGCATTAAGGATCTGAGACCTGGCAAAAGGGGACTTAGAAAATATGATAATAATAATATGAGCCAACCTGAAAAGGCTACTTTATGATTCCTACTGCATAATGTCCTGGACAAAGCAAAACTATGGAGACAGTAAAAGGATGGGTGGTTGCCAGGGGCTCCGTGGGAGGGAGGGACGAACAGGTGAAACCCAGAGGATGTTCAGGGCAGTGAGGCTACTCTGTAGCATCCGGCAGTGTGCATTCCACTGCGTGCAACACCGAGAGCACACCCTAATGATGCAAACCGTGGATTTGGGATGATAATGACATGTCAGCGTGGGTTCCCCCACTGCAGGAAAGGTACCCTCTGGTGCAGGATGCCGGTAGTGGGGAGGGGCAGGGCAGGGAGCATATGGGAACGTCCGTGCTGTACCCCCAGCTTTGTTATGAACTAAAACTGCTTGAAAATTCAAGTCCTTTAAGGAAAAAGAATAACGACAATGTGAGGGGGTACGGGCTGGGGGAGAGAGGAAATGTGCAGAGGTGGTAATCATTGAAACCCAGTGAGGGGTGCGTGAGAGTCTCTTATGCCATCTGCTGTTGTATGTGTTGGAAATTTTCCTTAATACAATGTAAGAGCAAAATAATTGCAGGGATTTATTTGTATTGTGCTGACCACGCTGACTGAGCTTCCTAAGGAAGGCTGCATGATATGCTGACCGGTCATAGCCAGGGTCTAAGCCCTTCCAGGAACATGTGCTTCTGTCTCTTGGAGCCTTTTGTGTAATATAGGAGGTAATTCATACCCCCGCGGCACTTGGGAGCATTAAATGGCATGATTTTTATGAAAGTGACAGAGGTCACTGGGCATGTACAAGGTGCTCAGTGAATGCTCACCCAGCAAAGCAGCAGAGGTGAGGGGTGGCCGAGCAGGACAGGAATCACAGAACTGGGAGAGTCCCAGTTATCATCAGCGGTTCTCACCATCAGCCCGAGGTGGCTCCTGGGTCACGAGTACTATTTTGGTGGGACCCGGAGACAGAGTGTGTGTCGGACAGGTGGGCGAGGCCCCGAGACCTCTGCCCTGGGGAGATCGCACAGCAGAGGTGACACGGCCTTCATTCCCAGCAGACGATCCCTGGGGATTCTCTCTGCACCACGACTGAGCCCGCCTCCGCCAGGGCTGCCAGCGGACAGAGTCACAGAAATTTGGATTGTAGTTCATGAAGCCTGATTTGAAAAAAGAACTCAGGAAATCTTCAGGAAAAGAAATGCTTCTAGTGCATTCGAAAACAATGGCAGTTGGATCTTTTGACTTTACTGCTCCCTCTGTGCTTCTGTGTAACAAGCAGACTGTACCCTGGCATTTCCAACCTCTCACAAGTCTGACCCCAGCCACTCCTTCCTGCCTCCTTCCCGGATAGCTCTTGTGACATTGGTCTTCCCACTATGTCCCAAATCGCAAATGTGGGAGCAGGTCCCACCAGCTTCCCCACCTTCTGGGGATCACTCCACGTGTCCTATCTCATCCCGGGGTCTTGCTTAGAAGTCACTTCCTCGTGCACAAGTGTCTTGAACGCCCGGGGTCCCCTGAAAGGAAGTGGTTGATCTCGTTTGGTGACTGCCTTGACCTCTGCCAGGTGTGAGACACGGTCTCCCTCCTGGTCGAAGGGGACGCTCTCTGCGTCTCCTTATCACGTCTCCTGAAGTCTGCCCTCCTTCCCAGCGCTCCTGAATCATGCGGAAATCATTTCAGGCAGTTTTCCACCTCCTATTCCTTGTTCTCTGCAGGGATAGAATGTGTCACTTTCAATTTCTTCCCTTCCTTCCACTTATTTTGGGCAAAACATTTCGTCAAAAGATGCTTTTTTCCCCCCGCCTCAAAGCATCTCTTGTCTTAATGCCAGAGGTATTTAAATGCCCTCATAGTGAACTGTACACTCTAATTACGTAACTTAAAGTACGTTTACGGAAGGAATGAAACACCCCGCAGCGTCACCGCGTCACCGTCTGAGAAATGGGGCTTTGTGTTCTACAAAGTTCAGTGCCTTTCTTGCCGTTTCTCCCTGTGTCATAATGAGGCACCTCATCTTCCAGTTTTATTGGCAGAAACACTGGTAACAGAGATGCTAGAAAAGCCTGAGGCTCCGTCGTGATAAAGTCATTTTAGCGACTGTAATTGTGCCAGGAACTTCTAATAGTTAAATTGGTTCCTGATTATGTTGCACTTGCTAAGTTCCCCTCTACTCAATTAACACGTAATTATTTAGGACTGTGCTGCTTTTTATTGTGCCGCACACACGGCTTTCCAACAGGCAGCTTATTGGGAAGGTCCCCTGTTGGAGCCCACGTGGCATCCAAGTCCCTTTTCGTGCAAGGACAGAGCAGGGATGTGGTCCCATAGGCAAGGCCCGCAGGATTTTCTCTGTGATGCTTGGGATCGAGGGGCTCGGATCCCTGCAGTTGCCTCCCTCCGCTGAGCCCCACTCCACACCCCCAGCCTTGTCTCCTAAAGATGTGTCAAAGCGTAGAACTCTAGGGTGTGTCTGCCCCTTTCTACTTAATGCTACTTAACATTTTATCAGTGGAGATCGTGGTGTTCACTTTGTACGATGTGGTCATATCTCTTTGTTACCCTTAATCTCAAAGTTAAAAAACAAGACCCTTGGATTCAAAGTTCAAGGGAACTCAGGGACTTCACAGTGAGTACTTTTCATTTGAAAATATGAGAATCTCAAAAACTTGAGCCACTTTATGAAGGTCTTCTAGCTAAATGTTTACATGTACATGAAGAGGATAGATAACTAGATGGGTAGATGGTTGACAGGTAGAGGAGAGATGAACAGAAAAGCACTGTAAAGTTCTTGAGGCTAAATGTTTACACGGATGTGAAAAGATAGATTGATCGATTGATTGATAGGGAGGGAAAAGGAGAATAGTTAGGTGATAGGCAATGGGTAGAAAGAATTGGATTAAGACTGTAATTGGATGTATGCATGTGGGTGTGTGGACAATAATCCAGTTCATATTTGACACCATTAGGAATTACAATATGCCATTTTGCTTCTGTTGGGAGCTCACTGTGGTTAACCATCCAGGTAGAAGAGAAGGAAGTCAGGAAAACTTCCTGTTTTTCTGTTTGTTTGTTTCTCCTAATTGTATGAGGTTTGGGAATAGGCTCTGTCACACTGGCCCCTAATGATTGAAAATGGGGAACGTTGTGACAGGATTGGTTGTGACAGGATTGTAGCTTGGACCCCCGGAGACAGGGATCAGTTACCAAGAAGAGTGACATAAATTAAGTCCTTTCCTTGCGGCCATTAAAAATAAAATTTGCAGTCATTTGCTTTGAATAACTTGAATGTCTTAGACAAAGTACATCTAGACCTTATGGCTTTTTTAATCTTTTGGAGATGACATAATTTGCCTGTGGTTCTGTCTACATTATTTATTTGTGTGTTTGGTTTTATCTTCCAAGATTTTACATTATAAAGAAAGTCATCCAAAGCTTAAAAATGATTGAAAAGAACTATTAAATATGGGCTCACACTTTTTCTTAATCGTTTTGACCATGTGGGACAGCATCCTCGAAAGCATTTGATTCTCACACCATTAGCTTTGTTTTTAGAAATTACTTAATCTCCCCGGCTGGGAATAGACATAACTTGCTTGGCTCACAGAGTTATGAATCTTTATCTCCTGAGTCCCTCAGTTTTCTGGCAGAGCAGAAGCGGTGCCAGTCTATACTGTTTCCCACCTTCCAGTGCTGGCCCCCTCTGTCCCTTGCAGCTAAGAACGCGGGGAGCAGTATGTATGCCCTCTCTTCATGGTGTCCTGGGCTTATGTATGGTAATATTGGATGCAGAGGTTAGATTCTCTCTTTGCACTGAGGCAGGCTCAGGATGTGTTTTTTTGCTTTTATTTTGTTGTGTTTGACTGGTACCAATCCTGGACACACCACTGGCTCTGAGAGATTCTTTAGTTCAGGTAGAGGCTAATGGTTCCTTAGATCAGAACCCTTCAGAATATTCATAGTGCCCAGGGGTCCTTTTAAATGCTGTTAAAAAAGACAGGGTTCCTGCCATCAAGTGTCAAGTTCCAGAGGTGGAGAGGAGAATGGGGGACCAGCTCTAGTGGTGGAGAGGAGAATGTGGGACTAGTTCTGGAGGTGGAGAGGAGAATGAGGGGACCAGCTCTGGACAGGGAGAAGAGAATATGGGACTAGATCTGGAGGTGGAAAAGAGAATGAGGGGACAGCTCTGGAGGGGGAGAAAAGCATATGGGAACTGCTCTGGAGGTAGAGAGGAGAAAGAGGGACTAGCTCTGGAGGTGTAGAAGAGAATGAGGGGGCCATCTCTGAAGGTGAAGGCAAAAATGATGGAACAGTGCCCAACCATAAATGCCAAATGCCTAATAAGAATTTTGGTTAACAGGAAACTCAAAAGAGCTAAACCCCAGAGTGGAAAATCTACTCAGAATGTAAGGACTCCACAGAGATCAATGGCTACCAAAAATTCTAGCCTCGGGTTAGGGCCTGATCTTCTAGGCTACTCATCCATCCACCCATCCACCCACCCACCCTCCCTCCCATCCACCCACTCACCCACTCACCCACCCATCTACCCATCCATCCATCTACCCATCCATCCACCCTCCCATCCATCCGTCCATCCATCCATCCATCCATCCATCCATCCATCCATCCACCCACCCACCCACCCACCCATCCACCCACCCACCCACCCATCCATCCATCTATCCATCCACCCATCCACCCACCCACCCTCCCTCCCATCCACCCACTCACCCACTCACCCACCCATCCACCCATCCATCCATTTACCCATCCATCCACCCTCCCATCCATCCGTCCATCCATCCATCCATCCATCCACCCACCCATCCATCCATCCATCCACCCACCCACCCACCCATCCATCCATCTATCCATCCATCCATCCACCCATTCCTGTGATGGACACCTAGGGGACATTTCCATGCTGGGTGGTGACTTAGCATTGCAAGCGCATGAATGAATAAGCAGACAGGAGTATTTGGGAACAGTCTGGAGGCCTTCCCTGTCCTTGAGCCCAGCTCCATCAATGCCCAGCACAGACAGTCACCAGGGCTGCAGAGCCAGCCCATTCACACCCACCCTCCCTTTTGTTGCTTCTCAATAATAAGGACTTGATCTTGAGCTGTGTTGAACCAGCCTGAACTCTTCATCTTAAACTAGAAACGTGTCCTGCTGTCCAGGCACTCAGCTTAGTTTGTGATTCTTTCCATATTCCTCTGTGACTGAAAGCATATTGTTATGCAGAAGCTTCTCATGTGATCTTCTTATTTATTTTCTCTAGTTTAACATTTATTCGAAAGAACCCTGGATTACAGCAGATAAAAGATGTTCTTATGTAAAAAAAAAAAAACCCTGTTTATGTTTCTTTTTGCCTCCTTAGATCAGTGATTGATCCTGAGATGCACTTGGCATTGCTCAGCTTTTAATCCCCTCAGGTGTGGGCTGCGGGGTATAATTTGTGTGTGCCCTGGATGGTGGATGGTTCTCTAGAAAGCGCGTGGCCCTAGATGCACTGAACCTGAGCAGCTCGCCCTTGTTGATGGCATTAATGATGGGTTTTATTTGATCTTCCCTTTAGGTGTCCTGCTACAACTCACATTCTGTGTTATTTGCTTTTTGTCCTCACTTTTTAAAAAATTTATAGTGAATCTAAATTATAGAATCTCTCTCAGCCCTGCTCTTTCTCAGTGTCAGTTCATTAAAAAGTTTTTATTTGGCCTTCATATTATTTCAGCATGGCATATTTTTTTTTTAAAAAAAGTCATTTTGAGAAATATCTTTATTTAACCAGCTGAAATTGCTCCAGACCTTAATTAGAAGTAGCAGATTGTAACTGTTTGGGTGCTATCTCGAGGCAGAATAATTACCATGTAGTAATAATGCGTGTTCTAGTAAACTTGCCTTTACTGTCATAGAGGGATGGAGGGAGGGTCTTTCTTAAAGCTCAGAAGGACCCTGGGGTACCCTAGCAAACAGCTGACTTCTGAAACTGAAGGAACAATTAAGGGGGAAAAATGTGTCCGTGGTCATTAGCCTGGGGTTTTTGTACGGTGTGGGAGTCACCCCCGTAATGACAGGAAGTGGTCTTGCCCCACTGACATTCGGGGGGATTTTCTCAGGTTGCCAGGGTTAATGCAGTACACGTCCCCAGATGCTCTCTGAACGCTGTCGCCAAGGGTCACGTGGGCAAGGCAGACCACTGTCTCCTTAGCCACACATCTTGTACTTCTGAGGGCTAACCCTGGCCCAGGAGACCCCAGCCCAGGACCGGAGGGCTGATTGGGGCCGCCAGGTGTTGTATATATGCAAGGCGTGTCCTAAATTTAGTGATTTTCATCCTGGTGCTGTATTAATTTGTCAGGATGCCCTAAGTGCCCTGCATTCTGCTTTTCTCAATAAATCACAAAATTCAGCCATGAGAGCTACTTTTCACATTTAACTGGGCATCTGATAGGCATAATGTCTGCCACCCCTCTGGCTGATGGATGTTGCTGCCCCTTCTGTGCTCCCGGCTAATGGACAAGGCCAGGGTCCCCATGTCCCGCCATTGAGAGTCACTTAAAACACGGATGCCTCCTTTCTGGTTCTATTTAATGTCACCAGGGAAGAATTCAGACAACTCCTGCCATGCTTTTCTTCCACACCTGAGATGGAAAACTCTAGCACAGGCCATTTGTCACACCTGTTTTGGCCCTGGATCCAAATCCGAGACCTCCCTAAAGCCCTAGGTGGAGAGTCCCTTTCTGCCTCCTCCCTCCTCCCTCGTCCTTCCTCCCTCCTCCTTCCTCCCTCCTCCCTCCTCCCTCCTCCTTAGCCTCTAGTGGCCCTGAGACTGGCAGGGATGAGCTTCTCCAGGCAGGCACAGCCGAAGAGACAGTGCTTTCGGAGAGCACGGTTCCTGGGAAGTAACCTAGATTTCTCTTACCCTCTCTGGCTGCTTCCTGCTGTCTAAACCGAGGAAGTGTAATTAAGTTTATTATCTGTGACCTAATGTGAATTCCTCTTGCATCCTGCCTTTGTGCAAAGGGAGAGGGTCATTTGAAAAGAAGTATCTGGACTGAGCTTGGGTATTGTAAACACCCTCAAGGGCAATAAAACAAATCTCCAGGATGAACAGGCTGGCGGAAGGCTTAGTACTCGGGGGTCATTCATAACCTCCCAAACTACCTATCTCATCATAGAAACGTCAAATTCAAGGTGTTGAAGGATGCGATATTTTGCTTCAGCTGCTTAAAATTGTACGTTATCAATGGATCGATACAGTTCCTGCCAGCATTCTTGTTAAATCACTTACATATCTACTACAGCTTTTGAAATTGTGTTTGAACAAGTAATTAGTTACCAAAATTAACATTTGGAACACAGGACAAATGACACTGAAATAAGTCGTACTTCCAAATATGTCACCAAGCCGTTGCTCCAAGCCTGATAGATGGCGAACAGCAGTGCTTTCAAAAGCTTAACCGTAGAAAGCCAGCTAAGCAAAGACCAATTTAATAAAATACCATGAAGACATCGTGACTTGAGAAGAGGATTTAATTTGCACCTTTTCTTTCTTTCTTTTTTTTAAATTAGATTTTTTAGAGATACTTTTCATATGTTACTTTCAGATGCTGTTATTTTGGTCTGTTTCTTTTATTCCGCACGTGCTAATTTCCTTGATTAATTTGGAGAACATCTGCATATAATTCTCTGGGCTTTTTATTGGCACAACCTCACAGCTTTTCACAGGACTTTGAGAGTTCACTTTCCAGACAGTCTCGGGTTGTATCTAATTGAAATGCCAAACCCTACAAAGGTGCCAGAGCATAAGTGTGTAATTATGTAATTTTCTCTTGATCTTTCAGAGTCTTCCTGCGAGCGATTAATCAGTATGCAGATATGCTGAACAAAAAATTTCTGGATCAAGCCAACTTTGAGCTACAGGTAAGAGAAGAGGTAGACAAGCCCTTTGTTGGGAAATCGTGCTAAAACAAATTGCTGGTCTGAGCCAATGTCGTACATTTCTAATCCTCGAACTTAATTGGGTTCCCATCCAAGGTATGGAAATGGAATTTACAAGATGTCCTGCTGGAACCCAAGGATTGAAAATTCTGCCTTTGGAGTATTTGCTCAATTTAGCAAGGACAGAGATGGAGCTGTTTCAGAGCCAAAGTACTGAATCAGAGTGACAAGTAGGATCTGAGCAGGGAGTAACTGAGGAGACCGTCTCAGACCCAGACCGTCCTGATGTAGGGAGGGAACGTTCAGCTGACAAAACGAAGCTGGTTCCCGTCCCTGAGCCCTGCTGGCTGTTAGCACTTGGTTCCTCCTGGCTCTGTGCTACCTGCACTGGCCTTTTCCAGGCACAGACCCTACTGGACATGGCCTTGGCTTTGGTCAGCTGATCTGATCACTTTTGGCCCTTCTCCTTCAGGGCTCACAGGGGGTGTGGAGGAAGGAGGTGGTGGGAATGCGTGTAAGTGATAAGGACCAGTTTTGCCTGGCATGATTTGCCATTAGTGTTGGCATCGGTGTTTATGGCTCTCTGTTCCACTGCACTCTGGATGTATTTCTGCTAATAATGATTTTTGTATTACTTAGTTTACTAAAGTTTGCTAATAAAAAAAGCATCCAGATGCAAATGACGTTAGTTTCCTGGGCAGGATCGTTTACGGAGAAGGAACCTATGCCCGGATTTCTTTTATAATTTTAAAATTTTAAATGTCTATTGTATCTGCATTATAGAATATAAGTATCTAATAATATATCCGGAACTGTATATCTAGAAGTGTTAATATTTTTTCCCACTTTCGGTTTTTATCATTTTCTCTGCTTACTGCTTGTTTTCCCATATCCTAAAAGCACGGATATAATCTCATTGTAAACTATTCATGCATGTAAATCAGCGCATCGAGTAAGATATGCAAGACCCCTTCCCACCCTTTTCCTCTTTGCAGAGTGACTCTTAACTAATTGCGTGTACTTCCTGATGCCTATTTATGCATTTATCCAGACCTATGTCTGCTCTCTTTTGCTTTTAACGCAAACCGGATTATATTCTGTATTTTTTGTTCTGTTCTGTCACATTTCACAATGTAAATGTACCAACATTTGTGCGGGCACTTTTGCACTGATGACCTACAGAATGTTCCAGTTTGTCCCTGTTGCAAGCAATGCATCTCAGTGCTGCATTTGTAGACAGGCTCCTGGGAGCATAATTGCCAAGCCGAGTGGTATGAAATTGTACGTGAATGGACACTGATAAATTATCCTACTGTGGCAATTTGCAATTCCACTAACCTTCTTTGAGAGCAGCCATTGTCTAAAATCATCTCCAGTACCAATTTCTTTAAAATTATTGATTCTTATTTTTGTTAGAATTTCTTTGATTGCTACTTAGGCTGAGAATACTTACTGGCTGTTTGATTTCTACTACAAACCATCTGATCCTTTCCTGTACTCATTTTCCTATTGGGCTATTTGTCACCCTTTTCTGTAAGTTGAAATTCTTAATATAGCCTCGTCATGGGTTTAGGTTTATCATATTAAATTTTTAATTTTTCTTCCATCGAATCTGTCATTTCTTCTATGGCTTTTGGGTTTTATGTTTTATTTGGCAAATCCTTCTTTGCCTCAGTGTTATAAATGTAACTATTGTTGTATTTTATTTCATGTAGTTAGTATCTGCTAATACCTTGATAGTTTTGCTTTTTTTTTTTTAATTTTTTTTAAACTTCCTGATGATTGACCTACCTGGGATTTCTCTAGTTAGTGCTAGGGGCAAGAGTTTAACTTGACTTTTTCCCAAATTATTTCATGAATAGGTTCTTCTTTCCCAGTGACTTAAAATGCCACCATAAAAAAACATAATTGCAAATGTGTGTGTGTGTGTGTCTGTTCTATTTCCTGTGTTATTATCTACTGGTTTTATACCCAGCTAGTAGAGCCAGGGCTTCCCTGTTAGTGTGCCATTGCGAAATTATCATGGCTCTTCTTTTATATTTCCTCTCCCATATCAAATGCAAAATCAGCTTGTTAACCTCGCATATAAAAATGCTGCTTTTATTTTAATTGAGACTCCTTTGAATTTATAAATAAATGTAGGAAAAGGTTACAGTATGGGGGGAATACTCTGCAGTATTTATTTTTTCCCATCCAATACAGGAATATTTAGGTCTTCATTTGGTTTTTCCGTTTTATCCACATCAGCCTCACCCATTACTTGCTGGGTGGATTGTTGTGTGTTTGAAGAGTGGCTGCTCTGAGTGTAACGTCTGTCACTGCTGCTCTTGTTCACTGTTTCATGAGTTAGGTCCCCGGGATGCTTCCCTCGCGCCCACACACACTTTGGGACACCAACGTAACACCTTGCCCCTTAGCAGGCATTAAGTGTGTATGGACTGCTGTTCCACCCTGAAGCACACCCTCCTTCCCACCCCCAGGTGGAGGGCTTGAGTGCCTTATGGAGGAGACAGCCTTCACTGTGAGCTCCAGGCAGCTGGTGCTCTGACCAGGCGCATTTTTATGTTCCTACGTCCTCATGATCACTGCATGGTTCTCTCTCCAGGCACTTGCTTCTCTTTCCACTAATCAGCCCTGAGGGCCGCCTGCTACTTCCCCCCTCTGCTTCCCTGTGCCCCTGCCCAGCCTGCCTCTCATTCCTGCCAATACCATACAAAGAACTCTTAACCTAGCACCGCCCCCCCCCCAGTGTTGTAGTGTGTATTTCCTGCAAATTGGA
The DNA here is from genome assembly GCF_024362965.1 of Panthera pardus. Lineage (NCBI taxonomy): Eukaryota > Metazoa > Chordata > Mammalia > Carnivora > Felidae > Panthera > Panthera pardus. The sequence goes on from NW_026526788.1 coordinate 81,894,166, forward strand.
ACTTTCTCCTATGCAACTACAGTAAAACTACCCAAACCAGGAAGCTTATGTTTTTGCTGTCGTCTAGCCCTCAGACCCCATTCAAGTTCAGGTATTGAGTCACAGCCTTCACGGGTCAGCACCACATGGGTGTGGTTACTTGCACACCTCCAATCATACATTGTATACCATTTTTTGGTTTGTATTTTTATGTGATTTTTTTAAGGTTTTGTTTGTTTGTTAGAGAGAGAGCGCACTCAAGCGGGGGAAAGGGGAAGAGGGAGAGAGAATCTTAAGCAGTGGGGAGCCCTATGTGGGGCTTGATCCCATGACCCTGGGATCATGACCTGAGCCAAAACCAAGAGTCAGATGCTGAACCGATTGAGCCACCCATGTGCCCCAAGACTTTTTTTTTTAAGGTTGTTTTAGGTTCATCGAGGGGAAGGCACAGAGATTTCCCAAATACCCCTTACCCTGACACATGCACAGCTTTCCCCATAATCAACACCCCCCACCAGAGTATATCTGTGTTATAGTCCATGAACGCACAGCTCTAGCTGAGCCCCTGCCTGTGATTCTCAGGATGCACCCACAGCGGCCATGCCTCCCACCAGTGCTACAACAAGAGGCCATTGCCAGGAGACGGGGGTGGGGTGGGGGGCCAGGGGTGGGGAGGGCTGTGAGTTCCAAAAACAAAAGAAGCAACTTGTATATTATTGACCCTTTTAGTGTCAATGGGGCGAAATGGGAATGTACCTTGGTGAGTGGTGAAAAACCATCAGTGGTGAGGTTCAGGACACCCCACTCGAGACCCTCAATCTGCTTCACATGCAACCCATGGCTTTGGGCGAGTCTCTGCACCTCCTCGGAGATCACGGGCACAGGACTTACCTGGGCAATTCTGCAGTGATCCTATGAGCTGCTGTATTACTAAGAAAATGCCCTGTTCGTGAAATGTGTCAGATAAATGGAAGACAGCATACTTACTTACAACTCTTGTTTAAAATTCCCACTTACCTCATAGGTAACTAAAAATAGAGTCAGTACTGTTAACACCTTCTTTTTATATAACCTTTTGCAACAATCTCATTTGATAGAATAAATATTATCCCTGTTTTGTAAATGAGAAAACCAGCACCCACAAATTTCTTCCAAAGACTACGAAGGCCCTTCAAGCTTGGACGTATGATGAGAAGTGTGTCCAAGCTCTTTCCCACCGGGAGCAGGTGGAATCCTGCCCCCGCCGCCCCGGCCCCACAGTCTGTCCTCTGGCACAAGCCAAGTGGGTTGAAGAGTACGGCTGAGTCATCCCCATTTGTGCTCCAAGAATTCTTCATTTTAATGTCCTTGAGCTGGTCTTAAGCATTGACATGACCAGGGGGCATTAGTTCCATGTTTTAGGAATCTACCCACAATGACGCTTTTATGACAGCATGTCCAAGTTACCACGTTAAAGTACACACACCTTCCACTGCGTGGAGCTTTATAGCAAAGTCATTTCTGAATTGTCTGTTCAGCCACATGGTCTATAAGTCTTTGGAATATAAAATGTTGGATTTTTTGCATCTCTCCTCCTTAGTTTTCTAGTGTTTGTATACAATTAGAGAAATCTATATGTTAATTTAAAATTTTTTTTTAATGTTTATTTATTTTGGAGAGAGAGGGTGCACAAGTGGGGGAGGGGCAGAGAGAGGGAGATAGAATCCGAAGCAGGCACCAGGCTCTGAGCTGTCAGCACAGAGCCTGACAGGGGGCGAAATCTACATATTATTAAATAAGGGGCTCAATGGCATATAGCAGTAAGAGCCAACGTTATTATGTTCTTACTGCGTGCGGGGCACCACCCAATGGCTTTGCACGTATATACTCCTTCGATTCTCTGACAGCTCTATGAGATGGGTGCTACTTAAATGCCCACTCTACCTCTAGGGAAACTGAGGCACCGAGATGTTAAGTTAGTTGTTCAGGGAGGTGGTAGACCTGGGTTTTGAGCACGGGCACCGTGACCTCAGTGCCCACGCCCAGCTCGGAACCACACCTTGGGTGGCTGGTTAGCCGTGTGTGTAGGTGACTGTGGGTTTCTAAACATCTCAGAGGTGTGTGCGGGGCAAATGAGGAATGTCTCAGAGGGTTATTAAGCTGTTCAGCACCTCAGTGTCTCCGCCTTTTTGGTTTTCAGCTTTGGAACAACTACTTTCACCTGGCTGTCGCTTTCCTCACTCAAGAGTCCTTGCAACTGGAGAATTTTTCGAGCGCGAAGAGAGCCAAAATCCTTAACAAGTAAGTCTGCGAGGTAATGGGCAGGAGCCTGCATAATTTCCACGTCGTCTTGGTATGCAAATTGAGATGTAATCATGGTGTAATGAAAGGGTGGTTTCAAATCATGAATCTGGTATTGCCTCTTCTAGCCCATGGATCAGGTCTAAAATTTCAGGGTTCATCCTGGTGAGTTCAGAGTCAGTGCCCACCACCATTAGCACCGCACAGAATGGGAGTTTCTGGAGATAGCTGCTTTTGCCACGCACTTTGCTGATGTCATTGCACACATGGTTTTCTTTATTGCCCAATTCTGCAATGCTCCTTCGAAAAAGGAAGCTTCTAATGCAAGCTCTTGGCACAGTTGAGATTGTTGAAGAACTCCTTTGGGGTGAGAGCTTCCCAGTTTCCTTCTTTGCAAGAGGTTCCCCCTCTCGTGCTCCAGGTAGGAGATCCTATGGGCTGAACCAGCCCTTGGGTCATCCTAACAGACCTCTCGGGCACCCCACGTTCCTGCCTCAGTTCTTGCATCCTTCATGGCTACTGGTCCAGGACAAAGAAAAGAGCCCTTGCGTGCTTTCTTTCCAAACTTTGGGTGCCCTGAGGGTCTCGCCTCCCTCTTTCTGCCTCAATTTCGCCGACCTCTCTCTTTGCTGAGCGCCCCTTTCATAAGGACTTCGGAGAAGAGTTCTCCGATTGCTCCCATGTTTCCACGTCACCCGTTTCTGTGAGTCATTTCGTAATGCCTCTGCTTCACGTTGACTGTTCCAAGGCTTTGCCGACCCTGTGCCACTCCCTGATGTTAGCGATTCCAGAGGGAGTCTCAGACGGTGACAGCTGTTCAGTGCTCCTCATGTCCTGTGAGCATGTATCTCACATGCTGGCCACGTCGAAAGCACATCATCCCTGGAGAGTAAGAATTTTATTAGCAAATATGTACCGAATGCGTACTACATGCCAGTGACTCGCTGAGCACTCCGTGTGCATTTTTCATGTATAATCATTAAAAGCAAAACAAAACCTATTCATTGGGTTCTCTTATCATCCTCACTTCGCAGATGTGGCTTCACAGAAGCCACATGGCCAGTGCCAACCACCTGGTCATTCTGACCCTGGCAGTTCAGAGCCCAGGACGTTTACCTGCGCTGCTCTTAGAACCTTCTATCCTTTCCTTGTGCCATCTACAGAAAGGTCGACTCCCAGCTGGCCATCTTTCCTTCAGGCTTTCTCAGTTGGGTGGCTCCTGTCCGTTGACCGTTGATGTAGACATGTGTTCGGTGTTCAGAAAAGAGGAAGGCCCCAGAAGGTGTAGGCCAAGTGGGTGGCCACTGGGGACTCCTGGGAAGGCCTATTTGCAGCAGAGTTGGCCTACTCGGAGCCAACGTGGGGTGAGACTGCTAGGCTTGGCCCAGGGACAGACTTCGGGCGGTGCCTTCTGGGGACCAGCTCAATAGGGAAGCTTCCGCTTTGCCCAGTTAACATCATCTCAGGGCTCCTATAAAATTAGGGCTGGCGACTGGTAGATGCGGCTATCCTGTGGTTTAAATGCTCTCCCGGTGGAACTTTCTATAGTAGCAGCAGAAAAAACTGGCCCGCTCTGAGTACCACACAACTCCTTCACAGCCAGCCCCGGATGCCTGGGGCGCCTTGTCATCCAGTCCTGCAGAAGGAAAGCTGGCCCACAGCAGGTGAATCCACCTGTGTGTACGGGGCTCACTGCGCAGTGAGGCGGGAATCCAAACCCAGCTCCAGCCGACAGCAGAATCCATTCTTTGCCAAGCGCACAGCATGGCCAACCCTTCAAGATGCCTGCAGGAGAAGAAGGGAATGGAACCCGGAAATCTGGCTTAAAAGAGCTGGCATCTCCTTTGAGGTTTTTAGCGTAAAACAATTGGTTCTGAGCCTTCTCCAGACCAGAATGGGGAGGCTCTGCACTGGGCCCCCTTTTGGTGTGTGAATGTTAACATTCGAAGCTAGAGCAACGTCAATAAATGCATTAACCACACAGGGCCTCGGCTGCCAAAGAAAACCTTTGCTTCTCACATAGCTATGTGCATTTAGAGGCTTCAAAGCCAAGGAAAATTAAACACGGCCAGCTGGTGTCTCCCCTTCCAGAGCCGACAGGGCTTCTGAATTGAGCATTCTTTTTCTCATAACCGTGGCGATAAGAGACTCCGGATTTTCCCTTTGAAATTTTCTCATAGATTCCCCGAGGGAAAAACTCCCAAGCATTTTAGTAGTTGTCTTTGCAAGACTCTGGCAGGACTGCCTCAGCCCCTGTGCAGCCTGAGGGGCCCTCTCCCAGGGGCCTAAGCTCAGCGTGTGGCCTTCATAGGCCACCAAGGACAGGTGTTCTCTGTGTCTGAGACAAGCGCCCGTGGCCCGTGAGGCCGTGTGGCTCCCATGTGTGTGGCAGGTTCACCCATGTTTGTTGTATTTTTCATGCCTCTTTCTGTACCTTAAACACTTTATAATCTAGCTGCGGGTTTATTGTTAAGTACCAAAATCTACATAAGACATATTTAAAGGCATCCTACCCAAATGCTTACATTTTCCCAGGACCTAGAACCGTTTTAATCTGCTTAAAATTGTGCTAGTGCCAAGGGATTGAGTACCTGCTCTGCACTCAGGGTCCTGGTGCTGGGGACCCCCAGGGTGCCGCGACAGCCTGGACATTGGCATCTAGGAGCCAACGTGGGGAGCCCAAGGCCTCTGGCAGGAGGGGATCCCAGGCTGCGTGGCAAAGGAGCAGCCAAATTACCAGGTTGGCTGACCAAGCTGTGGGTCAATGAACGGCCAGTCCCCACAAGGGTCCTCAAGTCCCAAAGGGCATGGCCTGATCTTTGAGCAAAGAGATGCTGTGGGTTATCGAAGCAGAGGTGAGTGGCCAGGCCTGGAGGGCTTGGAGGAGAGCGTGAGGCCCAGTGATGTGGGAGCCGACCCCATGGGTCCGAGCACAAGGCTGGGTGCTGACACAGAGCACAGTCCAGTGTGATGAGCAAGGCTGTCTTTTTCTAGAGGGAACCATGGGCTCCGAAGGTGGAGTGATGCCACATCCATTTAATAGCCCCTGGCCGCCTCCATTGGGGTCTGTCTACTGCTCTAGGGTTCCTGAATCCAGCCAAATTTATCTGAGTGAAGGCTTCTCTGTGGAGCCCCCTCCCCCCGCACCTGTACACCCCCACCAACCCTCCTCTCCCTCTGTGCCTTCAGCAGCTCCTTTCTGCCTGGTTCACGGCGTTGTGGCCCAGAATGATAGAAAATCCCGGTGTCCAAAGATCAGCCTGTTCATTCCCACTCGTTAAGCTCTCCATCCTCCCGATGACCGGGGTTGGGGAGATAATTAGGATATTCGTTCCAGAGACATTCCCCAAAGTGCATGGGGGTAACGTAAAATAATGGGCCATACCACGCAGAGAACTGATTATGTCAAACCCAAATTGACTAGGAGATCTTCCAGTGAATCACAAAATAAATAACCGCTAGGAACCAAAGTGTATCATAAGAAAATTTAACTGACTCAGCCTTCAGACATCCTTGTTGCTAGTGACTGCCCACAGAGGACATGCGAAACCTGACCATCATCTGTCCCTCGCCCAGCTGACCCCCCCACCCCGATCTTCAACATTATTGGGACTCAGGAAATATGAGTCAGATGTAAAAGAGTTTATTTTTGATTAGCAGCCAGCTTGGCCATTTTAGTGCACAGGACACATGTGTCCTGGCATGTGACAACGTGACCTGTGACTACAGACAGGCTTCTGTGTTCAGGACCAGTCTTTGTCCTGGAAGAGAAAGGGGGTTCAGGAATTGGGCATCCGGCATTTCTAAGCATAAGATGCTCACTTAAAAGTTTCAGCCCGAGAGAGTAACATTTGAAGGCCAACCTCAGGCCAGTGCATTTGAACCTGTTATGCAGGTTCCGTGAGGACCCTCTCCCCAGTTGTCTTCCATGCTGCTTCTCGTCTTTATGTACTTATTTCTATTTATTTTTTACGATAGAGATCTGCCCTCCGCCCGTCGCACCCTCATGAGACCATGAAGGTAGTAAGGTTGCTACTTCCTAAAACATATGTACACATATATTTATATGTGTGTTGATTAGTAAAGTAAAACCTATGTCTTCAAAAATATTTTGAAACTTAAACTTTATTTTTTTATATATTTTTTTAAAGTTTATTTATTTTTTTTATTTTTCTCTTTGAGAGAGAGACAGCATGAGTGGGGGAGGGACAGAGGGAGAGAGAGAGAGAGAGAGAGAGAGAGGGAGAGAGAGAATCCCAAGCAGGTTCACACCCAGAATGAGACACCCCGTAAACAAATATCTCCACGCAGGGCTCTGAGACGTGCATTTGTTAGGTCAAACTACAGACGTTGCTCTTAGGGAAACTGGAGGGAAATAAAGCTGTGACAAGCCCCATTTTGCAACGTGACCTAATCCCGAAGCTGTGTTTGCACTCCAGATTGTGACAAGAAGTAGTTCAGAAAAAGTATAACTTGTGTCTGTGCTCATTTTGTGAGACTCTGATCATTCAGAATAAATTCGCTGTGAACTGAGTTAGGCAGGAGCCCGGGGAGACAGACGTAACAAACGGTGGCCCTGTGCCGAGTCCCTGTTGGCAGGGGGCACGTGTTCCCCATGCCCGAGTGACACCATGCTCCGTTGAACGTGGTAGAACTTCTGTGGCACCGGGCACCGTGGCACGTCCGAGCCCTGTGTGTCATGAACTTTATTCCCTTGGTCGCTGCTGGGGTCCCACCTCCTCTCGCCTCCCTCAGGGATTCAGCATTCAAATGTCCCATTTGGCCCATCACCTCCCTCCAGCGGCCTCCACATCTGTCTCCGTTCCTCAACCTCCGCCCGCTCCTAACACCGATCTGTCTCTTTCATTCGTTCTCAGAACGAATGTCGACCTTCTTCCTCCTTTTTGGCCTCGCTGTTCCTTGTCAGGCTCCTGGTCCTCCGTCGGGCCATTCACTCGGTGGCTGGGCTCCTCGAGCCTTGCTCTCGGGACTTCTTACTCCACTCTCCCTCCTTCAGAAGGCCGTTTTCTCAGCTGTGCGTCTCAGCCCTTCCTCGGGCCAGGATGCCAGCTTAATGGTCATCGCACTCATTTCCCGCGATCATCCGCCCTCATAGTTAACGCACTGGGTGGCTCGAAACGCCTGAAGTTTATTGTCCCACGTCAGGAAGCTAGGAATCCAAATCAGGGGGTGGGCAGACTTGGCTCGTTCTGGAAGCTCAGACGGAGAGCCTGTTCTGTGCCTCTCTTGCATCAGGTGGCTGTCCCTAGTCCCTGGTGCTCCTTGGCCTTGGCTGCATCCTTCCCAACTCTGCCCCTGTCTTCAGGTGGCTTCCTTCCCCGTGTCTCCAAATCTCCTTCCCCTTGTAAGGACACCTGTCCTGGGACCTAACCTCCCTCTGACCTCCGCAGTCGAGTGTGATGTCATCTTAACATGATGACATCTGCAAAGACCCTGTTTCCAAATAAGGTCACATTCTCAGGTTCTGGGGGCCAGGACCTCTACACGTTCTTATGGGTGACACGGTTCAACCGACAGTCATGCCCAACAGACTTATTTGGAGACCATACTTCATGGAGACCATGAAGGTAGTGAGGTTACCACTTCATACAACATTTGTACACATATATTTATATGTGTGTTGGTTAGTAAAGTAAAACGCATTTCTTATTTCAAAAATATTTTCAAGCTTAAACTTTGTTCTCTCATAATTTTTTTAAACTTTATTTATTGACTTTGAGAGAAGCAGAGACAGCATGAATGGAGGAGGGACAGAGAAGGAGAGGGAGAGAGAGAATCCCAAGCAGGCTCTGCCCTGCCAGCACAGAGCCCGATGCGGGACTTGAACTCATGCAGCCGTGAGATCATGATCTGAGCTGAGAAACCAAGAGTCAGTAAACCCAGGTGCCCCGAAACTTAAACTTTAAAAAACTGTCTGTGGGGGCGCCTGGGTGGCTCAGTCGGTTAAATATCTGACTCTTGGTTTCTCAGCTCAGGTCATGATCTCATGGTTTGTGAATTTGAGCCCCACATTGGGCTTTATGCTGACCATTCAGAGCGTGCTTGGGATTCTGTCACCCTCTCTCTCTGCCCCTCCTCCTCTCTCTCTCTCTCTCTCTCTCTCTTTCTTTCAAAATAAATAAATAAACTTTAAAAAGCTGCCTCTGTGGCCTTTGTTCAGACTGCATCCCCCTTGTTCTCTCTCTCTCTCTTTTTTTTCCCCTTGTTCTCTTAAGGGGAAGGAGCAGACTCCCTGTCCTCCAGCCACTTTTCCTACTTGGTCAATATAATCACCTAGCCTGCTCTGCCACGGGGCATTTGCACCTGCTGACGCCTCTGCTTGGAATGCTCTTCCTTCCCCTCTGACTGGATTACATCTTTCCTTCTTCACATCGGAGGGTAATTGTCTGTGGACTTTGTTCTGCCTATGATATTAATATTCTCATATTAGCTCTGTGCCTGGCCTCTAGCAAGCATTCGGTAATGAATGAATCAATGAGTAATCCTCCCCGAATGAATCAATTTAAATGGCCATTGTAACCATGAGGGGGCTGCTGTATGAGGCCTAGTCTGAGCTTGTAAAGGAAGCACCTAGAGTGGCTCGGGTACTTGCTAGGACATATGAGGGCCTTATCTCTCTCATTCTTAAAAAATCCTAGCAGGTGAACATCATACATCATTATCCCAGGACTGCAGAAGAGGAGACTGAGTGTCAGAGTGGCCAGGTGACTTGCCCAGTGTGCTTCTGTTTGGGCTCAGGTCAGCCTCACCCCCAAGGCTGGACTGTCTGTGGTGGACAGTGGGTTTTCTGTCCCTTGGGGTGAAGACTCCCGAAACCAGAGACTGAGATAAGGCCTCAGAGATCGGACTCCTGCTATTTTAGATCAGAGCAATAGGCCTGGCGGGGGACCCTGTATCTACCTGGGCTGTGGGGGGATTGTCTGCTGGGGGCCCCGCTGGCAGTTTGGAGGTGCTCCCTTTCCTGGGAGTGGGCACGGGCGGCCGGGCTGTGGGGGGCGGTGCCGGGTGACCCCAGCTCCGTGCTGCTGTCCGGCTGGTCCGTTCACCCCCCGGAACCTTTGCTTCCTCGGTGGAAAGAGGGCTGCAGCAGCGTCCCTTTGCTCACCCTGTAGTCTTACTGCCAGAGTCTGATGAAACCAGGGCCCTTGGCGGGACGTGACAGAGCGCTGTGCCTTGCGGTCAGGGACGCCCGCACTTGCGGGCCCTCGCGATGAGTGCTGCGGGCCAAGGCGTGGGGCTTGGGGTCCGAATCTCGGGATCTTTTTCTTCCCTCCTTGCCTGTGACTCAGCCGAGCCCTCTAGCTCCCCCCTCCAGAACTGGTTCCGCTCCCTCCCGTGTAGGCTGTTAGAGATGACCTTGGTTCTGACCCACAAGGCCGCCAGCCCCGGTCTGCTCCCAGGTAAGGAGCGTTAGCCCCGACATTCCCGAGGACTGCTGCTTTCTCCTCCTCAGGAGGAAGGTACAAACGCTCCGGGAACCCCCCTTGAGTTCTGGTGACAGCCGTGACCCTACCAGGTGGTTACCTGGAGACGTGTAGAGATTAAGCTGCCTCTGGTGAGGGGTGTGCTCCTGGATCTCTGCCAATATCCTGCCCTCAAATTCCGTGAAGGCACATCGTCCTCCACATACAAGACAGGACAGCGTAACTGGGAAATGCAAACGAGGCATCATGACCATCTCACCCTCTGTGGGCACCGTAAGGAGAGGTGATGCGCAGGGAGAGGAGGCAGAAGCGGCAGGGGCTCCCTTTCCGCGTGGGCCCCCTGGCACCCAGGGGTCGGCCTCAGCTCTGGAGAAGTGGCGGGTGACTGTAGGTCACGAGACATCGGGTCACTCCCGAATGGCCCCAGCCGCCTGGCGTTTTGGCCTTTCTTGTTGTGTGAGAGCTATTATCTCGGGAGGAGAGGGAGTCCCCTGGCTGTTAGAAGAGTATTTAAAGCTTGAGTCAGGCAGTGGCAGGCCAGCCGCTGTGACCAGCTCTCACCACCTCTGGGGGCTCTGAACTCGTGCTGGCAGGGGAGGGGGGGGGTCTCTATGTTCCCGGGGTCTTGCCTGCAATGCCGAGCTCCCGGGGTCCCCAGATGCCTGCTCCCTGAGAGGTGATCATCCACCCGCACAGCGAGATGCTCGCAGCCTCAGGAGGCGGCATCAGCACCGGGCGTGAGTATGGCTTTACGCTCCACGGTGCTCTTTCCGGGTAAATGCCAGGAGGGTGCCAGCCGGCCCCATTGTCTCCGGGTCTGGGCCGCAGCGGCTGCCGGGGCCCTTCGTCATTTGTGCAGGAGCAAAATGGGGATCAGGAAGCTGGATCTACAAGCCCGGACAGGGTGCACAGCTGAACGGGGCTTAGATCATACACACCTTGGGCAATTGGGGCTCCAGTTGGACATGGAAGGATGCTCTCTGGTCACCCATGGACTCGGTCCAGTATCTTTGCTGACAGCGGATGGGCCGCTCCTCACTGGGGCAGTGGGGACAGGTGCATTCCTTGGCCAAGATCCCCCCTCTCTCCCTCACCGAGTTCACCCACATCAGCACTCACCCGGTTGTAGGGCTGGGCAGGAAGGTAACTCATCGACATCAGAGGACAAGCTTGTCCTCGTGGGAATGGGCTGACACTCCCAGCTCAGTTCTTGTCTGTACAGTGGGCCGTGGCACCCAGACAAGCGCTGTGCCCCCGGGTCGACTTCTGTGAAGGGGCCTCCAGGGCAGGCTTCCCTGGTTGAGAGTCTGATCCTGCAGCCCTCTCCGGCCGGAAGTGACAGATGTGTGCTTAGGGCACCGGAGACTTCTATAAGGGGGCAGCCTACTGCGGTTGATGATTGACGGGGAGGATCTTTGCTGTTGGAGCCACAACCGGGTCATCTGTACGCACAGCTTTCCTTTCCACATCAGCTGATGTGAGGACGAACAGAGCGGCTTGATGACCCAGCTGCTATACTGTCGTACTCTACGATCGTTTTGCAAATGACTATTTTTAATATGATCAGGCTTTTTTTTTCGTTAGGCAATAAAGGAAAAAGTTAAATTGCTCACAAACTAATAAATGTTTATCTTCCGAAGCCTCACGTCCTGTTTTCTCACGAAACACACACCTCTTCTGCTGACCGGGTAGAAGGGAAATTAGCATTTATTTTCCTTGATAAACAAAAGACCGGGTAATATTTGTTGACCTCTTTTGGTGCAAAGCCCTTCCAAAGGGATATTTGGCAGAGGCCTCCCTGCTCTCGTGTCCACTCCAGGGCTTAATTTTAACGTGTGAAAGCTGCTTTGTGACCAGGGTTGGAGGATGCCCTTTCATGTCTGCGGTGCCTGGATGCTCTGCACACAAGCTCCCCCTTAGGCCAGGGACCCAGGTCCTCCTCTTGCCATTAGAGATTTAAGAAAGGAAAATGCTGCTATTACTCCCCACCCCCTCACTCATACTCCCATGGGGGTGTTGGGGGGGGGCGGGGAACGTTCCAGAGCCTGAGGTGATGAGAAAGGGAGACTCCCTTGGCTCGATCCTTCCTCCTTCCGTTCCCTTTGGGGGCAAATACGCCACGGCGTCGATACGGTCTTCGTTTGTCTCAGTGATGGGGGACTTTCGTTGTGCTTAAAAATAATCTAAGTCTGATTTCCAAATGCTCGAAAGGGTGACTCAGCGTTTTCCCTGTCCTCGGTTCTCAGGTACGGAGACATGAGGAGGCAGATCGGCTTCGAAATCAGAGACATGTGGTACAACCTTGGTGAGTAGCGGGGCTTTCCGGACATCGTGGTGGCGGTGTTGAATGTGTGGTGGTGATGACGTTGGCCCCGGCTGTCTGTCGGGGCTCGGGCATCCGAAACATCTGAATCGTTTCTCCTCCTCGGAGAGTGATTGCTACTTTTGCAATAGCTGTTTTCCGTAAACAGGAGATGGGAAGAAAATCTGATGGGGGGGCAGGGAGCAAATAGAAACATCCGTGGAGCTCCCTATTGACGTCAGGTGAACACGTCTCTGCTTTGAAGCTGCTTCTGGGCGTCACGAACATTCCCTCCGGGTTCCTCAGGCATCCAACCGTGTAGCTCATCTCCTTGTCACAATGTCACTGCTTTTACTATTCAGTTTAATATATTCTACCATATTCTACCCTCAGGTCAAAAGGGGTTTTTTTTTGCCTACTCAGAACCGGACCTTGTATGTAGGCAGAGCGCCACCAGGTGGTGGTAGCATAACACACTTGCACAGTGAAAACACCAGGGGATCCTTGTGTTTAAGATGAGACATTGGGGCGCCTGGGTGGCGCAGTCGGTTGGGCGTCCGACTTCAACCAGGTCACGATCTCACGGTCCGTGAGTTCGAGCCCCGCGTCGGGCTCTGGGCTGATGGCTCAGAGCCTGGAGCCTGTTTCCGATTCTGTGTCTCCCTCTCTCTCTGTCCCTCCCCCATTCATGCTCTGTCTCTCTCTGTCCCAAAAATAAAATAAACGTTGAAAAAAAAAAAAAAATTTAAAAAAAAAAAAAAAAAAAAAGATGAGACATTAACGTAGGTGTTTGTCACTACAAATTTCCCTCTTGCTGCTGCTTTTGCTGCACCTCAGACGTCTCGGTGTATTTTGTTGTCACTTTCATTTGTTTCAAGATATCTTGAAGCTTTCAGTCGTTCGCCCCCGACTATATTAGCTGCAGACTTGTCATATGTGTCCTTTATTATGTTAAGGTGTGTTACTTCTATATCTAGTGTGTTGAGTTTTTAACACAAAAGGGTGTTAAATTTCATCAGGTGCTTTTTCTGTATCTCCTGAAAAATCATATGACTTTTATACTTCATTCTGTTAATACGGTATATCACTTTTGTTAATCTGTGCATGTTGAACCATCCTTCATATTGTACTTGGCAATGATTTCTTGGAAATGACAACAAAAGCAAAAATGGACAAGTAGGATGACATCAAACTAAAAAGTCGGCACAGTAAAGGAGACAATCAGCAAAATGAGAAACAGCCTGTGGAATGGGAGAAAATTTCCAAACCATATACCTGCTAAGGAATTCATTCCCAAAACGGATAAAGAACTCCTACAACTCAATAGCGAAACACACCTAATTAAAAAATGGCCAAAGGGCTTGAGTCGACATCTCCCCAAGGAAGAAATACAAATGGCCAATAGGTTTGTGAAAAGATATGCAACATCACTCATCATCAGGGAAATGCAAATCAAAACCGCAGCGAGCTGTCCCCTCACACCTGTCGGCTGTTATGATTATTATGTTACAGCCACAATAGGATGGCTATTGTGAAAAAAAAATAAAAGGTAACAGGTGTCCGCCAGGATGTACGGAAGTTTGAACGCTTGCACGGGGTTGGTGGGAACGTAAAACGAACTACGGAAGACAGCATGGAGGTTTCTCAAAAATTCAAAATCGAGCTACCATGTGATTCAGCAATCTCCCCTGCTGGGTATACATCCAAATAAACTGAAATCAACCTCGATGAGGTATCCGTATTCCCATGTTCAGTGCAGCGTTATTTACAACGGCCAAGATACGGAAACAACCCAAGTGTCCACTGATGGTTGGATGGATAAAGAAAATGTGGTACGTCTATACAATGGAGTATTATTCAGCTTCATTTACGAGGGGAAAAAAAAAAGGAAATCTTGCCATATGCAACAACATGGATGGGCCTGGAGGACATCACCCTAAAGGCGAATGTGTCCTCTGTGAGCCCAGCCTGTCTCCGAGTGGAGATGAATCTCTTCCTGGCACCTGGTCCCCACTCTCAGCTTGCTTTGTGCCAAGGTGTCTGGGCATCTTGCTTTGGCCTCACGGATGGTCCTGTGCGAGATTTCAGTGGCATTTCCTGCCTGAGCGCCCGGGGCCCTGCTTATTCCACTCAACTTGTCACATGGAGCCTGTGGTGGCTACAGGGGACCTCCTCATCCCCCCTCTCCCCAGTGACTCTGTTCTCTCCGGGGAGGCAGGGTCTTTCCACTTTTCTCTCTAGTTGCCCCATGACACCTGGGTTTCCTTTGTTCCCCCAGGGCTGGGGCAACTTAGATAGATTCCCGCTCTCCATGTCGTGGCTGGAGAGCTTGGCTAGAAAGATACCCTGACGTGTCCGTATTCCACGGGGAGAACGAAACGGGGTCATAAAAACTGAACACGGTTTTCCGTGAAGGTGGGGAACTGGACCCCATCGCCGTCCTGCGGACCCTTCGAGCAGACAGGGGTGGGGGGTTGAGGGCCACGCCTGTAATCCGGCTTTGCGGTCAGCAAGTTCTCAGCAGCTCGTTTCCAACCGGAGCCAGATTTCCTCACCAGAGGCTTCGACTCCTGATTCTTCTTGAGTTCCCGGATGTCAGCAAACATGGGTGCGGGAAGGCTCTGTCACATCTCGAGGGGAAGTTCAAATTTCCAAATACCCTTTGTCCGTCTGTTTGCGTGAAGGATGGAGTCTTTTTCAAATGGGTCTTTACACAGAAAAATAAATGCAGAAAGCCTTGGCGTAAATATACTAGAAGATACTGTATTGTATAACGCTAATAACATCGGAATTAAGAAGTATGGTGTAACATGAAGCGTCACCTGGGTTCTCAGGAGTAAAACTCCAGCGCAGAAGCTCCCAGGTGGTGATGAAGAACTGGCTGGAACGGCCGCGTCCGTTCGCGCTCTCAGTGGACACGCATCACGCACCTGCATGCTGTTGGGGTCTCAGGAGCTTGAGGAGACGTGTCAATGCCAGTGACTTTCCTGTAGCAGCTCAAATGCCCAGAATCTGAGTTCTGGCTCCAGGCTGTCCAAGAGCTGCCCACATCTCCCAACACAGAGCCGGCCGGGTGCCACCCTGCCCCTGCTCTAACTTCCATCCCCCCGGAGGAGAGAGTAGGAGTCCTGGCTCTGAGGGAAGGAATCCCTATTGGAGTTTCCTTCCTCCCTTGCCTCGGCCTGGCTATGTGGCCTCAGTCACAGGACCCAGTCTCTCTGGGCTTCCATCGGTTTTCCAGGCTGTAAGATGGACAGGTTGGACTGAGGTTTTCAAGAGCTTTCCAGCCCTGATGCTCCGTAATTCTTCACATACGTATGCGGATCTCAGTAATGAAATGCCAAGGCTTCTGGAACAGGGAGGAGGGCCATTCGTGATTCATTTTAATTGATCACGCTCGGACAGATGCGTTTGTCACTTGCCCCCATTGGCCAGACAAGCGCAGGACCCACGCCAGGAAGGGGCCGAGTGCAGCCCCATTAGAGAGAGTCCAGAACAGGGCAGAAAAGGATGTTCAGAGAGATGGCATGGAGGGAGCTGCTCTCTGCTAGACCTGAGGGGAGCCAAGGCTCTTGGAGGTGCCAGCACCCCCTGGGCAGGTTCTGTGAGCTCCACCTGCCGCCCCTCTGCCTGAGAGCCTCCCAGGCCGCCTCTCGCACGCCGGCCCTTCCTAGGAGAGTGGCCACGCCTTCTTGTGACTTGTTCGCCATCATCTCTCAGGTGCAAACTATGAGCTGTGTGTTTTCCCCCCCACGGGAGAGTTTTAGGTATCGTTTCAAATGGCAGGCCTGCTTCGTCCTGAAATGGCTTTGATGGTTTCTGCACTATTGCAGATAACCAGAGGCATCCACCCTGGCAGATATTCTGAATGATGGTTAACATATTAAAATGCTTTTTTCTCGCTTGACAAATAGTTGCTGCCCCAACTCAGCCCACCCTGGCCCCTTCGTGCTCCCCCAGGACCCCCCTCTTCGGTGTGCCCTCCCCACACTGAAGGGTCACTGGCTAGCATGGAAGGGGCTCCAAACCTCAGCTCAAACCATGGCTGACCTGACTGATGGGCGCTCCTGCCTTTCCAGCTCTTTCATTCTACAAAAATTATGTTCCTGGTCACCTATGTAGTCAGTCCATAGATCGACCGCCATTTGAAAGTGGCTCCATTTCATTTTGTCCCCTTCCACGATTGCTGTGAAGGAAGGTAGGATAGGCCCAGGGTAATACGAGCTTCTTTGTGACGCCGACTCCAGGCCCTGGGGAAGGCTCGACCTTCAGAGGATGCACCTTTAGGTGTAAATCAGATCTTTAAAACTGTTTGGGAGCGGTTGATTCCCTTGACATTATGTGTCATTATGCTCCAAATAGGCTGAGTCAAGCTGGAGGTCTTTGATTTGCAAGGTAGTAAACGATGCACTGCAAAAGCAAATGTCCCATTTCATCTGGGCAGTTGCTGATTTGAATGCGGTGATTAATGTAAAAGATCTGTGTTTGGCAGCTTTTCAGCCACGAATATTGAACATTGACTCTGGCTTGAGAAGCGGCCAAGAGGTCAAATGTAAACCGTGACCTTGGTCAATGAGCGGTGGGAATCTGGTAACAGCAAGAAATAACCACCCACCAACATGATGGGGTTCCTCGCTTATAAAATAATTATTTTTTGGAAGTCAAAAAATAAGTAATAAAAGTGTCAGCAGCCCAAAGGGTCTGCCCCAAGCAGCCCCCCAAGACAGCTAAGAATGTCTCCATGGGGTCACCTCAGGCGGCCTGGATCTTGCCTGCTGCAAATCTCAGGTGTTAGAGCCTGCCATGAGCATCCCTGCCAAGGCCAGCACTCTGGGAGTTTATGACAGCACATCTCAGTTCCCCAAGATGTACACAACCTATTTTCTATGCAGCTTTTTTTTTTTCTTTTTTTTAATAGGCTCAGGTTTGGGAACATATTGGCAGGTCGATCTAGCCCACTCTGGAAGAAAATAAAAATAGAAGTCAGATATATTTATCATTCTACAGTCAGTCACCTATTCCTCGGTCAGGGTTGAGCCCGTCAAAAGCTCACACATCACAGCAGTAAAATCGTTGAATCGCTGAAGCAGTAATTAATAAAGTTTTATTGTGCACACACCAAAGAGACAGTTTGTGGACAAGGCCCCCTCAAACTAATACATGGAAGGAGGCTCAGAGGTATATCATGACAAAGAAGCTTATATAGTGGGACACCTGGATGGCCCATTCAGTTAAGCATCCGGCTCTTTATCTAGGCTCAGGTCACGATCTCGCGGTTTGTGAGATCCAGCCCGGAGTCAGGCTCTATGTTTAGAGCAAGGAGCCTGTTTGGGATTCTCTCCCTCCATCTAGCTCTCTGCCCTTCCCCCATTTGCTCACTCAGGTGCTCTCTGTCAAAATAAATAAACTTAAAAAAAAATTTTTAGAAGCTCATTTGGTGAGAAAACAATGACAATTTACTGGTTATAATATTGGTGATTGGTTATTGTTTTAGAATTCTCTTCATTGGTTAGTGGTTACCTCATGTCAACCTTGGAAAATGTGTGTGTGTGTGTGTGTGTGTGTGTGTGTGTTTGTGTTGGTTTTGCCTATGATTTTCAGAGGCCTAAGCAAGAAGTGACCCCGGTCAGGTAAGCCTTGCCCATTAAGCTAAAGGAAGCTTTGCTTGTATGACAAAACCGATTTTCTCTGCTCGGGGAATGTTCGAGGCCGGTCTCCATTTGTTTTCGATTTTAACAAGCCGAATGCTCCACACGACTGACTGTTTCTTCTCTGAGTCTTTCCTATAATACAAGCGGTACGTGGAGACCGGGGGTCTCGGATCTCCCCTCCAAGCAGAGCTTCAGACAAGGATCTGTTCTGCCGGGTTGAATGCAAGCGCAGACTCGCGCTGCCCCAGGGGACAGAGCAGCATGTTTTTCCCCCTCCCAAGCCTGTCACATTTTGAGTCGGAAAGGAGAAATCAAAAGCACACTCTGTCCAAAAAAAAGGAGGCAGGGGGTGGGAAGGGGGGGATGTGCTTATTTACTGAGCTGTTCAGTTATTTATCAAAGTGCGCTCCCGGAAGCAGGGGCCAGAGCGCCTGATCTCACCGTGGCCCGCACCCCCCCACTTCCGTTTTGTTTATTACCCGCGGCAGGCGGGCCAGCGCGGTGCAGAGGGTCCTGCCGGAGCCAGCGTGCTCACACCGAGATCCGTGTCAGCCGGTTTGGTCCGGAATAGCTTTCGTTCAGGGGGTCCCTTTGTGGATGATTCTGGGGACTGGACACATGATGTGCTTTCATCCAAACACATACAGTGAGGCCTCATCAGTTTCTGGATGATGGTGGAAATTTTTGCCCCGTCTACCTTTGTGTCTATGGAGATTTTCCTGGGGTTAGAATGGGGTTGATGACCCGGAATTCTGGACCCTCAGGGTTGCAAAGAGGTTGTCCAAACACCCAGGGGGAGACTGTTGCCAGGTGAGGACTTGGATCCCCGGAGAGAGCACAGCCCAGTGTCCAGAGGGGACGGAGAGGCTCCACGTTTTGTAACTCGAAGAAAGACTCTCGGTGGGTTTTAAAAAATTTGGGAGTCGTAGCTAGGAGATTGGCAAGGTGACCCGAGGTAAAGTATTCCCATTGTGACCTGATAATTAGCTTGTTCTTTCTTTGTCTCAAAAGGGGAGGGGGGGAAGCACATCCTCTTTTTCTTGAAGTCTACACCACCGCAAGAGTCACCTTGATCCTCATTGATTCCAAACCTGAGTTCATCATTAAATTTGAGCAAGCGATGCTCCAGGGGAAATCCATAATGCAAATGCAAAAAAAAAAAAAAAAATGGAAAAGAAAACAGGACTAAAAGAATGGGAAGAAGAATACTGGAGGACACCCAGGTCTTGCCCACCTTGAGGACCATTTGTTTTTGCAGAGGTTAAATCCTGGGGCTATCACTGTAGAGCCCAGCACTGGCCCCTGGCCAGGTTCCTGCGTGATTGGGAAGGTCAATAATCAAAGATCAGAAAACCATCGTTCCTGTCACTTATTTTTCCAATCTGTGCATCAACCACCACCTGTTCTCACCCTATACTTTCCTCCCAGCTGAGAGCAGTAAGGGCTGGCAGTGACAGACAGCGCTCTCTGTGACACTCAAATTGTGTTGATGAACGACTTCGTGTCACTATCATCTGTTTTCTGAAACACTGGCTCTGACATTTTTTCAGCATAAGACAAGAAAAGTGTCACCTGAGAGACTGAACATAATAGCATTTTTAAGAGAATGCTTTGCCACAGTTACATGCCTTGCAGGGACATTAAGCATTTTGGGGAAAGGATAAGAATCACATTATTAGCACCTTTAGTCCAAATATTACCTGTAAGATTTTCATTATATTCAGTTCCTTATTGAAGGTTACATTTTGCATGTGTCACTTAATATAAGTTTCAGAAATATATTAAGTTAGGCTTTATTGTGACGGTTATGTACTTTGTGAAGTGTGGTTACTTATAATAGCCAAATTTGTTTAATGTTCTCTTTGCAGAAATCTGTATTAGCTGAGTAATAAAACCAACTAAATTCTTTAGAGGATCCATTCTGTTTTCTGATTATGTAGAAATATGAGTAAGAGTGATTAACTCTGGGTAAATTGCTAGTGTTAATAACAAGTTGTCACAAATGAGATTACCAGGTATTCTGTCTCCCAGCCCTGCTGTAGCTAATGCATACTGTTAGCTGCTCGTGTCCTTGATCAATGTGATATAATTGTCTATTTGTGAAATGACATTTATCTTACATAACAGATAAGTCATGACTACAGGCCTTCTATTGGATGGATACTTTAATAGCTTCCCTTACAACATCTAGAATACAGTCCACTTCCGGGGCACCTGGGTGGCTCAATCGGTTAAGCATCCAGCTTTGACTCAGGTCATGATCTCCCAGTTTGTGAGTTCGAGCCCCGCGTCGGGCTCTGTGCTGACAGCTCAGAGCCCGGAGCCTGCTTCGGATTCTGGGTCTCCTCCTCTCTCTGCCCCTCCCCTGCTCGTGCTCTGTCTCTCAATAATAAATAAACGTTAAAAAATTTAAAAAAAAAAAAAGGAATACAGTCCACTTCTTATACTGAAGGCTGGACGCATTCAAAATACCTGCGGATGAGAAATGGACACACATTCCCAATATCCTAGCCTTCAGGATCACATTAAGCTGTGTGGTTTTGTTTGGTCCTTTGAAGCGCATTGTAAAATCCTTTTTTTAAAAGACGTGTTCTGAGTAACGCATTTCTGTGTTTAAGGTCAACACAAGATAAAGTTCATTCCAGAAATGGTCGGCCCGATACTAGAAATGACACTAATTCCTGAGACAGAACTGCGCAAAGCCACCATACCCATTTTCTTTGATATGATGCAGTGCGAGTTCCATTCGACCCGCAGCTTCCAGATGGTAAGGACATAGTGGGTGTGCGGTAAGTGGCTTGGGGAGAAGACCAACAAGCCTGGAAACCTTGAAAAAGACTTAGAAATGGCTCTGGAGTTAAAGATGTTGAGAGATTTTCCTTATTGAAGAAGCCTATCGCCCTTTGCCTGCATCTTTAGGGAGAAGTATTGTCAATTACTGGCTTTTCCTTATTTTGATCTGGATTTACTTACACATGAAACCCTGGATAAAAGTCTCTTGCCACCGCCCCTCCCCCTTGGTATGTACCCTCAGGATGTTTAACCAGATGTTATCCTCTCAGACTGCCTGCTTCTTGCCAACTTATATTATTTTCAGGTCAAAAATCTCTGCTTTTTTTTTTTTTTTCTTTTACATGTGTCTTGATCTTTCACCTGTGCAGTGAAACTGATAAGAATTCCTCTAAAAAAAAAAAAAAACCCGGGTAGAGTGCTCAACAACATACTGTATCCATAGGAAAGACAA
Source organism: Panthera pardus (assembly GCF_024362965.1). Classification (NCBI taxonomy): domain Eukaryota; kingdom Metazoa; phylum Chordata; class Mammalia; order Carnivora; family Felidae; genus Panthera; species Panthera pardus. The sequence continues at coordinate 81,915,067 of NW_026526788.1, forward strand.
AATCTGCATATTTATGTGGGAGGATTAACAAAGTCTCCTTCCCTGGATTCCACGAAAATAAGGATGGTGTTTACATTTCCCGCCAGTGGGTACACGCTCGCCCGCACGAACATACAGCGGCTCTCTCCCCCGTGTGTTGCTGGGCTGGCTGGGAAGCTCTGCAGGAGGCAAGAGAAGAACCCCCGTGATAGTGGTTCCTCCATACATGATTTAAATATTCTAGTGATTCGAGTAAGTAAGTACCCACTTGACATAGATTTTTGCAGAATTTGAAGAAAAATCCCTGTATTGGAAAAAGACTACATCTGAGCAGCGTAACTGTAATGGATCTGATATTTAAAGAGTAGATTTTTCCTTCCTCCCCTTTATACTTGCTACCTTATAGATTTTGAATAGTTTTACCTTTTCACTGGTCAGTCTTTGCTATTACGGCATGAGGGTGGTAGCCGTGATGAATAATTTTGCTAGTTTCTAGAGCAAAGAACAGATACAAAGCTAAAAGAAACCCCGCTCTGTACCTACAGTTGAGTGTGAACACTGATGTCAGGTACCCGTGCTTTCTGGCATAGCCTGGTGCTACCTGGACCTCCCACAACTCACCGAACGTCTTTAATCTTTGGTTCCGAGCTGTAATATTGGTACAGAATGGAATCTGCTCCTAAGGGATGTTGTGAGAAGTGAATAAAATAAACCTGTGAAGGCCACCTGCCCACCCGCCTCCCTTCCTTCCCTTCCCTTTCCTTTTGATTCCTTCCTCCCTCCGTTTCCTTCCTTCCTTCTTTCTTTCCTCCCTCCCTTTCCTTCCTTCCTTCCTTCCTTCCTTCCTTCCTTCCTTCCTTCCTTCACCCCCTTCCTTCCTTCCTTCCTTCCTTCCTTCCTTCCTTCCCCCTCCCCTTCCTTCCTTCTTCCCTTCCTTCCTTCTTCCCTTCCTTCCTTCCTCCCTCTGTTTCTCCCTTCCACCTTTCTTTCTTTCTTTCTTTCTTTCTTTCTTTCTTTCTTTCTTTCTTTCTTTCTTTCTTTCTTTCTTTTCTCTCTCTCTCTCTCTCTCTCTCTCTGTCTCTCTCTTTTCTTTCTTTCCATAGCAGAAGAGGGCTTCCTTATGTTGACTTATTTATAAAATTAAAGAGATTGTTTTAAAAGAACAGCTGTTTTTTTTTTCCCTCTGGTTCAAGATCAGTTGTTGCACACATATAATGTAACATGGTAAACGTTGTCCAAATGTTTTTGGTTTTGTTTGCCAATCTATCAGACACCTCTTTCTTGATGACAGCGCAGTAACCATGATTCTTGTGATGGCATAAGGTTTCATAAAATGGAATGGATAATCTTCTCTTTTGTAACTTTTTTTAAGGTTTATTTATTTATTTTGAGAGAGAGAGAGAGAAAGACAGTGAGTAGAGGAAAGGCAGAGAGAGAGAATCCCAAGCAGGCTCCACACCAGCCAGCAGAGCCCTACGTGAGGCTTGGACTCATGAACCGTGAGATCATGACCTGAGCCGAAACCAAGAGTCGGACGCTTAACCACACGCCCTTGGCTAATCTCTTATCCATCACCTTTAGCTGGACGTTTGGGTTGTTTGCAGATTCTCACTACCATGAGTCAGTGCGCAGTGAACATATTCGTGCATACTGCTTGACTTTCTTTTGAAAGTTTTCCTGGTATACGTTCTCAAAAACGGAATTGCCGATTCAAAATATTTTCGTAGGTTTTGACATTGCCAATGTTTTCTGATGCTGTTGCCGTACGATCTGACCCATCTTGACTGCCACTGGCACTAAATCGTGTCCAATCTCACTGCCAATCCACCAGAACTAGGGAATGTAGTTTAAAATCCCTTTTCCTAAGCTGAAAATTCATCTGACTTTTTGAATTTTGTATGAATTAAGCCCTAAAGAAGGGCCGTATGAAAAAGCGCTGTTAAAGAATCAGATAGTATCGCCTGGGTGGCTCAGTCGGTTAAGTGTCTGACTTGTGGTTTCGGCTCAGGTCATGATCTCATGGTTCGTGGGTTGCTCTGCACTGGCAGCAAGGAGCCTGCTTGGGATTCTCTCTCTCTCTCCCTGCCCCGCCCCTGCTCATGTGTGTGTGCACGCGCATGCACTCATGCTCCCTCTCTCTCTCAAAAATAAATACAATTTTTTAAAAAGAGTATAGTAGTTATTTACATTAGGGAATTTCTCCAATTCACGGGGTCTCTGGTTTGCCAGGAAACGGCACAAAGTTACTGAAGGAGAGTCGTGGGGTTTCTGCCTCCGTTCTCAACTCTGCCCCCAGTGGTTGGTTCAAAAACTGCCTAATATCAGAAGACCAAGCTGTTTGAGTAACAGCGGGAAAGTAGCTGTGCACATTTAACTCTGTTTCACAAACAATTTCCCTTCCATAAAACGTGTCCCACTTGGATATACGTAAATAGAAGCATAAACGTGAGGACACAGGTCCACGAAACCCACTGTCGGTAAGCATGGTCAGCTACTTGGGTTTCTTGGTCTGTGATCATTGACCATTTGTTCATCGGTGTTGTCATCTGCTTGTGCCTTCAAAGACCAGTGGGAGGACATACCAAAGGTTTGTTTTTTTTTTTTTAAATAAAGGCAGAAAAGTGAAAACGCATGACCAAAGTCTCTCTGCTCTCTTCATCTCTTCTTGCGAATTGGGAAAAGGTCCATCTCCTCTTCTCTTGGGATATCTGAGGATATCTGGGATATCTGAGGGATATCAAGGCTGATCCCTGTCTCAGCCTCCCTGGTGGAGTGTCACATGAAATATCACCCCTCCTAGACCCGCTGCTTCCCTATCATCCCTTTTTACCAGGCTCCTTGTCACTTGGTTGCATGGGTGCAGGTTACAGCGGCCTCATCTTTCTTTGTTCTCCTGGCCTCCCTGGTGAGATGCAGACACTTGTCATCTTTCTCATCTCTAGCACCCGGCTGCTTCTCTTGGGCCCTAGCCCCGGCCTCTCCTGGCCCATAGCATCTATCTCTTGACTTGACATATCTTTTCCAGCTCTTTCCTATTCTCAGGTGAGCCAACGCTCACCTTCTATTGGCTGCTCTTTCCTGAAGCACGAGGCGTGCCCTCTGTCCGGGGGTGGTGTGGGTGTGGAGCAGTGAGTGGGTGTGTGCACAGAACCGCAGGGCCCCGGAATCCCTGCCTCCCTCCCAGGGAGCTGCCAGGTTGGGGCTGGCTGGCTGCTGTTTACCTAACCCGCCACCAATCCAATTATCTAACCTTATTAGTCACATCAACAAGGGCTTAAATTGGCTTCGCTTTTATAGCAGATGTGCAACACTAATGGAGTGAGAGGAAGACATTAGGGCTTTTCGTTTTTGCAAAACGTTCATGTTTTGAGCCTGTGATGTAGCTTTTTTTTTTTTTTAAAGGTTGCTGCGTCTTTCTGAGCGGGGCTGTTTATGCACCGTTGTTTGTGAAATACGCATCATGTCTGGGTCGTAGCATGCTCTTACCGTTGCAGTGGAGGGGCGGGGGCTGCTGGATTCGAAGAAAAACCTGCCATTTTACACAAGATTCAACTGCACCGAGCCATTACTGGAATTTCAGAAGCAGGCATTGCAGATGGGCTTTTCTACAGCTCCCCAGAGTGGCAGCTCGTGTCTCCTCCAGCCGCAACGGAAGGACTTCCATCAGAGTGATCTCATACACACATTTCCCCGAAAGTCTCCTTTCTGGTCTCTGCTTTTGCAAGAAAGAGCATGAATCTTCATCCAACAGAGGCGTGTCCTTGTCCTTGTCCTCGGTGCTTGAGGTCCTGCCTCTCCAGGCTCCAGGCGCTGAACAGGCTTGCCCGGTTGGGGGACGGAGAGGCATGGAGTTACCCTTTCACAAGCTCTGTCCTCCTCTCCCCGGGGCTACAGGCCCGCCTTGATTCGGCCTGACACCGTTTGTGCTGAGCAGATCCTCACAGGTGATGGGTAAGCTCTGCAGAGGCCTGCTGACAATTCCTGGTTCTCCCAGCCCTTTCTCAGAATCTTCTATGATGTGGACGCTGCATCTGTTCTCCTAAATTGTCCCCTTCTACTGCATCTTCTGTCTACCAGTCCCGGAGGACGCTGTCTCTGGTGTCTCTGCTTCCAGCTTGCCCACCCCACAAGTCGTGCCAACGGCGTGTTCTCTGTCCCTGTGCCCACCCACCCCCACCCTGACCCCAATCCCAGAGAGGCACGTTCATGCTCGAACTGGGTCTTCGGGAGATCTTGACTTCTTTCAAGGGTGAGCGCCTATGTGCGACGATTTCAGGGCCTGCTGTACAGGTGTTTGGAGACATCAGCATCTCAGCGTCCCTTACATCACCCAGGCGCCCCGGCTGGGCCGCGTTCCCACGAGACGTACTTCCCCCTGGCCTGAAACTAACTTCTCCCCTATGGCGCCGACACCCCTACCCCCCAAGTCAGTAATGCTCTGAGTCGCAGCCTCGCTGGATTTTGCTCCATAAAAAAATTGCATGCTTGTAAATTCCCTCCTGGCACCTTTGGGAAGAATTCCATTTGTTATGTCTTTGGAAGAAAAACAAAACAAAACAAAACCAAAAAAAAAAAAAAAAAAAAAAACAACCACAGAACTCACAGCCGAGAATTTCAGCAAATGGCTGTATGGGCTGTATACCATTAATAAAGACAGAATGGGAAAGACTCCACAGAAAAATAATATTTTCAACCATGAAGCTATTCTCTGTCATCTCTGTGAGGGTCAGTAAAATGCTCCACAACTTCCAGAAATTCCCACTGTAGTTGTAACAGTATTAGAACATGAGTAATCTTTGTGTCCTGGATGTTTTTGAGGTCCTGTCTGAATAATCTCTTCCTACTGCCCATGCTTGGTAACCCTAACTGAATGACTGAATAACCCAAGTGGATGTTGCCGGCTTCTGCTGGTTGGCGGGAAAGCTGGTCCATTTTGCACCGTCATATGGACCTAAGTTTGGTGGTGATTTTATCCTGACGATTCTTGAATTCTTTGGCATTTTGTGTGTTGGTTTATTCTTGCTTTCGATTTCAGCATAATGCTTGAGTTTAGTTCCGGACCCTGAAAGGGAACATACGGCACGAGAAGTAGGCTTTTGTTGTATTGAATCCGGACCCCAAAGTCTGAGAGATCATGGAAGCTGACACCCTGGACCGTAATAAAAGTTCTGATTGCGTTGAATTCTGTTCTGAAAAGCCTTGCAGCAAAGAGATGCCCATACCCCTGTAATCTCTTTTTAATGTTTATTTATTTTTGAGAGAGAGAGGGAGAGGGTAAGTGGAGGAAACAGAGGATCTGAAGCGGGCTCTGCGCTGACAGCAGTGAGCTCGATGTGGGGCTTGAACTCAGGAACCCCGAGACCATGACCTGAGCCAAAGTTGGACGCCTCACCAACTGAACCACCCAGGCGCCCCTCCTGTAATCTCTTTTGACCAAATTAAACAGGACTCAACTCTGAGAGCATGTTTCTGGAGCCCAGTGTCATTGGATACAGCCCCAAATCCCTTCTTGATGTGTGTGCTATGGAAATGGGGGGCAGCTGCACCTGTCTCAGGTGTTGCCAGGTGTAACAGCCAGGCAGCGGATAGTTCCCCAGCCTTGGGGCTCTTGAGCCTCTAGGTGGAAGCTTCGAGGTCAGCGAACAGCCTTCTTGTTAGACTTGGAAGGATGTGGGGATATGGAGTGAGAATGTGAAGCCGGTTCCTTCTTCTCGCTCGTGTTGTCCACGCAGGTAGAGTTCAGTGATGTTCTCCCACCTACCCCTCCTGTCAGCGCTAAAGAGAATGGACATAGTTCTGCAGTTCCTTCTGGAAGTTCAGAAACTGAGAATCTGATTCCTTGCAGCTCTCTGATACCAGAGGGTGCTCTCAAATCATGGCCCTCCCTCCAGTACCTTGCGAACACATTTTCTTGGGGAAAAAAAACAAAAACAAAAAACAGCAGAACGCAGAGCACCCGTGGGCAGAGCACATTCACGGAGGCGTATTTGCAGCAAGCCAAAGGAATGCTTTTGCTAATGGACATAGAAAGCCATGTTCCTAGCTTTCAGATTTCATCCTGTTCTTGGTAACCTCCAAGCACTTTATCAATGTGGTAAATAAACTATTTGTGCAAACCTTTCCATCCTGGTCCGGCTCCCTTTCCTGGCTCTGACATAACCTCAGATCCCTTGGATCTGCTCTCCTGGATGCCTGAGGAGCAGGCCTGGTTCTATGTATCTATCTGGGCATGGTAGCAGGAATGGTAAATCTAACTTCCAAAAAAAAAAAAAAAATGATGCACTCTAAAGCAAACAAAAGTGGCTTTTGGATTATCCACTGCTGAGATCCTTCACTCCACGATCTCTTAAATTGGAGCCAATAACCCGTGGTTAACTGTGGCAGTGAATGGCTAAAGCGGTCATTCCTTTCAAAGTTAATTGAATTAACAATGCTGTCAACCTTCCGAAAAGCCCTGTATTCTCACGGACTCTGTTTCATATTCTTGGAGGGGCGCTGGTTTGGGAGGCTTGGAGATGCTCTGTTCAGCTTTTTAAGTTGGACACCCTGTGGGCCTTTTTGTAGTGATACTGGTGATTCAGAAAAGAGAGGAAGTATAATGATTTTGCCTCAACCACCTTTGGAGCCACACAGTAAACCCTTGCTAATTTTAATCTCACCATAGAGAACCCTGCTGGAAATTACCAGTGTGCATTTATGAGTAAGAGAATAAGCACAGTTGTTTTTGTTTTTGTTTTGTTTTTGTTTTTGTTTTTGTTTTTTAAATCAGCTCTGCTCTATCAGCAAATGGACTTTCTCCAGTTTATTTGGACAGGATCATTTAGTCCTGATTGTGATAACCATTCTCAGTACACTAACAAATTAATTCTAGAATATTCTGTAAAAAAATAATGGAGGCCCTGGAACGAGAGGCTAGCTGCAGATCTGGGGTATTGAATCCTTGCTGATAAAGAGGGCTGCCAGGTGTTCGTGCAAATCACTTAGTTTAGACTAGAGGTTAGTAAAATTAGAATCAGCTGTGCTCTCTGATTTACTTCTCATTCATCCACTCATTTGAGGAAGCATTAAATTCATCAGTCAAAATTTGATAAGCAGCATACTTAAGGAGCTGGAGTTTCCTTATTGCCCTTGTTTGTGACAGCTAGGTTTACGCGGAAGCAGAGAAAACATGCTATTTCCCTAAAGTAGACTCCCAAGTTCAAATAACCTCCTGATTAACCGGCGATGAGCGGTCTCAAATGCCTGTGTGTGTTTGTCCATGTTGGGATAAAGCGTACTTTCCTGAATTCCCGGTGCCTTCCTCATTGTATGCTCGTTGAACATGTGTGGCCTGGGGTTGTGTGTTTTGGTTAAATTGAGTCTTATTTGATCCCTCCATTGTTTGTTCTGAAGAATCAGCACCCACCGAATACTTCCCCTACGGTGCTCCCATCGTGGTACCCTCTGGGAAATGGGATTGGCTGGAAACGTCAACTTGTAGCCTAATGGCACCTGATCTGCCTCGTATTTGATTCCAAAAGGGCCCCCACCTTCTGAGGAATTTCTGTAAAGAACAAAGTCCTAGTGGGTTAGTATCAAAAGGTGGTTGATTTCACGGTAGAGTCATTATCATGAGGCTCCAGGTGAAAACGATACAAGTTCTTTTTTCTTCTTCGCTAGACTTGCCTCTTTTCCTGTGCTCCTAAAATCCCTGAACTTTTCAGGCCAAACAGAATAAAAAAGAGGCTGTTTGCTTGGGGAGGAGACGATGGAGAGATCAAGAGGAGAATTGCAGGATTCACTGAGGTCCAGAGTTTTGCAGTGTTGTTGAGTCCTTGATGTTGACCAAGAATCAATACTCTTCTCCAGACCTGTTTAAGCCTCCGCCTCATCTGTAGTGCGATAGAACTGTGGCTTTAGGCAGCAAGTCCTGATCAGATCAGGCGGGTCTGTGCCTGTTTGAGGCTCCTCCCTGGGTCTCCCCAGCCCCCCTGCCTCCGGCCCCACGGGTGCCACAGTCGGCCGCCCCTGCAACAGCAGCAGTGGCGGCACCCTGCTTGACCGGTGCAGCCCGTGGTGCCTGCAGTCCTGTTGTGAGCCCTCAGATGAACGTGTCCATCCATTGGCCTGTGGGGCCAAGAGCACAGTCTGTCTCAGCGACTGGCTGGACCACTCCTCTGCTGACACAGGAAGCCCTCCCCAGCTCCAGTCTAGCACTCGTTCTCCAGTGATTCATGAGCACGTAGCACGGTCCTCCCATTAGAACATCACCACCAGGGGCCCTTCTGGAAGAGACCAGGAGAGACGAAAATTCTGTCTGTCACGCAGCTTAAATAACTATAGGATCCTGGTAATAGCGGGAGACTCGGGGGATTGTCAGCCTGGATAGCATTGCCTGAGCATGTATTTTTTTTTTTTATATGTTGTTTTTGTTTGTTTGCTTTTGAGAGAGAGACAGAGCACGAGTGGGGGAGGGGCCGAGAGAGAGAGGGAGAGAGAGGGAGACACAGAATCTGAAGCAGGCTCAGACTGGGCACTGTCAGCACAGAGCCCAACGCGGGGCTCGGACCCACAAAACCGTGAGACCGTGACCCGAGCCAAAGTCGGACGCTCAACGGCCGAGCCCCCCAGGTGCCCACTGAGCATGTATTTTAAAGGGATCCTAGAGACCCTTGCCTACATGGAGGGTGTGCTTGCTTTCTGTACACTGAATTTAGCCGTTGTTTCCCTCAATTCCCCCTCTGCCAGTCTTCTTTCAATTCGGTGTGGTGATCTCCTGCTCTACGGGAACTAACGCTCTCAGGGGCCTCCTTCCTTCCTGGCCCAAGTCAATGGGTGATTTCAGGGCTCGTGCAACATGGCGCTCACCTGGCGAGAATCCCGTATGGAGGTGGCCCTGAATTCTGCCAGGGACGGGAGACTGGGCAGTGAGGATGAGCACAGATCCATTATTACCTAGGTAGTTATTTCCAGCCTCGTCAGCCACAAGGCTCATGACCCCTGTGAAAATCTTTTGGAGATTTGTACCTCTCCAGAGTTTAGAGTTTTCCCCAAAACTCCAAGAGACAGGGTTTCGGTCCAGGGAGCATTTCTGAGGATCCTTTCCCACCCCTTGCTCTGGAAATCTGATCAGAAGCTTTGGGGTGTTCAAGGAAAGGCCTGGAGATGGACCTTCTCGAGACGTCTGCTGGTCTTGTAGAGACACTGTCCTTCCTGTGTTTTATGGTTTTTTTCAACCCAAGTGAGGTATTTCGCTAGACCCATCAAGGAATGGCAGTGAAGTGGCCCCTTCGATGTTTTGTGATTGCAGAGAACTTTTTGCTGGCAAGTGAAACGCCATCTGTTCTTTTCCAGGAACCAACGAGCTATTTTAGATGTTACTTGTTGGTGGAGATGAAGTTTGAGATGTTTTTTCGCGTTGCTCCTTGATTATTCGTCCTACGGTTCCCTCGCCTTTCTTTTCTCTGCTCCTTGCTCCTCCCATCAGAATGTACATTTTAGGCTCCATTAACCAGGGAAGGAAATGGAAGAGTCCCCCTGTGGCAGGGGATCATCAGACATCTCTAGGGGGTTGGGGATGGTACCTCTTAAGTGAAATCAGATTTCAAAGGCGTAGGGTCACTATCTGATGAGGATCTCTCCCCGATTTACGTGCCGTTGATGCTCATAAAATGAAATATCCGCCATGCTGATTATTTACGCTTCCTCTGCTTAATTATAGTTTGAAAATGAGATCATCACCAAGCTGGATCATGAAGTGGAAGGAGGCAGAGGAGATGAACAGTACAAAGTGTTATTTGATAAAATGTAAGTGTTGATTAACAGTAGGATTTATGTCGGAATAGAGACAGGGAGACTGTAATTAGACTACAATGAACTTTGTAGCCCAGAAATAATTAAAACGTGTTAATAATGGGAAATATTTTAAATTGCACCAGTCAAGTTTCTTTTTCTGAGAGGGATTAACAACGTGTGCATAATTACTTTTCAGCCTCTTGGAACACTGCAGGAAACACAAATACCTCGCCAAAACAGGAGAAACTTTTGTAAAACTCGTTGTGCGCCTGATGGAAAGACTCCTGGATTATAGAACCATCATGCATGATGAGAACAAAGAAAATCGTATGAGCTGCACTGTCAACGTGCTGGTGAGTGAAATGCAAGTTAATTAAATTTCCAATCTTCACAGTAAGCCAGAAACGTACTGTGTTCAAAAAGTTCAGAAGCCTTGTGACAGCTGGCCACGGAACTGCCTTTGCTTGTTTCCTCGTCTGTTGCAGGGGAAGGGAAAATGAAGAGCTGTTTTTGCAGATCCACTGTAAACACGTCTGCAAAATCCTGTCCCCTCCAGGTGTTTTCACATCGTTCTTCCCGTGGCTAAGAAGGAAGAGCCATCTTATTTTGGAACCAGGGTAGCACCTTCCTTGATTATAGGTCTCAAGGGCATCACTATTAGGAGGTGGCAAGCATGTCCTGTCGGGGGTTGAATGATGGCCCCCAAAAGATAGGTCCGCATCGCACTCGTCGGAACCCGCGAACGGGACCTCATTTGGAAAAAAAGCCTCCTTGTGGATGTGATTGAGGTCAGGGTCTCCAGAAGAGATCATCCCGAATTACTATCCAGGTGGGCCCTAACTCCAATAACAAGTGTTCTTGTAAGAGACAGAAGAGGAGAGGCGCCAGGCGGGGGTGGGGGTGCTCATCGGTTAAGTAGCCGACCTCAGCTCAGGTCTTGATCTCGCAGTCTGTGAGTTTGAGCCCTGCATCGGGCTCTGTGCTGACAGCTCGGAGCTTGGAACCTGCTTCAGATTTTGTCTCTCTCTCTCTCTCTCTCTCTCTCTCTCTCTCTCTGCCCCTCCCCCACTCGCATTCTGTGTGTCTGTCTCAAAATATAAATAAACATTTTAAAAAGAGAGAGAGAGACAGAAAAGGAGACACATGGAAGTCCATGCGGAGATGGAGACAGAGACCGGAGTTATGTGGCCACAAGCCCAGGGGCACTTGGACCCCCCTTACCACCCCCAGAAGCTGGAAGAGGCAGGGTAGAATTTACACCTGGAGCGTTTAGAGGGCGTGCGGCCCTGCTGAAGCCTTGAGTTCAGACTCTGGCCTCCAAAAGTGCAAGAGAATATATATCTGTCATTTTAAGCCACCAGGTTTACTGTGAGTTATTACGGCAGCCACGAGGAGCTAGCTCGTGGTCTCGTGGATAGCAGATGGCTTGGGTAGACTTGGCCGCTGCCGTCCACGGACCTCTTTGACCCCTGCTGTCACCGTGACATGGCCAGGTCCTGTGGACACCGCCTGCCTGAGACAGTAGTGGAGCAGTGAGCTTCAGGCAGGGCATCGCGCTTTCAGGAAGCTTCATGACCAGCTCGTCTGCAGGGAGTGTTTGGCGAACCCCGTGGCTGTCAGGAGCCACGTGACTCCCACACCCAGCTTCGAAGATGTCTGTCTCTCTCTGTGTCATCCTCCTCTGGTAAGTAGCCAGAAGAGCAGACTCTTGGCCCTGAGAGGGTCTTCCTCAACTTCCCCTGCCTGACCCGAGGCAGGAGGCACTACTCCTGCTTTGTGCTCCTTACTTTACTCCCCTGGATCTGGAGTATCATCATCTGGTCGCTTGATGACATGTACCTGCTCTGCCTTCACTTCCATGCCCGCCATTTTGAATGGGCTCGTAGGCCCTTCAAGCTCCTGGAAGTGGCTTTTTGTGCCAAGAGCAATATGACCGATCGTTCACTCTTTAGGAAACCACCAGAGATGCTCGGATTTAAAAGCAAAAGGAAATGTTTTTCACCTTCCATCCAGTGTAGTGTCCATACCGCATTCGTGCTTCGTGCAAGAAACTGGCAGCTGAAAGCTCCCGAGCCATCCCGGCCCCTGCCATCCGTGGATAGGCCACCTGTTTTGATGAATGATAAACACCTTCTACAGAGAAAACTGCTGGCCCCCAAATTGGAGAGACAAGAGGATACAGTGAAGCAGAAGCCCAGGAGCAAAAACCACCACCAGAGCCAGTACTGGATTGGATTCCTCCTACGCGGCACGTCATGTCCACTTTCAACGTAAAATTACAAGGCATACTAAAGGCAAAAACACAGTTTTAAGAGAGAGAGAGCAAACATCAGAGCCAGGCTTGGCTTTGGCAGATGTTTTCAGAATTTTCAGACCGGGAATTTAAAATAACCATGATTGGGACGCCTGGGTGGCTCAGTCGGTTAAGTGGCCGACTTCGGCTCAGGTCATGATCTCGCGGTCCATGAGTTCGAGCCCTGCGTCGGGCTCTGTCCTGACAGCTCAGAGCCTGGAGCCTGTTTCGGATTCTGTGTCTCCCTCTCTCTCTGCCCCTCCCCCGTTCATGCTCTGTCTCTCTCTGTCTCAAAAATAAATAAACGTTAAAAAATTAAAAAGAAAAAAAAATAAAATAAAATAATCATGATTAAATTGTTAAGAGCTCTAATGGAAAAAGGAGACTTTATGCAGAAACAGATGAGTATAATAAGCATAAAGATGGAAACTCTAAGAAAGAATCAAAAAGAAATGCTACAAATCCAAAACACTGTGACAGAATAAAGAAGGTCTTTGGTCTCATTAATAGACTGGCCACAGCCGAGGAAAGAATCAGCTTAAAAGATTGAAATATGTTTGCATATGTTTCGTAAGGGTCTTGGGCAACTGGAAGAATTACTGACTTCTGGCTTCCGTCCCTGAGATCTGGCCTACTGCTGTGCTGACTTTTACATTCACTTGTAGGCTAATTGTGTGTAGCATAGCAGTGAGCTCTGCCTCAGGTAAAGGCCCCAGTCTTTTGCACAGGAATGCCCTGGCCCTTGCTTCATTGTCTTCCTGCATTTTTGCCTTTGTTCAGAGTAATTTACTTCTGTGATGCTAATATGGTTAACATGAAGCTAGAAATCCATATTTTTCTGCAGGAGAGAAGTAGAAACCTCTTTGAAATCATTCCCTACTATGGACATACTCTTCCTCCTGATTTCTAAGGGCATCTAAGAAGCTGATTTGTGTCCAGAGAGAAGAATTATTAATACATTTATTAGCTTTCCAACTTCGATGTTTGAGAATACTATTTTTTTTTTTGAAGCAAGATCTCTCGTGTTCACCAGGACGCGAAACCTAGTGGGGATGTGCTCTGAATGTGGCCTTTTATCATCAGGACCCAGGGTCAGAAAATAAGCTCTTGAAATGCCACTTGCAGTCACAGTTTCTGATTAACCTCTGTTCCTCTTTCATACGGAGCCTCACTCAGCACGTACCTGTTGTTAGTGCAGTCAGCACTAGCTAGGCTTTAATCAAGAATCACATCCAGGATTCCTGAGATTATCTGACATCATTAACTTCTTTGAACTTGGAACATCCTGAATCATTCTATGAAGAGTCAGGTGTTCCATTCTTAACCAATGCCTGGGATCACAGGATGGTTCTCAACCTATCACAAGTCTTTCATTTAAAAAATAAAATAGGGGCACCTGGGGGGCTCAGTCCGTTAAGCGTCCGACTTCGGCTCAGGTCATGATCTCGCAGTTCGTGGATTCGAGCCGCACGTCAGGCTCTGTGCTGACAGCTCGGAGCCTGGAGACTGCTTCTGATTCTGTGTCTCCCTCTCTCTGTTTCTCTCTGTCTCTGTCTCTCTCTCTCTCTCTCTCTCTCTCTCTCAAAAATAAATGAACATTAAACATCTTTTTAAATTAAAAATAAAATGGATCTATGGATTAAAGAGAAACAAGAAAACCTGGTTTTTCTAGACAGGTTTTTTAATATTCACTACTCAGCTCACATTTAGTCACAGAGGTAAAAACATAAATATATTTTATTTTTTATTTATTAATTTTTTAAACTTTCTGATCTTGTTTCGTTTATTTATTTTTGAGAGAGAGAGACAGAGTACAAGCAGGGGTGGGGCAGATTGAGAGAAGGACACAGAATCCGAAGCAGGCTCTAGGCTCTGAGCTATCAGCACAGAGCCTGATGCAGGGCTCCAACCCATGAAGCGTGAGATCATGACCTGAGCTGAGCCACCCAGGTGCCCCAAAACGTAAATATATTTTAAGTCTCTGGACCATTTTCACCTTTTCTCCTGGTACTTTTCTTATGAAATAAATGTATATTGATCTCTAGAAAATATAGATGTATAAACATCCATTAGTAATATATAAAATGTACTCCGTTTATCACTAAGCAGAAACCCTCTTGAAATCCTACAATAAAAAAATTTAAAAAAAGAATAAAGAACATAGGGTTTATTGATGCCCTTTAAGCCCATTGGCAAATTTCCTTTAGAACCAGTGCTATTTTGTAATTTGTTTTGTTTTTCTTAATGTTTATTTTTTTGAGAGAGAGAAAGAGTGCAAGCAGGGGAGGGCCAGAGAGAGAGAGAGAGACACACAGAATCTGAAGCAGGTTCCAGGCTCTGAGCTATCAGCACAGAGCCCAATGCAGAGCTTCAACTTGTGACCCGTGAGATCATGACCTGAACTGAAGTCAGCCGCTTAACCGACTGAGCCACCTAGGCACCCCAGTGCTTTTTTTTTTTTAAATGGAGTGAGTGGAACATTCTAGTTATATGGGTTCATTAATGTCTTACTCTTCCTTGCAGTTAAAAAAAAATTTTTTTTAATGAGAGATGAGCAGTCACTCTGTCCAATGACCTAAGTACCCCTAGACGAACACCTCCCTGTAAGCACATGTGCATGACATTGGATCATAGTTCCCCCTGGACAGAAAGCACATTTGTAATTCAGTAGAATTTCCTTGTCACCTCATAATCCTGCAGTCTTTCATTACTGGTTGGTAATTTTGTTGTGTGTGACCAAGTTCTTCTATGCTGTCATCAACTTAGCCCTCTCTTAGAGTGGTGGACTCACTGTTACTTTATAGACATAAGTGACATTCTTCATGGCCCCTTTACAATGCTAATTAAAGTGGTTCTCACGAGAATTCTAAAAATCTTAGTACTCAGGAGGGAGTACAGCACCGGTATATGATGCAAATGTGTAAGTTCTGGAAGATCAGTGGTGCATAGTGATGCATTTGTGTTAGAGGGTCTGGTCCAGAAAGGCTTGCTCAGAGATTGGTAGAGCTTGAGCCTGAGCACCAGTGCGGAAGGGACTTGAGAGAGGGGACAATGGGGGGGGTGCTGTCGACAGAGCCCAGAAGTGGGGTGCCAGAGCAACGTGAACTTTTACGTAAGAAACCCACAGTTTTATATAGAAACGGTTTTGAGATGAGCGTTCTTCAGTTCTAGAGAGGTTTTGAAGTCCTAGGAAGGGAACAGAACTAAGCACAGGCAGGAAACGGAAGACATTTCCATATCCGTGAGAGAGGAATAAAGGTCGCATGATATCCCCGTTGTGAAATTGTAAAGGCGAATGATCAAACGCTTGGGAAAGGATTAAAAATCTGAGCGCAGAATAGGATGGTGTGCAGTCGTAGCTTGTAAATACTGGTGAGTTAGAGTTGGAAGGGCTCATCCTCTGCCTTTGATGCGGATTCTCTTTGTTACGTCTCCCTGAGTTGTCAGCTGAAAATATCCTCATTACTGAGCCATAGTGTATGAACCAGAGGACATTAACATCTCAGATGCAGCAAAATATGAAAATCTTGGAGCATTTTTCTAAAGGTGCCCCTCTTTCTTGTATTTATTTATCACTTATTTTCAAAGAAATCAGTTCCAGTGGCAGTGTCTTTTGTTGCTAATGAAATTAAACAACTTACGCCATCTATGGGATAATTGGACTCCTTTATAGCAGTGATATTCACTGGTATCTCAGGCCCTGATCCCAGAGTCAGCACATCAGATTCAGGTGCTAAATTTCACGCCGAAAGTGGCCGTGGTGTTGCCTGCCATTCGGCTTGGTTAGGTGACTGTTCTGCACCTTTTTGGTGCCTTGTGTATGGTAGAGTTTTTAAAGTCTTTATAGCGACGTTTACATTAAGAAATACCATTTTGATAGAAATTTTCATGCTCGCCCAGAAGATATTTTACAATATGCAGAAATACCCCTTGCTTATAACCTGCTCATTAATCTTTCTTCATTGGAGCGTATACAGAAGGTGCTGTTCAAATGGCAACCAGTTATTTGTTTGTTTGTTTGTTTACTTACTTAATTCCTATGGTTTGGAAGGTCCCTCTGTCTGGAACAGCACTGTCCAATAGAAATTTCTGTGAGAATGGGAATGTTCTATATCTGCACAGTTAGATACAGTAACACTAACCCCTATAGGGCTACTGAGCCCTTAGAGCATGGCAGGTGTAACAGAGGGAGCAAATGTTTAGCTTTATTTAATTTTAATTAAATTTAATTTATATTTGAATACATGTGGCTGGTGACTACCACATTAATCACCACACATCTCGAATACCATGTTGCCTTCTAGGGGCTCTTGCCAAAGCTGGGCCCAGCATGTCTTAAATCACGTTCAGGTTTCTTCCCAAATTTGGGATCTTTGCTGGGTTTGTTTTTTTTTTTTTTATCTTCTAATGACTTTACAACAGTTAAGAATGGCTAAGCTGTCGTATCTTTGGGTAATACCATTTTTTAACGAACGACTGGTGATTCTTCAGTGACAGAAGTAGGTTTTTGTCCTCACAGTGCAAGAAACGGAATCATTAAAATTGCCCCCTCAAAAAGTGAATTTCACATTTTATGTGAATTTATGGTTCTAAACCAGGGGGTTGGGTCCATTTGGCTGTGTTTGACACAAAGTGAAGAACCATGATGATTTAATCTGCAGGTGACATCTTATATAGAACAGGTTTCTCAAAACAGTGTTGTGGTTTGATTTTTCAGAATTTCTACAAAGAAATTGAAAGAGAAGAAATGTATATAAGGTAGGTAGGCATCATGCTTGCTTGCACCTCTGCATGTTTATTAGAAGTGCTGTTTGTTACGTCCATGCTAACAAATGTTTTCTAACTGTGGGGGTTTATCTTGGAGGAATCGTGAACCCTCAAGGTAGAGTTTGATGTGTTCTGACTCCTGGCCCAGTTTATCTACACCAACACGGAGCTTTGACGGTCATATTTAGCTACCTTAGAGAAAAGCCATAAATTATTATTGCACAGGGTTTTTGTATCTTTTGACTGACCCATATGGCCTTTTAGAAAAGAGACAACCATATGATCAAGTGAGAAATCCAGTTTTAATTTTAGCACATATGGACAATAGTATAATTTTTCAGTCCATTCTTACTTTAACTGACACTGTGTTCCGATGTTTTATATTGTCTGCTGGATTTTTCTCCTTCACTTGCCTTTTTCTCTAGAGGGGTGGGCTGTGATTGAGCCCCCTCTCTTGGTCACCTTTAGGGGGCGAGTGTCAAATATTTAGCAAGACTGTAACTTAGCAGAATAGAGTAAGGATACATCACGTGACATTCATGTTTAATGATGTGTTTATTACATCAAGCATGATTGTCTAACTTGATTTCTAAAAATTTTTTCCTTTCTCCCTTATAAAAATATGCCGTAGAAACTTAATAAACTTTTGGGAAAACAACTAGATTCTTTTATCCAACATGTAGTTTACTTTATACTAAAAAAGCAACCTTTACATCTTAATGGCAAAGAAATTCTTTTGATCACATTCACTGTGATCATCAGAGCCCTTTATTTTTATGGATTTGTATTTTTATGGGTGTGTGTGTGTGTGTGTGTGTGTGTGTGTGTGTTTGGATTCAATAGAAATGTAAGAAATCACAATCAAACATCGTAATCTCATTTCAAATATAAGAAGAAAACTCTGGAACAGATTAAAAAGGATGAGAAACCCTTTAAGTACAATTCTGTCTTCCTGTGCCAGCTTCCTTTTCATCCTGAAAAGGGAGGACTCAAAATTCTTTTAAAAATATGATTGTATAGGGGGCGCCTGGGTGGCTCAGTCGGTTGAGCGTCCGACTTCGGCTCAGGTCAGGATCTCGCAGTCTGTGAGTTCGCGCCCCGCTTTGGGCTCTGTGCTGACAGCTCGGAGCCTGGAGCCTGTTTCCGATTCTGTGTCTCCCTCTCTCTGCCCCTTCCCTGCTCATCCTCTGTCTCTCTCTGTCTCTCAAAAATGAATAAACGTTAAAAAAATTTTTTTTAAATGTATGATTGTATATTTCTCTTGTTGGTTTTTCTTAGTGCTTCCTGCACCCAGAGTGTTCAAGGCATTGTGAGTTGTGAGCACTGTAAAAAGAAGGTGTAGATATGGTGCGCTGGTGAAGGTAGAATTCAGCTCTTGCAATCCTCGGCACAAATGATGTGTTCCCATGTGAGAAATATCTGTCTATTTCGTCACCTCAGGTATTTGTACAAGCTGTGTGACCTGCATAAAGAGTGTGATAACTACACGGAGGCAGCTTATACCTTGCTTCTCCATGCAAAGCTTCTGAAGGTAATAGAAATTACTACACGCTTTTATGATTCTGTTGTTTATGTGTTCTGAGATTATTTAAAATTTTGTGTGTCCATGATACATTTCAGTAAACCTATGATTTAAGATCTTATGGATTTTGACTAAATGTAGTGACATAAACAAAGACATATTTAGGAGCTACTTTGATTGTAGGCTTGGCCCTACTGAATGCAGATTTAACAAGATGTCATAGCAGATTATCACTGAGCATCATAAACAGCCATCACTGGGCTGTCGGCTAGCAGCGAGTTAGAGATTCTACGGTTCCTTATCCATGCCAGCAGAACTCAGAGGTAGTGGAGAATAACATCAGTAAGAAGGAATTTCGACAGCTCAGGGTAGGATAGGATGAGACATATCCCTAATTATCTTAGCAAAGCATTCACATCGAGACCTTCTATCAGTCCATCAGTTCACGTTACACCTCCTGCCTAAGTCTCGCGGAGTGTTGCTCCTGAGCACAGGTCTGGCATGACAACGTTCAGCTGTGAGGATTCTTTTGTTTTGCAGATATCTTTTGACATTGAATGTTTGTTTGCAGGAATGTATTCATGCTCTTTCCTGATGCCCAATTCTAGCCCAGTTAATTATACTGAGTAGACCCACAGTAAATAAATGGATGGATGGATGGATGGATGGATGGATGGATGGATGAATAAATGGAAGTATGGGTGGATAGATGGATGGATGGAAGGGTGAATGGATGGGTAAGTGGGTGAGTGGATGGATGGAGGGATGGATGGATGGATGGATGGTTGAATAAATGGAAGTATGGGTGGATAGATGAATGGATGGAAGGGTGAATGGATGGGTATGTGGGTGGATGGGTGGATGGATGAGTGGATGGGTGGATGGATGGATGGATGAGTGGATGGATGGAGGGATGGATGGATGGTTGAATAAATGGAAGTATGGGTGGATAGATGAATGGATGGAAGGGTGAATGGATGGGTAAGTGGGTGGATGGATGGATGGATGAGTGGATGGATGGATGGGTGGATGGATGGATGGATGAGTGGATGGATGGAGGGATGGATGGATGGATGGATGGATGGATGGATGAATAAATGGAAGTATGGGTGGATAGATGGATGGATGGAAGGGTGAATGGATGGGTAAGTGGGTGGATGGATGGATGGATGAGTGGATGGATGGATGGGTAGATGGATGGATGGATGAGTGGATGGATGGGTGGATGGGTGAATAAATGGAAGTATGGGTGGATAGATGGATGGATGGAAGGGTGAATGGATGGGTAAGTGGGTGGATGGATGGATGGATGAGTGGATGGATGGATGGGTGGATGGATGGATGGATGAGTGGATGGATGGATGGATGGGTGGATGGGTGAATAAATGGAAGTATGGGTGGATAGATGATGGAAGGGTGAATGGATGGGTAAGTCGGTGGATGGATGGATGGATGGATGGATGGATGGATGGATGGATGGGTGGATGGATGGATGGATGGATGGATGAATAAATGGAAGAATGGGCGGATGGATGAAAGGGTGAATGGATGGGTAAGTGGGTGGATGGATGGATGGATGGATGAGTGGATGGATAGATGGATGGATGGATGGATAAATGTGTAGGTGGGTGGGTCGGTAGGCAGATGGATGGATAAGTAGATAGGTGAAGGAAATGCTATACAACCTCTAGTTTTATGTATTAATACTTTAGCTAATCATTAGATCATCTTTTCCATTACATCCTTATAAAACATTTTGAAAAATTACAAACTGGTTCAACAAGAATGGTTAGGAGAATTCAAATTTAGTTGAGTGACCCAACATAAAGACCACTCATTCAAGGAATCCTGTTTTCAAACTCAGGCCAGCCCCCCCAAACACCAAAAACTAGAAGAAAGAAAACCAGAGAAGATCACATTAAAACAGGCATTAAGCAATGTCTTTTGGGTGTTGAGAAGCATTAAGGAGGACACTATGTTAAGAGTGAAACTCCAGCAAGAATCTTCCAGCCTTTGGCCCAACCCTGAAATCTCTAGTATCTCTTGGTGTTACAAATACACACCGGCTGCTGTGGAGATGTTGGAGTGCGGAGATGTACCTTTGCCTGAAAACAAAAGGGTCCATTGTAAGGAAAACAGGAGGAGGATCAGTCTGGGTGCCTCATCAACACTCATTAGTAGACCCCCCCCTTTGGCTTCACCCCACATAAAGCTCTCCCAAGGAATGTAATGTACAAAGATAGAGATTTCAGTTAGCAGACCTGACACCAGCCATGCCACTGCGAATTCTAATGGCCTTCATTTGTTAGCAACCCAAATTTCAGTAATAAGGCATTTTTGCAGCTATGAAGATATTTATTTTCACCAGGAAAATTAAAATGGGGTTGACAAGCTACTCACTCACCCTCACTCTCTTATAGTACATAAGCGCTCGCGTGTGCACGTGAACATAAAAGATACGTGTGTAAACTATCATTTGTTCACGCATTGAATTTATTGAATGCAGATGGGCTCGGCACAGACCACATGAGGGTGTGTTTCACAACCCAAATCCATAGGCCCAAGTGCGTTATCTTTTCCTCTGGGGCTCCGAATTTTCCAGTTAAATGGCAAAATGCTCTATAATTTCTCTCCCTATCTTTTGCGTCGTTATATTTCGTAATTTTTTCTAAATATATTTTGATACAGCATTCAGTGTGAACTCGAGCTGGTTAATCAGCTTAATGAAGGCGTTAGTTGTTTCGTTATGAAAATTTTCCTTCAACGTGACAGATACATTCTTGTTCGTTAGCTAAAAATTCTCAAATATAATCTTTGGTTATTTTGCCTAAACCAAGACCAACGCAAGCATTAGCCTTGAGTCCCCGTAATCAAGTTAAATCATATCAGTGTTTAAATGGAAGGTGTAGGGGGACTTTTATTCCCCTCTTCAATATTTTTTAAGTGATTTTAAACTCCAAGGAAGTTATTTGAAATCAACTTTCTTACTTATTTTATTGTTGTTACATTTCAGAACCATCTAAAATTGTACGTTTATCCCCCATGAAGAATAGAAATCTAGCTGTGCAGTGAGAACTCCATAATTTAATGATTTTGTAACAGCCAACTGTGATCAGTAGAGGCGAGTCTAATTTCAAGGTGAAACCTTTGCAGCCTGATTAAATGTTTCTCACCCTTACTTGACATTTCTAGCGCAGGGGAGCCATTCTGGCCCCGTGCTCTGGGCCCTGTTGGAGCCCCCAGGGCTCAGCAGGAGGTGCCTCTTGGGAAGCCTCACCATGCTCCCCAAGCCCCCTGCTCCCCATTTTAGCAAGCCAGTCCTGCTGGGCCTCTGCCCGATCACAGCTATTACTCTCATTAATCTGGCCCTAAATGTGTCACCCTGGCTGGTGTCATTGCTCCAGATGTGGCCTGAACAGCATTGGGTCCAGTGGGGCACACCCACCCCCACGTTGGTCCAGGCGGCCTGGGGGTCCATTGCTTTCTTTGCAGCATCTTTGCTGGCCTATCTACAGGGTCAAACTCTACCTCCTGTGTCCAACTGATAAGCAAGCCCATTCGAATTACTTTCTCCAAGGAGCATCCCCAGACCCCACCCCCACCGACAGTGTGTACTCAGCCCTTTTACCCTTTTAATGCTCATGGAACACATTTTGTGGCGTTATTACAGATCATTGTGCTCTAAGCTGTCCTAGCACTGTCTCCGGGTCAGGGCACCTTCTGACTCGTCTTTGACCCCGTGCCTTGCACATAGTAGCTCCTACCCAATAGTGAATTTTATTGAACCCTTATACTTAACCCCACTGTTTTGTGGAGCCCGAGTTCATGAGCTGACACATCAGATGAGCTTGCCTTCACTTTGGTGCATCTCCCCGGCTTGCTGAGACCTCTGTGCATCTCCTGTTTATACTGTGGGCCCACTGTCACTTCCACATCCACTGATCGAGTTGTGCCTGGGGGATGGGCAGCGAGCCCAGAGCCAAAGGTCCAAAGATAGGCCACCAGGTTCCTTTTATTTACGACTGGTATGTGAGATCCCTGTGTCTTCTTTGCTAAAGGCACCTGGGTGGCTCAGTCGGTTAAGCTTCCGACTTTGGCTCAGGTCCTGATCTCGAGGTTTGTGAGTTCAAACTCCGCATTGGGCTCTCTCTGTCAGCACAGAGCCTGCTTCGGATCCTCTGTCCCCCTCTCTCTGCCCCTCCCCTGCTCATTCCCTCTCCCAATCCCCAAAATAAATAAGCTTAGGAAAAATGTTGAGTGTCTCAGGACTGAGTCCAGGACCCCGGGATGCCTCACTTGAGACAGCCCCAGTCACGTGGCTCATAATTCATCCCAGGTATTTCAACACACTCTCAGCAAGCTGACAGTTCTGTGCATTCCAGAACCTGCCGGTTTCTCTTCTGTGTGACTCTAGGCCTGGCTTTGCCTCCCTCTTGTCTTTCATTCCTCGTGGGGCCTCTGCACAGAGGTTGTGCCCTCATTTCCAGGCCCCAACAGCCTGATGACAGCAGCCCCGAGTGGCCCTGGAACCATGGCCTCGTGCGTGCAGGGCGTGCGGGGCTCACTGTGCCTTCTGACCAAGGGAGGGCACAGGGCGGCACTGGGCATGCCCTCGCCTGGCACTTCTCATGCTCTGCTTTTGCCCCAGTGGTCAGAGGACGTGTGTGCGGCCCACCTCACCCAGCGGGACGGGTACCAGGCGACAACACAGGGACAGCTGAAAGAACAGCTCTATCAGGAGATCATCCACTACTTCGACAAAGGCAAGGTAAAAAAAAAAGCACAGTTTTTCTTGTGTTTTTCTCGTTACGTGTATCTTCCTGCAGCACGCATTTCATGGCAGGTGATGTTCGTGCAACCAGAAGTTTGTTACAGGTTGTGTGTTGGAAGGTTTTATGCATGGCTCACCAGCTGGCCCTTCCGAGTAGAAATCCTACCAAGAAACCCCACGGTCTTCCTTCTATACACGCTCTGAAAGTAAGGAACTAAAAAAGTACAAGAATTTTGCTGGTCCCTGCTGGAGACAACCAGGTCTGGGACACTCGTTTGCAGGAGTTTCTGAGCACTTAGGACTAATGCGTTCCTTTGACACTTGGGATTTTTCTGCTGTCCCTGAAAAACGAATCCTGTGAGAAGACCAGCGTGGCACCATTTTGGCGGATTCTAGATTCGCTGGCTCCCACAAAATTATTTATTGCGTTGACTTCTATGGGGAGGAAGCCTGCCATCATTTTAATCAGCCCGTAATAGGTCTTATCAGTGTAGTTTGTGTGAGTCACATAAGATGTAACTATGGGAAAAAAAAAAAAAAAGGAGTTACTTGAGCTTTGGACGTTTTCAAAATCTGCCACCAAGGTGATTTCGGAGCTTCTTGTGTGGCTTCAACAGGATTTGTAACCCATCTCGTTCACCTGCTTTTTTTTCCCCCACTCTGAGAAAGGTGACCAGAGAATCCATGGGGGCACTTGTGAGTTTTGCAGGACTCCTGTGATGAAGTACCACCCACTGAGTGGCTTTAAATGACAGAAATTTATTCTCTCACTGTTCTGGAGCCTAGAAGCTTGAAATCAGCATGTTGGCAGGGTCGTGCTGTCTGCGGGACAGTGACTAATGGGACGGTCTGTTTTGTGCCTCTCTCTTACTTCCCGGGGTGGCTGGCCATTCTTGGCGTCCCGTGGCTGGTAGCCACATCAGTCCAGGGTCCACCTGTATGTGTCTCCTTGTCCGGATCTCCCTCTTCCAAGCCCGCCAGTCATTGGATTTCCCACCTGATCCGCTATGACGTCATCTTAACTGATCACATCCAAAGACCCTATTTCCAAATAAAGTCACATTCAGAGAAACCAGGGATTAGGACTTCAACACTTCTTTTGGGAGGGGTGGTGAGGGGACTCAATTCCACCCCAAACAGCACTTTATACCAGGGAAGGATGACGGCCACCTCTTTTTGTGGCCGTCAAGATAAATCAAACCCTCTTGAACAGACAATGTGTGTTTTGTTCATTCCCCACTGCCCTTGACACAGGGCAAAAGCCAAACTATTCAGAATAGCATGGAGGTTGCCCGGAGGCCACTTGGAAATGTTCTGTGGATTACACCTGGTCCTGTAGTAGCACAGAATATATTTCTTCATAGCAATGAGACACTTTCACAATTAAGGCCAATTACTACAATGTTATTGGTTTAGCCAGGGGGACCCTATTTCTCAGCAAACTGCTAAAAGAAACAGGGCTGATTCAGCCATTCCTTCCCCCGATGACTTCCTGGCTTATTGTGTTCTAGGCTGTGGGGTGGGCAGAGCAGGACCGGGGACCGGAGAGGGCCAGAGGCCACTGGGGCCGAAGGAACGTGTGCCTTTGCTCGTGGCCATTCTGGGCGGTCACGGTGGCAGTATGTCCTCGGCCCCTGAGACTTCTCCTACCACGTCACCCCTCGTTCCCTCCCTCACACCCTGTATTTTGGCCACATCGCCCAAATTCGGGGGACCTCGCGCACCCCGGCCCCTCCTGGCTCTGCCCAGCAGGCTTCTGCCCCTCCTGCCCTTGTCTGGTTTCTTCCTGTCTCAGCTTGAATGCCCCCTCTCTCGTCCGACCCCCCGCGGTGTCGTCTCCTCTACAGGACTGGCTAAGGTTGGCAGTGAGCAGCTCGCGTGTGTGTTTCCTCAGCAGGTCTCTCCGTAGGCTGTCGGTGCCAGAGTGTGGTGGCCACACGCACTTCTTCCTACAGTGCGCCTGATTCTCAGAACAGTGCCTGACATGTAGCCCGGTGGGCATCCGTTGGGGACACAGAGAAATCAGTACAAAGAATGAACACTCAGCATTTAAGAGCTATTCCCGATAGTGAGAAAGGCTCACCTGTCGCAGGACAGTGGCCTCCGATAAATAATAAATCAAAGAACAAGGTCTTTTTCATTTCCGGCAGACAGCCTCCTATTGGGGGGGGGGAAGATGTGTTCGGTTTGGAACAGCAGTTCTCACCCGGGACCCCCAGGAGATATTTTTAGGTTGGCATGGCCCAGGGAGTGCATGCCTCTGGCCTCCAGTGGATGGAGGCCAGGGATGCTTCTGGAACGTCCTGCGATGTGCAGACGGTCCCACGGCAGAGAACCATCCAGCCCGAAATGTCAGAAACAGCAAGAGTAAGAAATCCTCGTTTTGAAAATGCTCAAGCGACAGAGTTTTACCTGCAATAAGGGAAAGGGACGGAAGGACCGTCCTCACCTGTCCCTGTGTCCTGGAGGAGACACACAGAGGATTTCGGGAGAGTGACCGGTTGGTGAACGTGGAGTCGGAACGGGTCTACCTGCTCATCTCAGTTTAGGACGGCCGTCTCCACAGCAGCGGTTAGAGTTGTCCCGGCAAAAAGGATGGAAAAGCCATTTCTGAGCATTTGTAACTTTTCCGCACGAGTGTTCAAAGAAAACCAAGTCCCCCTCCCATCCGTCTGTAGCTGACGTGAGCGTGATGAGCACAGGTGAGGGAGAAAGTTCCTGAGATGAAATCTGAAGTGCCTGGGCAGTTAGAAACGTCATTTTGACATCAACAAGTACTGCATTTACTGGGACGAAGATAACAGGAGGAAGTAATTATTCATCTCCCATGTCAGGCAGGATGGGCTGGAAGATGCTGGAATTTCAGCCTCCTGAAGACCCAGGAACTGTACGGCACCCGGGTTTATTTTTCACTCGTGCCGCACGAGCGTGGTCCTCTCCCGGGACGCAGGTGGGCAGAGGCCCACCACAAAGGAACGCAGCCAGGAAGGGACAGTGAGTCACCTGCCCGGCCCTTACACGCACTTTCCAGAAATGACCCCCGTGTTTCTGCCCGTGTCAGTGGCTGAAGCAGATCCCAGGGCTGCAGCGGACCTCCGTGGACAGAGGTGTCTGGAAGGGAAGACCGACGTGCGGCACCCACGTCTACGAGGGCTTCTAAGTAGACTCTAAGAGTGAGTCGGGGTTCGAATGGAGGACTCTGAACACACGTGGAAATTACCTGTGTATGTTCACAAAAAGATAATATTCACAGATCCCTACGTAGTACAGCGCCCCACAACGGGACACGGGAGGACAGAGCTATCTCACAGAACTTGGTGCTGGGACCCGATCCCTGTTTCTCCATAGTTGAGTTTCCCCCTTCGGTTAGGGCGGGGGTTGGGAATGGTGTGGGCAGCGTGAGAAAATGGGCTCCTGTTCCCGTGGCTGGGACCCCAGAAATCTGCCCAGGCTGCCAGGGAGGGAGGTAGGAGGTCACAGCAGAAGACGGCAGAGTTGGGCACTTTGTGCCAGATTTAGGATCGCTTTCCTTTAGGAAATAAGACGGAGACCCCGGCCTCCCTGCCAGGTGTGGGTATTTGCAGTATTTGAGAAGAAACATCCTCTGGGCCTTTTCTGAATATACTGGAGTTAAGATTGGGGCTGCGGTCATTGCAACAGTTCGCCAAACTTGATTTTGGGGGGCCTAAATGTACACATTTCCATCTCCATTCCCAGATTCCAGTCGTCTTGGAGGGAAAATATCTCACGGCGGCTCTTGGGTGATGGGTGGCAAGTATCGGGGCCAGTGGCAGCTTGACAAGGGTCTCAGGCAATGCAGGGGGGCTCCTGGGCAGGGGCACGAGGGGAGCCAGCACTCAGGCAGCAGACGGGACCATAACCTGAGTGACCCAGTCCTGGAGTCACGAGGGACGTGTGGTCGCTGGCATTTGAAATGCGGCCAGTCCGAGCTGAGACGTGCTGTCGGCATAAGGCACACGCTGGGTTTGTCAGACTTAGTGTAAAGCCTGTCGTTGTGGGCTGGATTGTTTCTGCCAGAAATTCAGAATTTCAAGTCCTAATGTCTAGTACCTCCAGACGTGACTGTGTTTGGACCTAAGTCCTGTAAAGAGGTGATTAAGGTAAAACGAGGTAACGTGAGGACTAGTGCACTCGGGAGAAGAGATTAGGACCCCCACAGTAGGGACCGTATGAGGACGTAGTGAGAAGAGGGCCATCTACGAGCCACGCAGAGAGATCTCAAAACAAACCAGCCAGCCAGTGACCAGATCGTAGACTGCCAGCCTCCGAGGGAATAAATGAGTTTAGGGTACCCAGCCCGTGGTACTTGGTTACGGCAGCCAGAGCAACTGATACGAATGTCACCTGTCTCACTTAATTTTTTGTTATTGATTACATGCTGAAATGATGATATTGCAGATATATTAAGTATTAGTAAAAGTAATCCCAGTTTTTAAAAAGGTGGCTGCTAGTAATTTAAAATTACATTGCATTATATTTCTACTGGACAGTGCTGATCAGAGCCAAAGACTTTGTCCTCCCTGAGCATGAAAACCATTGTCCAGGGGCGCCTGGGTGACTCAGTCGGTTGAGCGTCTGACTCAGGTCATGATCTCGCGGTTTGTGAGTTCGAGCCCCGCGTCGGGCTCTGTGCTGGCAGCTCGGAACCTGGAGCCTGCTTCCGATTCTGTGTCTCGCTCTCTCTCTGCCCCTCCCCTGCTCACGCTCTGTCTCGAAAATAAATAAAACATTAAAAAAACAAACAAACGCATTGTCCACAGGCACATCCATCCATCTGCTGGTGTGAATGGAAGCTTTACTCTCACATCCTTTGGGGCCGTCACAGGCAGCCAGTATTGCTTATGTGCCTGTTGGCATATATTCCTTGCGCTGAGTGCATATTTGAAAAACTAAACTATATCTAAAAGAATTAGAACATGGGGACCAAAGCCAGGAAATAATAGAATTTATGTCGGAATGACAAGGGGAAACATGATAACAAGCCTCAAAATTAGATTTTTTTTTTCTTGTGACCCAGTGTCATTTCTAAAATTTGGAAAAAAAAAACTCTCAAGAGGATGTTTAGTTTATAGGGCACCTGGCTGGCTCAGTCAGCTAAGCATCCAACTTTGGCTCAGGTCATGATCTCGTGGTTCATGAGTTCAAGCCCCGCACTGGGCTCCACACTGTCAGCCTGCTTGGGATTCTCTCTCTCCCTCCCTCTTCCTCTCTGCCACTTCCCCACTCACGCTTTCTCTCTCAAAAATAAATACATTTTAAAAAAGAGTATGGTAGGTATTTACATTAGGGAATTTGGAGGGATAGGTGAGGTAGGGGCTCCTTTATGGCACAGGATTCTCTGAAGGAAATACACACAAGGCAAATGTTCGAGAGGATTAGGAAAGAGACAGGAACAAAGAAGGTAGGAATAAATCTAAATCAAGAAAAGCAACATATAGCTTTTTTGGAGCAAGATGCAGTTTTTATTTTATCTTACTTTATTTTACTTTATTTTATCTTACTTTATTATTAAAATTTAGACTCATGCCCCTCAGGTATGTTGTTCTCTTTTGTGCTTTGACCAAAATCCATCATAATCTCATTATCGGCTTCCCAAGCCCTTAAGGATGAATCAGGTTTTCTCACTGTGGTTTGTATATCTAAGTGCCTTCAGGAATGAGAGCCCCTGACAAACTAGCTCTCGTGTCTCCACTGGCTTGGCCGGGATCCTCCCTGAGGCACTGCTGAACAAGTCAGGTCCTTGGGTAGAAGGGCCGCTGCTCGAGCCAGTCCGTTGAGTGGTCCCTTCCTCATAAGCTCCACCTTCCGGGGCTTCTGGTCCTGGCTGGATCACTCAGCCTCTTCCGGGGGCCCCCCACACCCATCCCTGCGACTCTGCTCCCTCCCTCAGTCACCACTCCACTTTCTAACAAAGTGGCCGTAGTATCATTGCTTGAATCACTTCAAAGGTGCCCAAACCTCTGGGGCCCCCACCACACCCTCCACAGGCAGATCCAGGCTTTTCGCTGGCAGGAGCCCCCCACCCTTGTAGCACTCTTCTCTCTACCCACAATAGCCTGCCTTATTTTTTAGAACATGCTCCTGGATTCCCAACCATTTGGACTTCCCACGGTCTTCCCTGGGTGTGGAAGGGCACCCCCGCCCCTATTGTTCTCTTCACCTTGGAGCCCCCCACCCCAGCCATCCAGGAAGGTGCCTCCCCACCCTTCCCCTGGCACTCTCTGCCCTGGCCTTGGAACTATTTGTATGTATCCTGTATCTCCCTACTTTGAGTATTTCATGCTTCTCAGGCCTTCCTAAGAAAACTGGGGGTCTTGTTAAAATGCAGATTCTGATTCAGTAGGTCTTGGGTGGGGCCTGAGGCTCTGTGTTTCTAAACAGCTTCCAGTAGTGACAAGGCAGCTGGTCCAGGGACCACGGCAGTCACCAGGCCCTGCTTTGGCTCAAGCTACTTGGGGGCCGGGCCGGGCAGGCTGTGTCTGATGCTCGTGTGCCTCCGAGGGAGACTGGTGCTACAGACTGAACACTCAGGCAAAATTTTCTTTTAGTAAACTTTATTTTTTAGAGCAGTTTCAGATTCACAACAAAAACGAATGCAAAGTGCAGGGAGTCCCCACACACCCCTGTCCCTACTCCTGCACCGCCTCCCCCTCCCCCACTGTCACCCCTGCCATATTTTGATTCATCTTTTATGGAATGGAGAGCCTTCTGGCCAGCGCTTGAGCAAAAGGCCACCGTCCCTGAGACGTTCCACAAAGTACCTTCCGTTGGGCACGTTTGTCTCCTCTGTGGGGTCTTGGTTCCTGACCCAGACTGTGAGCCCCTTACAGGTCTCAAGGGGCAGATCTGTGGCATCATTTCTGCAGTGCGTGGGTTTCAGGGGAGGGGTGTTTTCCACCGGCTCCTTTCCCGAGCCTGGCGCTAATCCTGTTTCAGTACCACGTTCGCTGCAGAAGCTATAGATCAGACAAAGACAGTCTTCCAACACCTGGACCGGCTTTTCCTTCCTGGACTCTGTGCGTCTTTTAGAAATGACAGTCCTCGGTCAGGACGATTGCCGGGGCTCATCCAGGGAGCGAGCAGGACAACCACACTGGGAGGGCACCTGGTTTGGGCCACAGGCTCGGATTTAACAGCTGACCCGGGTTGCACCCCAAACTCCATGTGCTTTGCTGCTCACGCTCCCGCAGCACAGGAGCATTTAAGTCACAAGAATTTGGTTTGATTTTATATTTAATTCCTTTTAAGGGGGAGAAAATGCAGTTTTGGTTTAAAAATATATATTCAGGCAGGGGGACTTCACGCCATAGTTGAATTTGAAGGCTGGGGATCATGAGGTTCTAAAATGGGTGCTAAACAGGACCTCAGTCTGGCAAAAGTATGACTCAGTTAAAGCTCCATCAATACAGGCTGTCACCATGTGGCTGTGTCCCTGTGTCCGTAAGGAAATCTTCATTATGTCCTTAATATGTGGAAATTTTACACGTTCTAGAGCTCATTTGCACTGTTGTAAATGTATCCGGCTTCCTAAGGGACATAGGGACTTACAGAATCCAAGGTAGACCTTGGCAGGCAGTAAAGGAGCGGCCGCCCGTGGAAAGCGTCCCCGAGGCCGCAGGGACAGCGGAGGACAAGGGACTGGGGTCAGAGCGTATTAAAAGTTTCTCTGTCTTTGTGCTCCAAAAGCTGCAGTGCTGAATGGATTTTCTGCTGCTTTATATTGGACACTTCAGCTTTTGAATTCTGTACGGTTATCTTTCTCTATTTCTTCCACACGAAGTCATTCTATTTTTGCTTTTCTGTCGTCTTCAAAAGTTTTTGAACGTCTTTCAGCCAGGCTCTTGGACTTTTCATCTTTTTCTTTCTCTCCATAAAACGTCATTTCCATCTGTTTCCCTGTTCATTCTTTTACGGTTCTTCCTTCCCAGGCTAATAACCACTCCTAGCTCCTTTTCCATTCTGTTTTTACCACCCGTTTGAGCGTCCCCCTGAAAGCCTTCTGTCGGGCTTTATCCCTGCAGACGGGCGTTCTTTCCTGAACATGCTCTGTATTGTCTGTCTTATTGTGTTTGCTTGAGGCCTAGTAATTTTCAATAAAGCCCTTAATCCAAGTACTTCACTGAAAATTACCAGGCTTCTCTATGGAGGATGAGTCAGAAATAGAAGCCCTGCTATCAAGAAAATGTAGTCGGAGCGAGCGAGAGAGAGAGTCCACATTAACCAGCGTTCAGCCACCTCCGAAACCAAGAGGCAGCCTGGCAGTCCCGATCAATGGGGATCGTGACTGTGAGCCCATGTGCTGCGTGAAGCTCTGTGACTGTTTCCACCCGGAGCCTGGCTTCCTTTTCCCTTAAAATAACCTCGCCTTGACAAAGTTCGCACTTTGCCTTGCGCCCAAGTCAAAAATGAGGCATCTCGCGTCTTCCCGTGAACTAAAAATAAGCATTTGGGGAGTCAGTTTCTGCATTCGGTGAAGTGGCTGGATTTCTTCTCTGAGGATGTGGGGTGACATGTTTTCATCCTCTTAGTTTCCCTTTTAAAGCACAGGGTTATTAAGAGGAATTGCGAGGACGGGCACGTAACGACGCCCTCCTCCTGGATTACGCTCAGCATTTCCACAGTTTTGAAAATCCTGAAGTTTGCCAGAATCTATTCGGTTAGAAAAGATTTGACCTGCTAACATGTTCAAAGAGATCATGTTAATAATGATTTGCTCCTATATAAAAAAAAAAAAAATCATGTTTTATCAAGGCATGAGCAAATTCAATGTTTACAGTCCATAACAACACTACTCCCCACTCTCTGCAGGACCCCTAACAAGTACTCCCACTGCCAGGCCTTACTGGTGCCAGGGGCGCCCCTGAATTAGAGGCCGGCCTCCAGGCATCCCCGTCGAGCCCCGGGGGTCATGTGCAAACAGGTAAATCACAAAACCTTCCTCTGGTCTGACACTTTGGTGGATGCTGGGTCTACCTGTTTAACAGGTATGGGAGTGATTACTTCTAGGGAGAGTGGGCAGGCTTCATGGAGGAGGTGGCTCCTGAAGAATAAGATAAAGTTTGCCTGGCAATGGCTGGGAAGGGCAGGAATTGCAAAGAATGGGAGCAGCACAGGTAAGGGCCAAGGCCACGGCTCCTGAGGCCATCTCGCTTTCCTGAGGAAGTCAAGAAGTATGTCTGCAGGGTGGGGGGTGAGGGATCCTGAGACACACGGATGTAGAGAACTGGAGATCCAGTTTACCCGTGGCCTTGCGCGTCCCCTGAAGATTTGATTTACTCCATGAAGCACAAGGAGCCAGAGAGAGTTCACGTGAAGAGGCAACAATGATTCGTTTTCCTCTTTTCAGAGGGTAATTCTGGCTACTTGGTTGGGGGCAGAGGGGACGGAGACCCACTGGGAGGTGGCCTGTGAACTGGAGGCCTGGGGCAAGGTCACCGGCAGCAGGGATGAGGAAAGGGTGGTGGCACTTCCGGAGACGTGAAGTCAGCTGATCCCACGCTGCCTCCATTAAATGGGTCAGGGTCAGAAGAGCAAATGCCAGGCGGAGCCAGGGCACCCAGCACAGCTGAGACGCCTGGGGACAGGGCGAGGATCGGCATCCTCACGTGGCTGGAACATTGGAAGAGATGCCTCTGCTAAGTCCAGGGAGGTTCTATTTCCTGGAAGGCAGTTAAAGTGGTTCTGAGTGATGAGGTTCCCATCATGCATCAGTTCTTTTTCAAAGGAGTTGACTTTCCAGCTAGCGGTTACCCGGGCAGTGTGATGCCCCTTTGACCTCCACACATCCCTGGCCTACCCTCATCCACTGGTCTGTGTCTGCGCCCATAGATTCTGCTTCCCTCCTCCGAGGGATGGACTCTCCACATTCCTACCCTGTGCCCCGGACCTCCCTCCCCATCCCAGGACGCCAGGCCAGCCCGTCTGTCCCGCCCGTGTCGTGTCAGCGCCTTGCTCGCTATTGACTAATACACCTCCATCTACAGCCACACCCTATTTCCCCCGTCTTTAAAAGAAGTTCTCTTGTTCTGACTGCCCGTCAGTCTCCTCCTGTCTACAGGATTCCTCGAAGAGCTATCTGTACTCACTTTTGTTCCTCTCCCCCTGTTCTCTCTGCTCCCGTTGTAGATGCCCAATCATTACCTACAGAATCAAGGAGTACAATCCCTTCCCTGCAGCCTGATTTAGGCTTTTCAGAGTCTCGCAGAACTACAGATGTCCTGGCCTGAAGAAAAAATGCAAAACCTCTGCGTTTTATATGTTTCCTTCCAGGGCATTAAAAGCTGAGCAAATAGTTTTCTGTTTTGACAGGCAAAGAGTTTCTGTAGGGAGAAACAAGCCATATTAGTGAACGTGACTTAGATGGGCAGTGATTCCTTGAGTACTTGACCACACCAGAGGGGAGGGCTTATTGTTGATAAATCCTTTATGAACCTTTTCATAAAGGCCTCCTACGCCCTCCCTAAGTCCCAGTTCCCACTGGCTTCCTGCCCCATCTGACCGGCTTTCTAGATGCCAACTCCGCCTTGTGCCTGCACGTGCAAGGAGAAGACGGCATTGTTCCTGCCAGATCGGGCGGCCCTGTGCCGCAGACCACAGAGACAGTGCACCTGCTGGGCTGCGAGAGGGGGGTCTGACTCGCTCGCTCTCTCTGAGAAATGTCTTTGCAAAAAGGTGGATCCTTTGATCTAGCTGACGCAGGTTGAAAACACCAGGAGGACCAAGGATGGAGCTTGGCTCAAGAAAGAGCAAGAGGCCTGGAGAGAGGGTGGGTGTCTACAAGGGTCTCTATTCTTTCAGCTGAGCCACAGACCTCGAGTCACCATGGCCCTTCTCATGACACGCATCTTCCCTGGGGACTCCCACCCTTCATCCTAGAGGGACTAGAACGAGACTGTCACTCACAGGCTCCTGGCCTCGCTTACTGGACAAGACCTAAAGCTAGACCTCACACGTCTCTGTGCAGAGGGATCTCGACCAGTGTTCTGGATTCTTCCCTACCATTGCATATCCTCAACCATTCAAACGTCCATGACCTATGTGGGACACTGGAAATTCAGATGCAGTTGAATATGACTCTTCCCCCAACAATTGCCTGGAAAAACAGCTGAATTTTGGAAGAATGACTGAGACTCAAGCATCCCATAAAACATCTTCACCAGTGAGTCACTTACAGCTACTAAGTGGATTCAACCAGAGTTGTCCACGCTGTGCTGGTGAGTCATCGCCAGCCTGAATTAATAGTAAGGGACAGTCATCCTGGCTGGCGTCTACCCTGTCATCCACCATGGCTCCCGTGCCCAGGGAGGTCAGTCTTGTCGTCCTGTGGGTCAACTGTGTGGTTCTCCATAGGAAATCAATAGCTGATCTGTTCTCCACAGCCACTGTTGTCATGGAGCGAAGGAAGGAGTTTCACCAGAAGGAAAAAAAAAAAAAAAAGAAAAGAAAAAGTTTGTATCCATGAAACTTGAAGAAATGGTACTTCGTGGTTACTGGGAGGTTCAGAATGGTAGAGAAAAGGTTATCATCTCAAGAGAGTGTAGCTAAGACCATCTGAAGAAAAGGGACAGAGGAAAGAGTGTTCGAGCGGCAAGTAACTAGCGATTTCAAGGATGCAATAAAGTGGACTAAGGATTTCAAATCAGAAAACAAAGGTGTGTGTGGATCTGATGCTTTCTCACTCAGGGCTGTGGGAAACTTCATAGCCTAGTGCAGGAGCTAAGGCAGAAGTTCAAACCCACGAGTTAAAGCCAATCTTTCACAGAGGTAATCTAAATCTCGATCGCATTGAATCTATCTTCTCTCTGGTACTGAAATATCCTCCAAGGTGTTCTCATCAGAAATATGAATTGCCCACACTCCTTAGAGCCCTATCCAATTAAAAGTAGATCTAAATCTCCCTAATGCAGAATCCTTTAAGACACTGGGGGAAGAGGAGGGAATGTGTATTTATAGAAAATCTGATAGAAAACACAACTGTGTCACTTCAAGGGTGAGTCGGATAAGGTATTTATTCAAGACTTACATTTCTTTTAAAAACAATTACTTTCGATATGTATCTAAAGCATCTCCTCTGTCATTTAGGATAAAAACAGATTAAGCTTTTACTCAGTAATGAATTAGGCGCCCTAACATTCTAGGCAGCTAATAGAGTGTGTGTTTGCAGAAAACTAAAGAAAAATCCTGTGACCAAGAATCACAAGTTAAAGTTTTCTTTGAAATGGAAATACTCTAAGGGAGGAATTGGTTACTGGAGCTTAAAAAAGACATTGAAAGTGCGAGAGAGGTTTTCCCTTCCTAGAAATGTGAGCTTGGGCCCCGGCAGAGGACCCGAGGAGGATCTGGAACAGGAGATTAAAATAATCCCAGAATGCAAGGCATCTCTGAAAGCGCCAGCGGGATGGAGACAGTGGCAGCTCTGGGAAGGGAACAGTGTGTGTGGACCCAGGAAGGGCATCTTGGCCACTTTCTCTCTTTCCTGGGTGCTGGTCCCATCTCAGAAATCTTTTTCTACTCTGGGCTTATTTTTATTTTTGTCTTTCAAATTGTTAAAGTATAACCCTCATTCCAGAATAGCTTTTTTTCTCATAAAAAAATAGCAGATGGTTTATTTAAGTAGTAGCTATAAAGAGTATTTTAAGTCTGTTGGGCTGTTCAGTAATAAGTAAGGCCCTCGATGGGGTCATTCTACTCAGAAGAAGCAAAGACCAACCGGCAGATGGGTGTTCGGGGATGGGGGTGTGCCCAGTATGGGAGCCGGTCACTTGTGTTCTCAGTGGGAACCTGGAATTCATGACTAGTTTTTATCTATCTATAAAGTTTATTTATTTATTTATTTATTTATTTATTTATTTATTTATTTGTGTTGAGAGAGAGAGAGCGCGCACACTCAGTGGGGGAGGGGCAGAGAGACCGAGGGAGAGAGAATCCCAAGCAGGTTCTGTGCTGTTAGCACAAAGCCTGCCATGGGATTTCGACTCCTGAACTGTAAGATCGTGACCTAAGGTGAAATCGAGAGCCAGATGCTTCACCTACTGGGGTCCCCAGGTGCCCCAAAGTATCCTTTTAAACCCATCCGAGCAGGAGGGAGTGAGAGAAGCCGGAAGGGCTAGGACACGGTCATTGTAACGGGCTGAATGTTTGTGTTTCCTCCCTGCCCCCACCGAATTCTTACTTTGGACCACCGTGTGATTGTCTTTGGAGATGAGGCCTTTGGGAGGTAGTTGTGTTTCTATCGGGTCATACGTAGGGGTGGCCCCCATGATAGGAATCACTGCTCTTCTGAGAAGAGGAAGAGAGCCCTCTCTCAAAGCTCTGTGAGCACATAGTGAGAAAGTGGTGTTCTACAAGTCAGGAGGAAGGCCCTCACCAAGAACGGAATCTGCCTGCACCTTGATCCTGAACTTCACGCTTCTAGAACAGTGAGAAATAAATGTCTGTTGTTTAAGCCACCCCATCAATGGCATTTTATTATAGCAACCCAAACTAATACATTCATGAAAAGCAAGAGTTTTAGAAAAAGGTCAGGTTGGGCCAAGTACACCTCTCTGTGCCCTTGGGCCAGTTACTGACCTGTCTGACCCCCAACTTTCTTATCTGCAAAATGGGTATGATGAAGTACCCACCAATGAGGCAAGGGACTTGCTGGACAGACAGCAAGCTCAGAATCCCTTGTCCTGACTTTAGCGGCCACCATCTTGTGGGAATGGTAGCCATCAAGAAGTGGGCGTTTCCTGGCTGGGGAAACGTTATGTGGAATGGTGTGGTGCTT
This sequence comes from Panthera pardus, assembly GCF_024362965.1. Taxonomy (NCBI): domain Eukaryota; kingdom Metazoa; phylum Chordata; class Mammalia; order Carnivora; family Felidae; genus Panthera; species Panthera pardus. The sequence continues at coordinate 81,951,962 of NW_026526788.1, forward strand.
TCCCGATTCTAAATCAATAATCTTCAGTTCTTCTAGTAAACATTCTTCAGTAGGCCTTCAGCTGTGGTCCAGAGGTTTTAATAATGCTCAGTTCCTGCCCTCAAGGGGCCTGTGGTCTCTAAGGAGGAATGACAGAGAAGCACTCCTGTTTCAGTACATTACCACCAGGTTGGAAGTCAGAGGATCCTGGGTCATCGTGGGAGCACACGGAGAGTTGGCGTCCAGAAAGGCTTCCTGGAGGAGGTGGTTCCTCCATATGCAACATATTCTTCTCAAGTCCACCACTTTATTTTTCCCAAGAAAAAGAAGGGAAATTCAGGTCTTAGTATATGTATCCATTAATTATTCCACATACGCCAAAGTCTATCAGCCTTCTAATAAGTCAGTTACTTGATCGGAAACCTACTTTCAAACTACTACCACAGAAAGATCCCCCTTGCAAAACAATGGCAGGCTTTAAAGCCTCACAGTATTTGCACACGTAAAGCAGCTTGTTGCAAGCTTTAATTTAGCATTGAAAGACATCCTGTTCTTACTGACAGTCCACTGTTGTGTTTATTCAATGGGATGATTTGGGAAAATCGCAAAACCAGGCTCCCTGTAGCCTCTCGTAGCCCCGTGGTTCCTACCCTCGGCTAACCGGCCGCTCCGAGGCATCAGAGGCCGTCCCTGGCAGTGGGAAGTAGATGGAGCAGGCCAGAACCGGCCAGCAGACTGCTTTGACCCTGGGCAGAGGCGTGACTGATGAGCCAGTAGTGGACAAGTTTAGTCAACTGACATCTGGTCATGAGCCTCTAGAAAATATTTGTATTTTTCCCACGTTATTCTCGTAGTGTTTTCATATTCAGCAAGCGTATTTCCAAATTGTTTTCTTATGAACAGTTGTATTACTATTTCATTCCTTGACTACATGATTCAGGTTTGAGTTTCTCTTTCTTTTTCTTCACAGATGTGGGAGGAGGCCATTGCTCTGGGTAAGGAACTTGCTGAACAGTATGAAAACGAGATGTTTGATTACGAACAACTCAGCGAATTGCTGGTAGGTCTTCTTTTCTTTCTAGTTAAGTAAACACAGGCAATCCACACTTGTTTTTCTGGGATTTCCCTTCCCGTTTTGACGTTGGGATTCCCCTCAGGCCTTCTGTGGGCTTGGCCATGGTCCCCCATTTTGTCCAGGATGAGAGTCTTGATGTATTTGCTGACCGATTCTGGCTCACGAGCACTCACGTTTATTCCCAACTGAGCTTTGGTAACCAGACTAAAGCTGTAAACAACCGCTGACCCCACATGTACAGAGCTCTTGGTGGCCCCAGAGTCTCTGAGAACCTCTGCTGGTTTAAAACTGACCCCGTCTACAAGGTAGGTGGGTGAAGGGAGAGTAACCCAGACCTTTCTCCTGCTACAGACACTGTTTGTATTCAGCAGATCTACTTTATGATGGCATATATAATATTTATCATTAATTTAGACCAGAATTCTGCCCTTTTAAATTCCTCTTTAATGTGGCCCAGTATCTAACTGATACCAGTTTTTAAAATACTAAAGACCAGCCACTTAATCAGAAGGAAAACCATTTCCGTGGCACCTCTTTGGTTTTTGAGAACACAGATAAATCATACTGGTTACTGAGTTTCGCTCTTTTGGGCAGATTCCCTGCTCAACGCTGGGGGTGAGGGACAAATTCTGTCCAAGCCGTGCGTCGAGGTGTCCAGATGCACCAGGTGCGTGGCACCTCCCTCATCGTCACCCTCCCACCCAACTGGAATTGCCAAAGCTTGTAGAGCCCGCTGGAAGATTCTAGAAGAACAAATGCTCAAATGCACTATTCAAACCTGAAATGTTCTGTCTTCCTTTCAGAAAAAACAGGCTCAGTTTTATGAAAACATCGTCAAAGTGATAAGACCTAAGCCTGACTATTTCGCTGTTGGCTACTACGGACAAGGATTCCCCACATTCCTTCGGGTAAATTTTGATTCTGTTTCATCGAAGCCAAGATTGCTGCCTGGGCAGAGAGCCCCTTCCCATTCTGAGGGACGATTTGGACTTTGCATCCGTGGGTCGCAGTCTGACTCTGTACTCTTAACAGCTTTGCGCTTAGCTTAGGGTGTGAGAGAAGGGCTGATAACATTTTCTTTGGTTGCATATAAGCTTTCCATCTGAACTTCCCTAAACAGAACTCTCCTTCAGAGATTTAGGTGTGTTTTTTAAATTGTGGTAAAATACAGGTGACATAAAATTTGCCACCTTAACCAATTTTAAGGGTACAGTTCAGTGGCACTAAGCACATTCACATTGTTGTGCCATCATCCATCTCTGGAACTTTTTCATCTTTCCATCCTGAAATTCTGTACCCAGGACAACAGTGACTCCACGTTCCCTCACCTCTCAGCCCCTGGCAGCACTGTTCTGCTTCCTGTCTCTATGAATTTGCCTTTTCTAGGTACCTCATAAAGTGAAATCATACACTCTTTGCCCTCTCGTGTCTGACCTTTTTCCCTTGACATACTGTCTTCACGGTTTATCCATGTCGGAGCATGAATCTGAATGTCACTTCTTTTTATGGCTGAGTATTCCGTTGTATAGATATACCACAGTTTTGTTGATCCATTCGTCCTTCAATGGACGTTTGGGTTGTTTCGGCTATGGTGAATCATACTGCCGTGAACATGTGTATTTTTAATTATGTGAGAAATTGTAAGGGGATTTTTCCGGCCACATTGCTGGGGACTCTGAATCACCTTCCATTCCTTTGATAGGCATGTGCTGTTTGACACGGGATTGAAGAAATACTGTGATCGTCAGCCAAATGCCCATTTCTTAGCACTCATGAGGCCAGAGGAGAAATTGTGTAATTAAATGCTGCTTGACCTACTAGTAGAATTGTTTAAAGTTTCTCTTGGATACCATTGACCAATGGGCCATGATTTCCTGTCATTTCTTAAGACATTTTTTGAAGGCACATGGTTTTCTCTTATTCTGGGAGACCACAGGTGATTCCTCTGGTTTGGGGAAAGCGGGATCTCTTGTCTAGAGCATAGCTGTGTGGGGCAGTTAGATCCAGGAAGGAGATTTTCCTAGTCCCGGAGCTGTGTTCCTTTGACCCTGGTGGTTCTGACTGCACAGACGTTCCTGACGTCCCTTCATGCCGCCACCAGCAGAAAGGACTTACTTGCTGAGGACCTGTCATTGTTGATATGACATCAACAAGTGAGCCTCCCAGGTCTGGTCTGCTTCAGAATGTGACCTGTGGATTTGTCCACTCACTCAAGGTCTGGGGTGACTGGGGCATCTGTCCCTACCCTGTCCCTGCTGGTGTGTCCTCTCTCCTTGACACCTCAGCTTTCCTTGTGTAGCTGTGGCACCACATGCCCGGGACAGCAGTTGACCAGAGACCCAGATTTTGGAGAAAATCTTCTTCCCAAAGAATGAATAAAGGACATTTGGTTATGAGCCCTAAATTAGGGAGGATTTTGAAGTTAACTACATTTTATTTTTATTTTTAAGAAGTTTATTTATTCTGAGAGAGAGAGAGAGAGAGAGAGAGAGAGAGAGAGAGAATCCCAAGCAGGCCTTGTGCTGTCAGTGCAGAGCCTGACGTGGGGCTCAATCCCGTGGACCATGAGATCATGACCTGAGCCGAGTTCCAAGAGTCTGACGCTTAACCAACTAAGCCACCCAGGGGCCCCTGAAATTGACTATATGTAAATAAAAAACCAAGCTGAAGAATATTATGAGCTTGGAGTTGACGTTGTTAAAGGCTTTCATTAAGGTGTATAGATCTGTATGTGTGACCCCATGTATGTGTCTCTAAGAGAGAGATCGAGCCTAAATCATGGCTGTGCTGAGGTGTTAACAGTGTGTGTGGCCCTCTGAGGACAGTGCTGTGACTTCCCACTACTCACTATGCTCTGCCCTGGCTTCCTGACGTGCCGGTGGGCGGGGCGGGCCCTTTGCGGTCCCTGAGCCAATGGATGCCTGGCGTGTAAGTGGGCTGGGAGGGCACACACGATGTGTGTGCTCTGGGGACCGCACTGGGTCATCTCCCCTGTCAAAAGGACAAAATGCAAAGTGTGAATAAAGAGTTTAACGGGCATGATTAATATTGAACTGACTTCTCCGCCACACCTGAATAATTCCGCAGGACTATAGCAGTATATTTATTATGCTTCACAGATCCCCTGGCAGGGGTCAATCTGACAATGACATTAGCGGTTACAAAAACTCGGGGAAAATGTTTGGCTGTTTAATGCCCCTGAGGAACTAACTGTCCCTTTTGCTTTGTTTTTCTTTAAGAATTAGTCTCGTTGGCTTTTGGGTTTGCCTTTTTTGGTTGTTTGTTTGCTTTCATGTTAATATTTATGGTTCTTCCAAGGAATAAATATCTTTGACTACATATACATTTCCCCCTTGTTTTCATGTTTGAAGGGACTGCTTCAGAATGCAAAATAATTGACATTTCTAGAAAATGTTAGTAGTGCTTTCATCTATAACTCACTAGTGTTTTTCTATTAAAGTCTTTATATACATTTTATTATTATGTCTTTCTTCTAGTGTAAAGCATAATAAATTCATGCGAGTTTTGTAGTGGCCTGTTAATGCATTAAATCTTCCTGAATTTCTGAAATGTTTGGCTTTATATAGCTTTAAAAGATGCCCACACTGTGTATTTATATTTCTAATTAAGGCTACATATTACTTTGGTTTCTGCTTGACATTATTTTTTTAGAGAAAGAGAACATTTTTCTTCTATAATGGGTACTTTAAGACATACCTAAGCACAAAGTGAAAAAAATACTCAATTCTTAAACTGTTCCTTCTTTAGTGATTTATGGGGACCCAGAATAAGTCGGGACTAGGGAAGGAAAGAAATTGAGTACCATAGGATCTCCCTTTATCTTTTGAAAATTCATTAATTAGACAAATTTTAGTTTGACTTCGAACTCAGTCTCTAGGAGGTAAGCGTAAGAATATTCCGTGGGGTGCTATTCTGTGGGCTTTCTGCCTTTCCTCCGCTCTGGCACCTGGCCAGCCAGGGTCAGGACGGATACCAGGGCTGCACCTGACTCATGACCAGCCAGGCTGGGCCTCTTGCCCAGCCGACAGATCCTGTGAGGAAAAGCATCGGCCCCCAGCCTCCTGTTTCTTCGGTCCCTTGGCGCCTTTTCCTTGTTGCCATCTTCCTTTAGGGTCAGACAGCCCTAGGGGTGAGGCAGGATGTTGGGGGGCCGGGGGTGTAGGCCCCACAGTCAATGGTAGTGTCGCATCGCCCATTGCCACCTTTCTATGACTCAGTTGATGCTCAGAAGACACTGTTGAATCTGTGAAGGTTCACAGAACTTTTACATCTTAGAATCCGAAAATCCCTTAGAGGTATGTTTACTGAGTGACTGTGTCACACCTGGACAGAAATGGCCTCAACAAGGCAGCCTGCGTAAGGAAGAAGGCTCACCGGCCTAACACCCACCCCCGAGGTCACCCCGCCATCTAACACCACCCCCAGAGGGACTCTCCAGCTTGGAATTTATGGAGGTGACAACGTGTCATTTGAGATGGACAGTAGCCAGGTTTTTTTTTTTTAATCTTTATTTATTTTTGAGACAGAGAGAGATATAGTGCAAGTGAAGGAGGGAGAGAGAGAGAGAGGGAGTCACAGAATCCAAAGCAGGCTCCAGGCTCTGAGCTGTCAGCACCGAGCCCGACGCGGGGCTCAAACTCACGAACCCCAAGTTCATGACCTGAGCTAAAGCCGGATGCTTAATTGACTGAGCCACCCGGACGCCCCCAAAAGCCAGTCTTTAGAAGGAGAACTCTGATGTTGAACCTGTCATTCATCACTGGGTAATTGTTGGTACAGCACTGAAGGGGCAGTGAGGGCAGTCCTCCCATCGGCCTCCGGTCTCTCCCCACTGGGGAGGTCGCGGTCCTCACACCTCCCTACTTTGTTCTAGACCCCTTTCCCTGTGGTTCTGCTGGTCGCTTGGCTGTGTCCTCTAGGAGACAGCTGGGAGCATCGTGCTCAGGCTCTGAGGCCGCACCTCAATCTCACGCTCTCTTAAATTCCTCTCGGCAGGATGAAAGCTATTTAATTAGGACACCGTGATGCCCTTGCCCTGGTGCTTTTACCCTCTCTCGCCACCTCATGCCCACTAGAGGGTGGGCCCTGATTGCTCACTTGGTTCTTGGTGGTTAGTTTGGTTGATTGTCACTGTTAAGGCTGAAATCCACCCGCCGACTTTGGTAATGTGTTCAGTGCTTCGTAAACACTATTAACTTATGTGGCTCCTGTTTGTGTGTTCTTGATTAATAAGGCCAGTGTAATTACAAGCTGTTTTTCAATTCAATGGCTTTTTAAAGAAAACTCTCAAGCAGATTTTGAAAACCAGTGCATTTGTGTGTGAACTTGTCCTGACCTTCCCCCGTGGTGTTATTTAATGAATGTCACTGTTTCCAGGGGAAAGTTTTCATTTACCGAGGGAAGGAGTACGAACGCAGGGAAGATTTTGAAGCTCGCCTCTTAACTCAGTTCCCCAACGCAGAGAAAATGAAGACGACATCTCCCCCAGGCGACGACATCAAAAACTCGCCTGGCCAATGTATCCTTTAAGACAACCCCGCGGGACAGGATGCGATCTCAGCGCCGTGCGCCTGGGTGGTTGGGTGTACTTGGGGGCGTTGTCATGCCTCATGTCCATGCTGCCTTGTGATCCTTAACCCTCTTCACCCTCAGACATTCAGTGCTTCACCGTAAAGCCCAAACTCGACCTGCCCCCGAAATTTCACCGGCCCGTGTCAGAGCAGATCGTAAGGTGAGCGTCCCATTCCTCCTGCCCAACATACGGATGATGAAAGACTGTGCACAGATCTCTTACTAAGAATTTCCCCCTCGAAAGGATGGATTTTAGGCTTTGGTGAGCTTTCCAGATGCTCTGTTTACTTTGAAGAGCAAGAGAAGCAAATTATTTTGAGCATCAAAACAGTGAGGGAAGAAGTTAGTAATGTGTTGCCGGAGGGTACCAGAACTATTCCTTTCCTGATGTGGGGAGGCCGGGAAAACTTGGGAGGGCGGAGGGGGCACTCTGGTCTCCGTGTGACCCACCCAGCCCCACGCCCAGTACCTCTGAGTCCCCGTGCGTGGGGAGGGCCGGACTGTTTGCACGCGGTGTGACGGGAAAAGGGATTGGGACATTTGCTTTTTTTGGGTGCAGAACCCCTTTACCCCTGCACCACCACGATTGTATAACATGGGATCATAAGGCAGATTTTTAGACTCACTAGTCGGCTACCCAAATCTGAGGTTTTGTGCCTCTCCGTTGAACTGCACCCGACTTAGCAATGCTGTCGAAACACTCTGCTTTAGATGTTTCTTTGATATTAAGAATTTTCTTTTCTATGTGATGCATGTTCTGGTTAAGAAATTAACCTCTTCAACGGCCTGATAGTGCTTCGAATCTGTTTCTTTCGTATCCTGAAGTCTGGTGGGTTGTGTTCTTCCTCAGAATTCACTCTCCTCTCTTTAACCTCTCGTTGGCCATAATGGAAAGGCAGCCAGGGTTCTGTATCGATGAACGATTGCTTCCACAAGGCACACATTTTGAGGTTTGCCACAGTCTGTCTCAGCAAGAGGCATTGGAGCAAATGGTGAACGGCAGCTTATGCTTAGCTGCTTCCCTGTGATGTGGGGAGGCCACCTGCCTTTCAGTGCAGGGGACGAGTAAGTCGGGCTCTCGTATACGTGTGGAAGCCTCCCCCTCCCCAGGGACAGAAGGTACACGCCTGTACCATGCATTCATGTGTCGCTGCTTGTAGGCCCTGCCTTCTGTAGACCTGAAATCCAGGTACACAAGGCCTTTTTAGAAATAATAAACACATACTTTAAAATTTTTTAATAACTTATTAATAACTAATTGTGGATTCACTATATGAAAGTGATAAATTATGAATTAAGATGTTGAAGTAGGAAACACAAGAGCGGGGAGCTCAGGCCTGTTTCCACCCTCCTTGCTTCCCCTCTTCTCTGTGTGTGCCCGTCTCTTACTCAGCATCTTTTCTCCCCGGAAGGTTTCCAGGGACAGGGAAGAGGCAAAACCTCAGGGTAATTTTTCCACCCGCCAACATCTCTCTTCCAAGTCTGGCGGGGAGAGAAAGCCACAGCCATCGCTCCGGGTCAAGGTTGGGGATATTTTAAGGGATGCAGTGACCTGTCGCCAGGCCAGACCCCACGTCTGAAAGCAGATCAGCCGCTTTGGGGGTTAAATGTCTAACGATCTATCTGTCTCTATACAGTTTTTACAGGGTGAACGAGGTCCAGCGATTTGAATATTCTCGGCCGATCCGCAAGGGAGAGAAAAACCCAGACAATGAATTTGCGGTAAGAAACAACAACCAAAAAAACCCCAAAGAACTCATCCCGCCGCCCGCAAAACTGCCGGTGGAGAACGGGCCTCAAAGGCGAGCACGGTGCAGCGTTAGAGGTCTTTGTGGCCTGGGTGCAGAAATCCCAAAACCAAACCCTAACCCCTTCAAATGTAGTGAAATGATGAACATCTCACGAAGGATGTGGCCAAGGCCTTCCAAGTTATCAGAAAGGGCAAGTGCTGTGGTCCCACTTCTTGCGCCCCGGGCACACTTGCTTCCCTCCTGGACTTCTCTGAGTTGTCTCGTCTGGGCCCCCGGGGCCGGGAACACCCTGCTGGTGGTGCCTCTGATACAAACAGGCACACGGAGGGGCCGAGCCCTTTATGCAGCTGTTTGCAGATGACAAGCAGTCAGAGGTGAGCAGGGCAGAGACCCAGATGCTCGCTGTCCAACGCCTGAATTTCCCTGAAGCACAAGGTAACGGGTACGCCCGGACACCCGAGTCATGGGCGGGTAATTCTCTGTGACGGGGCCACAGCATCCCTGACCCTCTACCTGATCGATGCTGGTGGCACCTCCCTAGTTGTGACAACCAATCACACGCTGCCAAATGTCTGTCCCCTGCATTAGTCACGGAAATGTTAGCACAGGTTTTTGCAGCCTTTTAAAAAATGCGCCTACAGCTGGTTGAATGGATTCCATTTGCAAAGAATAAGTCAATTCTTTGAGAGAAAGCACAGTTTTTTTAAACGTTAACATTTCTCCCTCCTTCTGCCCTGTAAGCCTCCTCTGGAAATCCCTAGACAGGGAGGCATTGGCCACGGGGACCCTCGGTGGGGGACCGGTGGCACTGCTGGGAGCCACGTCCCCCTGCCTGCAGTCAGGAGGGGTACAGAAGGTGAAAGGTCACTTACACCCCGCTGCTGGCCTGGAGAGAAGTTTGGAGCCCTTCCAGCAAAGTTGCCTCTACCCAGCCTCCCCTTGAAGCCCTAAGTTTCCCGGACTCTTCGGACCTCAGGGCAATGCGTCACAGTGTCCAGTCACAGCGCTGGAAGGCCCTTCCTGCCCCGAGCCGTTTCCTGTGTGTCCGCTGGAGCTTGCATTCCGTGAATTCTAGTCTTTCCCACGTAGCACGCCGGTTTCTCCAAACGAAGACCATGCTTCTTGGTTAATGCCGGCATCCGGGGCCTACTTGGTAACTGGTCACTGTGGCGTGGCCTGTAATAGGGAGGGGGCGAGTGAGGCCAATCAAGACACCAGCGCCGAGGGCGGTGGCTCTCTGGCGGTCTCCGTCAGGGTCCCGTGGCAACAGCACTATCGTTTATGGAGCGTCTCTCGACTGTGGGATTTATGGGCAGTTTCTTGACTTTCCCTCACACCTCTCATATCCAGCAGTCATGTATATTCTCATACCGTAAAGAAAGAGGCACAAGGAGGTCAAGCAAATTGCCGATGGGTGTGCAGCCAATTGGGGCAAAGCTCAGAATAACCGAGACTCCTGACATTTGGGGCTGCACTAAAGCCTCGGGGGCTGTGCTCCTTCTAAATGGCCCTGAAATCCCCTAATGGCCCTGTTAGGCCCTCACACTTGGAGGAGGCTTTCAGAAGCCACAGGATTTAGTCTTTCACACACCGGATAAAGCCTAAGGCTTCCAGATAAGCATGAGGCTTTTTGCAGCCATGAGAAGCCAGGCTCGGCCCTGCTGCAGGTGGCCTGGCTCCAGGGGCCGGGCACCGGGAAGGCTGTCCCCACCTGGCCCAGCACTCGGGGTGGCCACTCAGCAAGGGGTGAGGCTCTGGGAACCAACGGGCTAGCAGAGGAGGAGGGAGGCGGAGAGAGAGCGCCGGAGTTAGCCAGAGCTGGCTGGTCAGGAAGCCCGAGGTGGAACCCCGGGACCCTACCCCGGCTGTGTTGGCCCCTGGGGACGCCCCGCAGGTGTGGTCCGGATGCTCTCAGGGCACAGGCTGCTGTTTTCTAGGACAGGCACCTGGGGGAGCCGCCTCCTGGGGCCAGAAGAAGCTTTAGCTGGGGAGACAGGAGGGAGGCCTCAGCTGGGCCCCTTCCCTCTCCCCTCTGGAGCCTCAGAAGCCAGGGATAGAAGCCTCTCTGAGATCCAGTCCGGCTCTCTGGAATTGCTGACATTCCACTGTCCCAGCTCTTTATGTCAGGACCACTGCTGACAGCGTCGCACTGCCCAGCGGTGGCCCATTGTAGGGACGAGGCTGCCACAAGCTGGACGCTGGCAGAAGGCGAGGGCGGGTAAGACCCCTTGCACGGGCTTCTGCGCAGCGTGCAGTTACATTTACTGGCTTGAAGCAGTTTCCCACAATACATAATGTACTATTCTACGAAGAATATGGATTATAAAATGGTATTTACTGGCAATACGCGTGTTTTGTCACGCTTAGTAAGAAGTCTTGAGCAACCGATACTGAAGTTGTTTAAGCCATCATCTCTGATTTTTTCCATATCCTTAGTTTTTCATGTAAATGGGCATTGGTTGTGCAAGAGAAAAATGTAAGCCTGAAATACGGATTGATTCGTATCAGAAAAAGTGACTGAGGTTTTCCTTAAAGCCTTTCTGCCTTTGAGTGTAACGCAAAGTACGGCTAACGGAGAACTCCTTGGAGCCTTTCCACAAATCTATTTCCTCAGAGGGAGCCTCCCTCATTTTGACGTCCAGAACTCTCCCTGACTCTCCTGGTCTGTTTTCTTTGCCCAGATGTCAGAGAGGCTGGCACCCTTGGCCAACAAAGCAGGGGACGCTGCTGGGCCTCGTGGGACCATCTGACTGATAAGCGGAGCCTTGGTCTTAACCTCGGAGCAGACCTGCCCCGCAGAGCACGTGGAAGGGCCACTTGCGACCCGTCCTGGGAAGAGCTATCCTGCCCGGAGGACTTTGCCTCACAGAGAATTGTCACCCCGCTCACACCCTTCTCCTGACAAATACCATGTGTCTGTTCCCTTTGCAGAACATGTGGATCGAGAGGACCATATACACCACAGCGTACAAATTACCTGGAATTCTAAGGTGGTTTGAGGTCAAATCTGTTTTCATGGTAAGGATACCCCCCAGAAGGGACCGTCCTATACCCTCTCTTCCGGGGTGCGGTACGCACGCCGCGACCCCAGGTCAGACAAGACTTAACCCACAGCCACCCCGTGAGTTCCTCGGGGTATCAGCCCTCCTCGTCCACGAAGGTTGTAGCAGAAATGCTGGGTGATCACAACCAGGTCCGGCTTACAAAAGGAAACCAGAACGAAGGTTTCGTTTCTCCTTCCGAGATATGTAAAGCCAGTCGTCGCTGCACTGTTTTGACAGCTCTCTCTGTTAACTACATGAAAAGTTTAAGACAAGTTGCAATTTACATACACTTTTTAAGGTCTTTCTTCCTGATGGTTTTATTGCCATTTACATGACAAACAACTTGATTAATAGTACTTGCTCATTTCAAATAAAAATAGCTTGAGAATATACCCCTCGCTGGCACTTTTTAAAGAAACAATGACTCACATCTCATTAGCTAAACTTTTTTGCCTTGCCTCAGTGGTGAGCTATGGGGCAGTCTCTTCTACCCCAGCCAGAAGCAGATTCCTACTGAATCTATAGACGTATCAGGGAGCGGCATTTGCCTGGATAAAGAGATCTGACTGAAATGTGTCTGTTTTCTCGTGTGTCTAATGCCTTTTGTTTTCAGCCAGAGGGGTGGTGCCTACCATTTACTTTACAAGGAGGCCCCCTGGAAACTCCTGATTTGGTTCCTGAATGTGGCTGGAGCCTCTCTTCTCAGCCCTGTGTCCCCTCGTGTCCCTCATCCATGCCAATCAGAGCTCTGGGCCACATCCGCACCCCCCCATTCCCAGGTGCCCCCTCCTCCTTCTCTGGAGCCCCGGGTCTCTCTGCCTGTCCCTGCCTTGGGCACTTCCATTTTCTGCTCTGGGAGCTCCCGCTCCGGGTCCCCCATAGCACCCAGGCAGGCCCTGATGGATGGAAGGCTCAGATTTGTGGCAGGTGGCAGAAATGCAAGCCTTTGCTGGCACCATTTAGAGCTGGTGACGTACGTGTGTGAGAAGACAGAGTGGGGGACTTCGCATAAACAGGCACTAATCTTCCTAATGAGCCTCTGCCCAAAGCCCTCAGTAATCGGGGATTTCGTGAGCCAGCCAGATTTCCAGAGGAAGGCGCTTAACAGCTCGGAAGTGGAGAGGGGTGAGCCCCGACTTTCTGTAAAGATGTGGTTCCGCCACCGGCTCTGTTTGCCATTTTTAACAAACTAAGAGGCTGGAAGCTGAATAATCCCAGAGCGGCAGAACCGAGCTGCCGTTGCCGACACCTGCCTCCCCCCACCCCCCCCCCCCACCCCCCCTGCCTTGTGCATGCCTCCTGGGACGGGCCGTCACGGGATGCATGTGGGGTGGCAGCTAGCCCTAGCTGTTGGACAAAAATAGGAAACTGTTCCTTCTTGAGGCAAAGGGGATCCTCAGCAGGGAGTTAGCAGTGGGTCACAATGGAAAACCGCCCTGCTGTGTTGACTTGGCAAAGCCGTGTGCTGGGACGCTGCGTTCCAGGATCTGACAAAGCCAGGGATGCGGCGACAATGGCGGTCGTGCGATACGTGCCGTTCAGGCTCGGGGACACCCGGGGGCAGCGGGCCCGCTGGCACGTGGCCAGCCACCTTTCTGTGTGTTACAGCCCGTCCATCAGCCCCCGGGCAGCACAGGGCCAGCAAAGCAGGTGGCTTCCCCCACAGTGATTCCGAGCGTCACTCTAGACTCTGGGACCGGCCATGAGCAGACTTGTCCCTGCTCAAGTCCCCCCTCCCCCTGCTCCCCTCTGTCCAGCAAACACCCCCCGCCCCCACCCGGGAGCTGCAGCAGAAAGAAAGCAGCCTGTTCTGCTTTGCTCCTTGCTGCAGAGGCCCTGGGGTTCCCAGGCTCGGGTGGGGACCCATCCCGCCTCTTTGGGAAGGACCAAAATGATCGTGTGTTGAGATCACCCCTGGGTGTGGCTCTGTGGCCCAGCTGAGCATCTATCAGAGAGAGGCCTGGCAGGAAGGGGTTGTGACTGTTCTAAACCCGGCCGTGTTTTCATGACACCTTAGCGCTGAGCTAGCGAGGCATCCTCGGCTGGGCCTTGCAGGGAACTGCGGGCCCTCAGAGAGAGGAGGGCATTTGCGGGATGGACGGCGGTCCCCTGCCTCCTACACTAAAGGTCCCGCCGACCAGTGGCAGGTTTTCCTACAAGGGGCCATTGGAAGTGGTGATGTGCTCTCCCTGGGATGGTGAAGCCGTTCCCTCATAAGAGGGTATGGGATCTGATGTAGAGACCAGCATAGAGCCCTCCTCCGCCTCCCTGACCAAACAGGCACAGGGGGCTTACACGGTGCCTAGACCTCCTGCCTCAGGGACACTGCCAGATTGCTCAAAATTTCTCAAAACCTTACCCATTTTTAAACAAGCAGATCACGTGTGCAAACACACGCAGGCACACACGCATGTACACACACGCACCCACACACATATGCACACACACACATCAGAGCCAGACAGCCTCGTCTGATCCCTTTGGGAGTTGTGTGTGAGGGCCACACCCTTGGAAATGCGCAACGACATGATGCGAAAATACCCAGTTGCTCTTGTTTGGGTGATAAGGGACCCTTCCCAGCAAACCCCCCGGGAAGAAAGGTGCATGGGGGAATAGGAAGCCCGGCCCCAGTTGGAAACGCTCGTCACCAGAGGCCCCCGGTGCCGTGGACGCAGCTGGCCTCGAGCCACGTCTTCCTTCTTCCCCGCAGGTGGAGATCAGCCCCCTGGAGAATGCCATCGAGACCATGCAGCTGACCAACGACAAGATGAACAGCATGATTCAGCAGCACCTGCACGACCCCAGCCTCCCCATCAACCCCCTCTCCATGCTCCTCAACGGCATCGTGGACCCTGCCGTCATGGGAGGCTTTGCGAACTATGAAAAGGCACGTGACATGCCCCCAGTACGGCCCTGTCCTGGGACAGACTGTCTCCAGACGCTTATGTCCAAGCCCTGAAAGTGAGAGCGCTGCTCTCACTGACCGACCTCAGCAGGGACTGCGCCAAGGCCAGGCCGGGAGCTCCCAGAGGCGCCCCGTGCCGGCTGTGGAAGGCCCAGGCCCGACCCCAAGCGTGACTCCCCTGGACATTGTCCCCCCAGGTTGGGTTGATGGAGCTCTACAGGGCTGCCCTCAGGTGGCTTTCAAGAGTTCTGGGATCATCAAAGGCCAAGAGACAGAGTTTTAGCCAAAGACGAAAGAATTAGAACATCTGGGATAGGTGGGCACGGGAGGTAGGGGAAGAAGGACGACTGGTCTCCCTGGAAAATATCTCACTAGGAATGAGCAGAAGTCAAGGACACGGGGTGTGGTCCAGACCAGGAGTCTACATTTTTTTAAGTTCACTTATTTTGAGAGAGAGAGAGAGACAGACAGCACGAGCAGGGGAAGGGCAGATAGAGAGGGAGGGAGAATCACAAGCAGGGCCTTGGGAATCCCCCACGATCATGGCCTGAGCCAAAATCAAGAGTCGGCCATTTAATCGACTGAGGCCCCGGGACGGCCCCACTCCCTGTTTTAGTACTCAAGTCTGGAACTTGGCCGCGGCCATTCATTCCTTAGTGTCTGGGGCTGTTTTCCCGACCTAACAATGGCAGAGTCGAGGCCCTTCCCAGAAGAGTGTGCTGAGCCCTTGTCCAGACGGAGTAAGAGCTGAGACAAAAAGGGCACCTCCAGAGAGCCGGCTAACAGGAGTGACTGTCCTGGGCAAGGAGGGAGCACTCTGCCCTCAGCAGCCGTTAGGTGTAGGGCAGGCCCAGGGCAGGGGGCAGGGTGGGAGTCGGGGGCAGGCAAACGGCTGGGGAGCCGCCACCCAGCGGGCTGAGCGATCCAGGTCACCTGTGGCTTTGCTGGCTTCCGAGGACAGAGGTGCCACCCTACGTCGCCCCCGGGCTGCTCGTTCACTCCACTTGTTGCGTTGGACCTAACCAGACATTTCGTGCCGAGCACTGGGGAAGGTCCATTCCCTGCGAGAGGCGGGTCTGTTCTATACACGGTTCTGTCCCCAGGGTCAGGCGCAAAAACGTGGGTCGGGTGAGCGGCGTGCTGAGTGGCTCTCCCTGTCTCCACAGGCCTTCTTCACGGAGCGGTACCTGCAGGAACATCCAGAGGCCCATGAGAAGATTGAGAAGCTCAAAGACCTGATTGCATGGCAGGTAAATGTCTGATGGCCTCCCAGCTGGGCCGGAGCGGGGAGAAGAGCCGAGTCGAGACCCGCATCCACCCAGGCCACCTCAGCACACATGCCAGCCAGTGTGGACGTCGGCCACAATGCGTGCAGCCGTGTTTGTCCCCCGAGAACCACCCCCCCACCCCCACCCCCACCGCTGCCGTGATTAACTCAACTCCTAGGCTGCAGTTGTGAATCTGAACACACAGAAAGTCCTCTCTTGCAAATGAGCCTGATCTGTCTCTGCTAGAAAATCTCTGTGTGGTGTTGACAGAATAGAATATGAGAGGTCGCAGCCTGTCCCTGGAAAGGCGCTCTCGCCCGTGCTGCCTAAGTGGGAGGCACAGGTAGGCCACTGCAGAGCATCCACCCGTCGTGTTCTCCCTGGTGGGGGTCTGCGGGGGGGTCCTCCTTTGTGTTCTCCCTGCTGTAATTCTTTATGTTATTATTGTGCTTCTCTACTCCGGAGGCCTCTGAGTCTTTCCTTAGAGGGAACTGGTCTTAGAAGGACAGGTCCAGAGGGTGTCTTGTGTCCAGTGGGAAGTAACTTGTTTACTTCGTGAGCCTGGTGGTGGGCGGTGGGGGGGGGACATCCAGACCGGTTCTCCCGGAGCTCTGTCTACACTTGCCGTGTACTGAGGACGGCTCACCTTCTCAGGCTCCGTTTTCTCATGGGGGCGGCGAGGAGGGTACTGGCTGACCTAATCCCCACACAGCAGGCTGAGTAAAGGGGGCTGAGGGAGGGTGGAGGCCGGGGTCACCCTGCGCCTGGCCAGGAGCAGACCCCAGGCCACTTTGTTGGGCCGGGGGTCCCAGGCTGCCACTTGGGGCCCTGACACAGGTGAGGCTGTACCTCTGAGGAGACATCTGTGTGGTCACTTTGACCCTGGCCTTCCAAGAGCCTCACCTCAGTGGCTTCTTCATCAGCAGCACGCTAGCCAGTGTGACCTCTCAGGGTCGAGTGGGGCTGAGCTCTGGATTTGAGCCGACTTACAATATACGTATGTTTCCTTGTAATAAAATATACCTAACATATAACGTAACATCTTAACCAATTCAGAGTACGTTCAGCAGCATTAAGGACATTCACGCTGTTGTGCAACCATCCCTTCCCTCCATCTTGCCATCTTGCCAAAAATCTCTTCGCTAACCCTCCATTCTCCCCTCCCTTGGAAACCACCCTTCTGTCTCTATGGATCTGATCATTCTAGGTACCTCGTGTAAGTAGAGTCCTGTGGTATTTGTCCTTCCGGGACCGGTTGATTTCACTCAGCATGAGGTCTTCAAGGTTCATCCAAGTGGTAGCCTGTGTCAGAAATTCCTTCTTTTTTGGGCTAAAGAGCATTCCACTGGATGAATGGACCACATTTTGTTTGTCCATTCGTCTGTCGGTGGACATTTAGGTTACTTCCACTTTGGGTCGGTCGCGAATAATCTTGCTATGAACATGGGTGCACAGGTATCTGGTTTTTTCCTTGCTTTTATTTCTTCTGTGTGCATATCCAGAAGTGGGATTTCTGGATCAAATGGTAATTCTGTTGTTAATCTTTTGAGGAATCACATCCTCCTTGTTTTTGTCCATAGTTGTCATTTTTGGGTTTTGTTTTGGTTTGGTATTTTACAACAAGCCATCCTAATGGATGTGACCTTGCCACAGATCTGTAGGCATCTATTTGCATTGGAATTACTTTGTGATAAGAAACCCTGGGAGCTGGGCCCAGGGCTCTTGTTGGCCAAGGATGGTTCTCTGCATGAAATGTAAGCCTCCTGTGGATAGCCTCCCTCTGTTTCTAAAAAGAGAGTGTAAAAGCCTGAACGATTCCATTTTAGAGGTTGTAGAAACCAAAGGCCACAAAATTCAAACTCCATTGAAGGCTATAAAATCATTGCCACCCAAAAACTAGTTTGGTCGGCAAAAGTTGTATTGATTTTTTTTTTTCCTTGTAAGCTTTTACAGCAAATTGGATTTTAAGAGTTTCAAGTCCTACAGAGGAAAATAATTTGTTCCCCAGAGAGAACTTTATGTCATCACCCCTAATAACTATATTAAAGGATGAATTTTAAAGCAGCTCACAGGAAAGCTGGAAGAAGGAATCCATTTTCCAGCAACTTCATTAAATCAAAGAGTGATGAAAAATACATATTCAACACATTACCTGTGACTTTGCTTTCATTTGCAAATGTTTGGAAACTCATACTTGGGTGTAATTGAGTCATACGGTCATTAAAAAGAAGTTTGGGGTTAACAGGATGCTGTCTTCCGTTTTTGTTTGTTAGTATGTTGGGTTTGTTTTTTTTCTGGAAACTCGCAACAGGGCAGAGTGAGGTTTTCTCTTGGGAATCCCAAGGACTTGTTGGCAGAGTTTCCATCACTGATGTGCAATAAACATATCTCCGTGCCTAAAATCGTTTGTGAAGGCTGGGTGTTAAGGGCCAGGCAGCTCTCCATTTTGCTTTTGCCTTCCCCCAACCACGATGGTCCTGACATGCTTCTCCCAGGTGGGAGCTAGTGACTGCCGTCTGTGGGCTTCTTCCAAGTTTACAGCTGACGCCAGGTCACGAGCGAGCCCCAGCCCCTTCCTCAAAGGCACGGCTCTGTCCTTCCCCAAGAAAGCCTTGTTAAGCATCCCTGCCACGTGTCCAAAGATGAATCCGTACAGACTTGTACTTAACCTCTATGTTGTGTACATATTTCTCTTTTGAAATGCACAAAGATAAAAGACCAAACTCACTGGTCATCCCCAGCTGATGACAGGCGTGACTGTTGTCACCAGGGCCGGTGCTCCTAGAGCCCTGAGCAGTGCTCCCAAATGTTGTGTGCTGCTAGCAGGCCATGAATTTGCGTAGGGGACACACAGGGGCAAACTTCACATATAGCACTGCTGTTTAGAAGGGTGTCTTTGGAGAGCAGGCTGCGTGCTCACCTTGAACGACTCAAGGAGTGCCTTTGGGGATGTCCTCTCTCCTCTCTGGGCTCTGGAAAACTTTTAAGAAATGCAGATTCCTGAGATCTGCTCCAGAGCAAACCAGGACTCCAGGAGTGGAGTTTAGGAGCCTGCTGGGAGACTCTGATGCTCATCCAGGTTGGAACCCACTCAACTACGGGGTCTCCAGAGATCACTTCAAGCCTCATTCCATGGCTTGTGTTTGTATATTAAGCACCCAACGTGTTGGAGTGTTTGCATAAAGCATCTTCTTATGTGCAGCTGCAGTTCAGCCCCAATCAGACACGAAACAGAGGCAGAATCCCATCCTAGAAGAAGGCTGTATTGAGGGCCTGGTGACGTGATCAATTCTCATACCCCATAAATTTCACCTGTCAAAGTGAAGTTCATGCGGCTCATTAGGTACCAGGAACCTAGACCAAATGGACTTAACGTCAGTCCAGCAAGTAGCTTCCTTGATGTCCCAGAAACTGGCCAATTAAGGCTCTTAAGCAAACCAACAAAAATTGCAGAAACAATTAGACCACATTTTGTATATTTGAAAAAGGTCCATTCTACAGAAGAATGCTTGCCGTGTCTCCAGCGGCTGTGCTTTAAGCTCAAGACAGCACCCCATGCTTGCTGTCGCACCCAGATGGATATGACACATTTACCATCCCACCAAAAGCTGTCCCCAGTCCGCCTTTGCTACTATGCCCCACGGCAGGACTCGGAAAGCAGAAAGATTAATGCGAGCATTTTCTACTGACGCACCTGAATACACCGTGGCGAGCTCTGGGGAAGCTGCCATCTGCAAGAGTAATTCATATGGAATATTAAATCATCGCATCCACTGTGAAGTCTCACCTGCACACTGTCCTTTTGGCGGTAACTGGTCAGAAAGGGATACCTAACGTGCACCTTGGGTGTAGACCCAACTGTTGGCAAAACCAGCTTTGTGCCCATGCAGCCCAAGGGCAGGCTGCGTGGGTTGCTGGGTGGGTTGTACCGTAGGAGCACTCCTTCCGTCTTTCCCTGGAGACCACAAGAGGCAACCGCTGTGTGCTATAAATGGCAACCAAATACATTTCATGCATTGATTCATCTTGATAAGATTTCTTGAATTTGTTCGCATGAAATTCAATTGTGTGCTTATTATCGTTCTTACTAATAAATCTGCTCATTTAGGTTGGTGTTCTGTCATATTAGGAAAATCTGTTTTTAATCAGTATTTTGATTTAATTATAAGTTATTAAGAGGAAGCCTCTTAGCTTGATTGCATTGAAGAATGTCTAACTCCCAGTCCGAGCCTCCGGAGGGGAAGCAGAAGCTGGGGAAAGCAAGCCCTCCCTAGACCCCCACCCCTCAACACCAGTGATTCTGGGGGGGTCTCTGGGGCTGGGGAATGAAAATGTCTCCCTGCGACGCTTTTAAAGGTCAGCTACATCCCCGCACTTGGCAGTGAAGTGTTGGCATGGATATTTTGTGACAGCAATGTTGGCAGAGAAGTGATTATTTTTAGTTTTAAGGAAGAATAAATTCGGTTTTCCTCTCCAAATAAGAAGATCCTTCAGGACTATAGATCACATATAATTAGATTTTTACATTTTCGAATAGGGTTGTCAATCGCCTATACAGGCTATCTTCTGGGCTAAAAAATCTCTGCACCGTGACATGACCCTTTGCTAATAGGTCAAATTACGGCAAAACAAATTCAAAATGCAGTTCTCCCCAAATTCACGTGAAAAGCACAGATGCGTCTGTTCTGGGATTGGTCCACCGAAGGGAGTCAAGTCAGGCAGAGACACTGAGTGGCCATCGTGTGCTGAGCACACTGCACTAAACGTGTCCAATTTAAAACACAAAGGATTCTAATTTGAACATTTTGGTCTTTGGGGGTAATGTGCCTG
Organism: Panthera pardus; assembly: GCF_024362965.1. Classification (NCBI taxonomy): domain Eukaryota; kingdom Metazoa; phylum Chordata; class Mammalia; order Carnivora; family Felidae; genus Panthera; species Panthera pardus. The sequence goes on from NW_026526788.1 coordinate 81,972,406, forward strand.
CTGATGACTTTGATGCACGGTTTGATTTGGAAACAGAACAGTTGCATTTTGCACACAGTGCCACTTTCTGCCTGGTGTGTGCTCCTCTCTCGAGACGACTGACCAGGAAATAAGTAGGGTTGACTGCTGTGTTTTTCAGATTCCATTTTTGGCTGAAGGGATCAGGATTCACGGAGACAAAGTCACAGAAGCACTGCGGCCATTTCACGAGAGAATGGAAGCCTGTTTCAAACAGCTGAAAGAAAAAGTGGAAAAGCAATATGGCGTCCGAACCATGGTAAGCGGGTAGCCTTGCAGAACGGATGTCTTTGCGTCATATTGTCCTACGGTGACAGGCCATGGGCAGAGTGAGTGAGATGTACATTTGGCGCCTGCTTGGGATTTAAAAGACCTCGGCCCCTCGTAAGTCCATCTGCCAGGAAACCGGCAGACTCTTTTCAATGATTGGAAATGTGAGTGTGCGTAAGCGTTCATGAGTTTGCTTGATCACCAAATACCCCGCTCACCTGCTGTGAACACGACCTCCCCTTAAAGTGGTGGGACAACAGAAAACCTCACAGAGGCCTCACCTACAGCCGTACATCACCAGCGGAGGGTTAAGCAACACATGGGGCAACAGCACTCTTGATGTCCGAAGGCGGAGGTGGAGCCTGTACCCAGTCCAAAGTCGGAGTCTTTGAAGCGAGTTGCTGTGGGTTAGTGAGATCTGAAATTGTTAGCAAGGACTTCACCTCTTAAAGGAGTGGGCATTGGTCTAGGCCAGGAAAGGTTAAGCTGGAGACAGGGAAGGAGGTGGGGAGAAAGGGCTCACTCACCCGGCAAAGGCTGGGCGGCCAGAACTCGAATGGCACGCCAGAGGCCAGTGTAGACATAGCCGTGCCTGGGGCAGAAGAGAACTCACAGGAGAAGCTGGAAAGGTGCCCAGCCTCCAAGAGCCTGGGACACGGATCTGGGGCGGGAGGCTTTGCTCTGGATGCGGGGGCACAGTTGGGCTTTTGCTAAGAGTTTGTGGAAGGTTTCTGAGTGGGGGCTGGGATGAAGCTCATGATAAAAGATTGGCCTGCAATATGTAATGAGGCAAAATATCTGACAGGAGAAGCCCTGGTAATAGTGGCACGGTGTTTACAGGCCACAGTGTAAGTGGCGGGCTTGAGATGCCGCCCGGGAGCCATGCCTTAGCAACACGGGGGCGAGGCCCAGCGCCACAATGTCGTGTGAGGTTGTATCCTCACGGCCTCTGGGAGCCTTGGTGGGTCCTGACCTTGACTGCTCGTGGACTCTGGAGACGCCGGGCACAGCAGATGACCCCGGGCCCCCTTTCCCAACGTTCAGAGGTAAGCAGCAGCGGGACAAAAAAGAGGCGGCGAGGCTTGCAGTCTAGGATCCCAAGCCTGTGGCATGAGGGAGGGCAGGGCACACACGGCTTCCACTTTCCTGCCAACGAAAGGCTTCTCACATCGCACAGCACTGCCCGCCAGTCCCTGAAGAACCAGGCGTCCAATGCAGGGCCCATTCTGGATTCTCGTTTGGCCCGATTCCGTCTGTCTGCTGTTCCCTCCAGCTCTCTGTTGCTCTTTCTGTTGAACTCCCTTCTTTTCTTCACAGATTCATCTCACTTAGCAAACACTAATTTAGTGCGAACCATATGCCAGGGAGCTTTCCAAGTGTTTTGCAAATATGAACTTGCTTCATCCACTTAACACTATGAGGGAGGCACCGCGGCCATCCCCGTTTTACAAATGGGGAAATGGGGACACAAGGTCATACCCTGGCCGTGGCCACTCCGGCCGCCGATGGAGTTGGAACCCCGTCCATCTACCTCCAAGTCTGCGCTTTTAGGCGCAACTCTGTAATTGACACGGCAGAGCGTTTCTTTCTCTGGCTCATGTGGTCGGAGGCAGGGAAGAGACCGAGAGGCCCCAGAAAGGAGCCGATCTGGCTACGACTACCCCGCGTGCTCTCCCGCCCTGACCGCCCTCGCCTGCCGTGGCTGGGCACCAGTTCCCCGTGGCATCTTTGCCCTGCGCCCAGCAGGGTCTGAGCCTGACAAAGCCAGGAGAACACAGCCTCTGGGCTCTGGTCTGAAAACTCAGCCTGCGGGGATCTGGAGCTGCCAGCCCAGCGGGAGCTGCCACAGGTGCACAGGCTTGGGAACCAGGGTGCCCCCTGCCGGCTGCACCGGACGACCCTTCGCGCCGGTCAGAACCCTGGAGCGCTGCGCGATCGCTCGGGGGCTGCGGCTCAGTACAGTCAGGTGGCAAGAATTTCAGAGGGCATCGTCGCCCGTCTCTTCCAAAGTTTTACACCACTTTTAAGTCCTTCTAAGAAATACACACTTGTGAGATCTCCAGGTTTTCGTACTAAGTGAAAAGCTTCCTCTTTTATCACTCATATAATTTCTATTTCAAAATGACAGAAACCTGTCGGGCTCACCAAGCACCCTTCATACTCCTGTCTCTGCTGGGATTCATTTCTTCCGCGCATGCTTGCTGCTGGGCACAGGGGAGAGGGGAAGCAGGGGCAGGAGGTGGGGCTATTGCGTGGGTGGTGGTGGGCGGGGGCAGGGGGGTGTCCCCCTACTCAGGGAGCCGCAGCCGTCCTCGGCTGGAGATTAGCGATTTCCATCCACCACATCCTGAGACGGCATCGTGCCCATCAAGCGGACCACCTCTCTGTAGGGGGCTGCCAGGGCAGCCCCCGACCCCAGCCCAGCTAGGGGCCAGACAGGCTTACTGGGAGGGCGATCCGGGAATCGAATGAAGGGTGCATTTTCTCCCCTTGGGTGCTTTGTTTCCTGGAGCTGCCTCCCTGAGTCCATCCTGGGACCCCAGACACAGGATCTGCGGTCAGCCCTCCCTTGAGCAGAGAGACAGGCAGATGTCCTTGTCATTCTCTGAGAAATGTGACAATAAAAAGCAGTCTGGTGTGAGTCTTTCCTGCCTTATCTGCTCTGAAAACTTGCAAGCATCTCAGAATACTTTGAAAAGCAATGTAGTATCATCCCATTAAAAAAAAATGGATTTAAAAATAAAAACCCCATAGAAAAGACATAAACCATTTTGTCAATTTTTCGGACCCAGCCGAAGCCAAAGACAGAAACAGAAGACTTGGACACTCTCTGACTTCTTAATCCACAGGCGGCTCTGCCAGGCCCCTGGGCTCACTCCACCCTGGCCTTCCCCTGGCCGGTGCTGGGGCTCGAAGGAGCCACCGCTCCCCGCACAAAGGCTCACAGCCCGGCTTCTCCGGATGCTTAGGGAGTGAGGGGTGCAGACCCCGGGGTCCCCGAAGAAGGGACCACAAGTGCCTGCCGTATTCAGCCCCAGCCCCTGTGTCTGCTTCAAGGGCTCCTTAGCTTTTGTCTGCCTTCAAGCTCGTGGAAAGGATTTCTGCGTTTGTCACACAATTCCTGTCCCTCTTCCTTGAAGCTGAGGAGCGAGGGAACCACACCTGGGTCCCCGCTTTCTCCACCCTTGTCTCCACCATCCCTTTACCCCCCACCTCCCCCCGAGACTGCTTGCCACCGACTCCTCCCCGGTCCCCCTGGCAGCCCCCGGCCGGACGTGCACACGGAAAGCACACAGACTTCCTCCCCCCACCCCCTCGGCTGACTCTCGCCCTCACCCCGCACCAGGGAGAGCCCACCAGGCCTCCTCCAGGCCCCGCGCCGCTTGTCCCCGGCCTCCCCTGTGCCTCACGTTCTCACTTCTGCTGTTCCCGGAGGCCCCTCCTGCCTCCGGCCTCCAGGATTTCTCCTCTCCGGGCCTTCCCTCCAATGGTCATCTTACCAGGATCCGTGGAACCCTGGGGTTCCTCAGAGGCTCCTCGGGAGGCTGAGATGATAGTTCAGCTTCTCCGGTTCTGTCTGCGGGAGTTCAGTGGGGTGTTTCACCAGGGAGAGAACTTGGCTTGCAAGGCTCACAAGAGCAGTCCTGGCTCCCAGCTTCCGTGGGAGACGCAGAGCTGACCGAGGGTCCTTCCGTCTGTCCCCCAGCACCGCCCCGCCCTGCAGCCTCTGAAGGGTGGGGTCACCTCCTAACAGCATGCACGAACTCTCCTCACTCGCCCTGCCCACCTCCCCACGCAGCCCTTCTGAGGGGCCAGCGTGTCACCCTCTGGATATTTCCCGAAAAGTAGGAAACGCACCTGCTTCTCACCCTACCCGGTGAAACACTTGTCGCCACGCCCCCCCCGCCCCCCAGAATCCATGGGCAGCAGGCGCCTGTGGTGGGTCAAGGGCAGGCACTTGGACTCAGCTGGAAGACAACGCAAGACCGTGTCCGAGCCTTTGGGCAGGGCAGGGCCGGCCTCGGGTAAGAGAGCCAAAACGAGCTTTTGCTTCAGGCTGTGGTAATGACAACAGCAAGGACAATGGGAGCTGCCACCAGAGTGTGCCAGAGGCCTGTGGGCTTCACCTGGCCTCTCCAGGTGGGGTGATTATTCCCTGCGGCTCCTCTGGAGAAAGCCGAGCTCAGACGGGCTCCGTATTCCACGCGAGGTCTGGTGGGTGCCAGAGCCAAAAGTCTGGCCGCATTCTCACTGCGCCCTCCCCACCCCCACAGCCCTGATGCGGGGACACAGGGACGTCAGTTCGCTTGGGGTGTCCTGGGGCTGGAGCTGCACCTGTCACAGCTGGGAGAAACTCTAAGTGCCTCAGATGCAAAAGGAAAAGTCTGGATTCTTCCATTTCTAGAGGCTCTGCTCAGTCAGGAAGGAGTGGTGAGGCAAATGGCCCGGTGGGTCCTGTGGCCACACCCAGTGTGTGCCCTGCAAGGGTGGGACCCCGCAGTGGCCTCTGTCCCTCCCTGGCCAGAGCCTGCCCCCGTCACCCCCGTTCCCTTTACTTTCTGGCCATACTCGCACATCCGCCCAGGATTCAAGGTTGCATCTTGAGGGACATCACCAGCCCTTTGTGGGATGGGATGTTCAGGGGTCTTCCAGGCCTTCCCAAGAGCTGGAGTGACGTCCTGGTGTCCTGGCTGGCATCTCCGCCCCCTGGTCCCTGACCGGCCCCTCCTGTACCTGCACACCTCACACTCACATTGCTTGCATTGCTACAAAGATCATTTCGCCAGAGAAACGAAAACCGTCGCGCCAGGAACAGGGCACCCGATGTCGGACAGGTCACATTTCTTCTCCGTGCGATGTCCGGCTGCATTTCCTGGAACTCTGCCTGTCCCTATGTCTAGTAGGTGATGGAATAGAGAGGCAGTGTCTCCCGAGCACGTTCGTCACGGGAGCCTGATGCAGCCGGTTCTCTGCCCTTCTGCTCCTCTCCTTCCCCGGGTCCAGAAGGGACAGGTGGAAGCTGTTGCAGGGGAGAGGTGGGAAGGCAGCCCCTGCAGGGTTGGTGGGCGGGTGTTCAGGCTCCCACCTCGGAGCCGTCCACAGACGCTGCTGCTGTGGGAGAAATACCGAGGGACGGTGTGGGTTGTGTGAGGCAGAGGCTGCCCGTGGGTCCCATTCAGAGCATGAAGAAGGTCGGGGCACCTGGGTGGCTCGGTCGGTTAAGCGTCCCAACTCGTGATTTCCGCTCAGGTCATGATCTCACGGTTCGTGAGTTCAAGCCTCGCGTCGGACTGAGCCGACAGTGCAGAGCCTGCTTGGGACTCTCTCTCTCTCTCTCTCTCTCAAAATAAATAAACTAAAAAAACAAACATTGCAGGAGATGTCAGAGAGAAGGGCAGTGGCCGAGTGGGCAGAGGATGGGGTGAAGGGCGGCGGATGGGTGGGGCGATCAGGGTGGGCCTAGAGCAGCGGACAGGACTCTTCCTTGAGAGGGTCAGGAACAGTGGGACACGGAGCAGTCCGGCGCCCAGCCAAGAGCCAAGAGGATGAGCGCCATGCATCAGATCAGAAAGCCAGGGCGGCCGTCTAAGTGTGTTTCAGAAAGGCTGGGACGTGCATCCTGTAGACTTTGAGTTACTAGGTTTCCTATAGGTAACATCTCCGCAATTTGGGCTAATTTGTAAGAAACAGTTTCCTTTCTAGTTTCTTCATAAAGGCCAATTAATGGCAATGGACGTCTCCCCGAAGACGTTCCACGGCGCCGTCGTCGGTGGGGAACCCAAGACCCACCGTCTGTGCAGGCAGATTCCAGCGGCGTTTGGCTTTGAGCCAGCGGTTGCCAACATGTGGCCCACTGACCTCTTTGTAAATCAAGATTTATTGGAACACATCCGTGCCCACTCGCTCCTGTACTGTCTGTGGCTGTCTGCCCGCGACGGTGGCAGAGCTGAGCACTGCAGACAGAGACCCTACGTCCCGCAAGCCTGAAATTCCTATTCCTTGGCCGTTCCCAGCAAGTTTACCAACTCCTGCATGAAACTGTCCCTCTGTGATTGTGAACCTTTTATGACCAGAGAGATAACACACAGATCAAGTAGGATTGCATGTGCCAAACACCCGTTTAAGAAACAGGCCCGCTTCTCAGGCGTGAAAGTAGTGTTGTTCAGTAGATAAGCAGCAGTGGTCCCGTCTTCTACAGGTGATTGACTGAGGGCCAGTTTCGGTGGTGTGGGGCTGGGAGGTGGTGGGGGCGGGGTGGAAGCCACACGGAGAGGAGGTCCCCAGATCCTCAGGGTAAAGGGAGGAGCTTCTGCTGCATCTGGCCTTGGGGTGAAGGTCATTAGCATTTTCTAGGTAATGAGGTATTGATGCGTGCTATGTATCAGTGACCCCTGTTTCGGCAGCAGAGGTCGTATTTCAGAAAGAAGAGGAAAACTCCATCCAGAGACCATTTTTCTCCCAGAATGCATGTCTGTCTGGGCCCCTACGGGGCCAAGAGCAAGAGTGTGAGCAGTTCTGGCCTCAGCTTCCTCTAACCCGCTGTCCCAGCCGCTGCAGGGAACGAGCCCATCTTTAGTCAAGCAGCAGGAGAATCGTACTTTATTCTAGACAAATTCAGTCATTACACATCCGTCCGTGTATGCGGGTGACCTGCGTGGTTTGTCAACACGCAGAGATACGCAGAGTTCATCTGATGGGCTTGCAATTCCTTTAACGACATTCTGGATGCTACTCTGTAAGCTTTCTGGTCCTTACGTTCCACTCTGGCTTCGAAACGGGTGGATGCATTGTAGTCTTGGTAAAGGAAACTGCATTTAAAGTTCTTAAAAACAGGAAGGTTGTGATATTTTTCACACTATCAGGTAACGTTTCAAAAAAACCCTGAGATGCTCATCATTCTCGTCTTTAACTCTGAATGGGAATACACACTGTTCATGGAAGTGTGGACAGTTTGGGTCTAGAATCCAGGCTGCTAAGATCACATGGTCCCAAGAGTCTGGCCATGCCAGGCCTGACATCTGTTGACACAGGAGCATTAAACAAGCCTCTCTCTCTCTCTCTCTCTAATTCTCCGTCTCCCTCTCTCTCTCAGCCCTCAAGTCTGGATGACAGAAGGGGTAGCCGTCCCCGGTCCATGGTCCGATCCTTCACGATGCCTTCTTCGTCCCGGCCTCTGTCGGTAGCTTCCGTGTCTTCCCTGTCCTCAGACAGCACCCCTTCCAGACCAGGCTCCGATGGGTGAGTCGGGCTCAGCAGCAGGGAGGGGGCTTGGAGGGCCTTGGGAGGAGCTACCAGCGCCCTGGGTTTGTTTTATCACAGATGGGGATGTTTTTTAAATCAAAACTGTCTTTGAAGCTGAAACCCACCCCCACCCCCCCAAGACATTTCAACTGTAGTGCCCAACATGACTTTCAGGGTCTTGTGAGTTTTTTAGAAAAAAAAAATTCTTTGGGACAGGTTTCCATCATCGTTGAAAACCTCCAGCGAGGGTCCATTCAGTTCTGGAGATTCTGGAAGGAGGGCAGGACTTTCCTTGCTGGCTGTGTGCTTGTGCTTTTCGTCTCCTGCTCACTCCTGTGGTGTCAACGCCAGTGCAGGACTGTCACACACAGTCAGCTTACTTGAGGGCTTGGTAGGGCCACCTTCTTTCTACAAGACTTCTCTGGAGGCCTCATTCTTGCCACTGAGCGCCCAACAGCACCAAGTGACTAAAAGGGAGACAAGAACGTAATAGGCTAGTCAATACTGGTTGAGCTCTCACTGTGTTTCTTGCATTAACTTTGAGCGTTAAAAAATATCAATAACTTTTGGGGCGCCTGGGTAGCTCAGTCGGTTAAGCGTCTGACTTTGGCTCAGGTTACGAACTCACGGTGTGTGGATTTGAGCCCCGTGTTGGGCTCTGTGCTGACAGCTCGGAGCCTGGAGCCTGCTTGGGATTTTGTGTGTGTGTGTGTGTGTCTCTCTCTGCCCCTCCCCTGTGCGCTCTCTCTCTCTCTCTCTCAAAAATAAATAAAACTCAAAAGAAAATTTTTTTAATATCAATAATTTTTCTGTGTTTTTGAGTAGCAAACATGTAAAGTTGGTTTTTATTAAATAAAAAGAAGCAATGTCTCGTGCAATTTAAACATCGGAGAACAACTGCTAATTATTTTACGGTTGGCTTTGTACAGTTGTGTGTCTGCAACCCCATTTGGTTTTCCATCCATCGCCTTCCCAAACCCCCGGGCTCCTGGCCCCCGCCTCACGCAGACACACACTCCCCGAGCACCCCAAGGGACAGCTCAAATCCAAGTGCCCTTTGTTGCCCGTGACCTGTGTGCCCAATGGAAGACCGAAGACTAAACCCACAGTTTTTTCCTTACCGGTAATTTTTATCAGTGTCTGCTGATAAAAGGCCAAATCCATATGGAAATTCTCAATTTAGAGGTGTTTAAAGCAGGTGTTCTTGTCACTTAGAGAAAGATTGCTAAAGAAATGGAATTCAGCTTTCCCCAAGCAAATCCCCAAGCCAGTTATGAAAAGGTCTTTACATTTCCAGGAACGTGGGGGTGCGGGCGGAAATGGATGTGGAGGTTTCAGACAGAGGCGTGGCGTATCACACACATGACTACACACCCCCTCCCAGGAGGCATTGTTTAACCTTGAATTAGAAGGCGCCTCTATTAGAGTCCAGATTTTTGTTCATTCTAGGGTTACCACCCTTCTCTCTGTAATTAATGTGGAGAAAATGAGGCTTTGGTCCCACATGGCACAGGTTACCTGCAGAATAAACTTCATCTGGTCAGCAGGGTCTCAGTCTGTGAAAAAAAAATTTTTTTAATGTTTGTTGATTTGTGTTTTGGGGTTTTTTTGTTTTCTGTTTTTTGTGGGTTTTTTTGAGACAGAGAGAGACAGAGCATGAGCAGGGCAGGGGCAGAGAGAGAGGGAGACACAGAATCCGAAGCGGGCTCCAGGCTCTGAGCTGTCAGCACACAGCCTGATGCAGGGCTCGAACCCACGAACCGCAAGATCATGACCTGAGCCAAAGTCAGACACTTAACCGACTGAGCCATCCAGGTGCCCCACATAGTGTGTGAAAAATTTTAAATGTAACCTGTCTTTCTTTAGGTTCTCCTAGATGTATACAGGTTCTTCCCCCTGAGCTGAAAGATATCCACTGGTCTTTTTATTTTGTTTTCTTTTCTTCCCTACATTAATTGTCTCAAGTTATGCAAAACCTAGAATAAAATCATGAGGATTATTTTGTTTTCCTTGACTATATCCCCTGTGGTGTATTTTTCATTCCTGTGCCTTATTTATTTTATAACTAGAATTTTACAGAGTTGTTTTTTTTTTAATTTTTTTTAACATTTATTTATTTTTGAGACAGAGAGAGACAGAGCATGAAGGGGGGGGGGGGCAGAGAGAGAGGGAGACACAGAATCGGAAGCAGGCTCCAGGCTCCGGGCCATCAGCCCAGAGCCCGACGCGGGGCTCGAACTCGCGGACCGCGAGATCGTGACCTGAGCTGAAGTCGGACGCTCAACCGACTGAGCCACCCGGGGGGCCCCGAATTTTACAGAGTTTTTAAGACATTTTCATGCCTTCATCCATGTTGGCTGTCCGTCCGAACTCCTTCCTGCTGCAGAGAATGAAACTCCGACCTTAGAACTAGACCCGGTTCTTCTCTCTCCCGATATGACTTACGAGGACAGAGACAGGGTGGACCCCTCCCACCCCTCAGTCTTGTGCTAAAATAGCAAACCACAGTTGCACATGGATGTGTGTGCACGGAAGCTAGTCCAAGATCAATGTACTCAGTAGACTCACCTCTAACGAATGTGCATTTATACCAACCCGTTGGTGTTGTAGGCACAAGGGTGGTGGTGTCTTCTTTGTGTCTTGAGACTGGGGGCATCCAGCCCGCAGCAGTCAGGGGATGTCGAGACTCCCCAGGAGGTGACAAAGCCAAAACCCTGGGTCTTCTAGCTCAGTGGTCAGCTGAGAAACTAAGGGCTTCTCCTCCATGTCCCTATGAGCCGAAATCGGCTTGCTTCCCACTGACTCATCCAAAAGACTTTCAAATTGAAGCACCAGCATATCCGTAACCTTGAGCTGGCCGTAGGAACTCGGTCAGAATCAAGATACCAGAAATTTCTTTGCGGTAGAATCTGTCTATTTCTCCCCATTGCATTTATGAGTGTTTCAGTACGAATCTCTACAAGGTAAGGGCTCCCCTTCTGGAACACACCCCAAATACCCTCTTCTCCATCTACAGTAACGTCTCACTATCTCCACGACACGTCCGCTCAGACTTCACATCTCCCCCATCCTCGGATGAGTGTGCTCTTTTTTTCCAGTTTGTTCTTTTCAGATGGCAAACACAGGCTCTCTCTGGTGCAGCTGGTTAATATGTATCTTAAGTCCCCCTTGGCCTCTCTTTTTAAATCATTCCTTTCCTGTAAGGTGTGCCAGTTCCCGGTCGGTCGGCACGGAGACTCCTTGTGAACGGGTTGACATTTATCTGCAGGGTGAGAGGCAATTGTCCTCCTATTAAGCCATGAGTGATTTACAGAACCATGTCCTTTAGGTTTGCCCTGGAGCCTCTCCTGCCAAAGAAAATGCACTCCAGGTCCCAGGACAAGCTGGACAAGGACGACCCAGATAAGGAGAAGAAGGACAAGAAGAAGGAAAAAAGGAATAGCAAACATCAGGAGCTATTTGATAAAGAATTTAAACCCACCGACGTCTCCCTGCAGCAGTCTGAGGCTGTGATCCTTTCCGAGACGGTAATTTCTCAGGGCCGGGGAACTTTCCCCGCTCTGCCTTAGCTTCTGGGACCTCCCTTTGCTCCGCATTTAGCTGATGGAGCTGTCGGTTGGATTTCATTGAATTTTCTATTAAATAGTCCCCTGAAAATCTGGGGTCTACCCTCGACCCTCTCCTTGTATGACCCAGTGCTGTAGGACATCCAGAGGCTCAGATCGGAGGTCTCTTCTCCCTGGGGGGTGCCCGGGTCGGCAGCCGGTGGTGCTGGGCTCCGTGCAGCAGTGTGGTCCTTGCATCCAATATGCATCCTGACGTCTCAGAAGATGAACAGGGATGCTTTTTTCGTCTGAGAACGATGCTCCCTGTCGGCTAACGCCTTCCCCTTGCCCCTTCCTGACCAGAAGTCTCTAAGCCCCAGGTACTGCCCCGAGTTATGAGCTGCTCAGCCAGGGTGCCAAAGCCCCTCCTGCCGGGTTCTGCACACAGCCCGGGGTTCCGTGTTGGTCTCCCTGCCGTGTCTGCCCCACATTTACATCGTTGGCACATTTCAGAAGGACTCCGCAATTTAACCGGACACGTGCTGGCTAGTTGACGTTAGAAACGGATCCCAGGGCACCCTGCTCGCTGCACGGTTCCTGGGCAGTGTGAAGGCAGTGGATACCCGTGCAGCATGTCCTAGTTCCAGGGCCGGGCCTGGGGGCTGCTGCTCACGGGACCCCCCAGCCGTGTGGGAGGCCTGAGGGCAAAGATGGGGCACCGGCAGCTTCTGGGGTGAACTTTATTCAGAACGTGCTTTTGGGGGGGGCCCGGCGGGCTCAGTCGGTCAGGCGTCCAACTCTTGATTTCAGCTCAGGTCATGATCTCAGTTTGTGAGTTCAAGCCCCACATCGGGCTCTGCGCTGACAGCACAGAGCCTGCTTGGGATTCCTTCCCCTCTCTCTCTGCCCCCTCCTGCTCTCAGAAAATAAATGAAAAAATGAAAAAAAAAATTTTTTTTCAAAAAAAAATTTTTGAAAAAAAAAAGAAAGTGCTATTTGTAGACTGAAAGTGAAGAGGAGGCTCTCACAGGCTGTCAGCTTCAAAGGTTACGTCAGGCCTAGGGCCGCCTCCCCCTGGAGACGATGGGCACTTACCTGGACGGCGGCCAGGAATGTGCCTGCCCCGGGCAGGAGCCCCTCACCTGTCCTGGCTGTGATTGAAGGGTCGCCTGGCAAAAGGGCTCACAGGGAACCACCTTTTAATAAGACATATTTCATGGCTTGTTTATGTCTTAAACCCAGAGAATACGTTTCACCCAGACTGCGAGCCACTCAGAGCAGCGGTCACATGTTGCTTGGCTGTCTAGAGGGAGAAGGCAGATTCGAGAGCCACGGTGTGGCCTTCAAGAAGGTGAATGCCTTTCTGAAGCCTTCAGACACAGCTCTGACTGCAGCATAAGCATGGCCAGGGCTGTCAGACCCCCCCCAGAGGGGGACAGACCAGAGGCTGGTATTGCTTCCCAGGTGCTGGGCCTACAGCAGCGGGACGGAGAGGTCTCTGATGAGCCACCCCACGCTCTCTGTCCACCACCCGAGAGAGTTGGGGTGCCCGCGACCTTGCTGGCACTAGCCGAGGCCACCTTCTCTTGAGCCCAGGATAGAGATCTCAAGTCTCAAAACATCAGAGCTGGGTGGGGGAATTAGCATAAGCTAATCAGCTAGTGCCAGACGCTCTGTGTGGCCATTCATATATTTGTGCATATCTAGGCTCCATTTTCAGCCGTTAAAACCAAGCCTGAGAGACGTTGCACCACATAGCAGACCTGCTCACAGCAAAGTTGCTTGAGAAGAGGTCGAAGGTCTTGCCAGGCGCTTCACATCCCATACGGGTTCTGTCCCTCCCGGCCGTGGCCCTGTTTGCTTTCAGGGACACTGGCAAAGACCGTCTGGGTTCAGCCAGAGTGGGCCTCCCCACAGCTGGCCCGCAGTGGCCTCAGCAAACCCACAGGAACGCACCGGGGTCAGAGCACAGAACCTTGACCCCCGTCGGCCTCTGACGCCTCCCAGAATGACCACAGCTGCTGCAGCTCCAGGGACAGGAGTCCTGGCCTCTCACTGGGGGCAGACTTACTGTTCTTGGTCCAGCCCAGCTGCCTGTCTCTCCACAAAGGGGCCTCCTCCTCTGGGTGACAAGTGTCAGCAAGGTCTGTGAGTGCACGCGGGCACCCGCAGTTTCCTGTGCCAGCCTCCTCGTGCCTGCACCAGCCGAGTGCCACAGGGCAGAGCAGGTGGACAGGTCAGAGGCAGGTTTACCGGAGTGGAAGCAGCACGGGGGGGCAACACAGTGTTCCCTGCACCCGCTAGGACAGCCTTGACTTTTGCCCGGCACCTTGCCTCCTAAGCATCTGCAGAGGCTTCCTCTGGTCACTCTGTGGGGCTGCGTTCGGCTTCCTACTTGATTTTGCATCGTCCACAATCTCCTGACCCTCAGCTGAGACTCAGAGCCTGGGGCGGGAGGGAAGATCTTCCAGGTGTGATTTGCTTGACACTAGGAAAGCGTCCTTCTGTTTTCTGAGTCATCAGAACGTGCCTCATGGGACAGGACAGTCGCCAGTCCACATGCACGCTTACCCTGTTCCAGGCCTCCCTCCCCCCGCAGCAGTATTCGTCATATCTTGGCTTCTAGAGCATCGCCCTGATCTCTGCCTCCATGTTCCCCTGGTGTTCTTCCCATGTACGTATATCCGTTTCCAAATGCCCCCTTTTTATAAGGACACCAGTCACATTGTGTTAGGGCCCTACCCTAGTGACTTCATCTGCAAAGGACCCTATTTCCAGGTGCGGTTACAGTCACAGGTACTGAGGGTTAGGGCTTCGACCTGTGAGTCCTGGGGGACCCAACTCAGCCATGGCAGACCCTAACTGTGCTCTTTCCTCCAATGTAGATAAGTCCCCTGCGGCCCCAGAGACCGAAGAGCCAGGTGATCAACATCACCGGAAGTGAAAGACGTTTCTCGGTGTCCCCGTCACCACCATCCTCCCAGCCGACACCCCCTCCGGTCACGCCAAGGGCCAAACTCAGCTTCAGTTTGCAGTCAAGTGAGTGGAACATTCTCCGCGTTGGGATTCGTGGCCTTGCTCTGTGGCTCCCTCTTTGACCAGAGGCTCTAATGGTAGGCTCGCCTCCTCCCATGTAGTGAGTCTCCACAAGCATTCAACTTACAGGGAGCCCCCCTCGCGGCACCAGCAAATCAGTCTCCCCGAGTTCCCTGGGGGAGAGTGTGCTCTCAGAACCTCCCATGCAGCAGGGTCAGCATGAGAGGCACACGGACAGCCTCCCTTTTTGTATCACAGGAAACGGAGCCACACGAGGGCCTTGGACCTTCCTGTGTCCAGGAAGAATGCAAAGTGAAGAGCTATTCTTAAGAGCTAAGCACATAACTAATTTTTCTAGTTTTGCCCAGTTTCTAGGGTTGCCATGGCATATTACCATCAACTCGTTGGCTGAAAACAACAGAAATATATTCCCTCACCCTTGTGGAGGCCAGAAGTCAGAAATCAAGATAACAGGGTTGCTTCCTTCCATAGGCTCAGAGAGACATTCTGTTCCATGCCTGTCTCCCCACTTCTGGTAGCTTCTGACAATCCTTGGCGTTTCTTGGCTTCTAGATATACTACTCCAGTCTCTGCCTCTGTCTTCGTGTGGCCTGCTCCCCTTATAAAGACACAGGCCATTGGCTTTAGGGCCCACCATAAATCAAGAATGATTTCATCTTGAAATCCTTAGCTAATTTCCTCTGCAGATAGCCTACGTTCAAACAAGGTGACATTCTGGGGTTCTGGGTATACATGAGTTTTCAAGGGACACTAGTCAAGCCACTACAAGTGGGAATCAGCTTTTTGCCACTAAATTCAGGTCTGCCAGAGAGGAGAGGTCTTGGCAAGAAGAGGGTGGCAGGTCAGACTCATGTTTTGGTTGCAGCACACCATTCCAGAAAAGCCATCATAGGTAATGTGGTCACATCTCCAAGGCCAGTGCCTCCTTGTGGCATCTCTGGGGACAGACAGCTGACCTGAAAGGCACTGTGGCCTCAGGAGGTCAGTCATCACCTCAGCATCAAAGATGAAGCCCCACTTCTGGTGTGTTTTTTTATATAAGAGGAATGATCAAATACATTGCAAACCCAGGAGAACCCAGCTTCCTTCCTCTGCCCTGCACGGAGGCTCTGGAAGGCACACAGTTGTCCTTTGCACCTGGTTTTCTTCCTGGGAGCAGTGGCCATTCCGGAGACTCTCGGGTGGGGAGTCAGCACTGCACGACAGGTGAGCCGAACAGGCCGCTGGGAGGCAGACAGTCTCTGAGTGTTACATCCTTACACTATTACCACAGACTCTTTGTTCTAAAAGTGTTGTATTATTCCCTTTAAATAGTTAAAAACAAGCACCATTGTAGCCGCTGCGGAAAGCACTTTAGTGCTGCCTTGATGTGAAACGTAGGATCACCATATGCCGCAACAAATCCACTCCAAGCCTATGCCACAAAGAATTAGAAATAGGGCTTCGTTGCATACGAATGTCCACAGCAGCATTGTTCCCAATAACAGAAGGTAGAAACAGCCCAAGTGTTCATCACCTGACGGACGGACAAACAAAGTGTGCATCAAAGAAAAATCCATGCAGTGGAATACTACTCAGCCATAAAATGGACTCCATCTCTGCTGTATGTTGCATCATGAATGAACCTCAAACACATTATGTGAAGTGAAATGAGCCAGACACAAAAGGACAAATATATGAGTTTGCCTTCGTGAAGTATCTAAAATAGGCAAATTTGTAGAGACAGAGTAGAGCGGAGGCATCAGGGGCCAAGGGAGGGGGCGGGGGCCATTTTCGCTTTATGGGGACAGATTCTGTGTTCGCGATGATAGGAGAGTTTTAGAAACGGATCATGGTGTTGGTCGCTCAAGGTTGTATCAGTCAATGCCACTGATTTATACAGTTATGGTTAAGATGGCAAATTGTATGTTATACGTAGTTTATCACGATGCAAATAAGCAAGTGATCACGAGGGCAGATATTCCACCAGAAGCCTTTTCTCTCACTACCCTTGATTCATTGACAAGCCTTCCTCAGAAACCAACAACTTCCCCCAGGAAGCATTTCCCTAATGAAGGATTTTTCATCCAGTGGGCCACTGGGGAAACCTCTAAGAGACCCATCAGTTAAAAAAAAAGTCAATTTTCCTCAAATATAAAAAAGAAAAACAAATTTTTTCTAAGAGTCTCAACAAGGGTTGAGAAAGGATCCTGTCTTAATGATTATACTTCCATTTGAAACTGGCTAGTTTTTCAGTTTACTTTAAAAATCAATTGTACTTCCCCTTGGCTTCTTTAAAGTAACAGCCACAATGACCGTGACTGCTAATAACTTCACTTCATACAGTCGTGGGTTTCCCCATTGAGAGAGATTTGAAGGGCGGGTGACTGGCTGTGACACCTCGCTCTTTAGATCCCACCAACCCAAAGAGGCCCGAGGAGGGATCCTTCGGGGCCCGGGGTGGACGTGGCTGTTTTGACAGTGGATTGATGCCTCCTTTAAGCTCCAGTTGTAGGTGTCTTTATAGCATTTAGCGTTTTCTTTCTAGAACATGCCGTTGGGAGGGGGGTCCCCCCCTTCATTTTCTCTACCCCTCCCAGCTCTCTTCTCTCCCCAGTCGACATGCACGTTTCTGCCTCCCCTTTCCCTGGAGAGAAGGTGAAGCAGCCACATCGATGCTCTGGCTCAGCGGGGACATTTGATTCTTCTTTTTTTAAAAATGTTAATGTTTATTTTTGAGAGAAGAAGACACAGACAGAGTGTGAGTAGGGGAGGGGCAGAGAGAAAGAGGGAGACACAGAATCGGAGGCAGGCTCCAGGCTCTGAGCTGTCAGTACAGAGCCCAATGCAGGGCTCAGACTCACGAACTGCGAGATCATGACCTGAGCCGAAGTCAGACGCTCAACCGACTGAGCCACCCAGGCGCCCCAGGACGTTTGATTCTAAATCGATTCGGTTTTCCAGGTTTGGAGCTGAACGGCATGACCGGCGTGACTGGGATGGACACGGCCGAGGTCCCGCCCCCCCTGCCTCTCAAGGGCAGCATGGCAGACTATGGGAACTTGATGGAAAACCAGGATCTGATCAGCTCGCCGACGCCCCCGCCCCCTCCTCCTCACCAGAGGGTAAGTCGGCCCAGAACCTGAAATGTGGGGTTTTTAAAATCATTCCCTCCACAAAATAGAAATCCCTCCTTCCTGAGATTAGCACGCGTGCTTTGGGCCAGCATTTGGTCTTGAGAAGTCAAAGCGGTGGGCAGTCCGCCCACGCGATCTTTGTTCTGTGTCATCCATCACTGCAGAGGGACACGCTTCCAGATGTGGGTCTCAGAGCAAGGGAAAGGGGGAGAGGATCCCGACGGGGTCAACGGGCCAGGCTCGTGACCTCGGAGGTCTTCTGCTTGAGGTTCAGTCGTGCAAATTCGATTCTGGAAAGCAGCTTTTCTGTGAGATGGTTTACGTGACTTTTAAAAGAAGCGGGTCCTGTATGGGGCTGGGCTCCCACCGGATGCCAGCCTGGCCCTCGAGAAGCCCTGAGCCCGACAACAGAGTCTTAAAAAACCATTTGAACCAGTCCCTCTGTTACCAGTTGACAGTTCTGGAAACACTCCTTGGAGAGCCAGCCCCCATTCCTGTCCTGGGTCGCTGTCCTGGCTCCTCTGTTTGCTCTCGGGCGGCTGCAGGCAGAGGTCAGCGTGCCCACAGGGGTCAGCATGCACTTGGGGGTCAGCGTGCACACGGGAGTCAGCGTGCACACGGGGTTCGGCGTGCACACGGGGGTCGGCGTGCCCACGGGGGTCGGCGTGCACACGGGGGTCGGCATGCACACGGGGGTCAGCGTGCACATGGGGTTCGGCGTGCACACGGGAGTCGGCGTGCACACGGGGGTCAGCGGGCACACAGTGGATCACCGGTGGACTGACCCCGAAGCCCCAGGAGATCTGTTTCCAGGTTCCTCCCTTCCGCGGCCACATTATTCATAGCTTTATACATTTAAATCGCTGCAGAGTGAAAAGTAAAACATTCCCGTGCACACGGGCAGCGGGTCAGCAAAGTCATGACATGGCAACAGAGCTCCCGTCGAACACTGAAGACGTGAGGTTTTTAATATGACTGCAGGTTTCTCCTAACAGCTACGCACATTTTCCCCCCTTAAAAATCAATACAAATCCTATGTACCCGCTTTTTCTTTATTTTTCTTTCTCTTTCTTTTTTTCTTTCTTTCTTTCTTCCTTTCTTTCTTTCATGGGTACTTTTTTATGGAGTGCTCTGCAAGTTTATTTTCTCTCTTCTTGTGAGAAAGCACAAGAGAGAAGAAATTTATTTACAGTACCCGTACTTGATTATTCCTTTTATATAAAAAACAAAAACAAAAAAAAAAACACCAGAAGTGGGGCTTCATCTTTGATGCTGAGGCGATGACTGGCCTCCTGAGGCCACAGTGCCTTTCCGGTCGGCCCTCTGTCCTGTCCCCAGAGATGCCACAGGGAGGGACTGGCCTCGGAGATGTGGCCACATTACCTATGATGGCTTTTCAGGAGGCCGGAGTGGTTCACTGCAACCACGAAAACATGAGTCTGACCTTTTCCGCAGACTTTTAACTACAAGTTAGAAAGAAAGGAGGCACAGGCGGTCGAGTGAGGACATTGACCGGCTGGGGTGTTGTTTTCCTAACAGCTTACTTAACCGATCCCACCTTTATTTTCATATCTTTATTTCATTGGAGAAGCAGGACCGTGCCCCAGTCTGTCCCTACACCGGCGACCTGGAAATTCTGAGCCTGGAAACATGACCGCATCCATGTGGTTACAGATCAGTTCAGGGGCCACATTTTATCCCCGTTTTGTCGCTGCATCATGTGGGGTGACCGACGCCACACTGATGCCACGTGCCGCCGGGTCGGGAAGGAACACGTGTGCGCCTCGGCTCCCTTTCTGAACGGGTGGCGGATTCAATGAGACTAAGAACCCAGGTCTCTTTGCCGTTTGCTTCCTGTGCGATTTACCTGCAGCAGAGGTGCAGTGACGTGCCCGTGGAGCAGTGTCATCATCGGTTGGAAGCGGTGGCGTTTCGAGGCCGCTTCCCTCCGTGCGGGCCCTGCGGGCTGTTGTAGGATAAGGATCACTCGTCTGCCCTGGGGGGTGATCGATACCTCCTGTCACTGTCATTGATCCGCCCCGGGCTCGTAGTCAACCCTGATACCGGCTGTTGCCACTTTAAGCCGTCGTTTCTTTGAAAATGGCTCTCACAAGCAGTGATCTGAGCTATCGTCTCGCTGAACACTGATAAACCCACCGTCTTCCCATTTGGCACAAAGGGCATTTGCAGCGTCTCGCTTGTGTCCTGCTGTGTCAGCCTGGCCCTCGAGGGCTCGCCCTGCCCTGTCCCTGTGCCTTTCACAAGTACCTAAGCACCCCGGTCATCGCGTCCCTTAAATAGGCGTCTGCTTTTTTTTTTAACTGTGCTTAGCAACCTTAAGAAAACTTAAGCCTATTATTTTACGTGACTTTTCTGTAACGCCTCAATGCCAGTCCCTGAGTTCTGTCTCTCCATATTTATTCTCTTCTGCACGTGAAGCCCCAGGTCGTCTTGGTATTTACTTGTCTGTGAATCGGGAGGAAATCTGGGCAACGAGGAAGAGCCTACAGCACCACTGTTTTGTCCTTGAAACTCCTTCCCTCACGTTGGGCTAAATGTGAGCCTCCACCGAGAAGCTGCTAAAAACTCCGCTCCGACCTTTCCTTAGATGCTAGCGTTCTGCGATCTCATCCTGGCTCGTTCTGCCCCCCACATGTCTGCTCCTGTATTCATCCGTTCATTCACTCATTCATTCATGTGTCCGCTCATTCACATCCTTGTGTGCTCAGCACCTGTTACAGACCATGGCCTGTGTGGCAGGCGTCCGTGGCGGTCATGAGGTCACGAGGGTGCCAAGAGCAAGGGGGCAACGTCTGCCCTCCATCGTTCACGCCCTGACAGGAGGTTTGTCTATCACCTTTGCAACTATCAGTTCATTCGGAGGAATCCCAAGAGGCAAACAACAGCCCATGGACCAAATACGGCCGGCCGCCCTTTCTTTTTTTTTCTTTTTTTCTTTTTTAATGTTTATTTTATTTTTGAGAGACAGAGCGTGAGCAGGGGAGGGACAGAGAGAGAGGGAGACACGGAATCCGAAGCAGGCTCCAGGCTCCGAGGTGTCAGCGCAGAGCCTGACTCAGGGTTCGAACCCACCAACCTTGGGATCATGACCCGAGCCGAAGTCGGACGCTTAACCGACTGAGCCACCCAGGCGCCCCTGGCCACCCTTTTCTTTTTGTAAATTATTTTATTGAGGCACAGCTGCCCCCATTCTGTAAATAATGTGGTTCCCTCGTGAAGACTTCAAACATGCCCCTAACGTTGTTCATCCCACTCCATTTGCAGTGTTGGAAGAGATTAGACAAAAAGCTGCCTTTAAACGGGTCACTTGGGCAGTGGCCACAGGTATCCGGCCGACCCTCTCTCATGCGGCCTTCCTAGTTCCAAGAGCAAGGAAGGGCTCCTCGCCCAGCCCCGGAGAACATCTCCGAGGGCTTGTGTGGACCCTGGACGGTTTAGGGGCCTCGTCGGGCACACGAGAGGGGACCCGCAGGTCCTCGTCCAGGAGCGCTCAGCTGTGACAGCACCAGGCCGCCTGGGTGGCCCTGGTTCTGCTTTGCCCTTAAGCATTTAAACTGTCCAGTCCTGAAACCAGTCCCTCTCCAGGGGCCCCTGGATCAACGCGCAGAGCAGCGGTTTCCCTTCTCAGTGGCCGTGTGGCCTTCTGAAGGGCTTTGTGAAAAGCAGTTAATCAGCGATGCCAGAAAGGCCCCGTGTGCGGCAGACCTCCCAGCCCCGGGTCACGCAGAGAGGGCCGTCCCCACCCAGGGTGCAGAGTCGCTTCCCCTCCCTGCCGCTGCCCCGGGTCAGCCCATCCCCCACCCCCACCCCCCACCCCCCAGAGCATGAGTAACGTGGCACCTGCCGTGTTTCCGTGTCTTCTAGCACGCACCGCCTCCGCTGCCCAGCAAGACGCCACCCCCGCCCCCCCCAAAGACCACGCGCAAGCAGACGTCCGTGGACTCTGGCATCGTGCAGTGAAGACAGCGGGACCGCACGGAGAGCACCGGCCGCCGTCCCGTCCCTCCCTCCGCGTCTTCTCCCGCGTCTGGTGTTTACCTCATTAGGCCTGTGATGTCTGATAAGTAGTGCAATTGCTCGTCCTGGAAAGGAGTTCGTTTCCAGCCATGGCGTGGGTGGCCGTTAGCTTCGGGGAGCAAGGCGGATGTGGGTCTGGACCGTACTGTGGTGTTGATCAAAACTGGGGGCTTCTGACTGTGTCTGTCTCGAGAGAGCCGAAGTCTTGCCCAGAAGCCCTCCCTTTGTGCCAAATGACACATTAGCGAAGAACTCGGCTGACCTGGGTTTTGTGCAGTAGGAGAGGTTAGGCCACCACCCACGAGACCGAGTAGTAACTGAATCCTACTCTTCTCCCGAGGCCGAACCCCAGCTTACTCCCGAAGGGTGTTTTATCAACCCTCCTCCTGCGGGTGTGATTTTGCGGTCAAGTGTATCTTCAACCTATATCAGGCAGTTAAGGTCAACTCTTTCAGGGAACTTCCTGATTTCCTTTGGTATAATTTAAAATAGGATATTTCTCAGCTACTGAACAGTTACTAATTTATGGAGTAGAAACACCATTAAAAATACTGGATCAGGTGGGAAAGTAAATACAAGTATAGGAAGATACGTTTTCTTTCTTTTTTAAAAAAGAATGCCTATAGCACAGAGATGGCTTTAACCGGGTGAATTCTTTCTGTCGTCATTCTGTACAGAAGTTTGTATATACGATGGTTCTTAGAACGTAAGGTTTAATGTTTTTGGTCCTTCCGTTTATTGTCATAGGCGTCCGCAAATGAATCTCTATATGTGTTCTTAATTTTTAACTGCTGCAAGTGAAAAAAAAATACACAAATTAAGCTTTGTTGATTTTTTTTTTTCTAAGCTCCAAAGTCCTGAAAATGTTGGTGGACAATGATTAAGAAAAACAAACAAACAAACCCAACTAACTTTGTATAACCTAATATTTTTATTCTGTCATCTATATTTTTTTATCCACTATAATCATAATACTCTTCTAGTAGGCTCAAAAGTTATTCATTGACAACAAAAAAAATAAAATGCCATTTAAAAAAGACTCACAGTGTCTAAATACTATGTTTTTATCCCTTGATGTAAAAAAAAAATATGTATATAAATGCCATTGGTTTTTTTTTTTCTTTTTAAAATATTTTTTAATGTTTATTTATTTTTGAGAGAGCGAGTGCGAGGCGGGGAGGAGCAGAGAGAGAGAGAGAGACAGAATCCAAAGCAGGCTCCAGGCTTCCAGCTGTCGGCACAGAGCCCGATGCGGGGCTCGAACCCACGAGCCGTGAGATCATGACCTGAGCTGAAGTCGGACGCTCAACCGACTGAGCGCCCCTCTTCTTCTTTCTTAAAGAGCTTTGTGAGCCACATTGATATATGTGCTCATCTTCCTTAATGACCACTGTTGAGCTGTCTTCAGTTTGGGGCCCAGGTAGACAGCACCTGTGTCCCTTGTGCCTGCACAACCTTAGGGACAGAGCAGAGCAGAGCCTGGCACCTGCTGACACTTTCTCCCCTCAGCCCAGCCAGGCTCTCTGGCCGCACATCATTTCTGCCCCTTGTAGACTTTCAGCTGCCAACTTGAGAGAGGGTTTTGTTTAGTGGGATGTGTCGTTCAACATCAGACTGCAGAGCTCTGTCTGGATCTTGGGAGGTAAGAAACAAAGAAGGCACTGGGGTCCTCTTTTCCACGTAAAGCACATTTGCCTGTGTTCCTTCCAGACATGTCCCTGTTTAAATCACAAGGACGTGCCTCTCTGCTCCATGAACCAGACCTCAGAGACATCTGCTGCAGAACCCTAGAGCCTCAGTGGACCTGTCACTCTCACTTGATCACTGCCCCCCAGTTTATTTGTCCTTGTGCCAAGTATGCAGTCCACCCCCAGGAAATGTTAGACACATGTGAACATAGAATTTTTTGTCTTTGTGAATTCCAGCTCTTGAACTGAGATAAATATTCATCCTCCGTTGTGTATATTGGAAACCACATGTCATCCAAGGTCCTAAAATAAGTGTATTGGCATACCAGCCTGGGACAGGAGAGCACAGGAGAGGCCAGCCCCCGCGAGGCGGGGAATTGTCGAACAGCCCGCATTTCACGATGCATAAGCTGTTGCCCAAAATTGTAAAAATAGTTCCCGGCCCTACAAAAAATATTCTTCTTCTAGAATGACATCTGGTTGCTAGTTCTCGCCCTGCACAGCCTCCTCCAGAAAGTCTTCCCAGATAATTCCCAGACTCCACACTTCAGGGGAAGCCCCCTTCCCCTGACGGATGCCCCCAACTGCTGTGAATCCCACACTGGTGTCCAGAGCTAGAAAACACGTAGCACAAAATGTCTTCGTCACGTAAGTCAAGGGCTGGACTGCAGAACCACAGCTGAGGAACTGACGTTTGTGTTATCAAGTCTCATCTCGAGAGACTCCTCTGGAGTGAGGTCTGGGGGGACAGCTTGCCCATACAGATGCAATGATATATTTTCTTTTCTCCGAAAAAAACGTTCCTGAACCTTTCTTTCCTCATTGCCTTCCAAGGAAGCTTTTTAGGTTCCCCCATCAAGAAATGTTAATCATTTCCCCATCAAGAAATTTTAACAGTACAGATATGCTGTGTATGTATTCATGTATGCTGTTTATATCTATGCTTTTTACGTGAACAAAGTAAGATTTTTTTTTAGTCCCCTCACCACCAATGTTCACCCTCTAAAGGGTGATATTGCCTCGTGGAGAATGCGTGCTCTAAAACAGGAATGGTGAGGATCTTCTGTTCTATTTTTGCTTTGGGTGCCAGGAAGCTCAAAGCCAAATTTAGCTCCCACACATTCAGCTACACTTTGGTTTTATTCTTCTGCCTTCCAAAGTGCTTTCCAGTCTATTGCAAATCCAGCTTTAGTTAACCCTATTTAACTTTATTTTATTTTTGACTACCCAGTTTAATATGTCTTTTCCTCAAATCTTTATTAAAAGTTTTTTTGTTTTTTTTTTTTCCCCCAATCTGCCTTTTCTGAATTTGTTAAACATCTGCTGTTCGGTGGGTGATGCCTCAGAAAAACCTACCAGGGAACCTGAGAACCGGTAGCCCTTTGCCCCCAACTAAACCCAAACTGGGGTTCCTCGTTTGTCTCCCTCCAACACAAAGAAGTCGCTACTCCATCCGGGTCCTGTGACGGCCTAAAGGCAGCTGTGCGGGCGTGACGGGAGCAGGGACTGCGTGGGGTGTGGTGTACAAAGCTCTTTCTGCTGATACCACGGGGTTAGTTCCACCCCAAGCAAAGACTTGTGATCATTCATCTGGTGTCAACCTGGCCAAGCCGTAGCATCCAGTTAATCAAACACTAATCTAGCTATTGCTTTAAAGATATTTGGTGGGCGTGGTTAACACCCAACAGTCAGTTGACTTAAAGAAAATCACCCTGAATCACGTGAGTGGGCCTTGTCCAGTCAGTTGAAGTCCTTAAAAGCAAGAATTGTGGTTTCCTGGAGAAGAAATTCAGCCTCAAGACCAGAGTATGGGAACCTTG
Source organism: Panthera pardus (assembly GCF_024362965.1). Classification (NCBI taxonomy): domain Eukaryota; kingdom Metazoa; phylum Chordata; class Mammalia; order Carnivora; family Felidae; genus Panthera; species Panthera pardus. The sequence continues at coordinate 81,997,200 of NW_026526788.1, forward strand.
CCTACGTTTCCAGCCTGTGCTACGGATTTTGGACTTGCCAGCCCCCCAGAATCACATTCATCCCTTCCTTTAAATAAATCTCTCAATCTCCGTGCATACCTATCTCTTGTTGGTTCAGTTTCTGTGAAGAACCGTGATACAAGATTATAATGAGATATTCAAAACAAAACTATTCTCGCAAAAGAGAAGCAGTGTGCACAGCAAACTTTCTCTAGAAAAGTGATATTTTGACCGAGGTGACTTTAGAGACACCTGGATAGATGCCCGGAGTCTAGAGACCCCAGACATTCCTCTTGGCCTCTCCAGTTGACTGTTCATCAGGGGCGCCTGGGTGGCTGAGTTGGTTAAGTGTCCAGCTCTCAATTTCAGCTCAGGTCATGATCTCACAGTTTGTGAGATCGAGCCCCACATCGGGCTCTGCTCTGACAGCGTGGAGCCTGCTTGGGATTCTGTCTCCTTCCCTCTCTCTCTCTCTTTCTGCCCCGCCCCGCTCATGCTCTCTCTTTCTCTTTCAAAATAAATAAACATTAAAAAACCAGTCTCTTCATCGGTCAAATGATAATACAAACTACTCGTATTGTCCTTTGTCTCCTGGGGCTGGAATGTCTGAATGGCTGCCTTCACGGGTCTGGCACTGGGGCTGGCTAGGCACCCTCTCTCCTTCTAAGTCTCTGTCTCTGTGTCTGTCTCCCCTCTCAGACCCCCACCTTGGCCATCTTTCATTCTCCGGGGCCGTTCCATTTGTAGGAGGCTACTTTTCGTGGCCAAGGTTCTCCATTGAAACTCTGAACAAAGCTGGTCGCCTCTGCTCAGCTGGTGTGGGAAGGTCAGGCGACAGTGCCCGTCCAGTCACACACCTTGGTTCCCCCTGAGTCTCAGCCCCTCCTGAGCTCCCGGCTGCCAGTTCTGCCGGACCCTGGACGGATCGGCTCTGGAGGTGGCCGGTTCTGGGAACGGCTTCCCACGGCTTCACCACTTCCTCTGCCCTTGCCTTCACTGCCTTGGCCACGTCTGCCTCCCTGCAGTATGTCCCCGAGTCCTCCAGCAATCACGGTGCCCCCCTTGCCCTGGGGAAGGGGTTCCACTCCCCCGTCCCGCATCGGGGCAGCACTTCCGCACCTCCCTGGTTTCCTGTCGTTTTGGTCACCTTTTGCCAACTATCCACCTGTTGCTGCTGGTGTTTATTTCCCGTATCGGGCAGTGCTGGGCTTCACATGCTCTTTATCCCTTCTCTTACCTGGGGGTGCCCTCTTATAAAACGTTCGGAGGGTGTCTACAGCTACGTGCCGGGTGCTTTGACAGACCCAGTCCTGTCCTCCGGGATCCCCGAGTCGGCTGAGGGAATGGACGAGCCAGTGGCAAAGTAGGCTTCAAAAGTGACAGGTGAGTACCGGGCACCGCAGAGCAGACTTGGGGGGGGGTGCAGTGGAATGAGTGGAATTGAGCAGCCCAGGAGGGTTCTGTGAAGGCAGAGTGTTCCGGTAGAAGAAACAGCATGTGCAGACTTCCAGTCTTGAGAGGGGAGACCCTGTACTCGGAAGGAACTTCCAGAAGACCAGCAGGCTGGGGCCAGCGTGGAGGAGCAAGGAGGGAGGCCGGGGAGCTGGGCGACATCAGGATGGTGACGGCCAGTGCTTCCAGGCCACGTGAACACACTGGGCTTCATCCGTGCACCCCGGCCAGTGTCGAGAGCGGGGGGACCCACACAGCCTCCGTGTCGTACTCTGTGAATGGAGCCCGGGGACAGTGGTGAAGAATGGGGGACCGGGCGGGAGTATGACGGGGCGTGGGGAGCGGGGCTGACGAAAGCCAGTGTGGATGGTGTCAGCCAAGGCCGCGGTGTGTTTGAGGGGACTTGTCCGCAGAGCCCATCCTGGGCTGTGACGGCCTGGGCATATCAGGGACGATAAGCGCTCCAGGGAGCGTGGGTCCCGTATCCCCGGGGGACCGGCCCATAAAGGTGCCGCGTGTTCGACATCCCCTCATCCGGGGTGTCCTCACAACCCTCACCACTTACAGGACAGGGTCTTTGGGAGACGCCATAGCTTTCCCTCCTCGGCTTTGATCGGCCTTCAGGTGGAGTCAGCAGCCTAAAGCAGCAGCTTTAGGACCATCTTGCCTCCGGGCACCCCGCCCCCATCACCAGTATCTTACCCGGTAGACGTGTTCCTCATCACAGACCACGCGGGTGGCACTGATTCCTTCTGGTTTTAATTTTATTTTTGTTTAATGCTTATTTATGTTTTGAGAGACAGAGTGTGGGGGGGGGGGGCGGGCGGAGAGAGAGGGAGACACAGAATCCGAAAGTGGGCTCCAGGCTCTGAGCTGTCAGCACAGAGCCCGACGAGGGGCTCGAACCCACGAACCCTGAGATCATGACCTGAGCTGAGGTCGGACGTTTAACCGACGGAGCCACCCAGGCGCCCCTCGCTGATTCCTTCTTAGGATAAATTTATGGAAGCATAAATGTCACTGCAGAAAAGATAAAGCTCCATTCGTCTTTTCTCTCCCCTTCCCTTCCTTCCTGAACAGTTTAGTCCTAAGGCAGGCACCCGTGCCGGAGAAGGGGCTGGGGAGCCATGGCTGTAGAGACCTGACCCATTTTCCCCTGGCTGAGGGGCGAGCGGGGGCATCGTCCCTGTGAAGGACTGAAGGGAGAGGGAGGGTGTGGCGGCAGGGTCTCCTAAAATGTATTCCATTCGATGAATCGGATGACCACGCTTCAGTGTGGCAGTGGGCCTTGGGTCTGTGCCGCCATCAGAGTCTGTGATGGTCTCACTGGGGGTGAGCGGAGAGAGAGAGGTGCCCCCAGGAGGGGCCAACGAGCAGCCTGAGTCCCTCCAACCCCATGGGGCCAGATCAGGCAGGACCGTGGGGCTTTCTCCCATGCTGCCCTGACCTTGAGAGACGATGCTTGCGTCGGCCGGTGCCGGTGGCATCCTTCCTCCTACGCAAATCCTGACGGGTCATATCTATGGCACATGGCACCCAGCTGTGCCGAAGCGGCTATGGAAACCACCCGCGGAAACGGCCAGGAATCCAGAAGCCGCTCTGAAAGATGCTGGATTGTAGCGCCCTAACAATCAGCTGCTGATGCAAAAGTGCAGCAATTCGGGAGGTAAAAATAATCCATCTTGGAAGGGAATATTTCTGAATTGGCATACATTATCCTATTTAAAAATACTTGTGAACAGTTAATTTAGCATTATGAACACTTGCGTTGGAGAGGAGGGCGCTTAATACTGAATAAGGAGCTACCTGCCCAAGGCAGGGCTATTTTTACGCTCCTATATATTTTGGGTTGCTCCGCAGGGATCACAGACAGCATCCATGGGCTCTCACTGCCTCGCGAAGGCTTTTTCACATGAAAAGTAAACTTTGGAAGGTGAAGCAATTACAATGCAAAAGCAACATCGGAATCATCCCTCGGCTTTTCAGAAACTTTAGGGGAATGAATGTTCTCCGGGACAAAGGAAGACCATATTCTTTCAGTCTTGGAGTGAAGAGGCTGTCGCCTGCCTCCAGAGGAGGCTCAGTTGGCAGCCTGGAGGCTGAGTGCGCAAAAGAGGCCGGTGGCTGCAGCTTTCCTTTCTTGGACCGTCCCTTGGATAACGCCGCCCCAGGGGAGAAACGCTGGGGAAAAACTTCGAGAGCGGAGGCAGGGGCGGTTCTGCCCTCCGTGCGGGGACAAGAGACGGCTCTCCCGGAAGGACGGAGGACGGTCCGTGATCTGGGAGTCATCCCCGGCCAGCTGCCAGCAGCTCGGGGTTCGGGATGGGCCAGCAGAGAGCCCGCCTCGTCTGCAAGGCAGCCTGGAACCTTCCACCCCGCGGAGCTTGGGAGGACCATCTCTAAGACGCTCCCGGTCCTCCTCCTGCTGAGTACTGCTGTCAGAAGAGAAGGAACTGTGGGCCCCACACTGGAACGGGCTCAGGTTTGGGAAGAACAGAAAACGAGTTCTAGCATTCTTGTCTCAGTAAAGACCCATACATAGAACTCATGTGACTCGAAGTCTCGCTTGCGAGATCTTTCACTTGTCAGGCCACTGAATGCGAGCCTGGCAGGTGCAAGGCGCTGGTCTGGGGCACAGAAGGGCCCTGCGATTTACCCACGTCACCCAGCTGGCTTTCTAACGGGTGACAGTTAAAAACACTCACTTTGGATTAGAAAGGGACAGTTCAGCAGGCATGTCTTCTATTTCTCTTAAGGCTCCAGACCTCCCCAAACTGTGTCACGCAGAACTCAGTCCCCAAAATCGGCCGCACGTCTGCCGCTTTATTGGGCCACTGTATTTTGCGCCACACAGGTGTGAGAAGAGCGCCCGCGGGGCTGCGCTTAAACGACCGTGGTATCAGCAGCCAGAGCTACGCTTCCCGAAGATGCCTGTTGCCGCTACAGTGCCTTACCAAACTGTGTGCACATTGGCTACTCAGAGTTATTATCCCACTAATAACGTGGGTAGTCATCTCGCGTCACCTCTCGTGGACAACCACGTTGAAACAGAGAAGACTGTGGCCTGTAGGTGTGGGTCTTCCCCAAGGCCGGGCACCGCTTCCCTTTGCCGAAAGGCGAGCCGGTCTTCCGAAAGAGTGGACTCCAAGAAACGAGATTTGGATAGAAAAGCGTAATTGAAACCAACGGTCTTGCAGAAACCCACTAAATTGAAGGGGAGAAGAGGAGCGCCGGGTACGTTTTTGGAAAGTCCTACAACACAGTCTGAGAATACCCTGTCCCCGGCCCTGTCAGTCTCGGTCCTCAGCCCAACAGCAGCTGTGCCCTAACACTCTCTCCCTATTTCCAGGTCCCGCCACAACCCTCAGGGAAAGCCCACACCTTGCTGTTCCATTTGCTTCTCCGTGCGTATCTGCTTGGCATCGTGCTCGCTCTGGAAGTCTCCTGCTCCCTCTGGGTCTCAGCGCTTTGTGCGAAGGGTCCTGTGGGCCCCCCCGAAGCCCGCAGAGGCAGCCTGGCAATCGGAGCGCTTTCGCAGTCGGGGGCAGGGGAACGTGGAAGGGCTGTGCGCTCCCCACTGCGGTTCCTGCCACGTGATTATGGGACATATGGAGGCGGAGAAGGGGTGATGTCTCTGCGGAAGGCCCTCGGCATCCTGCTTTTCCCACCTGCTCCAAGGCCCCCTCCTGCCAGACGCGGCCCTCGTCCCCCTGGGCATCCCTCCCCTCTACTCGGGACAGGCGACCTTCTGCAAATCCCCAAGCTCCTGCTAGAGATGACAAGGGGCCACCTACCCGTTTCCATTGTGTGCCTTTTCCCCGTGTCCCTTATTCTCAAAAATCCACCTGCTCCTTCCCCAGGAGTAGGGAACAGACTGGATGCAGGGAGATTCCATCCATATGCGCCGGCTTGGGTCACCAGTAGAAGTTCACCAAATCGGGGGACCCCTCCTTGCCGTTGTTCTGCCCTGTGTAAGAGCAGCAGGGAACAGTCGCCTTTGGTGGTCAGTTCTAGGAACACCCGACCTGGCAGGGAGTCCGTGGGGGCATTTAGAGTCCTGTTCCCTTTGGTTTACAGTTACCCCGGGGGGATCTGCTGCCCTGTACCTCCAGACTTGGAGAAAGCCTGAGCAGCTCCGGAGGAGCCCCTGGGGCATAAAAGCCAGGCGCCACGCAGCAAGCAGGTGGGTCCTGTCAGCTGCTCAGCAGCGCTGAGGTCACAGCTAGGGCCAGAGGCCGTGACAAGGCAGCAAGGCGGGCTGCGAGTGCCCTTGCACTTGGCGGTGGGGTGCGAAGCACCATCACGAACCGGGAGCGAGCGGAGGGAGGAACGGGCCTTCCGCAGCCCCTGAGAGTCTGGCCAGGCTTTGCGGAGGTGAGAGACTCCCCGCACACTGGTGGCCCGAGCTGCTGGCGGCTGGAGGAGTTCAGGGTGTTGGCAGATGACGAAAAGCCAAGGGCCGCTGGCCATGGAGCCTGCTAGGGGGAGCTCCGGAAGGATGATGTGGGAGGAATGATCCGGAAGTGGCAACGAGGAGCCCAGAGGTCCGGTGCCCGTCCACCGCCAGCACGTGCCCCGAGGTGAGGGCAAGTGATTTCCCTTCGAGAAGGTTGCAGGGGAGTCGGTGTGAGTCCAGGTTCGGGTTAAGGAAGGCGCAGGGGTGGAAGGAGGGCTTCAAGGAGCGGCTTGGGTGCAGGAGCGCGCGTGCACGAGGCTTCCAAGTGAGACAGCGGTTCCTGTTCTCACAGCCCAGCGCTCAGAGGGACACTGGCGGGAATCTGAGAAGAGAGAGGGGGCCGGGGAGGAGAGGAAGGACAGAACAGGAGGGGAGAAAAGGCCCGCGGTGCCCGAGTGATGGCTGCAGCTCTGCTTAGTTTGCCCACGCTGGGGAGGCTGCCGTCAATTTCACAGACGCGGGGAAGGAGCGGCCAGAGAGAGCACGAGAAGGCCAGCAAGTCCCTGTGGGTGTCCATGGCGTGCCCAGCCGTGCCTCCCCGACGAGGCTAATGCCCCCCGCCCCGCCCGCCCCGCCCCAAGCCTTGCTCCTCTGCCCGTGGATTTCTTTGGTGGGAAGGGAAACACCATCCGGAGACTGGGGAAAAGAAAAGTAGGAAAATCTGAACCAAACTTTAATCACGGCTTCTTGGTGACACTTGGTAGTGGGCCAAGAAAATGATAGTGTCGGTGAATTATTATCATATATAAAATATAATAATAATAGTCATTTATTTTTATCATTAGCCTTTTTTGCTTTGCAGGATACTTTCATATTTACCATCTCATCAGACCTTCAAACGTCGCTTGTATCAGATAAAGGGAGGAACACGTCTGGACACCTGGGTGGCTCAGTCGGTTAAGCGTCTGACTTTGGCTCAGGTCATGATCTCGCAGTCTGTGAGTTCGAGCCCCGTGTTGGGCTCTGGGCTGACAGCAGAGCCTGGAGCCTGCTTTGGATTCTGTGTCTCCCTCTCTCTCTCTGTCCCTCCCCCGCTCATTCTCTCTCTCTCTCTCTCTCTCTCAACAATAAATAAATATTACAAACAGTTTTTCTAATTAAAAAAAGGAGTAACGTGTCCCTTCCATTTTATGGAGGCAGAACTGAGGCCTGAAGAGGCTGAGTGCATGTGGCTGCAGCAGAAGCAGCCTGGGGTTGATGCCCCAGAAGGTGACTGTCCCAACTGATCGGCACGGGCTCCCCCGGCAACGTTCATTGGTCCACAGGTGGACACGACGTGTAATGGTCACTACATTGACCCAGACGAGGAGAGAGATTTATTCTTTGTGCTTGGGGTAGACGTGAGAAAGAAGGTTTTTGTTCCCATTAAGACTCTGCGTGACCCCGCCGCATGGCTCTCGTGATCATGAGAACCGAGAGCCAACCCGAGCACGATGCCGGCAGTGAGATGACGTGAGTCATGTGTACCAGTGACCCTGGCAGCCTGAGTAGCTTGACACCACGCACGTGCGATGGTCACTCCTGCTGCATGACCCACCCAGAGCAGAAGGGGGACCCGCGCATCCCAGTTGTGTCCAGGAGGACAGAGGCTCTGTTTCCACACCAGCTGCCACGACTGTGACACAGCAGAAGAAAAGAACGTGATGAGGAGACCATGCCCTGGCTCCTAATGCCCCCTCCCAGGAGCTACCCGTGCTGTTCTGCTGACGTGTCCTCAGCCAAAGCAAGTCGCGGGGAGGTGGGGGAGTGGAATCCAACTGCATGCTGGGAAGGCAGAGGGCACAGAAATACGCGGTGAACACAGAGTGGAGAAGCAGAGAGAAGCCGGGTCCCTGATGGCATTACCGAGCGGCCATCCTCCTCCCTGTGCCTGGACCTGCCTCTGGACCAGAGGCTCCATAAAATAAGACTTTTGCTTATTCTTTGAGCTGAGTGTTTGTAGCATAGTAGGTAAGGTTAGTAATGTCCTCTCTTTCCTTCCTGACTTCAGTGTTTTGAGCCTTCTCCCTTTCCTTATTGGTCCATTTTAGCTAAAGGCTTGTCAATTTTGCTGTTCTTCCCAAAGAACGAGCTTGTTTCATTCTTCTGCTCTCATCTCCCTTCCTCCCTCCCTTCCTTCCTTCCTTCCTTCTTGTGGAAGTGACATCACATGCACGGAGTAGCTCCGTCCACGCTGGGCACAATGGATGGCAGCTGTCATAGTGATTATCTCCCTTTGGAGATCAACACCAGGGAGTAGGTGTTACAACGAACCCCGCTCTTCAGCGGAGGCAGCTGTGTCTGAGAAGGTTGTTTGCCAAGATTCTAGAGCTCAGTGGGGAAAATCTGGGACTCAAAGCTGAATCGAATTCCTAAGTCAGACTATTCAGGACCATGACTTGGTGTAGCACTGTGTCCTCATGCCTCACTTGTCTTTGTCAGGGGAGGAGCGTCCCTAAGCCAGACGACAGCTTCCCCTGCAGATGGGCTCTGACGGGAGGCTGATGGGAGGGCAGCATCCTAATGGGCGACGCCTAGTACTGCCGAGATTCCCACAGCACCTGCTGACCCATCATTATGTGTCTTCCCTGGGAACGGCTGCTTGTTCTTCAGGGTCACAGTTGCACTAAAGAAACAATTTTCCTCTTAGAACTGCCTTGCCTCCACTGCTCTTCTTTCTGCCTGACAAAGAGCATTAAGTGACTGGGCAGCATAACTGAAAGTGACTAGTCACCACGCAGTCGTGTGTGGGCGGGTGTCCTTTCTCAAGGAAGATGCTTGGGTGCAAGGGACGCACCTGTCTCTGCAGGATGTTGGGGGGTTGGCTGCAGGTCTTTTGTTCTCTGAGAAGGGACAAGCCTCTTCCAGGGCCACCGCCTCCCCGTGCTTGACCCAGGCCGGTAGACAAAGGTGTCTCTGGGGACTGGTGCAGTCCAACCCCCCTCGTCTTGAAAGCACTGAGTCTCTTATCGATGAATTTCCCATATTATCTCAGTAACTCCAGTGCTGCCTCATTGTTTTTACACACTAATGGGATAGAGGGAAATTGCCGGGGGCTTTCCTAACCCTCACCGAGTCATATTTTTCACCGGGATGTGGCCACCGTTCCCATTCACAGGCCACCATGCTGGGTGACGTTTTGCTCAGGGCACACGCGTTCCCCCGATGCATCAAAACAAGGCAAGAAATTTGGCACGAGTTCATGTTTCTGAACCCCAGAGCGACCCCTGCCCCGGCAAGAATTAGGACACCTCCACCCTAGGGTGTGGCTGGTGGGGGCTCTCGTGCTGCCTGCACAGAGTAAGCAGAATATTTCCGGAATGTTCAGCCATCTCCGCTCTACTTCCTCTGTGCTGCCATCCATTGCGCCCAGCACGGACAGAGGAGAGGACAGATGCTTTGAGCAGCAGCTAAAGACCCAGTGGATCCCTGGCACTCCCTGCTTAGCTCTTGGGAAACACTGCAGCCGCTCGTGCACCGTGACCTTGGGCATTCGAGAGCCCGTGTGAATGTGCGCGTGTGTACCTTTGTGCACTCGTGGGCAGGATGCTTTAGAAATCGCTGTGGGCAAATAGCTGTTAACATAGAAAGGCCGTTGGTTGAGTGCCCGCTTTATGTTTCTCAGCGCCCTAGACGTTATTCTCTACATTATTTCTCTACACTGTTAGACAAGGTTATCTCCGCTTGAGGGGAGGGGAAGCTCGGTGTGGACCTGGCGCTCCGATCCCGATCTAACTGGCTTCAAGTGGGACCCTCCGCTCTAGCCACCCTCACCCTGCACCCCCATCCGGGGTGTTTCCAGGAGGTGATACAGATGTTCTCAACCCAACTGGGACCCAGTGGGGATTTCGGCCTCCCCGCCCTCTCCCCGCAAGGCCCGGCCTTTACTCCCAGAGTCACACAGACAGACCTTTCATGAGCAGCAGCTCGAAGTGTAGGCAACACACAGCCTGCTCTCAGCGTGTGACAGCGGTGGGTTTGATCTGACCGGCTTACACGTGCTCGCTCCCGAGGCTGGGCCGGTGAGGGCTGGCTCTGTCTCCTGTGTGTGCACCCACCACGGCCCCGAATAAACTCGGTGTCTCAGGCCCTGCTTTTGGGGGGAATTTGGACTAAAACAGAGGCCGTGGGTCCGATGAATTAGAGGGTGAATGTAGAGGGCAGTCACAGGGGAGGGAAGAGTATAGGGGACCAGGGGCAGCCACGGCCGGTCGGGGGCAGGTGAGACCAGCGACGGCACAGGGCAGGACACAGGCACAGGACAGCACACCAGTTGGCGACCTGAAGCACAGACTTTTGCAACTGCTCCTCCTGTGAGCTGGACCGGCCAGCAGCGAGGCCTTCGGTTTTCGCAAAAGGACCGAGCGAACCAGCCTGCTGAAACCAGCAAGGCGTCACGCAACGTGACAAACCGGCACACGGGGAGCAGCGGGGCCCTGACAGTCACGGCTGCTGTGTTCTGGGCGGAAGATGGGAGTCCCAGCTCAAGGCTTGGAGCTCATCCGTGTCCCTCCCTCTTCTGCATGTCGACATCGCCCTACTCCACGCCTCGCTCGTGGGGTCCCAACCTTACCCGGCATGCCTTTCTATCCTGTGTCTGTTGGTCCACACACCCATCACCTCCAACCACAACACAAACGGAGCCTGACCCCCGGTCCAACCTGCCCCTGGACGATGGCTCGTTCCTTCTCCACTCTTGTTTCAAGCCCGCTTGAAGTTCCTCTGGCTCAGCTTCCAATCACTTTTAGCTTTCTTGGGCTCCCCTTAGCTCCTCATTCCCAGCTCTTTATACAGAAAGCACACAGCTGGTAATTGCTGAATGAGTTAAGCCACTGCACTAAGTTTCTAGAATAAAAAAGAAGTCAGCAGAATCCTGAGTCAGGAGCAATAAAAACAAAAACGAACAAACAAAAAAACCCTTCTAAAATAGATAATCTTTTTTTTTTTTTTTTTTTTTTTTTAAATAGATAATCTTTAATATATAGCTCTCTCCTGAGCATATCGACTTTGGAAACATCCAGCAGGCCTAACTTGCTGAACTTCTTATAACAAACTGTTAAGCTCCTCAGTAATGAATTCAAGAACCTAAAATCTGTATTGAGCCCTGCCCCGCTGTGACATTTTATGTGAGTCTTAACCAAGCAAGGGATGTACACTGGAAAGAGAGTCTGCTCCTCTGTTTTGGGTCTGGCACAAACTCATGGTCAACCCCACACATCCAGGGAAACACTGTGGACGTCATGGTCTAGAGCTTTTTCATCTGACAAACCGAGTTAAGGTCCAGCTCTGGGTCTTTCTCTGTCCACCCTGGAACCTGCTTGCTGGAGGGGGTCTTGCTTCAAGGTTTGAGCAGAGGATAGCTGGATACCCAGACCAGGCTGGGTGGAGCCCCGGGTGCAGGGCGTCCCTGACTGTCCTGATGACAGCCATCCTGGTCAATGTCGGCCAGGGTCCATTCATCTCAGCTTGTTTGATCTTGTGTGCACGGACTCCTTCTTCCCCTTTGAAGGTCTTCTGTGGGGCCCTGGACAGGTCTATCTCACTCTGGTCATACAGCAGGCATTTAAGAGGCCTGGTCCCCGAGTTAGGTTGCTCCTCAGGGGTGGTTTAGAATCCTTCAGGGAAAGCCACCCCCAGATGGGCTCAGCACAGAGAAAGAACTCACCCCGTAGCCTGGATATGCTGCCACCGATGCACCAGCTGAGCCACACAAGCGGCAGAAGGGTTTCGTGGCATCCCGTCGTCTTCAGTCTTAAACCTGGCGCCTTCCCTCATAGCCCCCGAGACTTGCCTGGTCATTAAGTGCACCGTCTGCCCAACAGGAAAGCAGCGCTCTTAGGAAGTTTGGAAGCTGTGTCCTCAGCTGGTATGGATAGACCTAATCGCTGGGTTGCTCCAGAGTGTGTATCAGTCTTTTATTAGAGAACAGAGGGCACAAAGTTGCCAACTTTAGCCTCCAGGGGCAGTGTCTACCCATCAGAGTGGGCCAGGGGCTGGTCTGTCTTTATAGCCCCCCAGGACCTGGCTCTCTGCCCATAATGGATTCTTGGTCAAAATGTTGGATGAACGGGTGAATGGCTGAATGGTTCGAATAGTGTCCTTCAAAGTGGAAGATGTTGGAGAGGAGGAATCCTTCTGTGGAGATAGAAATGATGAGCAGAGTAGAAATACAGGCCTGAGTCAGTGGCTACACGGAAGGCCATGGGAAGAACTTCCTGCTCTCTTCTCTGTTCTGGGAATCACTCCAACTTGGACCCAGAACTCTCCTCCTCAGTCCCCACAAACAAATGACCCAGGGCATGCCTTGCTACAGGGACTCCATTCCCTGGTCCGTGGCACCCCTGGACGCGGGGTGATGCTCCTTCCCAGGCCTCTCCCGCCCCAACACACCCAAGCACAGGAGCGAATCAAAGCACAGAGTTTCATTTGAGGATAGTGAGTACTTACTGAACCACTGTTTCCCCCCACTTTTTAATTCAAGCATAATTAACATACGGTGTTATATTAGTTTTAGGTATACAATAAAGTGACTCAACAACTCTCACATCCCTCAGTGCTCATCAAGACAAGTCAACTGGTTTTAAAGAGAAGCAACTTCTGCCTGCAGATGTGTTCCTGGAAATCCACATGTAAAGCAAGTCTGGATGAATCACAGCAAGTCTGGTCACAAGAAGTCTGGGAAATGAAGCATTATGAGGACCTCCCTCATGCTCAGTGACATGGCTCCATATATGTCCCTAGCTCGTTTCAATACAATAAGTCATTCATTGTAAAAGAAACCAAGAATTAAATTCTAAAAAAGAAGAATATAGGGGTGCCTGGATGGCTCAGTCGGTTGAGCGTCCGACTTCAGCCCAGGTCATGATCTCACAGCTTGTGAGTTCGAGCCCCGCATCAGGCTCTGTGCTGACGGCTCAGAGCCTGGAGCCTGCTTCGGATTCTGTATCTCCTCTCCTCTCTGCCCCTCCCCTGCTCATGCTCCGTCTCTCCTGTCTCAAAACTAAATAAACATTAAAAAAATATTAAAAAAGAAGAATATAGATGAAAGGGCACATATCCCATGCCACTCCTTTGTAGAAGTATGTGGGGCTGGTTGCATGAGGCTGTGGAGGGAACCTCTGGAGAGCAAGGCTCTGGTAAAGGGTGGTGGTAATGCTGGAGATGGACACAGGGAGAGAGACGGAGAAGGGGGAGGGGAGAGGGGAGAGGGAGAGGAGAGGAGAGGGAAGGGCAGAGGGAAGGAGGATAGAGCCTAGGGGGAGGGGGAAGGGAAGGGGTGAGGGGAAGGGGGAGAGGAAGGGGGCCTCGCAGGGGGAAGGATGAAGGGAAGGGGAGGGGGAAGGAGAGGGGAGGGAAGGGTGAAGGGGGAGGCAGAGGGAAAGGAAGGAGAGGAGAGGGGAAGGGGGAGAGGGGGAGGGCAGGGGAGGGGCTAGAGGTGACTCAGCTAGGTCCGTAGGGAGCACCATTATTCATGGGAGACAGTGATGGAATCAAACACGATGGGCAGCCTTGCTCACTAACACCAGAGCTTGATGGCTTCAAAGACTCTTCCTTGGGTTCTGGAAGGCATCAAACATAACGTTACTCTCTCCACATTGATTCCAGAATAATGGTTATAGCGCAGTTTCAGTATTGCCCAAGGCATGCCTGATGGCTGCTGAACGTTTGAAGGAAAAAAAATCTGTCTTTTTAGAAATTTCACAGCGCAGATCCCTCCTGCTACTCTCCTCTTAACCTCTTTTCTTGGCTCTTATGACTAGCTTAGCCTGCTAAATGTATTTTCACTCATTTATTTTTCAAAATCAATTTTGAGATCATGGAGTCAATTTGTTGGGGGAGAAAAGATGTTCATTAATTTTCTAACATTGAATCATCATTTCGTTCCTGCAAGCACCTTCCTCGGTCGCGGAGGAATATTAATATTCATTTAATAAACGTGCAGATTCCATGTACTATTGTAGTCAGAATTTTTTATTTCATCTTTATATGTGAGATTCGCTTACGGTTTTGTTTTGGTGAACCGTGACCTGTTTGTTTCCACCTTTTGTTGGTGTTAGGACTTTCCGCGACTTCTTTATATTGTATCTGTTTGATGAGGCTGAACTAGGTTTTCCAAAAGTCTTTTCCTCGTGTGCTTTGAGCTAAGGTAAGCCACGAGATGTTTTTGTATAAGATTTGGAAAGCAGAAACGAAGCAGGTCAGGCAGGTATTCATGTGGCTCACACACATTCTCTGCTGACTCCCCTCGTTGGCATGGGACGGCAGCTGGGGCTGGCTCTCCTCTACCCTCCCCTGAATCCTCCCTTAGCTCCTGTGACTCCAGGGCCAGATGTGTGATTGACTAGTCTTGTGATGCCGCAGGGTCCCAGCTTCCCCGGAAGGAAGAGATAGGCAGTGGGGCTGACAGGGTTCTCGTGTGTCTTCATGAATTTGAGCCCTCTCGTGCTCGTGGACTCAACCTTACCTTTGCGACCCTCCACTTTACATCCATTTGCTCCCCCCAGCTTCCCACACGGTGGATTTGGTCTCCACCACCAGACATGAAAACGGTAGTCTTCTAGAGACCGCTGAGCCAGTTTTCACAATCAGTAGGGTCAATTGTTGGATACGTGCCCTAGCGGTCTGTTTCTCTGACTGAACCGTGGTTGGTACAAAATTTGGTACCAAGGGTAGAGCTCTGTCATAACAAACGCTTAAAAGGTCAGAGTGGCTTTGGAACAGACAGTGGGCAGAAGCGGAAAAGACAAAGGAGATTTCGTGAGGGCTTGAAAAGCCTTCCAGAGACTGCTTGTGGAAGCATGGTCGTCTTTGATGGGTAAGTGCTTCACAGAAAGTGAGGAAAATCCTATGAACACTGGAGGAAAGGAGATCACTGTTCCAGAGGGGTAGAAAATTTTATAACTACGTATACAATATAGATAGTCGTATAGTAACCTCGCCACCTGGGGTAATGTTGAAAGTGGAATACTGAACTGGATGATGTAGCGAAGGACATTTCCAGGCAAGGTGATAAAAAGGCAGTCTGGCTTCTTACTGCTATTTATACTAAAATGCAAGAGAGGGGAGATAACCTAAAGAAAAGATCATTAAACATAAAAGGAACTAGGATTTCATGTTTTCAAAACTTCTCAGGCTCTCCAGATGGCAAATAATGATGGAATTAAGAAATGGTTTCCAAGTAAAGATCAAATTCAGAACACTCATCGGAAAGCACAGTCTAAATATGAAGACAAGGGTATTACTTAACACCCTTGGTTAGACCTCAGAAAAACATAATGTGCCTCCGAGAGTTATGTAGTCAATTAATAGGCCTCCCAAGAACCTTAAGGGAGTTTTCCCTTAGCAGAAGCTCAAGGGAGAGCAGGATTTATCTCAAAGATATTTACAACTGAAGCTTTTGTCTAACGGAATAAATCTCCAACAAATTTGTAGGAGAACTGCAAACTTAAAAAAAAAAAAAGAAGATACATTGGCAAGAATCATATTAACTCTGACTGGAAGAGATAGAGATGATACAAAATGGAGAGAGGCAAGGGGACCCCCAAAGTTCTCCTGGCAGGAAGCAAGCTGAGAAAACTTTGTGACTGCTAACAGGGTTGCCTTTTATAGAAGAAAAAAAAAAGGATGACTCCCAAAGCAGAGCCAAGAGCCCAGGCAGTAGAAGGACTGAGCCCTTATTTTAAAAAACTCATGGCATTTTCCTGGCTGGATTTCAGAATTGATAGGGTGACTCCTCTGCGAATTCCATGTCCCCGTTCCACGATGTCCATTCCACTGCTGTATGTTGGCTGTGTGAGGGCCAGATAGCTCTTCTCTCTACAGGTTTCCAAGTTCACAAGTCTCCAAGAACAGAAAGTGTCCTTGAGGAGCTATCTTAAGGAACCTCATGGGAGGAGCCTTATTGGATCTGAACTTGACTCGGATTTAGAGCTAATGCTTTAGGGAAGGAGGAGTTTAGGGAAGGGGTGAGTATATTTTGCATGTGGGAGAAATGTAGATAATTTATGGCTGGAAGACAGACTATATGGGTTTTAAAGTATGTCCACAAATCCTTTGATACACCTTCCTTCAAGACGTAAAACTTAATTCCCCTCCCTTCGAATGGGGGCCGGACATAGTGAGTCCTGTTTGTGGAACAGAGTAGGTAGAAATGGCAGTGTGACTTCTGAGCCTGTATCATAAAAATCACTGTAACTTCCTCCTTGTTCTCTCTCAGATCGCTCATTCTAGAAGAAGTCATCAGCCCTGTCATGAACACATTCAAGCAGCCCTACAGAGAGCCCTACGTGGTGAGGTGCTGAGGCCACCAGGGAAGAGCCAGAAAAGTGAAAACCTTCTTGGAAATGGAGAATCCAAGCGCCAAAGCCTTTCAATGACTAGAGCCCCAGCCAGTGTATGGGACGCAGCCTCAGGAGGGACCGTGAGGCAGAATGGGACCCACCTAAGGTGCTTTTGAATTCCTGACTTGCAGGAAGTGTGAGGTAAGAAGTGTTTGTTGTTTAAAGCTCCTTGGTCTTGGGCTAATTTATTAATCAGTAAAGGATGACCAGTGTGACTGTTATGCTGGAAAATTAAACTGGAACACTTTCCAACGCTCTGGATGGTTAAAGGCACACAGAAATTATCTATTTCTTGGGAATTTCATAGAAGTCACCCACAAATCCATTTGTTACACAAGAGGCTTTGTTGCTTTGTTGTTGTTTTTTTTTTAAATTTTTGAAGTAGACCCTTAATAGATTTTAGATTTATTTCTCCTTATTTCGGTTTTTGACTTTTTGATAGTTCCTCCATCATTTTAAAAATTATTTTTGGCTTATTTATTTTCAGCTTCTTTTAAAAGTGATTTTGGTTTCCTCAGGTTTTCCTAATCAACCATCAACAATTTAATTTATATTTTAAAATGTCTTGGGGCACCTGGGTGGCTCAGTAAGTTAAGCATCCAACTTTGGCTCAGGTCATGGTCTTGAGGTTCATGGGTTTGAGCTCCATGTTGGGCTCTGTACTGACAGCTCAGAGCCTGGAGCCTGCTTCAGATTCTGTGTCTCCCTCTCTCTTGGCCCGTCCCCAGCTCACGCTCTGTCTCTGTCCCTGTCTCTATCTTGAAAATAAACATTAAAAAAATGTTAAAAATTTAAAGTATCTTAGATTTGCTTATACTATACCTTTAAAGTTATTATAGTTGTGTGTGTATCCCTCTCTCATTTGTAATGATATGCTTCTGTGGTTCATCATTTTCCCTGATTAGATTTTTCAGAGGCTTGTCTGTTTGACTGTTTTTTTATAGAAACATTGCTTGGACCCATCAACATCTTTTTTATATCTTCCGGTTGTGCTATTTGCTTCTTGATCAATTTCATTACAGTTTTCCTCAGTTTTTTTTTTTTTCTCTTTCAGTTCTTAGTTGAATGATAAGCGTATTTAAAGTTTTTTGACTTAAGAATAATAAGCCCAGGAGCATATGACTAAGGATTTTACTTTTAGAGTTCTCACTGTCATTATTACATAAACATCCTACAACTGCAATTCTGATTATATCTGATTTCCTATTGTCTCAAGTGTTAGCTAGAGGACTGATGGGTATTGCTTCCAAAAGGTTGATGTTTTTTTATTATACCTTTGTAATTTTATTACGCTGTGGTCTGAGAAGGTGACCTTAGCATTCCTTACTTTTTAGAATATTTTTCATTTTTGAAAAATGAACATGGCCCGTTGGATATACTGAAATGATATATATTATCTAGGGAGTATAAAGTTTTATATGTTTATATATTATTTTATATATTTAGATATACATCCATGTGTATAAAATTATATATTCCATATATATATTCCATATATATTGCACATATATATTCCATATATATATATTCCATATATACATATTCCATATATATATTCCATATATATATATATTCCATATATATAAAACCACCCTGTCCCTCTTGCCTCAAATATTTCTCTTCCCCACTCTATCTGCCATACTCTCAATTTTTCCAGAAACAGAAGCATACATAGTCTCCTCTACAAAGCTTTTCCTGGCCCTGCGGCAGCACAAGAGACAGCTTTCTCAGGTCACCTCTCGGACCCTACGTGGCCCGATCACTATGTGGGTCCCCCTCCCTGAGGGCGGCCAGGTGTCGCTACATTCCCAGGAGCTAGCACCACGCTCGGCACAGAGTAGCAAACGTCTTTCGAACGATATATTATTCTAATGCATACATCAGTAATGTTTATTGAATTATGTATTTCCAAAGCCAATAGCTCCAGTGGCAGTTGGGTACCCAGTTTCTCTGTGAAGTGTGTCTTATGAAGAACACACAGATGAGCTACTTTTTCCGTCAAAGTACTCTGTTACCTTTTGTGTTGAAATGCAGCCCTTGTACCAGATCCATGGCGACGAACCCTTTTCCAACTCCAGTCTTGTCAAGCTTCATTATTCTCAATCCAGTGTGACAGCTGGAGGTTAAGAAGACATCCACTGCCTTGTTCAAATTACCTGGTCCCTGCAGGTGGCAGTCCGGGTAGATTGCTGCTGCCCGTGGAGGTCTGGTGAACCCAGGAGACTTACAATCCTCAGCGCATTCAGCTTGCAACTATTTACCTAATGCTTACCTACTGGTGCCGCTGTCCCATATGTTATATGCAAGATACCATATGGTACATGCGAGACGTTTTCTAAGAAAGAATCTTTACCCTTTTCTAAGATGTTATACGAGGACAATTCTTTTTACATCATTCTATTTTAATTTTATTAGCAACGGCGTAGGTTGTAACTTTTCCTCTTGACGCGACTCATTTTCAAGGATTTTTTTTGGAATTCGGAATTTCCTATTGAGATTGCTTTAATTCGCAAAAGGGTCCCCGGGGCCAACACGTTGAAAGGCTGCTGCCATCCTGTTGACCCCTTGAATGCTCAGTGGGTCAACTCTGTCAGGGACTGAAAGGCATAATTAGGGGCGCTGTACATGAAAAGTATCTAATTATTGCTTGAGAACTTGACTTGGGAGCTTTCATCCTGCAGAAGAAAGAGGGCAACTCTTTGGCTAAGTGATCATGTTCTCTTTAAAAAAATCTTTTTTAGTTTATTTCTTTCTTTCTTTTTTTTTTTTTTTTTTTTTTTTTGAGAGAGAGAGTATGAGTAGGGGAAGGGCAGAGAGAAAGGGAGAGAGAGAATCCCAAGCAGGCTCCACACTGTCAGAACAGAGCCTGATGCAGGGCTCAATCCCACGAACCATGAGATCATGACCTGAGCCGAAATCAAGGTCAGATGCTTAACCGACTGAGCCACCCAGGCGCCCCTAAATGATCGTATTCTGACTCCCAAACTCAATGCTCATACGAGGGATGATGACATTTATACGTGAAAGGAAGTGTTTCGATTTACTTTATTGTGGAAGAAAGCCACAGTGGGGTATACAATTCTCTTCTATTTTAGAGCTCTCTGACAGAGATTACTGTCCAAAGAGGACAATGCAATCAGCTTGTTGGACACGTTTTTCTTCTTCTAGTAGTTTATGATGCTTGTAGCTATGCCCTCTACTGAATGTCAGAGGTAGATTGTGGTTAAGAAAAGTAGATTAACCTATAATAATTTGGGGATGTTTTGACCAACGATAGAATGTAAAGTGTTTAAGAAAATGTTTCCATAAAGGGAACTTTATTTACTTTCCTTTTGTTTGTTTGTTTTAATGTGGTCACTTCATTTCTGTCACTTTCATGGGTCAATAGGCATGACTAATCTCATGGTGCTTCATTCTATTTATTGTATTATGAAGCTGACTTCTAAACAGCCTAAATATTACACTCCCATCTACAGAAGTGAGTGGTGGCTCTTGCGAGGTCTGCGTCATCCTTCCGGGAGCCCTGGGGGTGGGGGGTGGGGGGGAGGGGACCTGCCAGGAGAGAGTGTGCTTTGAGCAATGTCTTTAACTTCTTTCACGAGAAAATGTCCCCTGTGCAACAGAAAGAGGTTAAAATGGTTCATAAATTTGTAACAAATCTGTTGACAATAAAATAATTCCTGTTGAACAAGAATAGTTAAGAGATGCCAAAAAAAAAAAAAAAAAAAAAAGGATGCCCTCTCCCTGCCCTCTTCAATCGTTTGCTAGTAGCTAAACGTTTTTTGTTTTTAAGCAGCCATGGTTTAACTTTTCCCTCTGAAAATTTAGGTGGCTAGAGCTCGAACTAATTAAAACCAACATTAAATAAGGACTGAAGAACCTGACAAAAAAGGTTTATTCTGTTTTTATTTTAAATGCCGGCTGAAATACTATCGGATAAGGCACTCTTTTTTGTCGCTCTACGTCATTAAATATTTCCACCATCAGGACGACTGCAGATTAGAACATCCTTCCAGAAGAGACACTTGGGTGTGCTGTTTTGTTAGAAGGGTGAACTATTCTCTACCTCTGTCCTCTACGCCCCTACCGTGATACTCGGCTTACTCCCTTTGAACTTACAGGTTTTCAGTCTTCTTTGTTGATGGAAGAGGCAAGATAAACATTCCCAGAAACATGCAGGAGTTGGGAGAAGCAATTAAAATGTGTTGTGCACCTACCGTGAACCAGACCCTTCTTGGCATTTGACGACCACCACCCCACTTGTCACCATGACATTATTATGGAGGGATACAGTGATCTTCAGACAGTGGATGAGGTCAGGGCAAGACCTGGAGGGGCCAAGGACTCTTCTCAAGGTCATATTATGTATGAGTCACCTTGCTTTCAACATGGCTTGGAAAATCTTGTGTGTTCCGTCATCCGTGTCCTTCCATTTTCCACAAGGCTGTGTGCACCGCATCCAACTTCTCTCCTACTTCCTCTGTGGCCCGTGTGGGGAACCCCTTTTACCCCAACTCCCCTCAGCATGGAAAAAAGGAACTAGACAGAAAAGGAAATGTTCAAATGTCCTTAATGTAAGGTTCCAGGGCTTTGTCCAGACCCAAACCCACAGAGTTCACCGGGCTGGGGGAATGGGGGTCTGTTAGGGCGTCTTGGCTCCGCTCAGCTCTCCAGTGAATTCAGGAGCCTTATTCCTGACTCCACACTGACCGCTGGAGCCTCAGGCTCTGGCGTCCAGAGAGACCCTCCCACTGTCATTGTGTTGTACCATGTCCCCCCCCTTCACGGCCAAACCACCCTGACACCTGTTCTTCCTCACCTCCCACTACCACTGAGGGCAGGTGAATTTTTCCCACCCCAGCCAGGAAAATTCCCAGGGCTAAGGTCCCCAGCGACGCTGCTTCTGCTCTCGTGGGGGGCTGCAGCTAGGGTCTGCTGGCTTCGCCTCTTACCACCATTCTATTTTTTTTTTTAACATTTATTTATATTTGAGAGAGAGAGAGAGACAGGGAGCGAGCAGGAAGGGGGCAGAGAGACAGGGAGACCCAGAATCCGAAGCAGGCTCCAGGCTCTGAGCCGTCAGCACAGAGCCCGACGCGGGGCTCGAACCCACGAGCCGTGAGATCGTGACCTGAGCCAAAGTCGGACGCTCAACCGACGGAGCCACCCAGGCGGCCTCTTACCACCATTCTGCACAGTACTTCCCCTGCGAGGGGCATCCTCTTCCCTTGGTCTCCTGATTCTCTCCCCACCTCCCTGAGAGCTCATCTTGAGGACCTTGGTGGGGTCTCCCTCCTCCTGTCCCAGGTCTAGACTCATGGCTCCTCTCACTCGGTGTCTTTAGCTCAAACCTTCTCTTGAGCTCCGGAGGCACACATTCAGCCACCCCGGGACAGCTCCGCGTGCCTACCCTGTAGGACCTTACGTGTCACGTGTTGGTGCTAGCTTTTCTTGCTCTGACTCCCCACCCTCCTCCGCTCGCTCGGTGCCCGGGAGGTGGGCCCGCTTGGACTGTGCCAGCTGGCTTCCTCACCCTCTGCTTCTTTTGGAGGCTGTCGGGTTTGGGGAGGTTGAGGCTGGGTGTTTTCTGTCCAGTCCTCTCCCTTTGGGCAAGGCATTGACTTCGCACCCCGTTCCACACAGCTATTCTCTCTGACTCAGGTAACTGATGCTCCTTTTTACCTGTTGGCCTCCCCATGCCCGTTGTCTGGCAACTTTACCACCAGTTCTTGCCCCTTAAATCTATGTTTATTTTTTTTTTTTTTTGAGACAGAGAGAGAGCATGAGCATGGGAGGAGGCAGAGAGAGAGGGAGAGAGAGAGAGAATCCCAAGCAGCCTCCGCGCAGTCAGCCTGGAGACTGATGCAGAGCTCGAACTCACAAACCATGAGATCATGACCTGAGCCAAAACCAAGAGTCAGATGCTCAACCGACTAAGCCACCCAGATGCCCCTTCTTAAATATACGTGTATTTTAAAGAATCCTGCCCGCATTTTGATCACTAGCACTTTTGCCATCATCCCCTCTCTTACCCTGATGGGTGTATCTTCTGTTCCCTACCAGCCAAGATGGCGCTCCCCAATGGCTCTACCTGTCCTTGCCTGCCTTGTGCCTTGTCCACCAAACTGCCCTCCCATCCCCTGGCTCCCTGAGTGGCACATCACCACCTAGGTGCCCAGCCAGGACACGAGGGCTTCTGCATGACTTCTCCCTCTCCTATACACCTATATCAATTTCTTTTTTGTTGTTATTTATTTACTTTGAAAGACAGAGAGAGAGAGAGAGCAGGGGAGAGGCAGAAAAAAGGAGAGACAGATTCCCAAGCAGACTCCACACCATCAACACAGAGCAGAGCTCATTGTGGAGCTCGAACCC
This sequence comes from Panthera pardus, assembly GCF_024362965.1. Classification (NCBI taxonomy): domain Eukaryota; kingdom Metazoa; phylum Chordata; class Mammalia; order Carnivora; family Felidae; genus Panthera; species Panthera pardus. The sequence goes on from NW_026526788.1 coordinate 82,019,802, forward strand.
ACGAACCATGAGATCAAGACCTGAGCCAAGATCGAAAGTTGGATGTTCAACCAACGGAGCCACCCAGGTGCCCCCACACATATCCATTTCATCCAAGCTCTTCTGGACCCCACACCCTTCAGCGCTGCATCCCCGCAGCCATAGGCCTTGTTTGGACGCCCACATCTCCCCTGTGAACACCCTAACGGCCTGCTGCCCTGTCTCCTGTTCTCCACACTCATCCTTTTAATGCATTCTTTACCTTGCAGTCAGAACAATTATGTCTAAAACACAAACCTCATATGTCACTCCCTCCAGGAAACCCTTACTGAATTCCCATGGGACTCAGGATGAACCCCACATGAGCCTTGGGTCTCCCAGCTCTGATGGGTCCTTCCAGCATCATCTCTCCTGTCCACCACTCCAGCCCTGCTGAACTTGTTTCACATGTTCCATGCTTTTCCACTGCCCAGGAACTGCAATGCACCTGGAAATACCAGCTTATTCGTCAGATAACATCTTAGACATAATTTCTTCCAGGAAACCTTCCTTGATGTCCCCTATAGCTGCTATTTTGGTACTCCTTTAGCATTCTGGACATCTGCTTTCCCTTCCTCTTCCTTCTCCTTCTCCTCCTCCTCCTCCTCCTCCTCCATCCCTCCTCCTCCTCATCAAGAGCTGTGGTTTATCAGACACTTACTCCATGACAAGAATTTTGCTAAGCACTCAATGTGAATTACCTCCTTTGACATGTACGGAATCCCCGAGAGGTGCTATGGTACCTGTGTGCTGTATTGTAACAGACCATTTGCTTATACAGGGGCTGGATCAGCAAACTTCTCTTAAACGTAAATACTTCAGGCTCTGTGGGCCATACGGTCTCTGTTGCAACTACTCAACTCTGCCAACTGCAGTCTAAAGCAGCCACAAACCACACATACATAAAGGAGCTTGGCCACGTGCCAATAAAATTTACAATGGTGGAAGGTGTTGTTGTTTGCCGAGCCTCACTCTAGAGTAGACTGTATAACTCTTGAAGACAAGGGCTGGCTGTATTGGTCCCCACTGTGACCCCAGCATAGGGACCAGTACATGATGGTACTTTACCGCTGCCTCCAGGAAGACACTTGGGGTGGGACAAGGAATGCAGAAGAACCAGGTGTTTGCGATCGATCGATCGCTGGGAAAACTGATTTCCTTGCTCAGCATGCCATTGTCACCCAAGAAAGCCCCCTTTAATGAAAGGCAAGGCCCTCATGACACCATGTGACTCTAACCCACCAGCCCTCCCCTGGCTCTCAGGAGCTGCGGGCAGAAGCTGTAACTCCCCTCTGATGGGAGACTCTTCTCCAATTACCATCTCCACAGTGACAGACTCTCCCTCTCCCTCTCTGCCTATCCGAGTCCCCATTTGGCAAGGTCCCCCTTCAATGAATCTCTCTCTCTCTCTCTCTCAACAACCCTCTAGATTCAGGGGCTGCCTTACTCTAGACCCCAGCCAATCCTGGAGGCAGTCCTGGCTCTCCCCAGCTCGAAGAGGTCTTTGCCCAGCTCTCCCAGGGCCACCTCCTGGTTCTAATGGAGTCAGTCTCTGCAATTCTGTCTTAGGGGAGCTCCTTTGAAAGCGGGACTCCCCCACATTGTGTTGAGAATGTCTCTCTGTTCCATCGATTTTTGAAAATTTTTAAATGCAGAGTCACTGCAGGATTTTGATCAGGGGGTGACGTGATGAAAACGGTGTTTTAGGAAAACTCATTCGGCCAGCCCTGGGATTCAGGATGCATTGTTTACTGCAGAAAGGGAGGCAGAGGGGCTATCTAAATGCAAGATCACACGTTCTCAAGGAGTGGTGTTAAAACAATTTCATGCTCGAGAAGAGATAAAATCATCTCATATTTCAGAAAACTTCACTGCAACACCTCCCTTCACTTGACATTACCCTCACCGGTCAAGGACTCTGCTGGAGAACCAAAGAGTCTCTCGACGTCCACCATTGCCACCATCGTCTTTCTCTGTCTCAGCCCCCATCACACACCTGTCCGCTCCTGACGTGGGCTCAGATCTATTGGTCTGAGCTCCTTGAGAATGGAGACTGTTCTCTTTTAGTCCCTGGTGCCTGGCCCAGCCCAGGGGTGGACCTGAATGGGCTCTCCAGACAGAGGTAAGAAGCACCCATGGGCGAAGGGCTGTGGTCGGCACCACCAGGAGAAGGCTGCCTGGGGCTCTGCCCGTGTCTCCTCCTTGGAGCAGGTTGGCACTGCTCCTCCCCCAGCACTGTGCCCCGCGCTAGGGCCCCTGGCTTGTCTTGCCTCCCCGGGTGCCCCCCTGGCCGGCCTCGACGCTGAACCACGCCAGGTACGTCACCCAAGTCCGTGGCCTTCCCACAGCCCTGTCACCCCCATCACTGAATCATAAGATTTAGGTCCTAAATTTCCTGGCGTGAATCCCTTGGCGAAATAACTTTGCAATGACTTGTTTGTGTCCCCGGGATTAAATAATACAATTCCAGATGCTTTCAAAGTTCATGACAGCGCTTTTCAGTGTCCTTAAATGCTGCCTGAATTTGCTCAGAGTGCCTCTGTGGGCGGTGTAGACACGCTTAAAATGTGAACCTTAGTCAGTCAGATGTTGTACACAACCAAACCCCTGCCTGCTACATAGTAAATCCTCGCTAACTATGAGTGGAGCGAATGAGTTAAATAAATAAATACTGAAGGAGGGCCTTGGTGCCACAGCGATGACAGGACCCAGAAGGGAGGGTCCCCGACAGTGTGGGGCACATCCGTGTCACTCAACATTTCATTTCTAAGGATTCTATTATTTTTTTTGAAATCCATTCACTAATTTTTTCCCCCTATTTCCTGCACTGGTATCTCTGTTTCTCTTACGTCTCCTTGGGTAACTGAGCGGCCAGATTAATTTTCTGGGAGCTCAGCTTCCACCCTAGGATGATGGGATTGCTCACGGAAGCACCTGACGCCCCCCTTGCCGAGCTGCCTGTCCCGCTCGCTGGGGGACGAGTCCTCGGGGCTGCGCGGCTTTGCCCAGGCCACCAGGCCAGCCTCACTGCCTGCTCCTTTCTCATCTGTACTGCTCAGTGAAGCCGCTGCTCCTTCCCTGGACCTTCTCTCTGCTTCACTGCCTTTGGGCCTCTGCTCCGGCTCCTGCACCCTGCTTGGAAGGCCCTGTGCGCATCTCCGTCACTCTGACCCCGCGGATCCTCCACAGGGCACCTCTTCTGGTTCCTGGTCTCTCTCCGGGGCAAGCGTCAGCTCTTGGTTTCCGTCGCTTTGGGGAAGAGGGAATCGGGAAGACAGGGTTCTGGAGCCAGTCCTTCTGCGGGACGTGGACGAGTCCCTCAGCCTCCCTGGGTGAGGTTTTCTTGTGTGTGAAGGACGGGCTGGGCCACTCTGTGCAGGGCTTCATCTGTGTTCCAGATGCTGGGGTTGATAGAGCACTTCCCTCATTAGGTTTTCTGTGTGCGTGTGCGTGCGTGTGCGCGTTCAGGTGTGTGTGTGCATGTGTGTTTGTGTGCGTGTGCGTGTGGTTATAAAAGTAGTACATGTCATTCAAACATTTAGAAAGATGCAGAAGTTTCTAAAGAAGAAATTCCCCTTAAATGCTGCCACCAGAGAGAATTACTGGAAACAGTTTTCAGGGTTTTCTGTATACATTCTCCTTTTATTTTTAGCACAGGAAATGGCCGTAGACTAGAAATGTCGACTTCCATCAACACCAACTGTTCACATCAGAAAAGTTAGGGGATAGCCTCCCCTCTTGTGATCGTGGGCAGTGGATGCCATACTGCACTGCTCAGAGCCTCCTTCAGGAACAGGGCGCTCCTTCCCCCAGCTGCCCGGAGAGCCGTCTGCTCACAGCACAGTGGAGCCCGAGCCGGCCCCGGCCCTTGGTGTGCAGGACTGCGCCGTCCCGGTCCCACCCTCTCCCGCGACGGATGCGACGAGACAGTGTAAAGACCTGGTGTCCTGGCCCTCGGGTGTCTCTGAAAGGCGTGACGAGCCGAAGCCTCTTTTGCAGCAGCATCTGCTCGCTCCCGCTTCCTCCGCGCTCTTACAGATGGTGCCCTTGAACGCACTTCCCGGCTAACCTCCGGGGTGCGAATCCGTCTCTTGTCTGATTCCCCTGACATCAGACCGGTTTCATTTCACGGATGCGCCAACATTCCCACGGTGTCCTCCTTGGCGACGTTCAGATGATCCCCATGTTTCACTGCTGCAGAGATGTTGAAGTTGACATTCCTGACCATCCGTCTCTGAACAAACCTGAGAAGAGCAAACCCTGGAGAGGCAGAGGACGGTGCCCCTTACGGGGACTCTCACAGAAGATCTTCAAGACTCCCTGAGGTCAAGACGCTTTTTCAGAATTGTGCTAAGATTCCACCTCTCTCTCTCTCTCACTGTGTTGGCATTGCACGACGACCACGAACGTGGCGGGCAAGCAGCTCGAGCCGTGGCAGGAACGAAAGCAGGGCCCGCCAGCCGCCCTCACGGAGCAGGTTCACTAGGGATGCCCTTGAGGAAACCGCCAAAACTACCGATTTGGTTACACCCCGACCCTACGCACGTCTCTTTCTTATTCTGGGGTCTCTTTCGTATTCTGGGGAACGTGAACGAGCTCCTCCACGGCCTTCCCGGTACCCACCTCGTCTCGCGGAACAGCGCGTGTGCGACAGGTTCTGTTTTGAGCCAAACCAGCTGCTTCTTCCTGGGAAAACCATTTTGACTTCAAAGGCTGCCTGACAGACAACACCGTGGCTATGCAGACGGGGTATTTGCTAGACATTTTCCCAGAAATGAACAAAGCGAGCCTGTCATTTCAAAGAAAGCAACTGACAGTATTTTTTTTTTTTTTTTTTTTTTTTTTGGCCAGTGATACAATTCAAGCTTTCAAGTGAAAATTGGAATTTTGGAACGCTTATATCAGCCACCAACGAGCTTGACAGCTTCCCAGGACTGAAGGGGCCTCACCGATGAGATTGGTGGTGATTTTAACAAATGTAATTTTTTGATCTTGTCTAATGAAACGTTTCAGCATTTGGAAGATCTGCGTAACTCAGTGAACCAACATTTTTCCAAATGACCAAAGCATGGTGACACAAAGTCACGTGTGGATGAAAAAATCCAGGGAATGTACAAAATGGACCAACGTATTTAATTTAGTGGAGTAGAAAATGGTCATTGGTGGGGTGTAACTAACTCTAAGAACCTGTAACGTTTTGAGTCTTGGTACAGTCTGTAAGAATATGTATAATTATGTGAAAATCCTATTAAATATTGGTCTCTTCTCCAATACACGTCTTGGTGGGTCTGATTTTCTTTGGACACTTCAACCAAAAGCGACATACGACAACATCCTTCATGTAGAAGTGAATATGACAACCCAGCTGTCTTCTGGGAAATCAGACAGCAGACAGATACCCAGAAATGGTACTCTCCTCATTACCTTTTTCTGTTGAAAACTATACCTAATTTTTATCATTTGTTTATGTTAACACATAGCGGCTTTCTTATTCTTTTAAAATGTATTGATAACCATTTAGAAGCGTTCCAGCTTTAATTTCTAATACGGTAAAGGCGGAGAGATAGAACCCATAAAAACAAAAGCTGTTTGGGGGCAATTTGAGGTCCTCAGTAGTGTTTTAGAATGTAAAGAGCTTTGGGGCACCCGGGTGGCTCAGTCGGTTAGGCATCTGACTTCAGCTCAGGTCATGATCTCTCGGTTCGTGGGTTCGAGCCCCGCGTCAGGCTCTGTGCTGACAGCTCGGAGCCTGGAGCCTGCTTCCGATTCTGTGTCTCCCTCTCTCTCTGTCCCTCTTCTGCTTGCGTTCTGTCGCTCCCTCAAAATAAACATTAAAAAATTATAAAAAAAAAAGAATGTAAAGAGCTTCTGAGACTAAAGGGTTTGAGAAGTGAAAGCATAGTACATCTTTCTGCTCATTACCCAGTCTTCTCCAGGGAGGGGAAGACGGTAATCTCACAGACCATTGATCGCATGGCGTTAGCTGCTAAGCCAGGTCCTTGTGAACTAAATGCACAAGGAAAGGACGCTCCCTCCCTCTCCGCCCTCCCTCCCCCGCCCCGTGTGGCTGGACAGCAGGCAAATGGGGCAGGTTTCCGCCTGCCCCACTCTGTCTTCCTCCCTGGTCCCCTCAGCGTCCATGTGGAGCCGGCACCCCACCTCCTTGGTGCCTAGATGTCCTCAGTTTCAATACTTCCAACAGCTTTCTCTCCGTACTTTGCAAACCTTCGGGCAGTGTTTCTCACGGCCTTCCATTGCTTGCCAACTATGTTGCAATTTTTTCCAAGTTTGTTGCTTCTTTTTAAACTATTTTTATGGCACCTTTTACCTGTGAATTGTCGGAAATGTTTTATAGAACATCAACTTTTTTAAAAGTTTATTTTGAGAGAGAGTGAGTGAACACAAGAGGGGAAGGGGCAGAGAGGAGCAGAAGGAGAATCCCGAGGCGAGGCTCCAACTCAAGGAACGTGAGATTCGTAACCTGGAGTCAGACGCTTAACCCACTGCACCACCAGGCGACCCAGAACATAAACTTTTAATTTTTTTTATGTTTGTTTATTTTTGACAGAGAGAGAGAGAGAGAGAGAGAGGGAGAGGGAGAGAGAGAGCATGAGCAGGGAAGCAGCAGAGAGAGAGAGGGAGACACAAAATCTGAAGCAGGCTCCAGGCTCTGAGCTGTCAGCACAGAGCCCGACTCAGGACTCGAACTCACAAACCATGAGATCATGACCTGATCCGAAGTCGGACGCTTAACCTACTGAGCCACCCAGGTGCCCCTCTTCCCGTTTCTTAGACATTTTGTTGTGTTTTTTTTTAATTTCTACAGCAAGAGCAACTTTTTCTGTCAAATAAAAATGAGAAATGAAAAAAAAATTGTTCCCCATCGTATAAGTCATTTATTGTGTAATGTTATAGGTTGAATGGTGTGCCCCCCAAATTCATTTGTTGATGTCCTAACTCCCATTCACTCAGGATGTGACCTTATTTGGAGATAGGGTCTTTACAGAGGTCAGCAAATTGAAATGAGGTCATTAGGGTGGACATTAATCCAACATAATTGATGTTCTTAGAAAAAGGGGAAACCTAGGCACAGACATACAGGGAGAATGCAGTGTGAACACGAAGATGGCCGTCTACAAGGCAAGGAGAGAGCCTGGAGTAGATCCTTCCCTCCCAGTTCTCAGAAGGAATCAACCCTACCGACGCGCTGCCTTCAGACTTCTGGTCTCCAGTACATTCCTGTTTATGTCTAAGTCAAGGTAGGGATACTTTGTTATGGCAACCCTAGCAAACTAAAACATAGAACAAATTATCCCCAAACCTGGTAGCTTAGAACAGCCACTGTTTTATTCGTTCACTGTGTTGTGGGCCAGCAGGTTGGGCTGGCTTAGCTGGACAGCCCCTTGCTAGTCTCACCCAGCATCCTTCATGCGGCTGTGGTCGTTCGAAGCTCTGCCAAGACAGAGTGGCCTAAGGTGGCCCACTCACATGCTGAATGGTCGTGCTAACCGTTGGTGGACACAGCTCAGCTCTGTCCTTGTGGCCTCACCACCTCCTGTAGGCGAGACTGGGTTTCTTCCCATGGTGTTCTCAGAGCAGCGCCCCCAGGAGGCATGACCCATAACTGCAAGGTCTTCAGGGTCCTAGGCTCTGACTCTCATCATGTCACTTCCAGCAAGTTCCACTGTCAAAACATGTCACAGGCCAGCCCATACGGGGGGGAGGGGGCAGGGGACAGAGACTCCACCACCTGTGGGACTAGAGGCAAAGCGACACTACAAAGGAGTGTATACATATGGGTGGGACGAATGTGTGGCCATTATAGCAATCTACCTCTCTGACTTCAATGGGAATGTCTAATGATATATCATTAGTATGATGCCTGCTAGATGTTTCTAATAGATACTCTTAATTTTAGAAAATTTATTTCTACTCTCCAGTTACTTAGAATTTTTATCAGAAGCAGATGTGCAATTTTAGTAAATGTCTTCTTGGCATCCCTATAGATCTCCATAGACCATATGGTTTTCCCGTTTGACCTCTTAATATAAGAAATGGCCGTGACAGGCTTCCTGATGTTCTGCTCCTGTCTGTACACAATTTAGTTTCTGTCTCCATTAAGGAGTGAGCTCCTTGAGGGTGGAGATGTCTCCGCATCTGTGTGCTGGCACACAGTAGGCTCACAATTAATGCCTTCTGAAATGAGTTGTGTCGATGGTCCTTTAAATTCAAGGCCATGCTCTCTCAGATCAGACGGGGCGCTGGAGGTGGCATTCGCTTCCCTAGCATCCACGCAGCGTCTTCCTGGACATGTCATGAGCGCCTCACGGGCGGTGACGATGTATCCTACTTCTCCCCCCCCCTTCTCCTCCTGTTTCTCTCTCCACTGTCCTGTCAATACGGAACTGTGCCTCTTCTTCCCCATTATCCCGTAAGGCTGGTGCCTATGAAAACAGAGGAGGGAGATGATTTCCCTCCACAATGGCCGCTCTTTCTCCTCTGCAGGTGCTTGTCCCCCACTAGTTTCAGACAAGTAATTCTCTAGAACAGTTCGACATTCACAAAGAAGGAGCCTCTGGGGGGAATTCTAGCTCTGGTTTTAGATCCCGGGTTTTCATTTTACCCTTACGATTTCACTGTTTTCAAAATTCCACTGGACAAAAAATGGAGGGGGGGGGTGCAAAATAATACAGTTTCAAACTCTCTCGCTCTAGCAGTTTGATCACGGCTGTAACTTCATTAGAACAGAAAACTATTTCATCATCATGAGTCACTACAACAGCTGAGGCAAAGCTTTCTGGAAAGACGCAGGCCTTGGGCTTCGTGTGCCTCAGCTGGCTGCACAAACGCGTCCTTGACCTGGAAGAACAGCTGAGGCCCAGGAAGGTGTGTGCACGCTGATTAGGGTCACGAGCCTGGAACCCCAGCGTCCCCATTGCACGGCTGCCCGCCATTGGACGCGATGTAGCGACTTCTGCTGAGCCAGGAGGTGTAGATCGAAGGTTGATTTGGAGGAAGGACAACACGCTGCGAGCTTGAGGGCCTGTGGAAGAGGCAGGTGGCAGAGAAGACACCAGCTGAGAGAGGGTCCTTGAGAAGCCGGAGCCACGGTCCAGGGGTCCACCTGCAGGGATGCTGGGCATGAGCCATACACGCTAACTGCCTTGAAGAGTCAGAGCCCCTGGGAGGGCTGTCGACCTTCCCACCTTCTTCCTTCTCTCTACCTGCAAACCCTGCGTGGGAGGCAGGCAGACCCCATAAACCCACTTTCCGATTCTGGCCCCCCCGCAACCCCTCACTCTCTGCATGTCTTCATCTGGCTGTTCCAAAGTCATTTCCTTTTTCGAATAAACAGGCAAGTAGCAAGTGCACTGTTCTCTTGAGCTCTGCGAGCCAATGTAGCAAATTAATTGAACTTGAGGGAGGGTCTTGGGAACTTCTGACTTGTAGCCACGTCTGCCAGAGGGTGAGGGGAACTTGAGGACCTACTACCTACGCCTGGGGTCTTGGCTGGGGACGTCTTGTGGGACTCAGCCCTCCCCCCGTGGGGTCTGAGCTGATTCCCGCTAACATCAGAATTGAATTGAATTGTAGGTCACCCAGCTGGTGTTGCAGAGAGTTGCTTGGTGAAGGGAGAACCCCCGATCTGCTATCTGAAGTGTGGAGTGTGGTAGTTGGGGGGCAGCGAAGGAGAGTCCCAGGAGGAGGAGTGAAGGTTGTGCCGATGCAGCCTCCCCTTCCGCATTGAAGGACCCTGGTGATCACATCAGGCGCTCTGAATCATCCGAGCTAGTTTCCCCGTTTTCAGGTCAGCTGATTCTCGGCCTTAATTCCGTCGGCGGCCTTTATTCCCCTTGTCGTGGAACCCAACACACAGGTTTCAGACATTGGGACGTGGACACATTGGTGGCGGCCACCCTTCTGCCTACCACACTGCATAACTATTTTTACAATAGCAAAGACGAAATAATAAAAGTACAGAATTGCACAGAATTCACCGTGTGATGCCTGAGCGTGTAGATGCAGGGCCGGGCAGGACGCGGGCTGGAATCCCAGCTCACACACTCACCGGGCCGCCCAGTTTGAAAGCTTTCCGGAATCCCTTTGTGCCTCTGTTTCCCAATTTGTAAAGTGCGATGATAATCACCGTTCCTGTCTTACAGGGATGGCAGGAAACACCCTTAGGACTTCAGGGTCTGGCACTTGCTAAGTACTTTGTAAGGACTAGTGACTATTTGTTAAATAAATGAAACTTAGCATGTTACCTTCCTTTGTTCACTGTAATGTTTTGGGGCCTCGTGCTCTACAGTTGTGATGGGATGTGTGTACTTTCTTGCTCTTTTCTTTTGCTAGGCATTCTAGAAGACATGTTTTTGTTTTTGTTTTGGTTTTGGTTTTGGTTCTTATCTTTATTCAAATACACACCATCTTTCTGACATTATTACCTGGAAAGCTAGACTCTGGCCTCCAGGGTCTTCTGTCCCCTCTGCCCTCTTTCACAGAGGGCTCGGTCCCTGGGCCCACCCCACCCCACGCCATCAGGGGGCAGCTCTGAGCAGCAGATTCCTGCTGTCCCCTTAGCAAGTCTGCAAGGCACAGATTCTGTTTCTATGCATTCCACTTGGCTTCACTGTCCTGTCCCAAATTCCAGTGCCCTCTTCTCCTAAAAGGCCTCTCAGGAGGTTCTTGTGGTTGTCACATATTTGAATGAAAACTCTTGCCGTCCCCAAGAATCAACAGATGCCAACTCACATACGCAGATGCCCATTCTCACGGCTGTTGCCGGGGTCGCACAGCCGTGTCCGGCCACACGAGAGGCCGTGTCTACATGTGAGGATGTGCGTCTACAAACACACCCTGTTCTCGGCATTTTTCCCTTTCAGAATCATCTCTACGATTATTCCCATCATAACCACATAGTCCCCACTCCATGTCTCAGCCTTCGCTTCGGGTCTGACTGCTTTTGTGCTTATCCGGTGCTACGAGGTCAAAGCTGTTGTCACACCCCTCAAACTTGAGCACCAGCTCGGCCAGCTGATGAGCAACCGGGGGGAGGCGAGGCCGAGGACAGAGCGTGACCGCTGGTGTCCTCTGTTGGTGGCGGGCAAGTCAGCACTGATGCTGACGCTGTAGTTTGGTTCCTTCCGTGAAAGAGCCTTTGCCCAGGAGCTCCTGGGTTCACACTTCCCAGCCGGGTGGGATTGTTTCAACAGGCTGCCCGGTAGGGTCCCTGGTGGGATCCCGAGCAGCTCTGGGGGCATTTTTAGCACATCGCTGAAGAGCTTCGTCTCCTCACCAGGGCTTTGAGGGAAGCGGGGGATCTTACTGTCAAATTCCAATCGTGTTCCCTCTGCCACAGAGGTGCCTCGTAGGTACCATGACCCCCAGTGGATCCAGTGTGAAGGACAAAGGAAAGCTGCACGGCAATCTAAGCTCAGAGGCACAAATCACAAAACCAAACCCAGAAAGTTAACTGCACTCATGGTTTACCAAAAATGAAACTGCGGTCACTGAAAAGAAGTTGTCAGTGATGGGAGACAGGCTTTTCGTTTACCTCCAGTTGTTTGCAGCAAATTAGGATCCTGCCAGGTCATCTCTGTCTCTGTGTGCATTTCTGAGCTGACTGCAGAACTGACATTATGAAAGTTCCAGCATTTTGCTCAATTTCTATTTTTTAAGACTTTTAAAAAACGTTTTTATTTTTTGAGACAGAGAGAGAGAGAGAGAGAGTGCATGAGCAGGAGAGGTGCAGAGAGAGAGAGAGGGAGAGAGAGAATCCCAAGCAGGCTCTGTCATCACAGAGCCTGATGTGAGGCTCGAATCCGTGAACCACGAGATCGTGACCTGAGCTGAAACCAGGAGTCGGACGCTTAACCCACCGAGCCACCCAGGAGCCCCTAAATTTCTATTTAGTCTTGTTTATGATTTCAAATGAAAAGTTCCACAATAAGGTCCAGTTTTAACAAGGTACTTGGGAGGCATTTCGTGTGCTTTCGGGGAAGAGTTCTGTCTCCTTCCAGCAGGTGAAAAAAACAAAAATGCCACTGTTTTGTGAAACTCACCGTGTTTGTGTGTTGGCTGTCCCACAGCAAGATGAACATTGGGTGAACCGAGTCCTTCATCAAGCAGGGAAATACAAATGCTACATCTTGATGCAAGTGGTCCAGAATCTGCAAAGGAGGAGGCCAAATTAGGTACATGTCTTCAAAGATGGGGCAGATTTGCTAATAAGGTGGCGGGGAATAAGGTTTCCCTTGGGACCATGGGATGACTCAGGGGCCACTGGGTAAGGACGTAGCTTCTATGTCCACACCACCTCGTCATATTTAACAGGTGGGTGCTGGGGGTCAGCTGGATCCCTTTCATTCCATTAAGACTGCCCATTTAATTTAGTTTTTAAACTGATAGACCTTATTCCTTGGAGCAGTTTTAGGTTTATAGAAAATTTGAGCAGAAAGGAGCGGAAGTTCCCACATGCCGTCCTCACACGGCTGTCGCCCCTCTTATTGCCACCGTGCACCATTTTGTTACAGCTGATGAACCAATACCGGCCCATTGTTGGCAACCGAGGTCCGTAGTTTACATTCGGGTCTGGCCGTGTGCCCTGCATTCTGTGGGTTTTGACAAACGCATATGTCGTGCACCCACCGTTACAGTATCACACGGGCTGCTTTCACTGCCCTAAAGGTCCTGGGCCTGGGCCACCCTTTTTAGGATCCCAGGGACAAGCGTCCCTATTTGTTTGGTCTTAGTCTTGTAGCGAATGACCATCTAGGGTCTTCGGTCCCTCAGGACACGACAGTTCCTTCCTTTGTCTCAGTCCTTCTCTGGTCCTTGCACGTTACACCCCGGTTCTGAGGCTCAGTCTCCTTCCCCCCGGCATCATCTTGATTACTTTTGCCCCCGCGGGCAGCTCTGCAGTCCCCACCTTTCTCCTTTGGGTGGCTCGCTCTCCCTGGCTTGGCCTGCCGGCCTGTTTCCATCGATCCCTGTCTGGGCCTCGCCCGCACTTGCACCCATGGCCGTGGCAAAGCTCCGTCGGGCTCCTCCGTGAGTGAGTAGCATCTGCTTCTTGTAATGGACAGATACTTTCTGGGCTCTTGTCCCCGGTTGTGTCCCCTGGGCTCATTTCCTGCCGCAGGAGCCTGCCACAAGGAACAGCCTGTCGGTGTCTCCTCTGTAGAATCGAAACAGCTGATTCTGTATGCACCGTCACTGCTGTGCTGAGAGCCCCCTTCAGAGACTCGGGACATTAGTCCGGCTCTCCACGCTGACCCGGTCCTTCTGGGCGTGTGAAAGACATACACCCTCTCCTGCTCTTTGGAGCAGAATAGAGGGGTTTAATTGTTTTTCTCATGGTGCCGGGAAGTAAGTGGCTGGGGCTGAGTTTATTCTGGAAGGACAGCGGGGCCATGGCTGGATGAGGTTCCCCTCTTAGCCAGCCGAGTCCCAGCTGTTGGGGTTTAACTCCGTTCTGCTGTGGCTCCGGGCCTGGGGGTCCAGATTTGGGACCCTGGGATGGTCTCCGCACTTACCAAGATGGGTGTCCTGTAACCGATCAGCTCTGCGGAGAGCCGCCGTCTCTGGAATACGTCCTCCTTTCCCCAGTGGGCTTTTCCTCTCGAAAATTAATCTTGTCTGCTCGGAGAGGCTTGTTAGCCTCGCAGACCCGCAGCATCTGTGGGCCGCCGGAGGTTCAGCAAGTGGCTCAGTTTCCCCGTGCACACTGCACGGTCAAGTGGCTTTAACGAACTTTCCAGGCGTCTCCTGCGGGCTTCTGCTGGGAGGACCGCGGGCAGCTGGTCCGGAGTGCAGAGTAGACGCGGCCGAGCCCAGATTTCACCTCTTCACGCTTGCTGAGCCCTGATGCAAAGTTTCCAGAGAGGAGACCATCTGTCTCTTTGCTCATCCGTGCGGCTCGTCATATGACCCTGCCGTGGTACCCCGCGGGGCAGAGCAGCCGCAGAAAGGCTTTTGGCAGCCGGTGCAGCGGTCAAGGGGACAGGCACCCACCACGAGGAACCCTGACCTGGCCGGGGTCTGCACCGCAGATGTAAGCGAAGCATCTGCAGCAATGAAAAGGGGGACTCGGGGGCGGGGGTGGGGTTGCCGTCTCATCACTCCTCGGATGAAGCTTGGTGCGCAAAGCAGGACGGAAGCAGCTTGTCAGGGGGACATGGGAGGCGTTCTCCACAGGACTCTGCAGGTGAAGAAATGAAGGCAGGAGTCTGAGCAGAGGTGGAAGGCGTTCTGAGATCTCTCTCTCCCTCTCTCTTTTTAATGTTTATCTTATTTTTGAGAGAAAGCATGAGCAGAGGAGGGGCAGAGAAAGAGGGAGACAGAGGATCTGAAGCGGGCTCTGTGCTGACAGCACAGAGCCCAATAGGGGGCTCGAACTCATGAACCACGAGATCACGACCTAAGTGAAAAATCGGATGGTCAACAGTCTGAGCCACCCAGGCACCCCGAGATCTCTCTTTTGTAGACCAGAAAATATGAACACGTTTTTAAGACAGGAGACGGATTTCGGGGTCTGTGTGCTCGCCCCTCGATGGCATTCTAAGTGAGGGCTGACAGGAGGACTCCTTCACATTCCTTCTAGCACCTGGCAGAGGGCTGACCATGAAAGGAGGGTAAAGGGGCCTTACTCTGGTGTTGGCCTGTGCCAAAGGCTCAAACACCATCAAAGCAGGGGTTCGGCATAATCCACACGCTGTTCCCGAGTTTCACCCAGGAGCCGTGTGCAGGACAAATCAGAGACAGGAAGACAGACAGCAAATGAGGGAGCACATGCAGGGCAGTCTCAGGGGGAAGGAGCGGGCAGCCTCGAGAGCCACTGGGGGACACCTCCAGTGTGCCAGCAGGTATTACAGAGGCAGGTGGTTTGATGAGGCAAGGCCATTACCAAAATTAGTAGCTTAGGATGAGGGGAGGAGTAAGACAGAAGGCTCTCCCTGTGGGAGCCTGTGTTAGGCCACCAGAAAAGTGGTCCTCGAGCTCAGAAGACACATCAGGGACAGGACATGTGGATGCCAGAGGAAGGGACAGAGGTCACCGTTGAAACTAGGGGGTGGGCATGTGACTCTCAGTGACTGTAGACTAGCAAGCAAAGTTGATGGAGAATGACACAGAGTTCAGAAGGCCTCCCAGAAAGGAGAACGCTGACCGGAGAAACAGGACAGAGACAGAGGACGAGAGTCTATGCAGGGAGACTTCCGAGGAGGAAGGGGTCAGCCCTGTCCTGTGTTTTGGGGGTGGGGGAGGTCAGGAAGTTGGGCTCATGGGAGGCTATGGGGAACACTGTTTCAGCCTGTGTCAGGGTCCAAATGCTGGTGGACTGAGGGCTGGGGAGCAGGGAGAGGCATTCTGGTGACATGGTGCATGAGTCTCCAGAGAGTATCAAGTAAGCACTTAGGAATTATGCAAATCACTGCCAGTTCCCAAGGGCTTACAGTCAGGAGAGACAGACATCGAAACAAAGAGAGAACAGCACACAGGGTACCGTGGGGCCACAGCACTGAGGCAGGCAGTTCCCTTTGGGGGAATCAGAGGAGGATCTGTTGAGCTGAATGCTTCAAATTGCTATAAAAACTGGAATTAACAAAGCCACCTATCTGGAATACGGATCCTTGTTGGGTGAACTTGCGCAAGTACCCTCTGAAGACTGAGTTTTCTCATTGAAACTATGTGGAAGCTGGCCCGTGTTCCTACTGGGCATTTCCGCCTCCAAAGGTCAATTGTTTTAAAAGTTTTTGAAATAGGGTATAAGTTTTTGAAATATGGAAAAAATATGAAATATGGAAATAATTCGAAATATTCAAGTGGAATTAGCATACGATCCCACAATTTCACTTCTTGGTACATACCCGAAGGAATTAAGAGTAAATAAATAAAAAGTAGGGTCTTGAAGACATATTTGTGCAGCCATGTTCACAGCAGCATTATTCACAATGGCCAAAGGCAGAGGCAACCCAAATGTCGATCTGCAGATGAAGGGATAAACAAAATGGCGCCACACACTGGAATCTCATTCAGCCTTGAAAAGGAGGGAGGTTCTGACACCTGCTGCAACATGGATGAACCTTGGGGACATTACGGGAAACATAATGACTGGGAAACAAACCAGTCATTAAAAACAAATACCGCAGGATTCTACTTCTAGGGGGTATTTGTAGCAGTCGGATTCATAGAGACAGCAAGCAGAATGGTGGTCGTCAGGAGCTGGGGGAGGGGAAAACGTGGAGTTGTTGTTTCATGGATATAGGGTTTCTGTTTGGCCAAATGAAAAGAGGTCTGGAGACGGTCGGTGGTGAATGCACAACAATGTGACTATGCTCCATGCCACTGAACTGCACACTTAAAAACGATTAAAATGGTAAATTTTGTGTGATGCGTATTTTGCCACAATTTAAGAAAAGTGACGTCAATACGGATATAACTCATTAAAAGTTCTAACATTTTTCATAAAATTGGGATGTTGGATTTTTACAAACTGCAAAGCCATTGGAAAAGGCAAACCACACTAGATGAGGTGACAGAGATTTGAGTTTTATTTAGTTTCCTTTAAAAACCAACCTTTGAAATAAGCAGTGGGATAAAGATACACATGGCTGCACAGCTCAGTCACCGACGGGTTGACTGGCCATGGCTCCAGGCTGTGGGTCACTTCTGCAGGTCTCTCCTCCAACCAGCAGCTACCTGGGGCGTGACTTCTCACGGCAGATGTCAGGAAACCATGGACCACGGCCAACTGTGTGGCACAGTTGTGGCTTCTGCCCTGTCATCCCAACCAACATTCCATTGGCTCCATGAATCCCAGACACATGGCCAAGGCCAAAGTAATGGACAGGGTAAGATATTCTTCCAACAGCCAGAATATGGCTGAAATGGCTCTAGCTGTGATGTATATAAGCCCGTAACAGAGTGGAAGAGTGGGGTCAATACTCCAATCTACCTCAATCAAATTCCAGAAGTGAAGCCCAGTTCCACCGCAGACTGAAGACAACCATTTCTTAACGTTGATCCGTATTTGTTTGATTTTTGCAAAATCCTCTCTGTAATGAGCCCTTGATTTCATATGACTGTGTTTGTATTGCTCTTTCGGTAAATAAATCACAGCCTCTCTGAGAAGCCATTTCTTCTCTGTTTGTTCTATTTCTGTCGATGAAAGTGGCTCACAGGATCTGAACTCTTCTGACTTGTATGCGTTCCGCCAGCATCCTTCCTGTCTATTGGAGTCACACTTTTTAATTTTTGCCGATAGATGTGTTTTTTTTTTTATTTCCACACTACATCAATTTCATCACTGCAGTAGCCTGACCCAGTGTCTAGCTCTCGCTAATTTCCTAAGACCATCTTGGTCATTAGTTGGAAATAGATCTAGACATTACGCATTCCTGATAATGCCTCTGACATGTAATCATTTACTGCATCCATCACTTCCACCTTCATTATGCTATGTGTCAGGGAAGTTCCCCAATTAACATTGGGAGAGTTGAAATCAGACATATTGTCATCACAGCTGAGTTGTCTTATCAGGTCTCTCTTGTTTCAATGTAACTGCATGGGAAGACACACAGACAGCAGAGTTTTTATTAGATAGTATGGCCCAATTTCCTTGGCTCACAGAAAATAATAGAAGTGGGAACTCAGAAAGAACATAAAGTGCTAATACTCCTACCTAATTTATCGTCAATGACAAACATAGGCAAACGTCCAGATGACGTTTTGTGTTTCAGTACTTAGAGCCTCACCTGTTAATTCTGGGCTTCAAAGCAATGTTTTTGGAAATGTTGCCCTGGTTCATTGTAAAATGAGTGGATTTCCAGTGAGAGTGCTTTCTTTTTGCCAGGATGCAAACATTGCTTATGGAGAACACACACCCATGTGCTTGCTAGTTGAGCAGCAGGAGAATGCAGTCTGTGTGCCAAGAAAGAGCACAGACTCTGCAGATGTTACACAGTAAACTGGGTTCTGCAGGACCATGTGGCCAAACCATGCAATCATGGGTTCTGGTGGAGCATCCCTGAGCATGTTGTGACATTGTAGCTTTCCAGTGGAGGCAGTGCTGAAGCAGGACTCATGCAGACACAGCCTCTCTGCAAGAAGATTGAGTGTTAGGTGTAAGGTATTAAGAAAGACAGTTGGTGGTGATCAGCTCTGCAGCTGTTGATTTCAGTCAGCAGAAAAGACATAACCATTAAGTCACCACCAGAAGGACATGCTGTATACTCGCAAAGTTCTCTCAAACACAAGTTCCTGCTTGCCCAAGGCATGTGTCTTGAGGGTACATTGCCTAGTGGATAGCACAGTGTTCTTCAGTTCCTGTCCCAGCTCTCTCCTGGCCCACCCTCCATGCTGTATTTGAGCAAGTGGCTGGCTATAAAAGGACTCATTTAAAGATGAGTAGCAACCAAAAGGAACATACATGAATCTCAGAAGTGAAAGTGCAAAATAAAATGACACAAAGAGCATACCAAACCAAGTGTAGGTCCAAAATACACAACTGAAAAAAACAAAATAAAATTTAAAAATTTAAAAATTAAAGAAAACCCAAATATAAATTGAAGAAGAATCATGCCACGGGATGATAGATATTTGTGGACCAGCTCTTCCCTGTGATGGCAAACAAATAAAAGACATTATGTCACTCTGAAACAAGTATACCCAAATGAGCTATAAAAACTCATACAAAAAGCAGATGATAAGAGAACAGAAGAACTTAGGAAAGAAACAGAGAGGAAAAACCAAGTAATTACAGAAATCAATGCCAAATTAGAATGAGTAGAGAGGTGATTGAGATTGGCTTGAAGGAGAAGCTTGAGGAAATAAAACAGAAAAGAACAGAGTTTAAAGAGTCGCAGAGAAAATGTCACAAGTGGAAGTTGAACACTGCCAAAGGGGTGTCCTTGGAGAAGAGAAAAAATAAAATGGAACTGAAAATATATCCAAAGATATAACAGAAGAAAACCTCCCCGTGAGGATCACATTCCTACAACAAGCCTGGAAAAAGTGATAAGAAGAGCTGGTGTGGAATGAAAACTTGAGAGGCAGGGCCAGAAACTTAATGATAAAGAGTAAATTGTATGGGTATCACACAAAAGGGAATGACAATCAAGTTCACAACAAGAACTAAGGGAATATTGGAGCCTTTCTTTAAAACATGACACGGTAACAGGGGCTCCGGGGTGGCTCAGTCATTTGCGTGTCCGACTTTGATTCAGGTCATGATCTGGTGGTTCGTGGGTTTAAGCCCCACATCGGGCTCACTGCCACCAGGGCAGAACCCGCTTCGGATCCTCTGTCCCCACCTCTCTCTGCCCCTCCCCCACTCTCTCTCTTTCTCTCAAAAATAAACATTTTTAAAAATTTAAAAACGTAAAATGTGGCACGATAACAAAATCCAGCAAGATTTGAAAATTGTGGTGAAGGTTTGGTGGTGAGCATTGAGTTCATGTCAATGTGATAATTATGTTTACAGAACAAAGGAAATATTGCAAATCTTGAAACGTAGAACAATCTAAAGACAGATACTTAGAGGTATAAATGCATATGGACTCTTCATTTCTCAAAAGATGCTTCAAGTGAAGGTTTAGATATGTTGAGATGACTCCTAAAAGAATTAACCAGCAACATAACTAACTAAACTTCCAAACAGGTGGAAATGATACAGAATGCATACCCTGATGGAAATGAAATAAAACTAAGCATTAACAAAGAAACAGTTATCACCTGGATAGTTCAAAACTCTCTCTTAAACACAAGTTGAAGGGAAAATTAAACCAAAAAGACCTGGGAAATTACGCTAGGTAAAGAACGATATACCAAAACTTACAAGTAGCTGCAGGATGAACAAATTTATAACTCTAAATACGTGTGCCATAAACAAGAAAGGCTGAAAATAATTATTATTTAAATAGTGAAGTGTAAAAACAGCAAGACAAAAGGAAATTAGAATGCAGTAAAGGTAAATGTAGAAATTAATGCATTAGAAACAGAAAAGCAATCAGAGTAATAAATTACTTCGAGAGATGGTTCTTTGCAGTAGGGGAGATAAACTGTAGGTAATGTAATTAAGAGAAAAGGACAGAAGCATAAATATAAAAAAATCAGACAAGAGATTGAAAAATTAGGGTGAATAAATATAATTAAAATAATTGTTATGGTAAGAAAATACTTCATTACCACTATGCACTAATACCTGGGTGGAATGAATGGCTTATTGGAAAACATTAATTACCAAAATTTAATAATTAATCCCTAGAAGACTGTGGTAAAATATCTAAAATGGTCCCTCAGTGGGGCACCTGGGTGGCTCAGTCGGTTAAGCATCTGACTCTTAATTTCGGGTCATGTCATGATCACATGGTTCATGGGATTGAGCCCTGTGTGGGGTTCTGTGCTGACAGCATGGAACCTGCCTAGGATTCTCTCTCTACCTCTCTCTCTCTCTCTCTCTCTCTGCCTCTCCCCAGCTCATGCTCGAGTGCAGGTGGCCTCCAGAAAGAGAGTGGACCTCCACTGACAGCTGGTAAGGAAATGTGGCCGGCGAGCCTACAACCACAAAGGGGCTGAATTCTTCTGACAACCTGAATATTCTTGGAAGCAGATTCTTCCCCATAGCTTCCAGCTTCCGGGCCGGTGGTCACCTTGGTTTCAGCTTTGTGCAGACCTAGCAGAAGACCGGGTCCAGCCTGTGTGGAATTTTGACCTACAGAACTGGGAGATTGTAAATGGATATTGTTTTAAGGTGCTACATTTGTGATAATTTGTTATAGCAGCAATAAGAAACAGATACAGAGACACAGAACATCAAAGTAGATAGATTGCCATAAGAGAAACAGAATTGTCAAATAAGTTTCAGAGACAAATTCTGTCAAAACTTCAAAGTACACCTAATCTGCATTATTTTATTGAAACCAGAATAACATAGAAAATAGAACTCGACAAATACAAGCATAACAATAGACTTGAGGCAATCTCGGGTATGAATACCGATGCGGCAAATTAAAAATAAAATATTGGCAACAGGTTGCAACAACATATTACAAAAACCGAAATCTACTCTTATCAAATGATTTCCCCCCAGGGATGCCTGGATGATTTGACATTGGGAAATCGGTTCATATAGTCCAAGATATTAATGAATCAAAGGAGAATGATCAGATGACCTTCATTAGAAACTTAGCGTTAAATCTTGACAATATCAAAACACCTTAATGAACTTAGGAAAAGATAGAAGTCTTTCTACAATGTAAGACTAAAAGCTAGTATCCAGCTAGTGGGGAAAACACGAGGAACATTTCCAATAAAGTCAGGATAAAGACGATTTTTTTTAATTGTATGAATTTTGAACATAAAATATGAGACTCATGTGCTAAGCAACACACCTTTCTTTGCACCCCTTTCGAGGGGTGTTTGAAAGGCAGGGAAGGTCATACGTCTGCCTTGTTGCAATAGCAAAATAATAACGATAATAGTTGCCTTTTATTATTGACCACTTATTGTGAACCTGCTGATGTGTTCAGCACCTTATTTTCATCCTCCCAAATGCTCCTTAAGTAGTCCATATTATTCCCTTTTTGACAGCGAGGGAATTGAGGCACACGGAGAGGCTAGGGAGAATGTCCAAGGCCACCCTAGTTAGTGTTGGATGGAGACAGGATTTCAACCTTGGTTTTTTAACCCCCGAATATAAACCTTTGTCCTCTGGGCTATTTCCTCCCACTTTTAAAGGGAAATGGTAGATATGAGTGACACTTTCCCAATAACAATGACGTGTAGGGTCCATCTGTGCTTACATGGCAGCAGCCTGGCAGACCGTCAGAGAAGAAGGTGCCATCAGAGGAGATGACAGAGGCGCCTGGGTGGCTCAGTAGGTTAAGCGTCCCCCTCTTGATTTCAGCTCAGGTCATGATCTCACGGGTTTGAGCCCCGCTTCGGGCTCTGCGCTGGCAGTGTGGAGCCTACTTGAGATTCTGTCTCCCTCTCTCTCTCTCTGCTTCTCCCCTGTTCAAGCTCTCTAGCTCTCTCTCTCAAAATAAAAAAATAAACTTAAAACAAACGAACGGACAAACAAAAAGAGGGCACAGTGACCCTGCCACCGGGGAGCCAGACACTGAGACAAATGAGAGCAGAGGCCCCGGAGAGTCGAGAAAAGGCCATGGTTCCAACGCGATCCCCCGGTAGGATGGCAGGGAGCTGCGGGGTCGAGGGGTCCAGCTGTGGCTGGGGGTTCCCTGAGCAAGGTCTTCTTGAGAGAGGTGTGCTCAGAGCTGGGGGCAGGGGTGGCTTCAGGGAGGGGTTGGGCCAGCGGGATGAGGATTTCGACGCTTTTCTTTTTCACCCACGCCCCCTCGGTGAGGCCTTGGAGTAGCTGAGTCCTGTGGCCAGCCAACCTGGGTGCGAATTCCTGCTTCTACCTTCTTCTCATCTGGAGCTTGTGACTGAACCTCTCGGTGCCGACAGGTGGGGATGATGGTGTGGTTGCTTATGCTATAATCCATGAAAATGCCCTAGCATTGCCACCTGAATCATAGCAATCACTCAATAAGGCTTCCTGTTGGGTTAAACAAAAACATGAATTTAAAAATGTTGCATAGACTGAGTGGCCATTGGGACACACATTGGGCCGTGGCTTTCTGTGGAGGATGTGACAGTTCAGGTGTCCACCCCCATTCTCCCTCTCAGCTGTCACAATCACCCAGATGCAGGTATTATTTTTTGCATTTTACAAGTGATTTCCCCCCTCCCCCTTTCCCCACCCCGCCACCTCCCTAAGGGAATGACTGGCAAATCCAGACCTATTTCCAAAGCAAAGCTGCCTCTAGATGTTTAGGATCCATATTCATATTCCGAGATCATTTCCCAAGATCTTATTCAGTGCTAGTCAGCGAGGCTCAGTGAAATTTACTTATGTTATCATATTTTATTCTATCTTGACAAAAATATGGAGGTAGGAGCATTTTTTTTTTTTTTTACTGCTACCCTGCAAGTTCAACCCCACTTTGATGATGAGAAAAACTAAATCTCAGCAAAGCTAAGTGACTTACCCAAGCGAAATAGCTAACCAGGGCGGGAGGTGTGATTTTGATCCTGAGGGTTTTCATCACAAGCCTCGTATTCTTTCTTTCTTCTTACCATTTATTGATTGATTGAATAGCTAAGTGAATTCTTTTAATGCAAATAAGCTTGCAGCCATTGCCTCAGTCAGGAAATAAAACTTGGCCGGCCACCTTAGAAATGCCTCTGTGTGCCGCATTCCGATCATAGACCCTAATTCACTGCCAAAGTTACTACCGTCTTACTTGTAGGGCAGCCACGTCCTTGGATGTCTCTGTGTTTTTGCCATCCAGGTGTTGTTTAGACATTATAGTTTAATCTTGCCCATAGTTTGACACAACATAGATTTTAAAAGTTTTGTATAATCTGTATCCTTTTCTTTTCCTTATAACGTGTGTGGTCGTTTGCCCTATAGTTTCCCATAGATTGGGCTTTGCTGGGCGCCTCGACATCCCGGGTCTCTGTATTCCCTGGAATTTGGCATCTGGATCCCAAGGTTCGTTCCGATTAAAGTTGGACCCCTTTCACGGGACCGCAGGTTGTATTCTTTCATCAGGAGGAACAGAGGGTCCGGTTTGTGTCCTTTTCAGATGTCAGTAGCCATGATTCTCAATGCATTGATCTATTAATTCAGGGGAGGTTGTCCTGACTCTACCTTCTCATTTTCACGCATTCTCTGGAATAATTTTATAACAAAATGCTTCTTTTACCTGCTATTTGGTCATGCAGCGCATAATTCTTATAGCAAAAGGGGAGGAAATGCTCAATTCTTTTATCTATTTCCTCCAGCTTCCAAGATAATGAATTCGTTCCTGTCTTTGGTTCCTGGATTTAAACATGTCTGTCAGAGTTCAGTCCACTGAAATTCTTATTCTTATGGAAACTCACTCTAATTGTCCCATATCTGATCAGGTCACAGGAGCTCGCTATCTGGTTTTACAACATGCCCCAGATCCGTCTTGTACATCTTCTGTTCCAGACCTGAAACCGATCATTTCTCTAAGCTGTGGTCTCTTTCACTAAGAAAAATTTCAAGGCCACGGTCTGTGTGCTTGGAATGATCATTGCTACTGGATGTCACAGCGGACAGAGTTAGGAGATACACGTATTTCTTTCTGAAAATAAAGGTGCCACGACATGTGACTTCATACTGGTATTTCCAAATTATATTCAAGGTTGAGGAATTTTACCTTGCCCTCAACTATATTACATCCAAATCTCTTTTGTTTTACACTAAAAATCTTGGTTGGGAAGGACACGGTGGATGATAGAAATCGAATACTCCATAATTACTGATTTGTTCAGCTCACTTATACACACCAGCATCTCTTGAGGGTAATTCTAACGTGCTGCCACCGGCGGCTATGATTATTGCAAACGTTTTAGTTATTTCATTATGCTTGTACTCTGGCTATATTTTCAGGGCGTGTATCAATTGCGTGTTTCCCTGTTAGCTCGTATTTCCTCTTAGCTCTACAAATAACTATGTGTTTTGATGCTCACTGCCAGGCTTCATGCTCATGATTCTCTGATCATTTTGATTGTCTGAAGCTTGTTCTCCACCAGATTCCTTAGGAAGATCTCATGTGAACACTCTTCCCTGAGTTCTTTCATCTTGATAAGCATTTGTCTGTGCTCTTGATACTTGACGATCAACTTTGCTGGATATAAAATCCTGGCTCACGTTGTTTCCTTAAATATCTTAAATATGTTACCTCACTTGTTGGCATAAAAATAGTGCTGGAAAAATCCTCTGATAATAATACAATTTTATCTTCCTTATGAATCACATTTTCTTTTTGCCAAAGGATTTTTTCCTTACTTTTTCTTTTAATAAATCTAGTAATTTTACTATAACGTATCTTATTGGTTGTTCTGTTTTCATATTATCTGCTTTCAATGTAGAGTTTCCTGTATTTTTCTTTATTTCAAGAATGTTTCCTTGCCTTAGAGTTGGTATTATTTATTCTTCATTCTTCACTTAGTATTTTCCTTCAGCTACTGCTATGAGCTGCATGTTGGATCTTCTTTGCCTATTTTCAATACTTGTCATACTCTCTTGAATCTTACATTTTTTTCCTATCTTCTTTATTTACACCTACTATTTTTATTAAGACATTACTTATACCGGTTTATACATTTCTCACTTCTGGTTTAATCCTCCTTTCCAACAATATTTTAAAATTCTGATTTCTAATTATTTTTGAGTTCAGTTACCTCATTCTGAGTTTTCCTAATTCTGATTTATAGTTGTTCTTTGGTGTCCTGTGTTGTTTTAAAAATATCCTTTAGTTCCTGGGGCACCTAGGTGGCTCAGGCAGTTGAGCATCCGACTTCAGCTCAGGTCATGATCTCACGGTTTGTGGGTTTGAGCCCTGCATCAGGCTCTGTGCTGACAGCTCAGAGCCTGGAGCCTGCTTCAGATTCTGGGTCTCCCTCTCTCTCTGCCCCTCCCATGCTCATGCTCTGTCTCTCTCTGTCTCTCAATGATAAATAAATGTTAAAAATTAAGAAATAATAATAATAAAAAAGAAATAGTATTAGGGTTCTTCAGAGAAACAGAACCAATAGGAGATTATATATATATATATATATATATATATATATATATCCTACACACACACACACACACACACACACACTTAATACATACATATATGAAGAGGTGCATTATAGAAATTCCCTCACATGGTTATGGAGGCTAAGTCCCACCATCTGCCCTCTGCAAACTGGAAACCCAGGAAGGCTGGCAGTGGGATTCCACCTAAGTCTGGGGACCCGAGAATCAGGAGGTTGCTGGTCTCAGTCTCAGTCTCAGCCTGAAAACCTGAGAGCCAGAACCATCGCGGACAGGAGAAGGTGGATGTCTCATCTCAGGCAGAGAGCAGCACACTCACCCTTCCTCTACCTTTTTGTTCTATTTGGGTCCTCAACAGATAAGTTGGTGTCCACCCTCATGGGGTGGGGGTGGGGGGGAGCCATCTGCTGTACTCAGTTCACCAATTCAAATGCTAACCTCTTGTACAAACACCAGTAAACTGTTTTACCAGCGAGCCGGGCATCCCTTAGCCCAGTCAAACCGACACATTAAATTAACCATCACGGAAATTGTAAATTATTTCAGGTGAACAAACATATGCAGAATAATACAACAAATATTATATGATCACCCTCCAGGTTAAGGAGGAAAGCATCACAGATACAGTAGAAACCCGCCGGGTGTTCCCCTTCAAGCAGGTGGCACTCAATCCACACCAGTGGCCACCACTCCCCAGAGGCAGCCACTGATTGATAAATTATCCTGTATTCGTAGAGTAGACTATGCAGCCATGCGAATGAATGAGCGAACCATGGCATCAACCTGGATAGATCTCGAGTACTTGGTGCTATTTCCACGATCAAATGCACCTTCCTATCTTTGTTGGGCAAGGAAGCAGCTGTGTTCATATTTCACCCAACAAAAGTGCTCTCCAGCCACGAGGGAAGCTGATGAACTGACCGGCAGTTTCCTTCCGGGAGGCCTCACGGCACCAGCTAATTCACTTAGAGTGGAATTTTTAGTAGGCCAAATTTGGTATTTTCCCATTAGAAACACAGACCTTTCTTACACTTCATGGTTTGTAATTTCCACAGGTTAATACGCTTTGCACCAAGAAAAAATATAATTACTTTGCACCAAGCTGTAAGAAGCTGTACCAACTCAAGAACATAATTATTGCTGTGTTGTGAGCACAGCAGAGTTGATTCTTATTTGTGATCCTGAGTTATTATGCTGCAAGTCTGCAAAATTATTTAGACAGAAATAATTATACCCAATGTAGTCAGATTCAGAGTACTACAGATTGCAGTAAATTAGAAAGCCTGATCCTAAATATATATATTATCTTGTTTTCGTTCTCTCTTTCCCTGAGTCATTTAGTCTTTTCGTTGCAAACTTTTGATTCACTTAACTGCTTGTCTTTGAAGATTTTTTTCTTTCTTTTTTTAATCATATTTTAATAAGATGTACATTTTGAGCAGCACAGAAAATCGGCCCATCCTTGGCTGTCTGTCCTCTGTGAGAGTATGTGCTTATGTTGACCCTCACCCCTGCCCCGGACATCTACTGCCACTCAAAGTCAAGCTTACAGACTCCTGTGGGTCTTTAAAAGACAACAATCAAATCACCTCTAACTTGAGGGAGATCAAATTCAGCAGTAAACTTTTGAAAAATGTGCAGACCATGTGATGCCACGGCAAGACCCCCGCACTGGAGGCTGTAAGCCTGCAGGCTAGCCCCGTAACTGGCAACAGGACTGACTTGTGCACTACTTTTCTGAGCGCCACTCCCGTTATCTGCAAAATGGCGCCGGTAAGATCAGCCCTACCTAATTCAGACTGTGACCGTGTACTTGGTAAAGGATATACCATTATTAAGGTAACTGACAGGCAAGTGGGACAAACTGACATGAAATTTGAACAGGGTTTTATTTCACTCCATCATCCTCAACCTTGGCTGCTCTAGAATCTTCTGGGGAAGCTCTACAAAAGTAACAGTGCCGACACTCCACCACTGGGATTCCAACTTAAGTGGTCTGGAAAGAAAGCAAAGCATCATGTTTTTAATAAACTCTCCCAAGTGACTTGAAGGTACAGCCAGGACCAAGATGCTTTAACTGCTTGGCTCCCATCTGAGATGATCTAACTTTTATCTTGCAATGAATTAATCCTCCTTCAGAGTATGCTGCCCTTGCTGCCGGCTTTGAATAATTATAAATCTGTGGTTTCCAAAACAAGCCTGCTCATAATCATCCCAAAAGGTATTTAAAAGTGGAGATTTCTGAGCAAAATCCCAGATCTGCTGAATCAGAATGTCTAAGAGAGAAGCCCAGACACTAGAGCCTTTTTAAATAAGTTTCACAGCTCGAAATGATTATCTGAATGTTAACAGGGCTTGCTTAGTTACTCATGGAGGGATTGCCTATCAGGATAAAAAAACAAACAAAAAAAGAGCATGGATCTAGATTTCTCCTCTGAAAAATCAAACAGGGTGGATGAAATCGAGTGGTCTATTTGAGTCCTTGCTAAATCGTTCTTTTACATCTCAGTTTCCCCCGAGAACCTTCACTTATTCAACGTGGCTTTATCAAACCCCTGAACACCTGTGCCGGGCAGACAACTTGTGTCTTTGCTGGGAAACAACGATAAATCACACATAAACTTTTTTCCTCCCAGAATCCCGGTGGAGAACTAGTGATCAAGGAAGCTTGAGAGCATTTTTGTATTTCTTTCCTTTCTGGTATCCTCAGGAGGAAATCAGCACAGGAAATATTTTAATATGTCCTGAAAATGCACACTGTCTGTTGCCTCTATACATCTCTAATTCTGAGCCATGTGGTTATTGCTTTAAGTCACAGTGAGCTTAGAGCGTCCACCCTGCTGAATTCCAAAGCACCCGCTTTCCGGAGTCCGATCAGGAAGGCAGAAGTTCATGATTGCGGTGTGGGTGCCGTCTACCTCTGTCCTCCTGAGAGTTATGGGAGTTTTTTTTTCCTCATCAACCCTTCTTTTACAAATGCTCCAGCCGCATAAAGGATTGACTCTCCCTCTTTCTTCCAAGTCAGCTTCTAAGGTGCCGAGATTGTAAGGGACAGTGGAAGGAAAGTCTTACTTTAGAGAAAACGTTTTAGTAAATGGGAATCTGTGACAGGTTTTAAGCATCAAAGCTACTCCCTCCTTTGTGATACGTCGTTTGAAAATCTTACGATGTTTGCGAAAGGCTTACGAGATTATAGCAAACTCTGTGCTGCCATTCGTGGCTCGACAAGTCCTCTTGAAGGACAACCTGGACCGACCAGGTATTAAAACTGGTCTCGAATCTAGTGTTTTAAGGAATCTCAAAGGCTGTGTTAATGACCCAAAAGATGCTCATTCATTCAGTCATTCATTCATTCAACAAATATGTTTCCTATGGGCCAGTCCTTCTTAGAAGCTGTAGAAAAGGGCCATCCTCACTCAGTGTGTGTGTTTCTGAGTCAGCCCTGAGGCAGAAGTCTCATGCCATGTGCTAGGAGTCCAGAGAGCTTAAAACCTGACCCCATCCTCAAAGAGCCTGTGTTCTGGCAAGGGGTGCTGGTGTCAGGTTTAGGGCTTGCTTGGGCTTTGGAGACAGAAGGAGTTAAAATCCGTGTGCAAACACCTGTCTGCAGCTCTGAGAAAATGACGAAGCACTTCGAAAGCCAGTGTCCTCATTTGCAATATGATGTCTTTGTTATAAGTTGAAGTGAGGATTCCTTAAGACGATGCAGGTAACGCACTTAGCACAATTATATAGCTCCATGTAAAATCTTATCCTTCTTATTGCAATCCTATATAAATTGTGTAAAAATTTAAAATACGCACATTTTTAAAAATATGAATTGTGAAAGCTTGGTAATCCATGGATAAGGAACAAATTAAGCCACGCTTCAAGAAAACAATCAAACAAATGTAGAACATGAGACATTCTTCAAGACAATTGGGCTTGTCTTTTCAAAGAGGCAACATCATTAAAAATAAGGGGCAGACTTTTAGAGACGTAACAATTACATGTAGTACATGAAACTTGATGGGATCAGGTTAGAAAAACAGACCAGCTATAAAAGGCATTTGGGGACCATGGATTAAATAAGAATATGAACTGGACATTGGACAAGATTAGGAAATCGTCCGTCATACTCTCAGCTGTGATGGACATTCATATTTTCAGTGTTTATATTTTCAAGAGATACAAGTGGAACTATTTAATAATAAAGCATCAGGAAGCATACTTTTTTGATGGTTCAACAACAATAACCCCTATCTGGACAGGTACCCACTGGCGATCGTTTATTTAGATGGTGGGCATTTATTTGGACATTTCAGCTTTTCCATTAATTGATTTTGCTCAAACTTTCTGCATGCTTGATATGATTCCTAAGAAGACAGTGAAATTACTTTGTAATTAAGTACTTAACTGTTTTCTACCAAATCTTAAAGAAAGACTGCCCTGAGGATGATGTGCAATGTTGTTGGAAACTTTAAGACCCATGCCCTTGCCCCATGGCTGGTGTGGTGATGTCAGAAACAAGGAGCAGGTGGCAAATTGTTGAGATCCAGTCGGGGCTCTGCATCACCAGGACCAAGGGAAATTAAGGCTTGAAGCCCCAACTCTGGGTCCATCCCCCTCCCTCTGGGCTCCCCAGTGTGGTCTTGGCCAGCTTCTCTCTTCAGAGCTGTGTGAAGACAGATCTGTTTTGATAATGACCCACACACAAACTCTGGCCAGGTCAAGAGATCCTCACTGGGAGACCTTGAGCCTCAGCTTCCTCACCTGTAGAAAGACACAGTGAAGGACCCCAGCCCATGGGACTGAGGGGGTGCGTCCTCGATGATGCATGCAGAGTGCTCAGCCCAGCGACTGTCCCACAGCAAACTCTCCAGAGATGTTAGTGGTCGTGGCTCTTGCCCTCCCCCGAGGATAGACACGACACTCAGTGGACACCATCAGAAGGTATTACAGGGACCAAAGAGCTGGTGATTACAAAATTACACAGAAAACTGCAGGTGTCCGCTCCATGTCACTCCCCATGGGAGACCCTCTGTGGACCCGTGTAGCCTGGGATCTCCCCTGAACACTCAGCACCATTTGCCAGGATGCTGGTTTTATCGTTTGTGATTTAGGTGTTGTCTATAACCGAAACCACCTGTCCTATTTCCTCCTAGTCCCAGTAGAGGTAATCTGGTTGCCTCTTGCTTGGCTTATGCTTGAGCAACTCGGGGTCTCTCCTCTCTTCTCCATGTCCCACTCTCGGCTTGCAGCCCACATGCCATCAGGATGGAGGAACCCCTGTGTCACCTGGAACCAAGGGTGGGTGGCACCCGGGGCCTAGGCCGCCTTCGACCTTGCTCTGGTCCCGTCTTTGTGCATCGATGGCTGCTCCTGAAGGCTCACGCTCCTCTTGTCCCTAAACTTGGGGCCCATCGGTTCCTTTTCAGGGCCTTCTGCTCCTATCTGGAGGGAAACAAAAATGTCTCAGGCGCCTTCCTGCCCCGCTGTGGGGTGCGCAGAACTGTAGAGCCTGAGAGGAGAGGAGAGCTGGGAGAGTCCTCCCCCTGAGGCCTGGGGGAACCTGAGGGCAGCTCCACAGCACCCTGGAGACCCAAAGGTCATGCCACCCGCCCTTCCACTGGAGTTTCCATCTCAGCAGTGAGTCAGGGCTGCAGACATGGCAGGGACCCACGGTCCCCAAATTCACATCAGTAGCCTCTGGTGTCTCTCCTGTGACCAGCTGGGCAAAGCTTTCTCCTCTTTCAGACAAACAAGTGAGTTCTTTTTCTAATCTATTATATATGGATTAACTCTATGCCCTCATCTTTCAGGCTTCAGCTTTTGATTTTCCAAATGGAGGATTTTAGAATTCAAATCAGCTTTTCTCTCCCAAGAGCCTGGCCCTTGCAACTGAACACCGTAGCGTTCGAGATCATCATCTTGTGGCTGCTCTGGGGAAAGGGAGTTCATAGAGAAAGTCCTTCTTGATGCTGGAATGTTGGAGGGGAGGGAAGGAGTGAAAGCAATTCAAAAGAAAAACAGGTCATAATTATTGTAGACTGAATAATGGCCACCCGAGGATGAGCACATCCTAATCTCTGCGATCAGGGATATCACCTTGGATGGCAAAAGGGACTCTGCAGATGTAATTAAGCTAGGTATCTTGAGATGGGAAGATTATCTTGGACTATCTGGGTGGGCCCAATGTAATCCCAAGGGTCCTTGTAAAGGAGGGACAGGAGGGTCAGAACCAGGAAAAGGAGATGTGACAACAGAAACAATAGTTGGAGTGATGAGGCTTACAGATGGAAGAAAAGGCCAGGAACCGAGGAATTCAGGCTCTTCTGGAAGCTGTGAAAGGTGAGGGACTAGATCCTCTCCAGAAGCTTCCAGAAGGATCTCGGCCCTTTTTTGAAAAAAAAAATTAAATGTGTCTTAATTTATCATTTATGTGTTTGTTTCTTTATTGTGATATAATTGGCATATAGCATTGTGTAAGTGTAAGGTGTGCAACGCATCGATCTGGTACATTTATTTACAGTAACATGATTTCTACTGTAACGTTAGCATCCACCAGCATCACCTCACAGAAATATCATTTCTTTTTTGTGGTGAGAACAATGAAGACTAATCTCTTAGGAACTTTCAAGTGTATAATACGGTATTGCTGATATAATCACTATGTTGTGCACTTGCTTCCCAGGACTTATTTATCTACTAGCTGCAAATCTGTACCTTTAAACAACATCACACCCCCCGCCCCACCCCCCACCCCTTGGTACTATTCTACTCTCTGCCTTGATGAGTTTGGCTTTTTTAGACCCCACGTAGAAGTGATGCCATGCAGTATTTGTTTTTGACTTATTTCACTTAGCATCATGCTGTCAAGGTCCATCCAAACCGTGGCAAATGGCAAGTTCTTTCTCGTCCTGCTGACATCGTAATCTTAGCCCAGTAAGACTCATTTTGGAGATCTGGCCTCCAGAACTTTAAGACAATAAATTTGAATTCTTTGAAGCCACTACTGTCATGGTGATTTGTTACAGCAGAAATGAGGAACTAGCACAGTAATAGATGAAGATATTACCCAGGACTATGCCACCACTGGTGGGGGTGGGAGAAGAATGCTGTCTCTCTCTCGAGTGCACCGTAGACCCCACGAGTGAAGCCAGGTCAATGTGGCTTGCTATTGTGGTCTGTCTGTGACAGACACACGGAAGATATTTGTTAAATACATGCATGAATGAATTGTTGCCTCTCTTCAAATCTCTGCTCTGAAGATAGCCATCCATCTATCTCAAGGACTTATTACCTTTTCACTATGGCAATTCTTGGCTTCTGGTCTCTGCAACATATGAGTAACTTACTCCTGCTGTGTTATCTGTTTTTCCAGGTGGAGCACCCCCATCTCAGGCTTCCCTTGCAGGTTTTATTTCTGTCCCAAGGAACATGCTTTATCTCAGCCAAGCAGGAGGACTGGGATGCTTGACATGGCAATGAAAATGCCCCTTCCAGGCAAGACTGCACTCTGCCCATCTTTGGAATTGTTTATGGGGACTCAGGTAAGACCCCCTCACCCTACCCCCTATTAAATGGCTTAGAACAGGTGGCTTCATCTCTCATCAAGAGGGAACCCCAGCTTGGACCTCCCCAGCTTACTGCAGAATTGGAGCTTGTCCACAGGGGTCATGGTAACTTTTCCTTACTCAAGCAATTTGCTCCTAAGGACCTTAACCATTCTCTGTCACTTCTGGTGCATCTCTGGAAAGGTGGGCAGACTGGCCTCTGGAAAATCAGCAGATATGAACCCGTGGAGGCATCTCTTTCTCCTCCCAAGCATAGACCGCCTGCACCAGAGACAGCAAATGGGTGTCCTTGTAGGTAGCAACTGTAACTGATCAGTGGTTTCCTGGAGGTCCATGCTGGGAACAATTCCGAGGCTACATCTCAGGTCAGACAAAAAGAGTACTGTGATCGATTAGTGATGCCTGCGGGGGTACAAGGGGTGGGAGCAGTGACATTATGACTTCCCCATTCCTATGCCATTTTGCTGGGGTTTGTACGCAGTTTGAACCACCCTTATTCTTAGTGTGTGCCTCTCTCCAGCTATATTATCAATCTTTTGAGGACAGAAACCAGGACGCAGACTTCTTTGAGTCCCGGCACCAGGTATAGTATTTGGCATATAGTGTGGCTTTATAGATACATATTTTCTTGCTCTCAGAACACTGAAATACTCACTTAAGTAGCTCCCAAATTTCTTACCATGTTATTAAGCCCCTAGGAGAGAAGCCTTGTCTGGTGTCACTCCTCCCTCCTTTCAGAGATCCCCTGGCACATAAGTGGACCTGCCTTGATCATCCTGCTGCTGATTTTTCTCCATCCTTCTTTGGCTCTTTTTATTCTGCCCTCCACGAGTTAGAAGCCTCTCTTCTTAGGGCTTAAGACCAGCACAAATAGCCATTATTCTAATTCTGGCATTGAAGTAGTTGTGAACAGGTTAATTTTCTGGGATAACGTCTCTAAATCGGGTAGAGGCATTGGTAGTTAGCAATTTGGGGGAAAATAACCGCTGAAAATTTATGTGCATACTAATAGAGTTTTTTATTACATACTTTTGAATTGAGTGTGTGGAACAGGAGGCTGATAAAATGGCAATTGTGATTCTGGATTTAGCTGAAATAATGATCCCAACTTCTTAACCATGTTGCAGTTAAGAATGAATCGACTATCATACAAATTTCAATGAAGAAATTCTCTTCTTAATGATCCTTCCATATTTAACCATCATTCACAGATGACTCAGCTAAATGAATCGATGAAGTTTAATTCCCGCCGCCCCCCACCCCAAATCTTTCTTTGGCGTGACTACTAACCAGCTGTCTTGTCTCATAGAGTTCTTTCTGGTTTACTAAGAATACACCAGATGGTGTAAACCCTATTCCCGCCACGCCCACCCCCAACCCAATACAAGTGGGAAAGTGCAAGGGACAGGCCTATAACCAAGATGTTGTTGTATTATCTCTTGAAATGAGTCGTCCTCATGCTTAAAGCTTTTAGCATTGCTGTGGGTGTCAGGAAGTGACAGTTCATGCTAAAAAGGGTTAATCAGATTTAGTGGATTGCCGTCCAAGTTTTATCAAATGTCAGGGTTTTCTCAATATGCTGCACATCAGCGAGATGAGAATATCATTGAGAAGGATTTTTATAGAATATGTCTTTGCTGATCCCAGGACACAAAGGGAGCGGTTTCCCTGGCAACAGAAATGTCTTCAAGCTCACCAAGTTCAGGGTGCTCCCTCAGCCTGTTTCCTCCCTGGACTTGTGGGTTTTGTCAGGAGCAGGACACATCCTCTTTGTGGGAGGAACATGGGGCTGTTCTGGCTGGGCTGGCCTGGAATCCCAGCTGTCTCTCCACCTTTCTCACAGACGGGACAGAGAGGATGGTGGTTGGGCAGAGTGTGGAGTGGATTGAATCCAGCCCAGGAAGGCTATTACCCTCTTGCTCAACTATAGATAAGTGGACTTTGGAAACAAATGGTGCCATCTGCAACCCAAATTATAAGAGGCACATTCAATGGACAGGTAAATAGTACCTACCTTCTTTGCCAACAGATGGATAGCCTTCCACTCACTTCCCAGCTACAAGATGCAGTTTCAATTACCTATATTTAAAATTCCAACTGGGAACGGTTATACGAGTATAAAAATAAGGGGAAGCAATAGATAGCAAGAACTTAAGTATCTAGGAGCAAAGAAGAACTTTAAAATTAATGCTACTCATGAAGCATTTCAACCACAGTTTTTGTTTTGTTTTGTTTTATTTTGTTTTGTTTTTAAAGGACAATCAGAGAGAGGAATTTCATGACAACAGTCAAAAGGCCAACTTTAGAGAAGCATGTCCCCAAGCCCTTCTGGATGGTTCTGAAGCATACCAAACATTGGCCATGGTTTCTTAGAGCACAGACATTGTCTCTCAAGGCAAAGTGTTCTGGGCCTTTTGATGGGCAGTGAACTTATGAATTATCCTGGGGCCTTTGTCCTCTTCTGCCAGCAGAATACAATGAGAAGGCCCTAGATGATTTTGGAGTCCTGGGACAGAAGGACATTTGGTCCCTTTATCACCAGGTGGAGGAGAGCCACCTACTGACCAGGAACACCCTATGGATGATTGTATGATCAAGGTCTGTTGTATTTAATTCAAAGTACATATTTGGGTCTATTTGTTACTGCAGCCTTGCCTAAGCTGATGAATACACACATCATTTTGTAAATGTGAATGGTATCCAAATGCATTTGTCTAACAATGTTTGTTGAGTGCTATTTTGATTGGTTCTGGGGACACCTGGGCATATAAGGAAACATTAATTCATGCCATCATGGTCTTGTGAATTATGTGGGGGCGTTCAGATGAAACTCCTGTCAATGAACAAAATTAGCAGCGGTTGTGGGATCAAGTAGGAATCAAAGGGGGGCTGGAAGCACTTTAGATGGGGAATTCAGAGAAGACATTTTCAAAGAAATAGTATTTATGCTTTCCTAAAGGATGAGAAAAACCAGACCCATGGAGAGGGAGGCAAAAGTGTTTCTGGCCAAGAGAATGGCATGTGTAAAAGCTCAGAAGTGGAAAGGAGCGAGGGCTTTTGAGAAGCAGACAGAGGCAGAGATAGGATCATACTGAACACTACAGACACTCCAGGTCCGAGGATGTTACAGGGATCCAGCTGAGTAGCGGTGGGGCTTGGACCCCAGGGCTGCCAGCAGCCCTCTTAAGAGTTAAATGACCAAAACTTATAAACGAATTGAGTTGGGGAGAAGAAAATAACTTTCAGATTTTAGGCATGAACAACTAGGTGGTTTATTTATAATGAGAGAGAGAGAGAGAGAGAGACGACAAAGTGGGAAGAAAGCCAAAGTTCAGTTCTGAACACATTAAATTAAGATGTCCCAGAGATATTCTTGTAAACATGCCAAGTAGATAGTTTGAAATATGAGCCTGTAACTCAGAGGGGAGCTTGGGCTTTCGAGGCACTTTTGAGACCATCAGTATGTGGGTCCCAGGTCCAGCTATGGGAATGCACATGGTCCCCTAGGGAGGAGGTACAGATGGAATAAAGAAAGACCGGATCCCAGCCAGAGAAACACTCCCATCTTGAGGATATGCAGGAATGTGGAGCCAGCAGAGGTGACAGAGAAAGAGAGGGAAATTTAGACAACATGGAGTCTTGGAAACAACGACAAGGCTACAATTTCCAGTTAGGGACAGCTTGCTCCTCTCTCGGGACTAGAAAGCATGGCATCAAGACACCTGGAGAAAGGGGTGGCTGGAAGGGGATGAGGGTGTGCAGGGGGGCCACAAGGATGAGGCTGGAAAGCCTGGCAAGCCCAGGGTGAAGGAATTCATTGGCCATGGGGAGGAGTGTTCACATGACCGCTAGGCAACGAGGAGCCAACAGTCTTAAAACATGGAAATGTGGGGCGCCTGGGTGGCTCAGTCAGTTAAGTGGCCGACTTCGGCTCAGGTCACCATCTCACGGTCTGTGAGTTCAAGCCCCGCGTCGGTCTCTGTGCTGATGGCTCAGAGCCTGGAGCCTGCTTCCGATTCTGTGTCTCCCTCTCTCTCTGACCTTCCCCCATTCATGCTCTGCCTCTCTCTGTCTCAAAAATAAATACAGGTTAAAAAAAAATTTTTTTTTAATTAAAAAATAAATAAATAAATAAATAAAACATGGAAATGAGCGGCTCACACCAGTGATTTTGGAAGGTGACCTTGGCAGGTCTGGAGCAGGTACATCAAGGAAGGCAGAGTCGAAGAGCCACACAACAGTTAGAAGGCCACTCTCCCTGGGGAGCCTGGGTGGCTCAGTCGGTTAAGTGTTGGACTTGGGCTCAGGTCATGATCTCACGTTTTGTGAGTTCGACCCCCGGGTCGGGCTCTGTGCTGACCGCTCAGGGCCTGGAACCTGCTTTGGATTCTGTGTCTCCCTCTCTCTCCCTGCCCCTCCCCGCTCATGCTCTCTCTCTCTCTCTCTCTCTTTCTCTCTCTGTCAAAAATAAATAAACATTAAAAAAATTTTTTTTAATTAAAAAAAAAGAAGTCCCTTCTCCTTGTCCAGATGGAAGATGATGGACACGGGAAGGGTGGCGGTGTCGACAAAGACAATGAGGCCAAGACAGGTGCAGAGATTCCACAGAATCTGGGTTCAGCAGGGCATGGGGTTAGTATCCAAGGAGGCAAAGACGTCTGAGCGTTGAAATGGTTCAGTGTTGAAGCTGTAACCCTCAGAGCCTGATTTCGGAGGATCAAGCATCAGCTCGGCCACCAGAAAGTCATTTCAAACTCACCCAGATTCTTTGCTGGTAGTTTTCACTCCCGTGAGTAGTGATGTACAGTGCATGGGGACATTTCTCCAACGCCTCCCTCCTTCTATTGCTTGCCTCACCTGCTCCAGGCCCCCAGCATCCCTCCCCTTACACACCTCCCCACAACTGCTCCTTGGGCCTATCCCACCTCTTTCCAACTCTGCAGCACAACGCAAACACCAAAAAGCGCTGGTTGGTGGTGCAGAACATTCCTCAGGAAAAGGAAAGAAACGAATGCACAAACCAGGATCCAGGCGTGAGAGACGCTGTCCCACCGAGCGAACAACAGAACGCGCCAACGCTCGCGTGTCCTCTGGGTAGAGCAGAGGAGGCTCACAGAGGCAACAGGCGGCTGGTGTCCTTATCAGGCACAGGGTCCCCCTGAGAAGACAGCCGCCCTATTTTCTCAGTGTTCACCTGTGTCGGACGAGAGGGCTGCAGGAGAATCCGCCTCGCCAGGAGAGGGCCGAGTAAGATGTACGAGAGGTGCTTTTCATCTTTCTGTTGAAGCTGCTTCCTGTTTCAAGTTGCTGTTGTTTTGGGGAAAGGGAGTTGGTGCAGGAACCAAGGTATCCACAGGTGGCCAGGCTTCCTGGAGGAGGGGAGCCAGTGGTGGGCAGGACTGCCAGGTTGGCCATAATTCAGGGACCAACCCTCAGGAAGATCCTTGGAAAATGGGGTCCTATGAGTGGAGGAGTGTTACGAGAAGAAAAAAACAATACAGCAGTTATATGAAATCACACATTAGCACTCCAATGTGGAAATAAGACTTATAATGTCAAATAGCTACAATGGAGGAAAGAGTAGAAATTCATGGTTGTGATCACCTGCCCAGTTGGAACAAAGACTTAGTCTGGAAAACACGAGTAGACACAAAAAGTGACAATTTGGGGGAGGGACGGCACGCTCTTGAACGCATCTGTTTAGGGCGACACTAAAAATCTCACTCTCATCCTATTGTAATCACGCCTGATTACATCTCTGAAACATGGCGTCAAAAATGGCCTGTGTACCGTATCAGCAGAAAAATTTCCACTTGTGGAATTGACGCTTGTGATACAGAAGTGTGTACACGTGTGTGTGTGCATGCGCGTGATCCAATTTCCACTTGACTACAGAAATAAGTCCGAGAGGTCTCAGGTCTTTATGGGTGATTACTGTTGTGTTTGAATAAACTGCAATTCTGTTGATTGAGTTAACTCTGAAAAGTACCTCACATTTTCAAAGAAATATCGGATCATCAACACACGCCATGTTTCGGAGATGTAATCAGGCGTGATTACAATAGGATGAGAGTGAGATTTTTAGTGTCACCCTAAACGGATGCGTTCAAGCGCGTGCCGTCCCTCCCCCAAATCGTCACTTTTTGAGTCTGCTCATGTTTTCCAAGGCTTCTGTGATTGCTCAAACAATTGTTTGATCTGTCGTTCGGAGCCACGTTATTTGAAACTCTAGAAAATCGTTCCTGTGGCTTCCCAGCTATGCTTCATTTTTTACCCTAATAGTCGTGCTTGGTGTGATCCCCTATTGAATTCACAGCCCTGGTTCAGAATGACTCTTTCCTCTCTTTGAAAATCACCATCCAAGGCTAAATGGTGGAGAACAGCAAGGAAATGCAAGGGGATAGTTTTTCTTATCCTTTTAAACTTGGAATTAAGGTTTAGTTAGTTGTTGTTTTTTTCCAGGTAATAGCTTTTGGGTTAAAAACATGCCTGCAGACTTCAATTTATCACCAAGGAGTATTTGGGGATGAATGAATGGATGAAATCAACAAGCACTCAGTGTTTGTTATGTATCCTTTATTACTGGTCCAACAGGGCTAGATATTGGGACACATGCTGTTGGATGAGCAGTGGCTGTTGGTCTTAGACTGTTGGGAAGACAGGTGCATGTATGGATAAGCAACGTGGAACATCTCGTGGGGCATCTCGGCAGTGGCAGTGAGCACGGGCTAGGACAGCTCCCAAGAGCCCCGCTGGCTGTGGGAAGCAGCACTAGGGCAAGGAGGAAGGGCCAGCAAGGGGGGAGAGCTGGCCAACCTCCCATGGATCCACAACCAAGCAGGTTATCCAAGAGGCCCAGCAAAGGCAGTGGCTGGGGCCCACCAGAGGTTCAGCACCACGAAAATGTTTTAATTTCTTTTAAAATCAGGAGGATGTGGGGCGCCTGGGTGGCTCAGTTGGTTAAGTGTCTGACTTCAGCTCGGGTCACAATCTCGCGGTTCGTGAGTTCGAGCCCCGTTTCGGGCTCTGTGCTGACAGCTTGGATCCTGGAGCCTGCTCCGGATTCTGTGTCTCCCCCTCTCTCCATTCCTGCCCTGCTCATGCTCTCTCTCTCTTTCTCTCTCAAAAATAAATAAATATTAAAAAAATTAAAAAAAAATCAGGAGGACGTAAGCCAGTCTGGATTATATTCGCCTATATACAAGTGCAGTCATAAAATATAACCTCTAGTATTTCTTTAAAAGGAATTATTGTATTTCTTTTTGGAGGAAGGGATCTATGACGGCAAAAGTGCCTCTGGCCCGAGAAAGGCATCATATGGCCCTGCTTCAGGCTGACCCTCTTAAGTGACGTCTCAGGGCTGCCCACCTGGGCACAAGACAGCCAGGCCTGCCCCCGTGTGCGGGAGCAGGTCCCGGCCAGTGACTGGAGTGTGTCAGCTCCTGGCACTTGGCCCTCTGCTCCTGGGGTGCTGGCCACTTAAAGCTCTTTGGAGGCGTTGGGGTGTAGAATCAGCAAACTGGGGCAGGAGAGCTGCTGAGCAGAGAACTGACTCCTTGTTGGCAACTGAAAGAAAGAGAAGCGTCAAGAAGTTAGGCGGGGATCAGGGAAGACGACAGGGAAAAGAGTCGGGGGGCTGAGGTCAGCAGGGAGCTCAGGCCATGAGGACCAGGACTTCAGAAAGGGGTCGCTTCGGTTTTTCTTCCTTGAAAAACGGTGAATTCAGGGCTGTGGGAGACGGGAAGACACGTGCCGGTTCTCCCCTGCCTTCCGCACGTCATCCCAAATCACTAGCGTGGGCAAACGTGGCCAGGCCCCCCCCCAGGGGCAGGAGGAAGACGCCCGCCAAGCAGGACCGTCTCACATTTGGCCCAAAGGGGGCTGAGGTGGGAAGCACCCTCTCTCCTCAGTGTCTAGTCCCCGAACAAGTGTCTGCACACGCGTGGAATTGGGCCGGGGGCTCAGACCCAGACAAGGCTCGTCACACGGGCCCGCTGCTCTCTCTCGGAGGGACCTTTTGCCGAGGAGGAGAGGCAGCAACCCCCCGGGTCCCCCCTGACGTTTACAGTGTCCTTGGCAGCCGCTTCTTAATAAAGCATGCCACCCTGAGATGGCACGGGGCTGAGCTCCTTGTGGCCTCTCTTCTTTGCACCGGGCGTTCTTTCCATCGCCTGATGTCCGACTCCGGCCGCAACGGTTTTGTTCTCCCCGGAGCCGCAGGCCTGGGAGATTTCGAGGCGGCCGATTTCGGCTACTGGGCCCTCACCGTTGTCTGTTCTGTGTTGCTCACCTCCTTCCAGAGCGTGGGAAGATGTTGTCAGCCTCCCTGACGTCTGCTAATTCCTGAGCTCCCAAGAGAACCCAGCTATTTCGCAGACGCCGTGGGTTAGGACGAGAAGGTAAACCTTACAGAGAGGCGACGTGGGGTGGTGGGGGGGGACGGTCTGCCGTTGGAATCCCAGCGTGGCCAGCTGTGCGATCCAGGCGGGACGGCCCCACTCGTGTGCACCTCTGCAGTCCCACGGGGTCCCCCGCTCCGGAGGGTCCTCGCTCGGTGCACTGCTCTGCTGTTGTTGTCTAGACACTTCGATCACTTTTCTTTCTTTTCTCTTTTTTTTAGAGAGATGGCTCGAATGGGCAGAGGGAGAGAGAGCGAGAGAGGGCAGCTCAAGCAATCTCCGTGTTCGGCACAGAGCCCGAGTTCAGGCTCGATTCCACCACCCTGGGATCAAACCTGAGCCCAAATCAACAGTCAAACGCTTAACCCACCGAGCCACCCGGGCGTCCCGTCCTATTACGTTTTGAACAAGGAGCCCCGTATTTTCATTTCGCTCTGGGCTCTGCAACTACGTAGCGGGTCCTGGCTCGTGGGCAAGATAGTGGGAACGACAGCAAACCCCATGGAGCAACCAGGCCCCGTTCTGAACCTCTTCTCACACGAACACGTCTCGCCCCACGTCTATGAAGCAGGTACCGGGATTTATTATTGGCTCCATTTTACCGGTGAGGAAACTGAGGCACAGGGAGGTTAAGCCACTTGTCTAAGGTCATAACACTAGGATGTAGGAGGACTGGGATCCATCCAGGCTGTCTGGCTCCAGAGTCTATTGTCATGGCCCTACGCTCCACTGCTGCTGACCAGGCGGGAACTTGCTCTCCTTGAGTCTGTCTCCGTGCCCTCGGGGGCCAGACATTCCTGGGCTTCCTGTGGTAGCAGCACTCTGTTTCACCTCTGGGGAAGGGCCCGGCTCTCTTTCCGGATGGTTCTGGTGCAATGGCTCCCTGCCCCCAACTCTGAATTCCCAGAGAAATTTCGTGCACCTTCCTCTGGCTCTGAATTAACCTGGGCCCCCCATCTGTGTCTGACAACCACAGAACCGCAAGGTACAGGACCTCAGGGGCCCCTCTATGGCATGGTGACATGCCCGTCACACTGGGTCCTGGTACCAGCCATGCTTGCTTCCTGCTTCCTGCTTCCTGCTTCCTGCTTCCTGCCTGGCACAGACCTGACACACAGTAGGTATTCCAAGAAGGGCGGTCTTTGCCATTCGAGCTGGAAGAGGGGGGAATATGTTCTTTGTGTTCTTGCAACTTGTCTTCTTCAGAGTATTATGGGGAATTCATTCTCGCGGCTGCAAGGAGACATTATGTGCTTATCACACGCTCAGTGGAGAATCCGGAGGAACTCTTTATTCCAGAGCGAAATGAGTCTTCATCTTTGACAGGTGTCTTTTTCGGAATGCTGACATCTTTCTCAAGCCGCGACTCCCTCTAGAATCTCTGGGAGCAGCTTATGAATGGCGATCCCTGTTGGCAGAGAGAGACAGCCCCCCTCCCCACCCCCCTCCCCCCGCTCCTGCAGCTGCTGCCAAGGACAGGTTGGCCTCGTGTGCAGCCTGGGCCTCGTGTGTCCCGTTCAAAACATCGCACGAATGTCCCGTTTGCTGCCTGTAAGCCCCTGCCCTCCTCCCGAGCCTCGTATAGGAATGTCAAGGAAACGATCTGCCCTGGAGACGCGTGGATGCTCTAGGCTGCATCAGGCAAGGCTCTAACAGGCTTACACCAAGAATAAGTAAAATAATTCCAAAAGAAGTAGAACTCGTAAGTCCTCGCAAAGCTTTCAAAACCAGATTATGTTCGCCGTTCAAATCTGGGGCTGGAGTCGGCTACTGGAAGGTCCTCCCAGCTCCCGCTGCCCAGTGGAGGCAGGGCCCAGGGCTGGGGAGCACAGCACAGCAGGGTCGGGGCCCAGGGAGCACAGCACAGCAGGGTCCGGGCTCCGGGAGTGCCTCAGGCTGGCCTCGCCACCTCAGGTGCTCAGTATCCTAGTTAAACGCCCCACAGCGTAGTCCGCCCTTTAAAGGAAGATGAAATAGGCAAATACTAAAAGGATTTTAGGGCAGATGAATTTGCTGGGTGGGACAACAGTCAGGAAGGATAAGCAGAGCCGAGAAGCCAGAGAAACTCCCTAAAACCTAAGGGAAGTCCTGGGAGGTGGGGCGCAGGGCCAGTGGCCGGGGCTAAGGCCAGAGTGCGGACCCTCCACAGGAGGATGGGCTGTCCCGAAGGCCAGTGGGGTCCTCTGGGCTTGAATCTTGCCTTTCTCGTTGGCAAAATCCCCCACGACTGATTGTGTGCCCAATTTCTTTTTTTTTTTATTTTTTTTTATTTATTTTTGGGACAGAGAGAGACAGAGTATGAACGGGGGAGGGGCAGAGAGAGAGGGAGACACAGAATCGGAAACAGGCTCCAGGCTCCGAGCCATCAGCCCAGAGCCTGACGCGGGGCTCGAACTCACGGACCGCGAGATCATGACCTGGCTGAAGTCGGACGCTCAACCGACTGCACCACCCAGGCGCCCCAGTGTGCCCAATTTCTTGAGTGAGTGGAACCGTGAGGTAGGCCGGGAGAGCCCAATGCCCCCTTGAAGAAGGGCAGGGGCCTCCAGCAGGAACGGGGCCTCCGGCAGGAACAGGAATGGGGCCCCAGCGAGCTGGGGGGGCTGTGGCCCCAGGAAGAGGCAGGCAGCAGAGTCCAGCAGAGGCCTGGGGAGCAGGTCCAGGAGACAGAGCAGGCTCTGTTCTTACCCACGTTATTTAAGGGCCAGTGTTGGCCCAGAGGTGGCTCTGCCATGAGTTGGCTCCGAGTCCCTCGGGGAAATCCAGAAAGCTCGGCCAGCGCTGTGGACGTGTGGTGTGGCTGCCCGAAGACGCTCACGGCCATGG
Organism: Panthera pardus; assembly: GCF_024362965.1. Taxonomy (NCBI): domain Eukaryota; kingdom Metazoa; phylum Chordata; class Mammalia; order Carnivora; family Felidae; genus Panthera; species Panthera pardus. The sequence goes on from NW_026526788.1 coordinate 82,064,240, forward strand.
TCGGTGACTCTCAACCAAAGCCTCTGTGACCGTCAGGAGCTTTCTTCTAATCTTCCAATCGTTGAGGCCAGCTTGATCAAGATGAAGTTCCAGAATGTATCATCACCAGCAGCAAAGAGCCTTACCCCTTCCTCATATGTTCTTTGCACCTAAATGACATGCGCCAGCCGCGGAAGCAGGCGTGTTAAAGAACGCGGGCATCGCGACCCCAATTTGGGGCCCTTTGCTGTGCTCACTCATTCTTCCCATGCACGGGAAGTGCTGTCAGGTCCCCAGTTAGGAAGCATCCCCCGGCCTTTCTAACCTAGTTCCACTGGCATTTATTTTTAGGATGTGAACTAAGGGGGAAAAGAACTGTAACCTGCACAGCCTATCAATCAGGCTTCCTTTGCACCCTTCCGCCGGGAGAGGGGAGCATGCCTGCCAGTTTGGGAAGCAACATGGTCTCATCCAGGGAGCTCCTTGCCATTCAGAAGGTGCAGGTAAAAGAAAACCTTTCCTGTTCCTCCAGGAAAGGAAGGAGGCAAGAGTAAGACGTCAGCGCCCTCCCTGCCCTCCCCTCCCTCTGTCCACTGTGGAAACTGGGTGTAGACGGGGCAGGTGCGAGGGCTCAGGGAAATAGAACAGAAAAAAAAGCAGAGGGTCTGGTCTGTCGGCTTAGTCCCTGGTAGGACTTCGTGGTGGGTGGCCACAGATCACAGAAAGTGCCGCTGTGTTTTCTAACCAGAAAGAGAGCTGGAGATAATTCCTCCAAGTCTCCCTCAGACATGGAATGGAGAGGGAGGGATCCAGAAGGATCCCGTGGCTCCAGAGGAGGGTCTGGAGGTAGCTGTTGTCCTATCGTGGCCCCATAGCGAGGCTGTGGGGTGAGCAAGCCAGGGTGGTTGGAGAGCTCAGGCCACGCTGGGGAGAGAGGACTGGTCTCAGATGTCCACAGGCCGCCTCCACTTCAGGAGGGACCAGCCCATAAGCAGGGGTCCATTCCCTGCCAGCTGCCACTCTAGCCAGATGCCTCTGGAACAGGGCAGGAGGCAGCAAGAGAAATCCCAGCGATGGAGTCCTTCCCCCAACGCTCCCAGCCGACCTTTAAATAGGTCCTTATGGAGCAGCTGAGTTATGCTTAAAGGGCAAGTTTAACACATTTCCAGACAAACACCCCACCCCACCACCGCCCCCGAATCCTGGTATGGATCCCGAAGACACAGAAACTACCAGATACAGAAAATAGGACACAGTGGTTCTCACTCACTCACCGCTCTGTGCCTCGGCTGCCCCATCTATAACATAAAAATTAGCACTCCTATATCTACAAAGTTGCTCTAAGGGTGAAATGCTTCACGGGACTTTTGGACAAGTGAGCCCAAACACAAGACTGAACGCAGGGTATTGTTAGTGCCTTTCCCCCCGGAGCTCCACGGGCAATCGCGACAGGCATCGTCCTGCTCTCCTCGTGACATAAAGAAGAAAGCACGTGACAGCCATCCATCACTGACCTTCCCACCTTCTCTCAGGGAAGGGAGGTTCCGTGTAGAATGTGCGGATAACAGTGACAGATCCTCAGCCAGCAGAAGGAAGGAGTGAGGCGGGGAATAAAGACGAACAGTGCCCAGTGCCCCGTCCTAGCCGTGCAAACTTTCCGCTGGTGCCCACGTAGCCGAGGCGCCTCTCCTGTGCTCCGGGGGACAGAGGAGTGCTCTAGCCTGGCCGTCCCGCTCGATCAGATTTTCTGATGCAGTAGCTCCTTGCCTGACCCTCCTGCTTCTCGCTTCCTTCCTCCCACACATCCATGCTTCTCGGGTATTTAATTTTTCCCTCTGGCCAGCATCTGACCTGTAGTTTCTCAACGAAACCCCTGACAAGATACGGAGGAATGGGCAGATGCTTTCAGGAAACTCAGAACGTTCCATTAGTTCGGGAGAGAATTGTCGTTATCTGTCACTGATTGTACGGCTGGAATATCAGTTGGATGCGTTTGAAACGTTCACAGGCAAATGTAGGTAAATAATGAGCCTTAAGAGGCAAACCCCAAACCCAAACTACACGTCATGTGGATTTCGTAGTTACAACCAGGGTATGTTCCCTTTTGCAGAGAATTTAAGCACACCTAATATTCACTGATGGCTTCAGAATTCTAAATAAAATACTTTTTTTTAATGGTTAAAAAAAAATCCACAAAACAACAAGCGTTTGGGTTAGCCAGAAATCTATCTTTGCCCTGTTTAGACATCTAAAGTGGAGAAGGCTCCTGCTTTTGGAGATAACGATATGAAATCAGTTTAGCTGGGAGATCAGCATCATTTCGTAGGCCAAGGTGGAAGCTTCCAGTAGATAAACTTCCAAGTGTCTTGTATTTATTTGCCCGTGAATACAACCCTAATAAAAGGCTATAAAGTTTAAATGGGTACATAGTTGGAAAATAACTACGACTCCCATAAAAACCAGATGGTAGAATCTGTGGATGAGGGGTCTGAACCTTGTCGGGGGGAAAGATGCAGACAAAGGTTAAGAGCAAGAACATATTCACCGGGATCGTCCGAGAGATGGGATTTATGGGAATGACCGGGTCCTGGCGGGTTGCCTACAGGATAGAGCCTTTATTTGGCAAATCTGGCATGTTCTGCCCTCAGAGCCCGGAGGGCCTGGGGATTTTTTTCCCCTTTCAGCCTTCAAACTGGGGAGTCCAGGCAAAGTTCTATGGTGGGGGGCGGGTGGTGAGCCCCTGCCCCGGTCTCTTTTTCCTCACGTCTGCCTTCCTCTTAGTGATACTCAGAGAGATGGTCTGGGAAATGGCCTCTGCCCGGTGAAGGAGGGAACAAGGGAGAAAGAGGCTCCTGGCTGGAGCATCAGGAGAGGGACCCAAGATGTCCATGCCAGAGCCCAGATGGTGTCTCTCGGGCCACATCTGTTAATGAGGATGGCACTGAGGGTAAAATGAGGCGGTGCGGGTGAATGCTTAACGCGATGCCTGCGACACCTTCTCTTTCCCCGAGACCACTTTGGGCTAGCCTCCTCTGGGAAGGGGTGGGACAGAGACAGAGTCAGACAGAAGAGATGGCCGTCTACTACCTCCTTCTCAGCTTCCAGACTTTCCTCTCCACTTGGATTCTCCAGGGTTGCCACAGCCAGCCGACAAGGTGGGTTCGGTTTCCTCCTCTGCCCTTTCACCTGTCCTTGGTCCTCTGCCTCCTTCTGTCTCCTCCTCACTTGTGCTTTTCCCTATCGTGCTGTCTTCCTTTTCATCACGCCCACTGCTACACTTAATCAATCATCCTCTCCCGGCCCCACTTGGCCATGACACCCTGCACTGTGATGTCTGGTCAGCCATCCCAGGACCATCCTCATGGATACCCTAGGCCCCCACTGTCAAGAGCCTCGAGCGCCCCTTGCTCGTTCCCAAGGACGGGAATGCAGGCACTCTTGGCACCCTTGGTGCAGCTCTCAGCATCCTCCCTTTGCAGGAAACGGCGGGAGACTGGGTCTGTCACATGTTGGCGCATCACCCAAGCTTTTACTACTGTTTGGCCATCGATCCTGCACCTGCTGGCCCCTCCCCCACCCTCAAGGCTGGGAAAGTGTGGGGAAGGGTGACTGGCGGTACACGAGGCAGGAAAAGCAGGGAGAAAGTAACCTCTGACCCACTCATAGTTTATGTTTCCCACACAGGCCACCTGGTGATTGATGAGAACAGAACGTGTCCCAGAGAGGAGCTCGTAAAGTATTTTTTGAATAAACACATCCTTTTTCCAGAATAACACTGAACGGTTTCTTCTCCTTACAAAACAAGACTTTGCCGTAGTCCTTTTGCGGTTGAGTTCACCCATTTTCTTTATTTCTTCATTCAGTCATTTGTTCATTGATTCAACAAATAATTATTGAGTCCTTACTGTTCTTTGTGTGGCTGATGACACAGGGAACAAGAGAGTTACCTCCCTGCTCCTGGCGGGATTGGAGCAGGGCACCCAAAACAAACAAAAGAAACGAAGGCATCGGATAGTGATGTGATGGAAGGTTCCCTTGTGGTTTTGTGGGGGCTCAGGGAAGCCCTCGCTGCAGAAGGGACATTTAGACCAAGTCTAAGGCGGGTAGAGCCAAGCAGGCAGACTCAGGGGATCACATCACAGGCATAGAACTGTGGGCCGAGTCCCAATCGTGTGCCTTGTTTCTCTCGGCAAGACATGGTTGGCATTTTGGCCAAGTCAGCTCTTCACTGTGTGGGACTGCATCTGGGTTTTGAGCACCAAGTGCAAATAGCACTTGTGAGTAACTGGGACAACCAGAAGTACGCACTTCTTCATCTCCAGCCCCCACAGGAGGCCAGCACCTTCTGAGTAGGGCTTTTAGGCTAGGGACAACAGCTTGGACTTCATTCTCAGTGCAGTGGAAGACATGGCAATGACAGCGTACAATCTACATTTTTAGAGATTGTTACAGATCACTCTGGCTATTGTGTGTCAAAGACTTCAGAAAGTAAATAATGGCAGCGGTGCCAGGCAAGAGCTCTTTGCAGGCTTTCAGGCATGTCGGCTATGTGCATACAGCACCCTAGGGAGTGTACGAGAACACAAAAGGGGGGGCGGGGTAAACCTCAGGACTCTACAAGGTTGTTGAAGGAGGTTGTGCAGAGACATGAGAATGGGGTCCAGGATGGTGCCTGGTCACCTGCCACATTCAAAGTTTGAGGGGCGCCTGGGTGGCTCAGTCAGTTGGGTGTCCAACTTCAGTCGGGTCACGATCTTGCGGTCTGTGGGTTCATGCCCCACGTCGGGCTCTGGGCTGATGGCTCGGAGCCTGGAGCCAGTTTCCGTTTCTGTGTCTCCCTCTTTCTGCCCCTCCTCCGTTCATGCTCTGTCTCTCTCTGTCTCAAAAATAAATAAACGTTAAAAAAAAAAACAAAAAAACCCCACAAAGTTTGATAAGAGGGGGAAGAGCCGTAAAGAGGTAGGAAAGGAATAGTCAGCGAGGGAGGGGAAAACCAGGAGAATGTGGTGTCATGGAAGGTGAGAGGAAAAAGTGTTTCAAAAAGGAAAGAGGTTGGTAATGTGTGTCCAGGCTGGTGAGAGATCAGGTGACGTGGGAACAGAGCAGCGACCACATGTTTGAAAAGATCTTTGGTGACCTTAACAGAAAAACCCATGGTGGAGGGGCCAGCCTGGAATAGGTTGAGGGACTTATTTTGTGGGATATTTTTAAAAGAATATCCAGATTTTTTTCCCCTGATATAAACTATGACAATGTGTTTGTAAGCTGAGGGTAGTAATCTATGAGAGACAGAGACAGAGAGACACAGAGAGAGAACACAAGGGAGAATGGAGATAACTGTAGCCACAAAGTCCTTGAGGAACTGGGGGGCTTGGCCCCTGATGGGAGCAGGGACTTTCACCCATAGCAAGCAGGCAGGGACTGTATATGGCAACCGTCATGAGTGGTTTGGTGGGTTCCATGGTGACAAGATAAAACAGCTTCTGACTCACTGCTTCAGCTTTCTTGATAACATAAGAGGCAAAGTCATGAGCTCAGGTTTGCATATGAGGGTTGGGGGAGGGAGCATAATGGGGCCATAGCAGGGTTAGAGGAGAGGGTACAAACCACCCCCCCTTTTATACACTGAGAGGATGGGTCTACTTACCAGGTACTTTGTGCTCATCGGGCAAAATTGCAGTCCCAGGGGATTTGTGGTCATGACTTTTTGCATGACACCAGGACACATTATTGTGGGGTTTTCCTGTGGTCATAACGTGAGTGGGGCTCACAGATGGTCTCACTTGGGTTTGTTCAGGGTTGGAGTTTTTCCAGTCATGTTTGTTAGAGGGAGGGAGAAGCACTTTCAGGGGCATACATTTGAAGATGGATTGTGGGCTCTGAGCTGGCTGATGGAACAGAGGGCCTGAGAGGGAGATGACAGACTGGAAGCCTCATGCAGTTGAAGGCTCTCTGGGTAGGGGGTAGGGGGAAGGTGGGAGGCAGTGGCTGGGCTTGTGGGGAGTGGCATTCTGGAGGAGCTGCTGAAAAGATCACTCCTGATATCTCACCACCCCACCCATCCATCTAGGAACTGGGCCAGTTAATTTCTGTTTCCAAAATGTCTCTACCTTGGTCACCACCCCCTGGGTTCATAGGCCAGTCTTCTTTTCTGGACCCTAACCACAGCCCATGGTGGAGCCTCTCTGCTCCAGTCACTGACCCTCCATTTCTGCCTGCTTCTGGCAGCCAGACCATTCTTCTAAAACACAGATCTGAGTGGGCCATCACTCCTGCTTAAAGGTCTTTGATGGCATCTGTAAGGGCTTGGGATCAGGTCCAGGGCATGCATGCCCTACACAATGGAGACTCTGCTCTACATTCCGAAATGGGTCTCTGCAGCAGCCAGACTGAGCCACCAGTAGGTCCTCAGGTGACTGTGGCTCCTTCCCTGTCCTGGCCAGAGCACATGCTGCTCTATCCCTTCCTCACAGTCAAGGCTGGGTTCTTTTAGATGCTTTTTCCACCCCCATCCTGACCTTGGAGTTCCCATTTCTCTCTTCATTGACTCCTTTGTGGTGTTTTCTTATCACTGCACCCCAGAACCTCACATGGCCCCTGGCATATAGTGCACCCTACTGATTCTTAAATGAAATCCATAAACGAAATGTTGACCTGCTGCAGAGAACGTTCCCTAGAATGGTTTCAGAAAGCTGCCCAGTCCCTGGCAGAGCAGGGTGCTTTGTAACAGGATTTTCCCTTCTCTCGGTCATTCCTTAGGCCATTTCCAGCCACTCTCTATTGGGTACCCAAGTAGTATGCTGTAGATAGCACATCAATGATTAATGGACTTATTAAACAAAATGCCACTCATGATATGATGAGACTATGTCTAACATAACATCTGCCTTCTTACAAACTTCAGAGTTTCATTAAAATACAATCAAAAGGTAAGAAAACTAGAGCCATGTGCAGAAGTTTGTGGCGAAGAACATATGTCAGTGAAAAATACTCGTAGCGTATTTTATTACTAATTATTTAAATCAACATGTAAAACATGTTATTTATCTCAAATGCTGTTTTTGAGGTTTTCTTAAAATAACTGTATCTCATTGAATCTGAGACCCTGTCAATTAGAAGATGCACCACTATTTCACGCATCACCAAGAAAGAAAAATATGCTGCCAATTAACGATGATACCATTCTCGTAAAATGTATAGCTGCCCCAAATGTCTGCCTCCAGCAGGAGAAAGAAAGCACATAGAGCTTATTTATCTCTTAACAGTGGTTCTCGACTGGGGGTGATTTAGTTCCCCTCTCCCAGGGATTTTTGGTAGTGTCTAGAGACATTTTCGGTGGTCACAGGTAGGGTGTTGGTGCCACTGATATCTACTGAGTAGAGGCCACAGATGCTGCTTAACATCCTGCAATGCACAAGACAGCTTCCAACAACCAAGATCATCAGCCCCAAATGTCAGTCGTGCCAATGCTGTGAAGCAAGGCTCTAAACAAACAAGGAGAGTTTCTTGCACTGCTTATATTCCACCATCGCCTTCTGGATTTTCTTTGCCTCTCATTTCCATAGAACATTGATCTTAAGCCCTGGGCTCATTCTGAGTACCTACATGAAAACTGTAACAAAAGCATTTTAGGAGCAGCCATGAATTGGAGCAAGGATTTATTTCAATAAATTAACCTAAGCCCTGCACAAGCCTTTATTTCTCTTATTCTAATATAAAACCAGAAAATACACTCAGCCACATTCTGCATTTTAATTATACTTTCAGAGGATATAATAGTTATATGAATTAGGAAGCAGTAAAATTAAATTGATTTTTCCATATATGCCAAAAGATGCGGGAGTTAATGCGTGTCATAATGTGTGAACATGGAATCAATTGTAGAATTTCTTTAAAGGCACCCAAACCCTAAATTACACTGAGCTGATAACCTTTTCCAACTTGTGACTCGTCTCCTTCATGTCATTTGAACACAGTTCCACATCCCGGGCTTAGCAAGGAGCTAAACCCAGTAGCAGCAAAGTTGGTGTTTGTGGGAAGTTTTCGAGTATTGTAACAGGAAGCTCTGGAAATTATAAGAGAAGAGGCCTTCTTTGATCTTTTCAGTCCAAGAGCTGTCTGACTTGATGTACTTGAACTTCTGAAGCATGATTCAGAGAGTGTTACCCAACTCGAGGGGTGACCAAGGAAAAGCAAAAGTCAAAAAGAGTTTGTTCTTTCTCCCTCTGGCTTTCATGCTGATGTCATGAGGACATTTATGAAAAGGGCGTGGGTGTCCCTAAGACAGTTACCTTGTGACAAATAAGAGGTAAACTTTCAACGAGAAGCCCATTAAATTCCAAGGCTGAGTCGAGCGTGAACTCATCCTTTAGGTGTTGACAATGGGTCTTTGCGTGTTCTAACTGCACCATAAGTATTGTCACACTACAGGCCCTGTCACCAAGAGATGGTCCAGCCCCAGGCAAAACCCTCATGAACCAGTGCTGAGTAGAGCTCTGGGCCCTAGTTCTCTTTTCCTTCCATTATGTGCCCAGAAGCTATCACCTATATTCAGCTACCCAGTGCTTGGCATTGTATCTCCTCCAGACAATCAAAACCTGGTTGAAAGAAAAGCCCTGGGTACTAGACATTTATAGATTAGGATGGATTTCATTTGGTGATAATGCTATGGACTCATGCATTTTGATCCTAGACTCTAAATAAGCAGCAAAAGGCTCTGCTTTGGTTCATAGAAAGTCAGGCCTTGGTCTATAGTTTGGAAAGGAAGGTGAGATGGTGGAGCTTTGGCTCTGCCTTAAAAGTCAGGGCCAGTTTTATACGACCTGAGCCCCAGCACTGCCCTCTCACAGGGTCTACTCACCTGCTGCCTGGGGCCTGTGTTTAATAAGCTCAAAACGGAGGCGCCTGAGTGGCTCAGTTGGTTAAGCATCCCACTCGATTTCGGCTCAGGTCATGATCTCATGGTTCATGAGTTCGAGTTCAAGTCGGCTTCCATGCTGACAGAATGGAGCCTGCTTGGGATTTTCTCTCCCACTCTCTCTTCCCCTCCTCAGCTCATGCACATGTGCACACACACTCTTTCTCTCTCACACCCAAAATAAATAAATAAACAAAAAAAAGGCTCAAAATGCAAATATAAATCTCGCTAACAGAACGTTAGCCAAGAGCTCAGTGAAGACAAGAGATGGAGTTGTCTTGTTCACTCTTGTGTCCCCTGGGCCCAGAACAGAGCAGATGACCAAAAAATAGGTATCCAGTGAACAAGTGGAAGACTGAACACCTCTTAAGCTAAACATTGTTTGGTGAAATTGATTCACGCAGTGGAAGTTACTTCTGAAGGCAGAAGTTTTTCCTGTGGATATACACAGGGGTTGAACAATTGATTTTACAGTCTTACAAGTCTATAATTTTGATTACCACGTATGAGAGGTGACTGCTCTTTGGTCAGTTGCCAGTGTGGGAGGAGACTTCCCTGCTCCCAATCATGGTTCCAGGGAGTATTGTCAGAGGATCTTTCAAGTTGGGGAGGGAAGGTCAAAATGTCAGCAGCAATTACAAGGCTAGATTTAAGCCAGAATCTGGGTTCCTTCACACAGCATTCAATGCTTTTTGTGATTTATTCAGTTTAGTGAATGTTTACTGAACAACTAATGCACTGGTTTGCTGTATAACAAAATACCCCAAAATGCACTGATTTAAAACCATATGTTTTCACTCGTATGTGGATCCTGAGAAACTTAACAGAAGACCATGGGGGAGGGGAAGGGGAACAAAAAGTTAGAGAGGGAGGAAGCCAAACCATAAGAGACTCTTAAAAACTGAGAATAAACTGAGGGTTGATGGGGGGTGAGAGGGAGGGGAAAGTTGGTGATGGGCATTGAGGAGGGCACCTGTTGGGATGAGCACTGGGTGTTGTATGGAAACCAATTTGACAATAAATTCCATATTAAATAAATAAATAAATAAATAAATAAATATTTAATATTGCTCACACTTCTACAGGCTAGGGTGGCTAATCAAACCTCACTGTGATGGACACCTCTATTGACCTTAGCTAAGCCTTCTCATGTGTCTGCAGTTGACTACTGGCCAGAGGACAGAGGCTAGGTGTGTCCAGGCAGCTCTGCGACACGAGTCTCTCACCTTGCTCTCAGAATCACAGGCCAACACGCTCTCAGGGCAATGACAGAAGTGCAGGAAGACAAGGCCAGCCACGCAACAGCTTTTCACGCTTCTGTGGCAATATGTCTTCTAAGATCCATCTGCCAAAACAAGTTTCATAGCCAGTTACAAAGTCAAGGAATAGGGAAGTACACTCTGTCCATGGAGAGAAGAGAAAGGAGGGAGTAAGTATGTCTGAACAAGGATCTCACCTGCCATATCAAGCCTGTACCAGGAAAATCCTATCAGCCTCATTCGCTATTAAGTCTTAGTACACTTTACTAGTCCGGCTTTCCAAACAGATGAGTAAATGAGTGCCATGAGGGCAGATGGCAACGGAAAGAAGAACCACCATCTGTTTGATTTTGTCTGTGGTGAGATAATTTGGGCCTGTTATAGATTTATGTCTAAGTCAGTAATTCCTATCTGTAGGGGAGGGAGATAGGTTATGGATCTCAGGAAATCTGAGAATGTGATGCAAATTTCTGCTTCCTCTTCTCGGATGAATGTCCATCTACAAAGAAGCACGATTATCAACATTCAACTTTAGAGGATCCAAGGGCTCTGAAGCCCACCTGTGGATCTCCTTGGGATTTCATGGATGTCTAACCAAGAGCATCTGATCTAAATGCTTCCACCTGGAAGATCCAGAGAAGTTGGGACAGGCCTGAGTTATCAAGAAGAACTTCTGGAAAGCATGTTGACATCAAACTCTCTTGGGCATCTATTCTGACAATTAGACCTCCAGGGTTTTCAGATCTGACAACGTCTCTGGATCTCCTACACTGAAATGTTTCCAAATGATATGGATTTATTTCAACAAACAAAAAAGGCACTGTCAATAAACGTAGCAATATATTTGGAAAAGTGAAGCTCCCAAGAAGTTCCAAGGAGACAAAGCAAACACTCACTGGAAAAGAGGAGAAACGTTGTAAAGCCATTTAAGGCAGCATATGGTTAAGTATCCAAATGATGCCCTCGAGGTGAGTGCAAAATGCATCTCAGACAGTGTCTTGCAGGATATCTGAGGATACAAAGAGGAATATGAACCTTAAAATTACAGAGGGCCACTCCACCCTGGAAAAGTAGGGGAGTAAGAGACCACCAGCTAATTCGTTGTCATGTCCAGAGGAAGGACAAGGTCATGAGCTGGGGTTGGGGCTGGGAATGATGGCATCTAAGAATTGTCAAGTGATGGCATGGGGAAATGTTACCAAGAGATTCACATTAACATCTTGCTTCAAAGACCCAGAGGATTAAATTTCAAGTGTGTGTGTGTGTGTGTGTGTGCATGTGCGTGCACGCATGCACGCACATGCACACACGCACATGTGTGTTGGTCAGGGAGAGGAGGCTTGAATGTCATAAGTGCTGTTTCCTCCAGAGCTGAGTAGATGAACAACATTCTAGGTCTTTGAGTGTGGACTATAGTGCACTACTTGAAGTGTGGTCTCTGAAGTCACACAGAACTGGGATCAAAACCTGGTTCTGACCTTCACAAGCAGTGTGATATTGGGCAGGTTGTTTAACCTCCATGACAGTCGGTCTCTTCAGCTGAGGGAGGAACATAATAGTGCCTTCTTAGAATCTGGATACAGACTTACTGAACTGACCCATAGAAAGAGGTCGTGCATAGTAAGCACTCAGTAAATAAATACAGGGTATGGTAGTTAAACTTTCTTGTTAAATGACTAGTATGTGTAAAAAGGGGTTTTGGCTTATGTAAATGGGGTATCAGAGGAGAGAAATTAATTTCAAGCATGGATCCAGAAGGTTAACAATACCATCAGGTCTCTGTCTTTGTCTCTCTTTCTCTCTCTCTACCTCTACCTCTGTCTGTCTGTCTCTCTCCCTCTCTCCTAACCGCCCCCCACCCTTCATCTTCTCTGACTTCTGGGCCTCCTTATCAGGCACATTTTCTATACATAATAGTAAAGGTGTTCTCTGTTACATCCATGTATATCTAGTACATGGTGATACCATTTTTAAAAGTTTTACTTTTATCACAGTTTTATCACATGCACACAATTTCAAGGATAAAATAGTTCTTTTTCTTAATGTTTATTTATTTTTGAGAGACAGAGAGAGAGAGAGAGAGAAAGAGAGAGAGAGAGAGAGAGAGAGAGAGAGAGAGAGAGAGAAGCAGTCTCTGTGCTAACAGCAGAGAGCCCAATGTGGGACTTGAACTCACAAACCACGAGATCGTGGCCTGAGCCAAAGTCAGGTGCTCAACCAACTGAGCGACTCAGGAGCCCCAAGGATGGAATAGTTATAAGGTGAAATTCTGTGAAAACAGCATTTTGTACCTCTTATTCCATTGCCTGTCTGAGTCATCGCTTTCAAATGATGTCTGATTGTCTTTCTATTTATCTCTCAATAATATGACTGATTTTGATTTTTTATTTTTGAGCATTATAGCTTGAATTCTCTCTATACAAGTTAGGCAATTCACCACACGACAGAAATATATCATTTCTAACACCTAGCTCCCAATTTAGGTAAACTACCCCTTGGTTAGACCATTATTCAATAATTACATTATTGTGACTATGCAAGTGATACTTTCCATTGAGTCAAGTAGTTAACTGTGACTACTTTTGTTTCCTACATATCTTTGTTTTCATTGGAACGAATATCTTTTTCTGTACTTTCGATTTATTTTCCTTTTTCTTTACTTTTCTTCAGATTTGTCACTAAGTCAACCCCAAATTCCTCTGTTGCCTAGTTCTTCTCTCAAGACATACAGATATTCTTCAACTTTCATCTTAAGAAATATCTCCCAGAATCTTCTAGCACACACCAATATGGACTTTGTGCCCTTCAAGCCTGGTGTGCAGGTCTCACTGGGGATCTGTTCTTCCCATCATCCTGGGAATTTTCTTCCTTTGTCTCCTGTATTGATCTCCTGTTACATGTGTCGCTCACATTTTCTTCTTTATAGGTGCATATGCTTATTTTTTGGTGGAGATATCCTGCAGTGCTTCCTGACAAAGGGAATGAAGGAAGTGTAATTTGGAGATCTTGAAAATGATGTTATAGTCTTTCACTGAAGGGATAGTTTTGTTGGGAATTAATTCTAGATTGGCTATCATTTTTCTCCAGAATTTTGAAGGCATTGCTCTATTCTCTTCCTAGGTCTCAGTGTTATTTTTGAGATTTCCAAAGTACTTCCAGCATCTGAATCTTTGTAGGTAATTTGAAAGCTTATAGGATGCAAATTGTTGAAATTTTATGATGATGTATCTTGGTATGGTTCGAATTTATCCATAGTGCCAGACACTTGATGAGTCCTTCCATCCTGAAAGTCAATATCTTTTGTTAGGGGAAATGTTCTTGAATTTCTTTATTGATGATTCCCTCTCCTCTCATTTTTTCCCTGTTTTCTTTTCTAGAATTTCTATTATTTATAAACTTTTTTAACATTTATTTATTTTTGAGACAGAGAGAGACAGAGCATGAACGGGGGAGGGTCAGAGAGAGAGAGACACAGAATCTGAAACAGGCTCCAGGCTCTGAGCTTTCAGCACAGAGCCCAATGCGGGGCTCGAACCCACGGACCGTGAGATCATGACCTGAGCCGAAGTCGGCCGCTTAGCCGACTGAGCCACCCAGGCGCCCCTAGAATTTCTATTATTTATATGTTAGAACTGCTGGGTGGGCACTCTTCCTTAATTATCTTAATTTTTCTCCTTGGTTTTTTTTTTTCTGTGAAGTCTTGGAGATTTATGCAACCCTATCTTTCAATCCTTCTACTGAATTTTTTTTAATAGTTTTAATTTTCATGAGCTCCTTTTTGTCCTGCAAATGATTTGCTTTATATAGCATTATGTTTTTATTTTATAGATACAATATCTTCTCTTCTCTTTGGGATAATATTAGTTTTATTCATTTATTTGTTTTTAAGTTTTCTTCTCTTGTTTTCTCTCTGTTTCCTTCAAGTTACTTTTACTTCCTGTTTGTTGGTTTCTATCTTTCAAGGTAAAACACTGTTACTACAGACTTCTCTCCCATTTTCTTTGTTCTGCCTTTATAAGTGTCCTGTACTCATTTTAGTTTCATCTCTGAGTTGTCTGTTTGTATTAAGATTGAGGGGTTAAAACATCCATAAATGTTTTGTGTGTGTTTTTGGGTACTGTCAGCCTTAGACGTTAGTGAATTTCACTGGGCTGGACTGCTTTTAGGAAGGAATGCTGATGTCTGTACCTCTAGGTTTTTCGTCTTGAGCTGGGCAGATTCCACATTCTATTCACTTGTCTTGAGAGTAAAGACACATCTAACCATGAGCAGGAATTGTGCCAAGAAGAGACCCTGACCGTAACACCTGTTCAACCTCTGTTTTCAGAAAAGTACCCCCTAACACCACTATACCTGATTCAGGAGGCACTCTGCTTTACCATTTCCTTAGAACAGACCTATATTCCTCTGCTGGAGCAGAAGTTGTCTGGACATGGGAAGTGGAGAGATGTGAGATTGAACTGATTCTTAAACTTCAAGCCGATCCTTTTTGTTTTCGTGCTGCCTTCACCACATCCAAACAACTGGCTCCATGAATACTTGAGTCTTTGGAGGGTCTGTTACTCAACTATTTTCATAAGAACTTTTCTCAGTCTTAGTCAATTGCTCATCACTCAGCAAAACACCACTGCCATCATCTTCTCTCCCATTCCTTTTGTTCTTATGTGTTTATTTTAGCTGGGTTTAGAGATACCGAAAGGAAATGTGTGTGTTTAGTTTTTGGTGTTCTTAAAGCTCTTTAGCTCCTAACCTCCATATGATATCCCCCAAAAAGACTATGATAAATATGTTGGATCATATGCCCCTCCAAACTTGGCACTAATCCCTGTGATCTTTGTGCTCTTGAGGATCTGGGTCACCTGCTTTTCCTTGTGGTAGGCAAAAGGCAACTGTATGATCGACAATACATGAGAATCATACTGGTTGGCAATTCCCTAAAGAAGGGGATGTAGCACTGACAAATAGGTAACAAATGTCCCAGACACAGGGCGGCTTTGTCCTCCAAAAGGTGCTGATCTTGAGGAAGCAAGGATTTCCCTCGGTTGCTTTGTATTAAAAAAATGTTGGCTTCATCTCAGAAACACTAGTTATCCAAACAGAGCACCTCCCTTGATGTCCTTCTCCATTGTAAGCCTCAGCAACATCTGTTCACACTTAGCACTCCCGAATCAATTTATTAATGTGGATGCCCATTGGTATGCAGGGATAGCAAAGGCTTCTTGGAGAAATTCTAAGCCCTGGAGAGAAGAAGGAGGCCATGGAAGGCAGCTCTTCCAGAGCACAATGCCTGGAGCTCTGGGTATGTGCATAGAAAGGGGGTAGATACAAGGTCCTTCCTTTATTTGAGTGACTAGTGGCAAAAGGAGGTGATACTTGTTTCCCTGCTTTCACCTCAGAAGTCCCAAAGGAAGGAAATCCATTGTGGAAAAAATAAATAATCTGTGTGCTTTGTGAGGGTAGGTGCTCTCTGAAACAAGATGCCTGGGACATTCAAAGAAATAACACCATCCTTCTGAAGTGTTGAACTTTAAGGTAAACAAACTTGTGGTTTCTTCTGAGACCTTTAGCCGTCCGTGTCACAATGACGCAGTTCAGAAGACAATGCTTTTGAAGGACATTTTTAATGGCAAACTTTAAATGAAGTCAATCGTTGGTAGCTCCGTGACAATGCCTGTGCGTTATTGTCCTTTTCTGACTTAACAAGAACAAAAAAAGAACCAGTTAGTCACATATGATGGGACGTGATGACATTTTTACTCCTGAACTTTTCTGGTATAAAAGGGTCACCCAAGGAAGATCTGACAGTAAGTGTGAGGAATTTGGCAATAAAACCACCGATCTGCAGAGATTTCCGAAAACCCAAAATGATTAGGTAAAAGACTGCTTTTTTCCACAAAGAAAAATGTTGAATTTGTATATGCTTTTTTACATTTGTACTTGCCTAAATGAAACTAATCTTAAGGTTTGTTTCCTCTTATCCTACAGCTCATTAAAATTCAGTCTTATTCTACTTCTGTTGATTTCTACAATGCATGTGTTCTCGTCTTATCCCGTTCCACCTTCTAAGGTAAGAGTTTGCCTCTATTTTGATGCTTGACTAGGTGGCTTATAAGTGTTTAAATTCGAAAATAATCTTAAGGAATATGTGACAGAAAAGTAATTTCTCATTAGTAGA
This sequence comes from Panthera pardus, assembly GCF_024362965.1. Classification (NCBI taxonomy): domain Eukaryota; kingdom Metazoa; phylum Chordata; class Mammalia; order Carnivora; family Felidae; genus Panthera; species Panthera pardus. The sequence goes on from NW_026526788.1 coordinate 82,080,570, forward strand.
GTTTTCAATGAAAAAAATACAAGTAGAGTCACGAAATTAGTAAAAAGAAGCATTTATGTGACAATAAATAATGCTGGACTTATTCAAATTTGTTTGGGCTCCTGCATAGAAAAGCATTCATTTCAATTTGAAATGTACATAGTTTTGCCCACAACAATCTGTTTATTCCACATGTGTTCACCGATGGTCAAAGTGAACATTTAACCATTGAAACTGCATTACAAATACAATGGGTCATTTGTTTTAAATAGTGAATTTACTAATTTTATAAAAATGGTAACTTTTTCAGATATAGAGCATAGATAATACATCAGAAATCAATGAAATATCATATGATATATTAATTCATACATTTATTCAAGAATATTGACTGAGCTTCCAACTTTAATCATTGAACTGTTCAAAACCTTGAGAAAATGAACATCTTTCTTTGGCATTTTGAACAGTATTTCGACATGATATTTCGGTTGTTTTAATGTCAATACATTGTTTAAAATTTCAAACATTATTTTGTTGCTTAATACGTTTTGTGTTCATTGAAACTTAACCTGGCATACTGTAATTACTGAATCAATGTAATTCATGAAACTATTTTTAGGATAATGAGATGCTACATAAATCCTAAATAATAGATAAATGTCCAAACATAATGCTCTAGCTGTTTATATTATTGGTCTTCTCACTAATCTTTGCATCTGTCATTTTTCTATTTCTTGTTTACTTAAGCCAGCTTCTTTTTTCCTGATTTAGTCCTATGAGCATTCAACACTAATTGAGTCATTGATTCTATAAGACACCAACCATATTGATCAGGTTGATGAGTCACAACCCATAAATTGGTATATTTTCTCAAGTGTCTTCCTAATTACTTTTTATTCTTTTCCCCAAGGTTTGTTCATGACATTTCTGTTGAACAAGAGGCATTTGTGTGTGGCTTTTTTTTTTTTAAATTAAGAATGTACTTTCTTCTAATGTACTTACAAATCTGCTTGTCCGTAAATGAAATGTTTCTTCTTTCAGTATTTTCCATATTTCTGTTTTTGCATGTGACAATTCCGTTCTCATTATAACTCCATCGTGTAGCAATGGTACCAATTTGACTGTTTAAAGTGAGTAATCATGCAGAGAAATAATATATAGGCTTTTGTAATATTTGTTGTGAACTTCATAGAGTCCATCAACTAAGCAAGTATACCATATTATTCTGTTAATAAGTCAGCTCTGGCAAGGACTCCCTTCAATGATCAGCAAAGTATATCGGTATCTTTTTAAGGGATGTTTTCAGGATCCCATAACCAGAACTGATGCATTTCTTTTTCAATATAAAGGTGGCATCATGAATATTTCTGTGAAGAACTGGAATGCTTCCTTTTCTGAAATGATTCATAGGCCCCTCCTTGCTGGGGATTTAAAATAGATGACATTATATTGTGCTTAGATTTCTTCCATTAACACAGGGGAAAACACATAGTGAGCTTTCAAATAAGAGTTTTTGATTGGTTTTCTCATGAACAATATTTCTGAAACCCTGTCAGACTATCCCTGGGTCCAAAAAAGAAAAAAAAATCTTTTTTTCAGAAGCCAATGGGAATGGTTTGCCTGGGAGCAGACTGCTGGAACTTTCAGTAAACCACCAAGTCATAGATGAAGATCCCAGAGAGCATTCTTTTCCCCCACTCTGTCCCCATTTCAACTTCTAAAGTTACCTGAAACCACACTTGGTTTACTGCACCAGGAAAGGATAATGTGTAATTTTCACTTTGTAGTATGTTTCTTTCTTTATAATAAGACCATTCAGCCACTCTTTCCTCTTTTAAAAAAATGTTTATTTTTACAGAGAGAGAGAGAGAGAGAGAGAGAAAGAACACAATTGGGAGAGGGGCAGAGAGGGAGAGAGAGAGAGAGAGAGCAAGCAGGGGAAGGACAGAGAGAGAGGGAGAGAAAGAGAATCCCAAGCAAGCTATGTGCTAGCACACAGCCTGATGTAGGGCTTGATCCCACAAACCATGAGATCATGACCTGAGTCAATACCAAGAGTCAGATGCTCAACTGACTGAGCCACCCAGGCGGCCCAGCCCCTTTTCCTCTTATTGTTCTCGTGTGGTTGAGAAACATGGACTTGGAGTCAGATGCTTCCACTCAAATCCCTGCTTCACCTACGAGGCATTTAATCTCCTCATATAAAACTTAGCAATAATAATACCTACTTCACACAGAGCTTTCTGAGGGGATAAAATGAAATGAAGCACATAAAACATTTACCACAAAGAAGGTCACGGATGAATCTTTGCTCCATTTATTGATGGGATTTGCAGTGGTGCCTCATCAACATTGTACGTCCTCTGAAATCCCTCTTTTGTGATTGACAAGTGTTGAAAATTCTTACTCGATCCATGGGTCAGGCCCACTTCCTGGAACTGCCCAGCCCTGTTTCTTGGGACGTGCCCTTTGCTCTTTACTTGGTTTCTTCATCTAGAAAGTGTGAGGTTGAACTGCAGATTCTCAATGGCCAATGTGAGCTCTAAGATTCCACATGTATATTTCTTTTGAGACGAAGTGCCCCCTACACTATCCAGGTCTTTGAGCCACTGATGAGGAGCTGAGCCAAAGTCAAAAGATGAAGATCCCATTGTTCAAGTAGCAAGATATCCTGATGGAGAATCTTGGCAAATGGCCCAGGACAAAGCTCAGAAAGGAAGTGTTTCCCACTGAGCCCTGAAGTTTGGTTATCATGTGTCGTTTTTCTTAGTGAATTTAAAAAACTTCCCAGGACTCAGTGCCAAGTGAAAGATTCTTTATAAAGTAATAGCAACCAGATAACTACATATGGTGTATGATGCAAGGACTGGGTAACAGCAATTACATAAGGGTATAAAAATTAGACAAGAGCTCTGAATAATATTTTGTATCTAGATAAATTGTCTATTGTGTTCTGGCAAAATTTCCCTCAGAAATGTTGGAGTCATTGGATTTACTGCCTTCACGTTTTGAAAATTCTTACTATTGAAATAAACTTTTAACCCTAAAGCTGTGTTCTCTCCCTCCTCCCCCATCTGAATTGCCAGGTGCCTGGAAAATCTGATTACTTTCTCATCCTGCTGAAC